>NC_090923.1:47463861-48201361 GCF_040938575.1 Ambystoma mexicanum
CTACAGGTATAGTGGGTACTCCTAAGTATATACCAGAAGAATATGAGGTGTCTGCAATCTTAGATTCCAGATATCGTAGAGGCAGATTGGAATACCTTGTGTCGTGGAAGAACTATCCCAGTTCAGAGGATTCTTGGGAACTCAGGTCATATGTACATGCTCCTCGACTGCTTAGGTGTTTTCACCGAACACATCCTGGGAAGCCCGGTGGGTTCGGATCTGGAGGGGGGCATACTGTCACGCACGGCGGCCGCGGCCGCTGGCAGTTGTGGAGACGCTGGCGCTGGAGCGGCCATTGAAATGGCCGTTACGACGCTGCACTTTCTCCAGCCGCGGTCCAGCCTTCCGCTGTCGGACCAGCGGCGCGCTTTATTACGAGCGCCAACCCGGAAGCCCGCGCGTTGCAACCTACTCGCGTTAGGCTTCCGGGTTGGTACGCTCCAGTCCTTTCCTCTGTGTTCGAGCCCTCTCCCGCTACCTTCTCCTGTGTTCCTTGTGCCGTTCAGCCTTGCTATAGCGGCTACTACTGTTCCTCTCTGGCTTCCCTCTTCCTCTGCAGTCCCTCCGTCCTCGCTACGTTCGTAGCTCCAACATTTCTTCCCTTTCTTTCTCTGTCTGATTGTTACTCACCACTCCCATCCTACCTTCATTGGGTAGGCTTTTCATTCTGTTGGGTCCTCTCATTCCGAACATTTCGGCCTGGCATCCTGTCATCGTACTCATCCAAGAGGGGTTTTTTATGCCTTTTGGCTTTTTCCCCTTCATAGGTCTGCCCCGTTTCGGGGGCCCCCCTAGGCCCCGAGTCAGAGGGGCAGGGTGGCTTCCTCTCGAGGCAGACCCCACCTGCATTCCAGAGAAGAGGCTTTGAGAAGAAGGAGATTTGGACTCCAAACAGAAGAAGAGTCGGCAGGTGAGCAGGAGGGCATAAGGGTCACTTTGGATAGTGGTGAGGAGTCGATTGAACCAGGGAGTGATTGTGACACATACCATCATCCCATCATACCATCATCCCATCATACAATCATCCATCATACCATCATCCCATCATACCATCATCCATCATCCCATCATCCCATCATACCATCATCCCATCATCCCATCATCCCATCATACCATCATACCATCATACCATCATCCCACCATCCCATCATCCATCATACCATCATACCATCATCATCCATCATCCATCATACCATCATCCTTCATACCATCATCCATCATCCCATCATCCATCATACCATCATCCATCATACCATCATCCCATCATACCATCATACCATCATCCCATCATACCATCATACCATCATCCATCATACCATCATCCCATCATACCATCATCCATCATACCATCATCTCATCATCCCATCATACCATCATCCCATCATACCATCATCCATCATACCATCATCCCATCATACCATCATCCCATCATACCATCATCCATCATACCATCATCCCATCATACCATCATCCATCATACCATCATCCATCATACCATCATCCATCATACCATCATCCCATCATCCCATCATCCCATCATACCATCATCCATCATCCCATCATCCCATCATCCCATCATACCATCATCCATCATACCATCATCCATCATACCATCATCCCATCATACCATCATCCATCATCCCATCATACCATCATACCATCATCCATCATACCATCATCCCATCATACCATCATCCATCATACCATCATCCCATCATACCATCATCCATCATCCCATCATACCATCATACCATCATACCATCATCCATCATCCCATCATACCATCATCCATCATACCATCATCCCATCATACCATCATCCCATCATACCATCATCCCATCATACCATCATCCATCATACCATCATCCCATCATACCATCATCCATCATACCATCATCCATCATACCACCATCCCATCATACCATCATCCCATCATACCATCATCCCATCATACCACCATCCCACCATACCATCATCCCATCATACCATCATCCATCATACCACCATCCCATCATACCATCATCCCATCATACCATCATCCCATCATACCACCATCCCATCATACCATCATCCCATCATACCATCATCCCATCATACCACCATCCCATCATACCACCATCCCATCATCCCATCATCCATCATACCATCATCCCATCATACCATCATCCCATCATACCATCATCCCATCATACCATCATCCCATCATACCATCATCCATCATACCATCATCCCATCATACCATCATCCATCATACCATCATCCATCATCCCATCATACCACCATCCCATCATACCATCATCCCATCATACCATCATCCATCATACCACCATCCCATCATACCATCATCCCATCATACCATCATCCCATCATACCACCATCCCATCATACCATCATCCCATCATACCATCATCCCATCATACCACCATCCCATCATACCACCATCCCATCATCCCATCATCCATCATCCCATCATCCATCATACCATCATCCATCATACCATCATCCCATCATACCATCATCCCATCATACCATCATACCATCATCCCATCATACCATCATACCATCATCCCATCATACCATCATCCATCATACCATCATCCCATCATACCATCATCCATCATACCATCATACCATCATCCCATCATACCATCATCCATCATACCATCATCCATCATACCATCATCCATCATACCACCATCCCATCATACCATCATACCATCATCCCATCATACCATCATCCCATCATACCATCATCCATCATACCATCATCCATCATACCATCATCCATCATACCATCATCCATCATGCCACCATCCCATCATACCATCATCCATCATCCATCATACCATCATCCCATCATCCCATCATACCATCATCCATCATACCATCATCCCATCATACCATCATCCCATCATACCATCATCCATCATACCATCATCCCATCATACCATCATCCCATCATACCATCATCCCATCATACCATCATCCCATCATACCATCATCCATCATACCATCATCCATCATCCCATCATACCATCATCCCATCATACCATCATCCCATCATACCATCATCCATCATACCACCATCCCATCATACCATCATCCATCATACCATCATCCCATCATACCATCATCCATCATACCATCATCCATCATCCCATCATACCATCATACCATCATCCATCATACCATCATCCATCATCCCATCATACCATCATCCATCATACCATCATCCATCATCCCATCATACCATCATCCATCATCCATCATACCATCATCCATCATCCCATCATCCATCATACCATCATCCATCATACCATCATCCATCATACCATCATCCCATCATACCATCATCCATCATACCATCATCCATCATCCCATCATACCATCATCCATCATACCATCATCCATAATCCCATCATACCATCATCCCATCATACCATCATCCATCATACCATCATCCCATCATACCATCATCCCATCATACCATCATACATCATCCATCATCCCATCATCCCATCATCCATCATACCATCATCCCATCATCCCATCATCCATCATACCATCATCCATCATACCATCATCCATCATACCATCATCCCATCATACCATCATCCATCATAACATCATCCCATCATCCATCATACCATCATCCATCATACCATCATCCATCATACCATCATCCATCATACCATCATACCATCATCCATCATACCATCATCCATCATACCATCATCCATCATACCATCATCCCATCATACCATCATCCATCATACCATCATCCCATCATACCATCATACCATCATCCCATCATACCATCATCCATCATACCATCATCCCATCATACCATCATCCATCATACCATCATCCCATCATACCATCATACCATCATACCATCATCCCATCATCCCATCATACCATCATACCATCATACCATCATCCCATCATCCATCATACCATCATCCATCATACCATCATCCATCATACCATCATCCATCATACCATCATCCCATCATCCCACCATACCATCATCCATCATACCATCATCCATCATACCATCATACCATCATCCCATCATACCATCATCCATCATACCATCATCCCATCATACCATCATCCATCATACCATCATCCCATCATACCATCATACCATCATCCCATCATACCATCATCCATCATACCATCATCCCATCATACCATCATCCCATCATACCATCATCCATCATACCATCATCCCATCATACCATCATCCATCATACCATCATCCCATCATACCATCATCCATCATACCATCATCCATCATACCATCATCCCATCATACCATCATCCATCATACCAACATCCCATCATACCATCATCCCATCATACCATCATCCATCATACCATCATCCCATCATACCATCATCCATCATCCCATCATCCCATCATACCATCATCCCATCATACCATCATCCATCATACCATCATCCCATCATACCATCATACCATCATCCCATCATACCATCATCCATCATACCATCATCCATCATACCATCATCCATCATACCATCATCCATCATACCATCATCACATCATACCATCATCCATCATACCATCATCCCATCATACCATCATCCATCATACCATCATCCATCATACCATCATCCATGCATTGTGACTCAAGCGACGCAAATATTGACTGCGTTTTGAAGTGGGTGTTTGTGCCGTTGTCAGCAGTCCCAGCCACTGATACATTTTCTAGGGAGTTGCCTTTGCACCCCCTCTCTCATGCAGCTCCATAAATTTGCAATGCTGGATTGTGATTCACAATAGCAATTGTGAATCAAAATGTCACTGTTATACATTGGGAAACTTTAATGTAAGAAGCATACCATTTTGCATGCTGACATCACACATGCAAAATCGCATTGTACGTTTTACCCAAGAGTGTTGTTAGCTTTGTGGAACCTCATTTCTGTAGCATGCCAGGTTTGTTTAATAGGAAACTCAGCACCGCAGTCCAGCAATCCTTTCATAAAGAAAACCTCACACCATGCTGGTTAGAGCCTTTGTTTTAGGTTCCTGGGTGAAGAATTGCATTTGATCTGACCAAGGTGGAGCAGGTGGACCATTCGGCTAGGTTGTAGTGTGACTCCGTAGATAATATTTTTGCTGGCTTTGGAGTGAGTGCTATGTCTCTGCAGCCAATCTCTTTTTTGTAAACCTGAGATGTTAGTAGCAGTATTTTCTGACAGGTTTCCAATGTCAGAACAGCAATAAAATAAATAAATAAATAATGGGTGGGTGAAATTCACAGACCGTAAACATCAATTTCTCCAATCCCTACAAATCAGAAACGTGCACATAAAGCTCAATTCAGATGGCACAGAAAGCAATGTGTTTGAGCTGAATTTCAAACTATTACTCTTTCCACTATTCAAAAATGTAAGTAATCCACAAAAATGTGAATTCTTATAATTTGATTATTATTACAAATGTTCTACTATCTGACTGCAAACTTTAGGTTTATTTCCGTATAGCACATATGAATTGGAATTCTGAAATCTGAGAACTCAATGAGAAAGAGTCCTAAGTCGATGATTTGCCATCTTACTGTGTGAAGGCGCTATGGCTTAATAATGCATTCGAATCTCCATTTACAGTGGTTGCAAACCATGTGTGAAGAATGGTCTGCAACATAGAATTAGCCGGGAAAATGTATCTAAGAAGGAGGAGAAACATTATCTAGAAAGAAGCATTATCTGAATAGATGTATTATCCTACAATATTCCTGATTCGTTTAGAAACCTTATCTTATAATAATGATTATCTAAGCAAATGCATTATCTGAGGAGACTCATTATCTTATAATAAGGATGTGAGGAGAAGCTTTATCTGAAGAGAATCATTATCTTATAATTATAATGATGTGAGGAGAAGCTTTAGCTGAGGAGTAGTATTATCTTATGATACTATTTTTGTGGGAGAAACATTAACTCAGGAGTAGCATGATCTTATAATAATCATTTTGTGGGGAGAAGCATTAACTTAGGAGTAGCATGATTTTATAATAATCATTTTGTGGGGAGAAGCATTAACTGAGGAGTAGCATGATCTTATAATAGTCAATGCACCGCGGAAGTACCTGAAAGTACTGTTTGCTGTCTCTGTCCTCTGCCCTCAAGCTCTACGGATCGCTCTTGGCGTTTTATATACAGCGAGTTCGCCGGACTGTTCACCGGACTGTGCAAGGACCGCTCGGAGGAGGAATTCTTTCACTGCAACACCTTCTTGCGAATACAGCTTTAAGAAAAGCTCTGGGCTGCATCTAAATCCGCCCCCTCAATCTGAAGGTGTGCAGTACAAATACAGCTGCGCCTGCGCATTCGCGCGCGCACCGCGGAAGTACCTGAAAGTACTGTTTGCTGTCTCTGTCCTCTGCCCTCAAGCTCTACTGATCGCTCTTGGCGTTTTATATACGCGAGTTCGCCGGACTGTGCAAGGACCGCTCGCAGGAGGAATTCTTTCACTGCGACACCTTCTTGCGAATACAGCTTTAAGAAAAGTAAGCAATATTGACTGTTCAACTAAACATTGAACATTGAAAGACTGTAAAAGACTTTGTTCTGTGTCTCCATACCTCTACTAGTCCACCCCTTATACGTTGTCCTTTCTTTGTGTCCTTAGGCTCTGGGCTGCTTCTAAATCCACCCCCTCAATCTGAGGCTGTGCGGTACAAATACAGCTGCACCTGCATATTCGCGCGCGCACCGCAGAAGTACCCGAAAGTACTGTTTGCTGATCGCGGTGCGCGGCGAAATGTCGGTGCCGTAATTTTTTGAGCCCAGGGCTTAGGATTAAGGACTCAGCTTAACATTCATATAAGTTCCTTCCCATAAACCAACTAACTGTTGAAATCTTGAGCCTTTCGGGAAAGGAACCAATCCCCGAGGTGTATAAACCTTCTTAAGAGTGAGTTGTATCTTTCTTGGCAAACCATACATTTACACTCTAAGAACAGGAATGCCTTTGCTTCCAAACGTTTGGAGGTCCGCTCGTGCGAGAGATAACACAGAAATGTCTGAAACTAACTCTTACACTACTACGACTAATAATGCTGCGCCCGCTTTCTCTACACCCAAAATAATTTCTGGGTGTCAAAAGCGAGGCCGAAAAAAGGACTCTGCTATTAACTCCTCTGACATTCGGACCTTCTGTTTTCCATCTGTACCTGCTGCCACCTGCACTGACTCTCAAACACCTATATCTATTGTCAACACAATTAGTGGTCAGACAGATAACATTGGTGCCGAAGCTGTAGTCACTCAGATACCAACATATGATGTAGAAGATGTGATAGAAATCACAGCCTGTGATATTTCTTTATCAGGTAGTACTGTACTTAGAGGGGAATCAAGACCACACACTAGTGTTGCCATGGGCAATTGTTCGGCCTCTCCATCTACATCACACAACGTTGTGCCTGTGATTAATCATTTAGTTAATTCCCAGAGTGAATTATCCAATCATGTCTCAGCAGAGAAACAATCCTTTTCGCCTAACATCTCTGAAATCACTTATCAGAATCAATCTGTGTCATCATCATCCTTTCTAAATCCTACACCACATAGGCAAGTTGAATCACAATTCCACGCGATGCATGAGGGTGTGTCTAAAGCAGTTATTATGTCTTTTGAAGCTATGCAAACAACCATGAATACTTTGATTAAATTATTCAATACTTTGAATGACAAGATAAAAGTTCAAACCGATTTACTTAATTCGGTAGTAACTTGGCAAACAAAATGTGATGCTGCATTATCGTTGCATGATGCCGCAATTATTACTCAACCCAAGAAAATAAAACAGAAAAAAATGGTTGATTCTGCCACATCGCCTGAAAATATTACGAATGGTCAATCAAGCCCTGTTTCTAATTTACGTATTCCAGTGCTTCCTTGCTTTCCAAACATCATTATCGAACAAGTTGTCAATGATCCGACCGACTCGGTCATACTGGAAAAACAGGGAAATAAGATCCCTACAAATACAGCTGACAATGAAGTGTATACTATCTTCCCAAAAAAAGACCACATCGCAAAGCAAGCAAGATCTAAAAAAGTATCTAACTTAGCGACTAAAAAACCTAAAAATATCAAGGGTACTAAACAGTCAATGACTGCAGCCTCCAAGCAGTTTATAAAACAACTCAATGTACCAAATTCAAGCTCTCAATTAGCCTCCTCGGCTGTTGCAAAAAAATATCTATTACTGGCACAAGCCCGCAAACAACAACCGAATGCTGCTTTCTTTTCCACCCAAAAAGTGATTCCTCATGAACCCTTGGATGAACTGATTAACGCAGTGAATTCTCATGCAAAGATGCATGAAATACCATCTAAAACAATCACTAAATCACCAATATCTGAACAGATTGTTCACCCGTCAAATGATGTAAAAGAAAGTTCAGTCTCACGACGAGAGGAGATTAGAAAAGCAGTTGATGCCTAAATGGCCCAATGCTTAGTTCAGAGAGACCTTACAATTCCTGCATCTACAGGCAAGCCATCACTGTTTCAAAATCTGTGTGTGTGCCAAAGTAACAGCGATGAACCAACTAAGTGTGATTCGAGGAATTACAAAACTACGCCATCAAATTTGAATAAAACACCCTGTGCAGGTTCACACACTGTTGGTGCAAAATTGATCAATCATAAGGAAGGCCAAGAGGCGGAAATAACCCAAATGTTAAAATCACTGCTTCCGACTAAAACTAATGCTGAAATAGGTAAACCTCCATCGATACTACTCAAGAAAAACATGATAACACCTCAAGAGAAAACACAAATCAAACCCAATCATTATAATCTGGGTTCATTGCTCTTGAGCTGTCGTCCTAAACCATATCCTCAATACACTCTAAACCGTCAAAACATTTTGGAATTATTTTTTGACATTGACTCCCTGAATGACATCATTAGTTCTGATATAGAACAAGTTGAATTTATAGCTTCGAATCAACGAAGTACTGTTAGATTACGGTTCCGGTCTAGAATGATTAAAAATCTTGTATGGCAAGCAAAAGAAGTCCTATTTTCAATGGGTTTCCTTGTCATGTGTGAATCACAAGATGATACTGTTTCAAACTCATTTGCAAAAGAAGGCCCCAAAAAATGTTATCTAGTGCCTTAATGATGACAACCAAGACTCTGAATGTGATACAAATCAAAAATGTCATTGTCAATGCAGTGTTACCAAAAGTTACCTAGAGCAAAAGGATGTGAAAGTTGCACTATCCCTTGTTTCCTGGAACACATGTGGATTTAGCCAGTTACTGGGAAACGAGGCTCACACATTCTCTGATTATGACATCATAATGCTACAGGAAACATGGATTACATGCCACTTTGGCCCTTAAAGGCCATAGAGGCCGTCCCATGTGTGGCCTCCTCACCGCCACCAAAATTAGTGCCAACATATCCATCATACACAAATATTCTCCAAATTACTATACTCAATTAACTAACGTGTCAATCAATTCCACCCTCTATGCTCTATTTAATCTTTACTGGAACCCTCTAAGAACGGAGGAGTTAGAGTTTGTTACTAATGTGTCAACCTTATCGGATTATATCACCTCTGTGCCCAAAACCATAGCGGGCGATCTAAATCTCCACTGCCTAACAAAGTTGAAGGTTACCGAACAAAATAGGAGAGCCTATGGAAACATTTAATGAAAACAAGAGGTTTCATCATGATGAATGGGTCTGGCTCCAATGACTATCCTCCTCAAAATACCTGGTCTCAAAGAGGTGCCAGTGGAATTATCGATTACATTTACAAGTGACTCTCTATCCTCATACCCATCTGAATTTAAAATTGAACAAATGAGGAATAGTGATCACAATATGCTTTGCTTGCAATGGTTTACTCCTCAATGACAATTATCGGCTATTAAAACAAAATGGGGTCAGTCCATATCGACAAATAACAGTGTCAATAGAGTACGATGGACTGCAGACATCATTACTCAATTTGGCCTAATGCATTGGCCTGCATTGGCCTAATGCAGCTTTTGATAGCGCTCTCATAAATCCAGTCTCCAGCTCTGTCTACCATGAAATATTGCATAAAATGAGTCAGGCAGCTAATAAGCAAAATCAATATATCCCTTGAAATCATGTGTTTGACTCCCAAATAAAGGAAAGAAAAGCACTTTTCAGGAAGGAAAAGCGGCAGGCGAAGCTTCTACCAGCATGTACTCGACACCAAAAGCTCAAGCTACTAAAAACAAATTATAAAAATTGGATTCGACACCACAAAGCACAAATGTTACAAGTAGATGGAGAACAAATGCTCGAACTCATAAAAGATAAGAACACAAGAAAGTTATAAATGAGTCAACCTCGTCCCTACAACATTGTAAACAAATCCAACATGTTTCAGAAACCACATGGGTGGATTATTTTCAGAAAATCCCTGCCTGTCCCAATCAGGATGATCAAGTGTATATTAGAGCTAAGGTTTTTCCATTCCATCTCGACATAGACAGAACAGACATTCTATATTATATTCAAACAATTAGCGCATCAAGAGCGCCAGGGCCTGACGGCCTGTCAAACTATACATTTAAACAACATCCAGATTTATAGACCAACATCCTATTTTCCATTTTTCAGCAAATTAATTACTCTCAAACCATTCCTTGCTCTTGGAAGCATTCCATCATAGTTCCTCTTCATAAAAAAGGCAATCGAGAGAAACCAGACAGTTACAGGCCGATAGCGCTGCCTGATGCGCCTGGAAAAATCTACACCAGAATTGTTCTGAAAGAATTGAATACATGGATGAACCATTCCAAACTGGGTTTGTGTCTCGGCTTGGCATGACCCCAAACATGAGGGTTCTCAACATGTTAAGAGCAAAATATATCAATCGAAACCAAAACCTTTATATGGCTTTTGTTGATTTCCGCAGTGCATTTGATTCGGTTGATCAGAGTTTGCTATTTTCCAAACTAAGAAAGTACGGTTGTCCTCACTCACTACAACGAATAATAGAAGAACTTCACTCCAACACCATGGTCGAAATTAGATTAACTACAGAAGGACTGTTATCTAAGAGGGTCAATTCGGAAAGAGGCGTCAAACAAGGCTGCATTTTAGCCTCAACGCTCTTTAACCTATTCTTATTAGATTTGGGGATTGAATTTGAGGATACAGAAAGTGATGCACCTAAATTAGGGACACAAACAATTAGATGGATCCTTTACGCTGATGATCTGGTGCTTGTATCACCAACCCCTAAATGACTCCAGAAATTACTTCAATGCCTAGAGAACTACAGCAGAGTAAACAATTTAGTAATCAACACGGAAAAAACTTAGGTGGTTATCTGCCAAAAGAACAAAAAAAAGAAAGATACCAAACGAGGCAAATGGACATTAAACAAGCAAAATCTCTGTGTAGTTAATAACTATAAATACCTAGGCTTATACTTTTCTGGTAGTTCAGAGCCTGCATTGAAAGTCTCTATACTTAGGGCCAAAATTCTATCTTTGGCCTCTCAAGCCTCTATCATAATGCGCAAATATAGGAAATTCACAACTAATCATATATTATTGTTCTATAAGCAAAAAGTAATCTCCATAATGTCCTATGGGACCGACTCTCAATCACCTCAACCAAGAAACTCTTGGGACATGTTTGAAGGCTTATTTTGGGAATCGGTTTTCAAACTTCCAAATTGCACACCCACTGCTTTGCTGAAACTTGAATTCAGTACTTGTTCAATCTATTGTCATATAATGTGGAAAATGTGCTGCTTCTTTAGGAAGTGCCTGGTAGGTGCCTCTGAGAAAAATGTGTTGAACACCATTGCACATTACCTTTTAATGTCCACAGATAATTTCCCAAAAGTGTGGTACAAATGTGTACTCGAAACTCTAACTGAAGCTAATATCTCTTTGCAATTATTAATCTTAAATCCTTCAAAAGCCAAGAAAACACTGTTTCTATATGATTGGATTGTGACCCAAGACATGTGTCAAAAGCTAGTTGATTTCTCCTCTTTAATCTTCCTTCCAAAAAAAATGGGAACAATGGAAAAATATATCCAAAAATGTCCTTCTCACTTTGTGAGATTACAGATGTTACGAACGCCCCTAAATCTCCATCCCACGTATGAAATTTTGGCTAGACGGGATAATGAATTAAAGCAAAGCAAATGGTGTTGTTTTTGCAAAAACAATAAGCTAATTGAGTCCCTAACACATTTAGTAGTGTGCTGTCCAGCTCTGGAAACATTACGGCAAACATATTTTAAAAATCTGCTGCAGCTCTACTGCTCTCACACTGATGAATACATTTGGGGGCTTTAGATCAATACTGAGAGTTCAGCAATATATATTGAGCATTTACTTTCAAAGGAAAACGTTTGTTTGTGTGCCCGACTTCGAGCCAGCTACACGCTTCCTGGAGGAGGCGTGTCACTCAGCACGTGACTGTATCACGTGACCTGGCGCCACCTTAAAACCCGGAGGCTGCCACCCGCTCAGTGTGAGCGTTTACTTTCAAAGGAAAACGTTTGTTTGTGTGCCCGACTTCGAGCCAGCTACACGCTTCCTGGAGGAGGCGTGTCACTCAGCACGTGACTGTATCACGTGACCTGGCGCCACCTTAAAACCCGGAGGCTACCACCCTTGTGGCTGTAAGCCCGGTGGAAAGAAGCCCATTGGCTGTAAGCCCGGTGGAAAGAAGCCCATTGGCTGTAAGCCCGGTGGAAAGAAGCCCATTGGCTGTAAGCCCGGTGGAAAGAAGCCCATTGGCTGTTATACGGCTGTTGTACGCAGTGGACGCAAATAAGCCGTATGATGGGCCCCCAAACACGCCAAAAACAGAAAACTCGAATACAGTCCGAACAAGCGGATCATCCCTTACAGGCATTGGTAAATACCGCTGAAGAAAATACCTCGAGGGTCAATGATGTAAATGAGGTAAGAACTTTTACATTAAATGTGCCTACGTTGTCTCAAATCACACAATTTGAAAATGGCGGACCTACAACGCCATTATATACAGTAAGCTCCTTGCTTACTTTGACAGAAAACATCATCATTAATGTCAATCTACTAACTCACTGTCGACTGAAATTGACTCCGAATGCAGCACGTGAACAAATACTTTTACTGCCCTGCGCTCTATGTTTAACGAGGCAAGCAAGAAAGAGCTCTCTAAGTGCTGCATACACAAAACTTGCCCAAGTACACGAAAGTGTAGATGTTCTGGATAAAACATCATTAGCGGAGAATTGCAATAAATGTGAAATTTCTACAATCCGGTCCGTGACCTTTTCTACTGGTTTTACGACCCGAGTTGCGGAACTGAGAACGCAGGACAATGTGTTCGAGATAAATACCTCCTCGATCCAGTCTCCTTTCGATGTAACGGATTCAGAATTATTGTCAATCCAAGTGTCTGCAAACACCTTATCCATGTCCCCCCTAAACCAACCAAATGGCCAGGTAGACAAAAATGCTGTACAAAATATATCTCAAACTAAAGAAGGAGCTATGACGCCTGTGATGGAAGTAACTGCAAAACTGCATGAAGCTGAACCTAATGTGTTAATGTCATCATATGCCTCTCGAGGTTCCACAAAAACTGGATTTGTAAACCGCAAACAGAGCTTAACTAAGTCTAATCTGTTACACTCTCGTCTACCTATAACAGCAAATAGCAGCGGAGAAGTACATGAAGTGGAAACTTGGAACCCACATGAAATCTCTACAACACCTCAATCAAATCTGCTTAATATAGAAATAAATCCAATACCAACATTAGAGACCTCATTAAAAGCTCTAGATCCAGTAGGACGAGAGGCACGTCTGACAGAGAGGCTAACTGCTGATTACAATGCCATCAAAGAAAAACTGATACAGAGTTTTGGAGAAAAGTCCAACTCTAAGCATGTAAATCGTATAATAAGCAGACATAGCCCCAATAACATCTGCCATCACTCTAAATTTGGATTTTTTGATCAGAATCTTCCAAACCACAGTTCAATAATTGATTACACAACCTTTGGTGATAAAAATGTTGTAAAGACTGTTGAGATGGAGAATCTAATCCAAATGAATGAAGATGAGGTAGAAAATGAGTCTCTACAGCAACGTAGGAAGAGACGAGAATCTATGGCCAAACAAACACATGAAACGGCGCCAAAACTTACATCTGCTACTTCTGCACAGGATCAAATGAATAAATCCAACCTGTCAGTAGCAGCTGGCTTTCAAATCCACAATAATGTATTGGCCGCCACTTCTTTGGCGCTAATTCCGTTCGTAAAACTGTACGAGAGTCTAAATGAGGCCATAAAAGAGCAGAGTACGCAAATTACTCAGCTTATCTCAAAAGTTGACAAGATGGAACATATGAATAATGCCTTGCTGCAAAGAATGGACAGAGAGGCGGAGACGTCCTCACAATGGCAATATCGCCTTGGAGATCTTTTAGCAAGTACCCACGTGGATAATTCCACCTTAATGGCCGCAACGCTTGAATGTATGAAATGGGCAAGGCACAATATTCCAATAAATACGGAACAATTACCAGAGCACTTAAGTGGAGCTGTCACTCTGAATAAAACTACTTCTGCTCCTAAAATTACAAACTCCGTATCAGCTGCGGCCCATCTCTCAAAGAATAATCCTCAAGCGGAGTCACCTAGTTCTAACAGGAATAATAGACAACTCCAGGAAATTCCTGCTCAAGCAGTCAAAACTAAACCAAATACTGAAGCCCCGCTGACCTGCCCACCTACAAATACTAGTAGGGCACTTGCAGACAGAAGAACAACCTCAACGGCACAAATACAAGAAACCCAGACCTCCTCTGATGCTGCAGAAATAACAGATCTGACCCATTTGGCTATAGAGATCGGAGAACCATTACAATCACTGGAAATTCACAGTGCGACTGAAAATCAAACTACCGTCTACATCGAGGCTCATAAATTCGTTTGACATCTTTAAGGGTGGAGCAAAACATTTTCAAGTGGACAGCTTAAAGATACCAACACTGTCTGAAATAAAGGTACGATTGGCTCCAAAAAAGCAAGCAAATAATCCAGCAAAAAAACGTAATATCAATGTAAAACAGTTTGTAAGAAATATAGTAACTCCACAAAAGCTTGCGCTGTTCGAACGACCTACAAAAGAGGCTGCTGTAGATAACGTCATCACTGTGCAATCAAAGGAGATACGGAATAAATTGAATGATGCAAAACCATCGTCAATACAGAAACAAAATCCAAATAAGCGTGCTCGTCTAGATTCGAATTCTGCACAAGATGAGGACTCAGTAGACCTATGTGACCTCTCAACTTACTCACTTAACTCTGACAGTTCCTCCTTAACCTTATCTACAGAGACATTGAGTAAAAGACGGCCAATTGGACCAAGCGAAGTACTCTCTAGGAAACTTATACGTGATGAGGATAAAGGGTATAGAAAGGTCACCATGTTTCCTTCTACCTTTGATACGAACTCCTCGGAACCTAATCAACCTAGAACACACCAGGTTACAAACAGAAAAATAGTATCTGAATCATCACAAAATTTCAATCCGAAAATGACTGCTGCTCAGCGAAATAAACAAATCTCATTAAGAATAAGTGAAAGCGATGGACGTCAATCTAGCTCCAAATATCATTCTTGGAGAATTAGAGTGGAAAATGTGTTGTCTGATGATAAAGATGTTAACTTAAACAGAAGAAACATTATGAAACTATTGCATATCATCCCTTCACTCCGTACAATCACATCAGAAGACATTCAAATTGTTGAATACATTTCAGAGGAATCCGCTGACAAAGTTTTCTTACATATTAATTCATCAGCAGTGGAAAAAACTCTTTTTGCTGCACAAGATGAATTGCTGGCCTATGGATTTGAAATACACTCAGAGAGAAATATGTTAAACTATGGGAAAAGTGATGAAATAAAATCAAGAAACGATTGTCGTCGCGAAAAATTAAGGAACCAATTCTCATTGCGAGAATGTGGAGTAGAAACTAAATCTACATGGAAAAATTATGATGAAACCATAAAACGAGCTACATCACAGAAAGATCAACAAACATAACCATCACCAAAAACGGATACAGAAAAATGTGGGATCCTCTCTTGGAACACCAGAGGATTCCTTCATTTATTCAATGATTTTCCTAAGGCCTTAATAAATAATTTTGCCATCTGTCTCCAAGAAACATGGCTTCGAGAAGTTCCATCTAAAGATGGTTATTCCATCATTCTAAATAAAGCAGGAAAACATCAACGTGGGAGACCTTTCTCTGGCTTAATCACAATGGTTAACAATGCCTATGGATGGGAAGTCATTCAAAAATTCATGCCAAACCTCTTTTTACTTGGAACTCTACTACAGCTGAGCCGGAAGGAAAATATACCCTCCCCACAACTACTAATTATTAATCTTTATTGGAACCCAGCCATGATCTCTACTGCAAGTTTTATTAAATCAGTAACGGCAATTATTGATCCCCATTTAACATCAGATTTGGAGACCATCATAATAATATGTGGAGACTTTAACTTCTCATGGCTCGAAAAATCTTCCAAAAATAAGACTGAACAAACTGTAATACCAACTAGAGGAGATAAATGGTTAGAAGCGATGCAATCGAGAAACTGCGAGATGGTCAATGGTTCAATTAAAGGTGACATTCCCCCAAACTTTACCTGGAACAAAGATAAAAGCCAAAAAATATTAGATTACTTTTGGATCTCTGCTCCTTTTTGGTCAAAAGTTACAAAAATGTCAATAAGTAAAACAGCAGTAAGTGATCATAGTATATTGGAACTAATCTGTATTCTAGAACAGCGCATAACATCAGCGCAGTATGATTTACCTCTGGAAGTGAATGAGGGGCTGAGTAGGCTACGAATTAAAAACCATCACATCTGTCAGCTGAGAGATGGCCTTAAGGATGATATAACAACAACTCCCGACAAAATAAACTATGCACCTTTGTTAATCCAATTTGGCACTACAAAAAAACAAACTCATAAAACCTCGCAAACTCAGAAAAAATATATATATAGTGCACAGGTAAATTTGTAAAAGAAACAAATGACCAAAAACATCAGACAAATTAACAAGAAAGATATTAATTCTTTTGAGAAAAAAAGGGAAATCCAAAACTGTAAAACGAAATACCGAAACTGGTTAAAATCTTTCAAGATAATCAGAGATCAAGAACGAGCTGAAACAATGGTAGGCCTAATTATTCAGCGGAACTCACGAGACATCTGGAAAATTTTAAATAACAACAACACTCAAGATTCTGGTTTCATCAATGGAATATCAAAGCTTACCTGGGAACAACATTTTAGGAAAGTATTTGTAAGCACCTCAACTTTGAGCATCCCAATACAACCGATAAATCCGGTCACATGGGATGTATGTGAATCTAGAGAAAAAATTATTACTCAAATAACACAACTGAAGAATTCCCGTGCAGCGGGCCCTGATGGGCTAACAAATGTTCCCTTAAAAGAAAAAAAGGAGCTTTGGGCCGACTTTATTGTAGACCTGTTTGAGCTAATTTCAGAAGCTAGGATGATACCGTGCTCATGGAGGACTGCAATTATAGTGCCAATATTCAAGAAAGGCAATAGGGAGAACCCGGCCAACTACCGCCCAATTGCCCTCTTGGATATAATAGGGAAAATCTTTGCTACTTGCTTACAACAAAAACTCTCCAAATGGGCATCTCTTAACAACTTATTGGATAAGCGACAAACAGGTTTCACAAAGGAGGTCGGAACTGAAATTAATCTCTTCATTCTAAACATACTTAAACTTGAATCATTGAAGAACAAAGGGAGCATCTTCATAGCATTCATAGATATGCGGCAGGCATTTGACCAAATCAATCGCACAAATCTATGGGAAAAATTAACATCATGGTCGTGCCCTCCAAATATTCTCCATCCACTTATGGCCCTACACACAGGTACCTCAATAAAAGTCCGCATCGATAACAAAGGCACCGTGACAAATGAAATTCTAACCACCAAAGGAGTGAAACGGGGCTGCCCCTTGGCAGCCCTACTGTTTAAGTTATACATTGCTGATTTACCAAAGGCATTCGCGAACATTCGCTGTTTTCCACCGAAAGTAAATAACCAACCTATTAGTTATGCGACATATGCCGATGACATTGTATTATTTGATCAAACTAAAATAGGACTCCAACGTCTAATACAAGCATTGGTTATATATCTGCAGACAAACGGTTTAGAAATAAATGCTGGGAAATCAAAGATCATGTCCTTTGGACCAACAAAGAAAAGATTGGCTGAGAATTTCAGTTGGTATGCAGCTGGAGAAAAGATCGAGACTGTACACACTATACGATATCTAGGGATACAAATAAACAAATCCATCAGAGAACAAGAGTGGATTTTAGATTTGAAGCATCGTATGACTTCTTTCACCCTACAAGGAAAACGCCTACATAATGAATTTGGCAAATTTACCCTGATTCCAGTCTTAACCTTCTATCGACAAAAAGTCATCCCTACTCTGACCTATGGGGCGGAGGCCGGACTAAACATCGATAATCGTATTTGGGCAGCTTTGGAAGGGCAATTTTGGAGAGGAGTTTTAGCTTTGCCAAGCTGTGTGTCTATTGTCGCAATAAGACATGAACTAGGCCTTGATCCCTTAGACGGCCTGATTCTTTGGAAGCCCATTGTTTTGCTACGAAAAATGAACTTAAAAATAGTCGTTCCAGCCTATGAGATCTTAAAACAAAGGGAAGATACACAATATTCAGGGATGATACATATTTGGGCTACGAAAATTAGGAAATCTCTAGCGGTCATGGACATCTCTTGGGAGACTGTATGTAACACACCACAGATTGCAAAAAGAAAACTGAGATCCTGGTACTGGATAAAAAACGAAGAACGTCGAATGGCAATGTCATCTTCGCTTAATTTAGGCTTGACATGTAATACTCTTGACAAGCTGCCCAAATACTTAACAAGATTTCCATCAAGATACCATCGTAACAAATTTTTAAGATTTCGGCTAAATTTATATAAAACTAAAGAGATAATGTACCTGAGACACTACAAAGAGATAGATAATAATAAATGTAGGTTCTGTAAAAACGAAGTAGAATCACTTAAACATCTAGTCTCTGATTGTGACCAGGTGGCGACTCAGCGTGCATTTTTCTTTAAACATCTAACAACTCTCCAACTAACTGACCATCTGTGGTGTATGCTGGTAGCTGGAAATAATGTTAAATCAATTTGTGCCGTGGTAGACTTTCTCGACAACATCTTGGAGAAAGCCTTATGCTGAAAACAAACTTCTCATCTGAAAGAGCCGTAGGGAAACAATGAACCTATAAGAGAGCTAATTGATGATAAGGAAAGATGATGAATTTTTGTATGAATTTTTGTAATTGAAGTTGTGTAAATAACTAATTGTTACAAGTAAAAAAAAAAATATATATATTGCCTTAGTTAAATTTGTATTTGCCATTCTTTATTAATGTGATTGCCAAAAGTATAAAGAAGGTCTATTTTTAAGTTATGGAAAATTGCAATTTTATCTGTGAAACAATGAATTGTATTGTAATGATTGTATTAAGATTTTTTTTTGTACTAAATATTTGAAAGGTTGAATTCCAGCCAAACAAATAAAAAAAATTAAAAAATTTACTGAGGAGTAGCATTATCTTATAATACTCATTTTGTGGGGAGAAGCATTAACTGAGGAGTAGCATGATCTTATAATAATCATTTTGTGGGGAGAAGCATTAACAGAGGAGTAGCATTATCTTATAATAATCATTTTGGGTGTAGAAGCATTAACTGAGGAGTAGCATTATCTTATAATACTCATTGTGTGGGGAGAAGCATTAACTGAGGAGTAGCATTATCTTATAATACTCATTGTGTGGGGAGAAGCATTAACTGAGGAGTAGCATGATCTTATAATAATCATTTTGAGGGGAGAAGCATTAACTGAGGAGTAGCATTATCTTATAATAACCATTTGTTGGGGAGAAGCATCAACTGAGGAGTAGCGTTATTTTATAATACTCATTGTGTGGGGAGAAGCATTAACTGAGGAGTAGCATTATCTTATAATACTCATTGTGTGGGGAGAAGCATTAACTGAGGAGTAGCATGATCTTATAATAATCATTTTGTGGGGAGAAGCATTAACTGAGGAGTAGCATTATCTTATAATAACCATTTGTTGGGGAGAAGCATCAACTGAGGAGTAGCGTTATTTTATAATGCTCATTTTGTTGGGGAGAAGCATCAACTGAGGAGTAGCATTATCTTATAATACTCATTTTGTGGGGAGAAGCATTAACTGAGGAGTAGCATGATCTCATGATAATAATTTTGGGGAGAGAAGCATCAATTGAGGAGTAGCATTATCTTATCATAATCATTTTTTGTCGGGAAACACATTATCCGAGAGCCATAATCTATCATAAACCATTGTCTTTGAATACGCATATTCACACTAGAAATGTTCTCTTTGAATGAGTATTATGTAAGGTCAAGTATTATACAAGAAACATCCCTCTCAAGGCATTATTAGATAAAAGAATTATTACCCAAGCCTAAGAAGCTTTATCTAGTGAGGTGCATTATCTGTGACACGTTATTCCAGGATACACAAAAATACATGGTGGCCAAACTTCACACCTCTGGAGGCTCTCACACCTCACGTAGTAAAGCTATTATATGGATTAACTCTAAGCTGGTCCATAAGGAGAGGACTCACAAGCAGTCGTTCTCCTGCTATGCACCGACTGTCTGCAACTTAATACCAGAAGAGGCTAGAAATGCCCCTGCCATACTCCAGTTCCACAAAACACTAAAAACGTGGCTCTTTCAACAATACCTGCTGGACTTATACAAATCCCTCTAACCCTCTATTAACAGTACTGCATTATTGTATAAAATGATAAGCCCAATTCTGGCACAATCATGTTGTAAAATGCTCCACTGCTCTTGAGCTAGGTTCATACAATGAGCAAGAAAATATAAATGAAGAAAAAATAAAGATACACATTATCTGATGAATGCATTAACTGTGCAGAAAAAAGTCTCTGTGGAGTAAGATTATTTGAGGATGTTTATCTGATGGTAATCATTATTTGAAGATTAGCAATATCTGAATCGTATGGTCTCTTATCTGTGGAGAGGCATCATCTAGTGAATAATAATCTGAAAATCATTATCTGACCAGATGCACGATCTTAAAAAAGGCATCATCCAAAAAGAAGCATTGCATGAGTTAAAAAGTACTCCAGTAGCCTTTCCTAATAAGAGATATTTAAGTAGAGTAGAGTAGAGTAGAGTAGAGTAGAGTAGAGTAGAGTAGAGTAGAGTAGAGTAGAGTAGAGTAGAGTAGAGTAGAGTAGACGCTTTATCTGATGAAAAATAACATCTGAGACTAAGCACTGTCTGAGTAGGATTATCAAATGAAAAACAGTGTTTGATGAGTAAAGCTATCTGAATATGAGTATTATCTGATCACAGGCATCAGCCGAAAAAAATCATTATCTGATGAGAAGAAATTTCCTAGAATCATTATTGTACCTGAAGCAATATCTGAGAAAACCCGTTATGTGCAGTGAAGCATTATCTGAGAAACTATACGTGAGAAGGGGCATCACCTGAGAAGCATTATACAACAAAAACATTACGTGAGGAGAAGAATTATATGAAAATCATTAACGTATGAAATGCAGTATTTAAGGAGGAGCAATATGTGAGTAGGTGCATTATTTGAGGTGTGGAATTTTCTGATATGTATGGAGGTCGAGAAAGGATGCAACGCACTACACAAATGCAGTTTCATAGAATTCTATTAGGATCTTTGGCCTTGTAAGGCCTACTCCCCCTTCCCCTGACTAACCAGCTGCCCTCTTAGATATTCTACCACCTTACACTACACACACACACATATCCTCCAACAGACATCCACCTCCAGCCTAGCCATTAGCACATCAACACCAACCAACCCAAGACTAAACTCTTCCCTTTAGCCCTATAATATTCTCCCACATCAGCAGCTAACCAGACCCAAGGCACTAAAGTGTATTAGATCTTTGGCTCTGCCCATTGGATAACATCTTCCAAAGTGTCTCCGCCAAGCTCAAAGAAAAGCCTACTGCCACAGGTACTTGTGACCTGATTCCGGCAACACAACAGGTTTTGCATCTGCCTCTCCCACTATCCCACTAAATACCCCATGCCCTCTTTTCTTACAGAACGACACACAGCAAGGCCACAACAAGTGCAGGAAGGGTGCTATGCAAGACCACTTGAGGCAAGTGTACTAGTGTACTGGTACAAAGAAGAAGGAGGTGGGGTTTGGGGTAAGGAAGGAAGGGAGAGGTGGCTGTAAGTCCATTGGATTACTAAGGGGATTCCGGAACAAGGAAAAAGGCGGTGGGTTAATGGGATACTGGAACGAGGAAGAGTGAGGCTGGGGTAATGCAATGAATTATTAATGGGGTACTGGGAGAAGGAAGAGAAAAGTAGGGGTAATGCAATGTATAACTAATGGGGAACTATCCACCTAAGTCACGTTTCCTACCCGTTACATGGTCAGTGTGTAGACAGCAAGGCTACCCTCCTAAACTGCATGTCTTGCATCTTACAAAGTCAGACCTCAGATAACAGAAATAGCATATGCTGTGCCTTACATGTTTAAGCTTTATAGAGCAGAACTATCCCCCATAAATTGCACATCTCCAGCACTGCACACAATCAGGCTCTAGACAGCAAATATATCTCCCATAAATCAGACATAGAGTACACACTCAAGTTTTAGATAGCTGAGCTAACCCCCTGAATCTCATGCCCTGCACCGTCCATGGTCAGGCTGTAGACAGCATAGCTATCCACCTAAATCACACTTCCTGCACCGTACATGGGCAGCCAGGCAACAGAAGCTAAATCATGTGTCGTGCAGCATCCATGGTCAGGCTGTAGACAGCAGTGCTATCCCTCCAAATCACACTTCCTGCACCACACATAGGCAGCCAGACAACAGAAGCTAAACCATGTGTCCTGCATCATCCATGGTCAGGGTGTGGACAGCAGAGCTATCCCTCCAAATCACATTTCCTGCACCACACATGGGCAGCCAGACAACAGAAGCTAAACCATGTGTCCTGCATCATCCATGGTCAGGCTGTGGACAGCAGAGCTATCCCTCCAAATCACATTTCCTGCACCACACATGGGCAGCCAGACAACAGAAGCTAAATCATGTGTGCTGCATCATCCATGGTCAGGCTATAGACTGCACAGATACCACCCTAAAGTACCTGGTTAGACCTTAGCCAACAGGACTATTTAAACAAAGCAAAAGCTAGCATCTTAGTGTCTTCAGGCACCCCAAGAAATGCAGCAAATGACCAGGCAACCAAAGGAAGCCCAAATGTTCAAAACATACATGCTGTGTTGCTTTTTGAAGCAGTTCCAAAACACGTGAATGCAATTCGCTGACACTCTTCCTTAGACAGTATCCCAACTTGTGTAAAAGTTGGACCTTTAACAGCGAAATTCAGTTAGCCCCCACGTTTTGTAGAAAGGCAGCCTCTCTGCCACATTCTCTCTTTTGTAGTGAAGATAACAGTTAATGAGTCGGTGGTACCTTCCTGGCTGCAGGAGACCCACTTCTGAGGAACAGATCACCCCTAATGCTAATCCTTGAGAGCCCCTCTCTTACCTGGGAAGGACAGCCCTTGATATATGGATGAAAATGCGTGGCCATTTTTGCCTTTGCAGGGACATGGGCCAGAGCTCCTTGCCTAGCAAGGTGCCTGAGAGTGTTGCAACTTGAATTTGTAGTGTTTTTGGAATGTCCATCCATCCCCCCTTCCCATGCCCATACCCACTTTCGCTCCCCGCCAGCATGCTGCTCCTTACCTTCCAACACCCGCCGCATCCCCATTGGCCAAGTTGCTGTACTTGTGTGGACTCCACCTACTATCTTTTAAGCTCCTTATTTCATCATGAAGAACACTGTGCATGTTTCCAGTATCACTCTCATACCAAAGTCCTCGTGCCACCCCAATAACTGGGGAGTTGTTGAACTTGGAGGTAGGAGGAGATTTTACTTTGACCTGTGTGAGAAGAGTTTTGAGATTTGTAAGAGTGCAGAGTAGGCCTCCAAGAGGAACAAGCAGAGATTCTTACCCCCGTGCCAACCTGAAAAAACAGGATTTCTGGTCCATGCCCGACCACCTGATGAACTCCAGAGAAACCCCTTCTTGCCCTGCCCAAGAAGGGCCCCTCACTTGATGGCCAGAATCCCCAGCAAGCCACTGACCACATCACCTGAGCTTGCTAGGGTGAGGTCTGTGCTGTCTCTCAGACTACCACCAGCATACTTAGGAAGGTGACATGGGTGACTAAACCTTCACATTTCAAGGAGACCTTCACATGAAACGAGGATTCTGGCTTCCCATAATGCATAGCTTCTATTTTATGGTAATTGAGTGGCACTTGTAGACTGCCCCTTCCCCTCATTTGCCAAATTGCACTGTGTATGGGATGCAATGTATCTAATTGAGGCCGGGAGGGAGCGCAAGAGAGTGGGATTGACAATTGCAATGTGAGCTAGTGAAATGAGACCTGTCTGCCAAAGGCCAGTGGTGGAAGTCCATGGTTGCAGGATGTTTTGCCTTGTAAGGACTACTCCTACCTTCCCCTGACTAACCGACTCCCCTCTAAGATCTCTTCCCACCTTACACTATACACAGAGACCCCAAATGGAAGGGGGCCACAGGCCTAGCCATTAGCACATCAACACTAACCGAGCCGCAACTAAACGCCTCTCTTTATCACTGTCACACTCCCCCACATCAGCAGCTAAAAAGACTCAAACCGCTGTAGTCTATCAGCTCTTGGGCTTTTCCCTATAGATAACATACCCCCCAAGATTCTCTACCAAACCTATAGAAAGCAGATTGGCACTCAGGAACCGGGTACTTCTGACCTTCACACATCCACAACACATGTTTTGCATCTGCCTCTCCCACTGACCCACTAATTACCCCCAACACTTTTATTTTACAGACCCAAGTGCAGCAAGGCCACTACAGGTGCCAGAAGGGGCACAGCTGCCAAGTTTCCCAGTTCCATGCAGAATCTTTGAGCCAGTCATGGGTCTGTTTTCACACTGAATGCTGGGGCCTGTAGCCCCACCCATGACATTAAAACTACAAGTTTCAGCATGTAATTGGAAGCAAAAACTAGGACTGGCTCGAGGTGTCATGCATGGAACTGGGAAGCCTGACAGGCAGCAGGAAGGGACGATACAAGACCACTTACATTAACAAATATTTCTCCCCTTTTTGTTCAGGAACCTTTTCAAGAAAACTATATTTTCACTCTCGTGCCAGGAGTTCTTGGAATCTTGAAGGCAATGCTCCATCCTCAGGTCTTCCTTGTGCTATTTGGTATGGTGAGTAAGACCTGGCACCGGATCTTGTGGATGGTCCTTTGGCACCACTTCCCAGGCAGCAGTCTTTCCAGGTATCTAGGGGGTGGAGAAAAGCATGGCTGCTTTCTCCCAGTCTTTGACTCGGTCTGGCATTTTCCCACCTCTTCTATAATGCTGGGCCGGTGGCATATTGTCTAACCCTGTCTGCGACTGTATGTTATATTTAGCAGCTTGTTTCAAGTTTCCTCATTGTTTTTGCCCCTCATGAACTTTTATTTTATTATTTCTCTTCTGGCAATGATCCGGTTTTAATTGACTTATATACTTTTCCCAGGTCAGACCAAAGCTTTTAAATATTGAGCCGGGCTATATATATATATATATATATATATATATATATATATATATATATATATATATATATATATATATATATATTCACTGAAAAGACGTTGTTAAAGGGACGTTATGGTTCAAAGTAAAACCGAAAAACCCCTGAAATTCGGCAGTTATGGTAAGATTAGCAACCATAACTCGCGCCACCGTGCACTGCTAACACTAACACCCAGGACATCAAATGTCATTGATGACATCACTGATGACATCACTGATGACATCACATGTCTGACTCCCCCTTTTTTCCTTTCCTGACATATCTAGGCCACATGATTTTCTTCAGTAACAGTCAGGAACAAAAAATTTAAATTACTATATTCGTAGACTTATCCTTCAAGTATGTTCTTAGAATAATTCCCTAATGGTACAGTCATATCATATGAAACATATACATAGGAGAAGTCACAACCTTGAAAGACAGCAATCCTTTTTGTGCATTAAAATTATCAGTAGAGTTATTAGCACTTTCTGATAGTTTTGATGTTTTTTTATTACTGTACTTTCCCTGTATATGCTCATATTTTCTATGTTGTACTCACACTATTTTCCTTAGGGTCCAGACACATCATGTGATATATATAGATAGGGTAAGTAACAGCTTTGAAACAGAGCAATCATCTCTCTCCATAAAGGTAATCAGTTAGGTTATGAACACTTTCTGCTACTATTGCTGTTTCTTTTTCCTACTTCAATTCCCTTGTATATATTCATATTTGTGTCTGGTGTTGTCTCTTTGTGATTTGTGTATAATAATGCAATTATGTAGTAAGTGGGTTTTATTACCTACTTATCACAAGTTTCACTGTACGCAAAACTCTAATATGAAAACAGTTATCATTTCAATATTCAACATGGCAAGTTTATGAATATTGCACCTCCATCATGTATGCTGCGCACAATGCCTATGTTCCTACATGAGTACCTTGGTATACTGGATTGAAGTTAATAATAGAACGCTATTTATATCAATGCATAGCTTAATGCACTGATTAGCACTTGATATTTATTCCAATAATCTTTGACACTTTTTTAATTAACATTACATTAAGAATCCCTTGTACAGACTTTTCATGAAAGGTAAATGCACATGTGATGTCATCAGTGATGTCATCAATGACATTTGTGATGTCATCTTTGATGTCATGGGTGTTAGTGTTAGCAGTGCATGGTGGCGGCGTGAGTTATGGTTGCTTATCTTACCATAACTGCCGAATTTCAGGGGTTTTTCGGTTTTACTTTGAACCATAACGTCCCTTTAACAACGTTTTTTCACTGAATTTCATAGGTTTTTAGTAGCGCAACTTAACCATAACATCCCTTTAACAAAGTTTTTTTACTGAATTTCATAGGTTTTTAGTAGCGCAACTTAAACATAACGTCCCTTTAACAAAGTTTTTTTTACTGAATTTCATAGTTTTTTAGTAGCACAACTTAACAATAATAACTTTGACTTCATGTACATATAATATGGAACATACTGAACCCTTTCTACTGAATTTGACGGTCCGCAGACATGTTTGGACAACAGTACCACCACCTAAAAACTCTGGGGGGGTATGTGTAATAGTTATATCATAACAAATTCACAAAGCAGCACACATACAAAGTATATGTAGTAATACTTAAAAAATGTTACCCATATATGTAACACACTAACCATTCATGTAAATACAATGTGTTTTAAAATGGAATATACCAAGAGAAGATAAAGTGTCTTCCACCATAATTACCACACAGACGCTCCACAACCAACAGCAAGACCAGACGTATACACTACTGATTACATATCTCACCAGACATAGTAAGTGCACTTCTTTTTACTCGTATATTTATAAACTTTCTATATTAGAAAAAAAAACATATTACTTTTTTGTTTTCTCACAGAAATGTGTAGTACTCTCGACTGGCTAGAAGAGCATTTCCCACGAGAGGAAATGTTAGAAAATAGTCCAGCTAATGGTACCACTTTACTATATAAACCAATTAATAAATATTATTTTGTATACATTTAACATATACATTTTATTTTATTACAGACCATACAAAAATTCCAAGCATCTCACAACAACAATCAGAGGATATCACTCTACAGCAGATTAATAAAAAAATGGACGACCTTATGCAAAATTTTATGGATTTGAAAAACTTTGTGGAAAATTATGTGAAACCCCCAACTGCACACCATTGTCCAACCTGCACTTGTCCCCCCTCACCCTATCCCACGCAGTTAACACCAAACCCTGTCTATGGACCAAAGCGTTTCGATGAGATTTCCTTCCCTTCTTCACCTGATCCCAGTTATCTAGAAATCGCTAATTCTCCTGTTTATGTTTCCGTTTCTGCCCCACCTTCCCAGTCATAATTGTATATATATATGAAATAAAGTTACTTTTCTTATATTGTGTTGTAATTACTTTCAGTTCCTTGTGATAAAACCAATTTAGGTGTCCACGGACACCGTGGTTGTTCGGAAATGTTCGTAAAGAAACGAAAATGTAACTGTCCTGAGGACACTACATCTGTCCGTAATGTTCTCATGCAAGTTGAAAATGTTCTAAGAACACTCGTAGTGTCCTGAAATGTTCGTAAATAAACGAAAATGCAGGTGTCCTTAAGAACACTATGCCTATTCATAGTGTTCGATAGCAAGCAGAAACTGTTCTAAGAACACTCGTGGTGTCCTGAATTGTTCGTAAATAAACGAAAATGGAGGAGTGCTTGAAACGCTATGTCTGTCTGTATTGTTAGCAAATAAATTAAACTGTGCTAAGAACAAAGGGCTGTCCGTAACTGTTCGTTTTACATGTGACGCACTTTTAATTAGTTCAGGACCCAAACACTGTCCGTAGAACATCAACACGCATGCGCAAAACAATGTCCGTACATTGCGTGTCCTGCGGACGACCGCTACCTTAGCGAACATGCCCACAAAACAATCATGTGACCGCGCCCATGCTCATCTCGTGCTCTAAATGCGGACACTGTTCGTGTCCCCAACCAGTTTAAAAGTACATTTCCAAGTAATCCACAATATTTCTCATTAAAAAATCACCATACCACAAATCCCACATACTAATCCTAACTTTCCACATAGTTTTTGAGACTTTTTGAACCTTTTTTGATGTTCGGTCTGTCTTGCGGACGGCGCGCATGTCCGCGACCCGTGCACAAGCACCCCTATATAAGACCACACCCTAGAGCGCATTCCCATTGTGTTTCTGACTATTCCACAGAGCACACTGCATTTTGCTGCATACTTTGCAGATTTCGAGATTTCCATCTCCAAGCCTATGATGTCCATGGCTCGAATATTACCACATGGTGCTACATCTGCCTCAGCACCAACCCCACCCGCTCCACCACCACCATTTCCCCAAGGGCCTGAAGAGGGGAACAGGAGTGAGGGTACAGAGGAGGAAGAAGAGGATGACGAGAATGAGGTAGAGGTGATCCCTACTACCCGCCGTCGGCGTGAATCTTGGGTGTGGCGGTTGTTTACTGTTCATGGAAACGGTCCTAAGTCTCATGCGAACCGTGTCACCTGTAATGAGTGCAAAATGGTACTCAGTCGCGGGAAGCATGGTTCGTATAGCTTTGGGACCACTACCATGTAGCGACACCTGCGCTCATTCCACACTGGGGCCATTCGCAAGGTTGTACCTTGCGAGAAGCGTAGTAGGTTGATTGCCTCTACTTCATCCTCCGTTTCTGATCGTGTCACCACAAGGAACACCTCTGTGGGACAGCGTCTTCCTCAAGCTGCCTCACAGGCCATACAGAATTCTGATGACCCTTACCTTTCGTAGGGTCACAGTTGTATGTGTGTACTGTGACACAGTACTCTGCAGGGGGGAGCGACTTCGGAGTGCTTTTGAGATGATCGTCTCAGAGCACCAGGAGACCTGCTCACTACCCAAATTAAACCCACTCTACATCTTCCTCTCTCAGCTCGCCCTTTCTTATCCCTTTGGTTGGTGTCCCCCCCTTTTACCCGCCTTTCCCTCCTCTCCTAGTGTGTCGTGTATAAAAAAGAACAAAAAAAATACAAAATAACAGAAATCAAAAAAAAAATAAGGCTCTTTTCAGAGCCGCCTTTCACAGTTAAAAAATAGAAGTGAAGATACATAAAGCATAGCCATTTCCATTTGGTGAAAGTCCGCGTACGGTCCGCGAACATAAAAACAATTGCATTGCTACCCTATTGAAACCAATGCATTTTTCTCTAACAGGAAGTGGTGGCTCTGAAAAGAGCCTTTGGGAGGTGTTTGAATGTAAAATATTTTAACTGCGTAAGACGTACTTCAAAACGAATGCTGTATTTCTAAAAAAGGTCACAATGCATTTTGTACATTTCTCAGAAAAATCTGATTGCCAGCATAAGTAAGATGGACTCCATCTTTGCGAAAAATGTATGTACTACGAAACAAAATATTTTCATTGTTAAAAGAGGACATGCCAAAATCTCTTAGGAAGGCACAAACAGCCTTATTAACATTACGCCTTGCTTTCTCCATTTGTAGACCACATGAGAAAGAACGAAGCCACACTTGTCTCTGCGCAATCCGTGAAAAGATTATTTTAGAGTTTGGAAACATGTCCATTATCTTCTGAAGTCCTTCTTTCATTGCAAATTGCAAAGAAATTCCAGACACATGTCCTAAACTGTTCCCTCCACAATGAATTACAATTATGGCTGGATGTTCCTCTATCTTCAAAGTTGCACAGAGAGGTAGCAAGTCCAACCACTTCATTTCACGCACTCCATGCCAATGCACTTCCACATGTGGGAATCCAAGATCTATAGATACTCCACAGCTTTCTGCATGCACCTTCAACCAATGAATCCACAAGTCTCCCAAAATCCATACAATCTGTGTTTTGAAACACTCAGCCACAGCTATCTGTTCTTCTCTCTGCAAAAACAATATCTGAGAAAACCTCTCCTAGCACAACACACTCACTAGACTTTACTGACCAATCCCTTGCTTCATCCAATCTCATTTCCATACCTCCCCTCCCCAAATTCCCCAGATGTAATACGCGGTGTCCTACAACTACCGCCATGTCCGCTAACGTATCGTAACATGTACATCCCTTCTACCATTTCGATTTCACTCTCTGTGCCATTCCCTCATTGGATGTAGCTAAGAAATCACATGACCATCCACCAATCAAATCCAATAACTCTGCATGTAACTGCATCATCATAGAGCAGCACTACAATTGTACGGTGTATCTCTCGGAGTACAAGTCTCATACCATTGACAACCACGATCTACGAGAAATACTATACAAATCTCCAATATTTCTACTTGCAGCTTGGTCCATATCCATACAAATGAACAGAAAGTACAGGTATGCATATTTTCTACACAGTACATGAACACATTTTCTAACCGACTTTTACCTTCTATAATCTGAAAAATGAATGGACGATCATTGTTTCATTGTCCTAAAATGACCTGTCACTTACAAACCTTTATATCGTTTAATTTCTTCATACACACACACATGCAAATACTATTAAACTAACATTTTTATAATAAAATATATACACGACATATAATCACACAAAATAACATACACACTCTATGATCAAATCTCAAACAATAATATTTGTACAAACACATAATTGGTTTTAATTCTTTTCGTTTATATAAGTACTTACATACATTTATATAGCACAAGCAGACTATGACATTCACTCACTGTTACGTGCAAAAGCAGGCTATGACACATAACTCTCAACTCACACGCTTTTGGCGGGTGTCCGCCGCCTTGTAAAGGACTGACTCACCCGCCAAGCCTCCTGCACGCCCATTCATTCCAATGGCCGTCTCACCCGCCAAAAACAAAGTCCGGTGATTTCACCCACCTTTGCGACACACATGGTTGAGAGCTATGATGACAATGACTCACTATTACGTGGAAAAGCTTAGTTACAAGAATAGTGGTATACGTTGGTAGATTATGAATTCCACAAACCATAGTAAAGATATTTTCTTTCCTACTCTTAGTCATAATATAGTTTTAATGGTTTTCAGGAAGGCGCTGAGCATTTCAATTAAAAATAATCTATGTCTAAAATGAAAACAGTGCTATATAGCAACCAAATTACTAATTTCTTTCTTTTATAATTGCAGTGAAGCCCATTCTCCTGAATAGAAGCAGCCGATTTTGATTTACAAAGAACAACTAAGAAGCAAACTACTCAATTTTGATAAAAAGTAAGTAGATTGTTACCATAGTATTTGATTTATAACTCACACGCACTGTACGGTGCATTCATGGTATTTCTGTGCCTAAAAATAGAGATTCTGCACCATTCTGACCAAAAATCCCCCCCGTCTTAAACAGTGATCTCCTGTCAGAATAGCACTCAAATTCCTATTTTTCGGCACACAAATTACCCAACACAGCCGCTAGAATGTAGATGTTGTAGAACAAACAACTGTTTTAATTGTATAGCTTTACCTATATTATTTATTCTTCTCCACACCACCTGTTTTCTGTCATCTGAACCCCAGTTTAGTAACACATTAATTGAAGAATACCCATCCCTAGTAGTTCAACTTCCCAATTCACAATCACACACCATCACATACATCTATCATCTTACTCAAACAATCATGCACACAACACACATGCATTGCAGAAAACCCCAACCCATACCTTCTGTATTTTTTTCAACAGACGCTAAAGAATGCCCAACAAAAAGCAACTCCGTAGAAAGTGACGCAGAAGTAGAGCAAATGAAAAGAAAAGTCTCCAACATAAACACCCATCTATAGCAGAATGTGTAAAAAACGTTGAAACACAACAGCTAATACAGTCATGTTGTGAAACAGAAGAAGTTTCTAGTGCAAACACTTTTCCTCCTCTATCACAAAGTAAAACGACCCAAAAAACTATTAACAGAAAATCAAGGATCACTACAAATAAAACGTCTGCTATAAATCTTGATATAGTACAAAGTAAGCATACCAAGAAAAGTATATTAGCCAAAATGTTCTGTCACAAAGTCCTTCAAAATCTGATAAAAACAGGAGAGAAACCAGGTTCAACACGTCAAACCTATCATAGGAAAGTAATCTTAGAAGCGTTGATAGACAGTGCAATTCTTCTCAAAAGAAACTTATTTATTGTTGTGTTAAACAGAATTAAACCACTAACAAAACTAACAACTAAATTACAAAAAAGACTTCTCAATAAACGAAATGTGAACAGAAATAACTTCTTAAATATCTGTGGAGGTGAATGGAGTCACACTACAAGCACAGAACCATACTTTAATGAAGAAGCGTACAAACAAAATCAAACAAATACAATTGCCATACATAGCAGTGGTCGAGGTTATGAAAAAGTTAATAACACCATAATGGAACAAGAAGTACTCCTTACAAAAATATGCCCTGAAAACATAGATTTACCCCTCCATTCGACTGAATCAGAACATCTAATTTACACATGGCCATGCACGTCAATGTGTAACATTCCCAAAAAATGTTCAAATCTTTACGCCTATTCCTCAATCAATATGTGAAAAGCAAAGACAAAATCAAAATTAAAATTCTGCAAAATATGGATGCTTATCCAGTACGCAAGCACACAGGACTGCAAGGACATTCGTTGGCCTGCATACCAGGACCTACTTGCAAAACAACCTTCCATGATATCAAAAGGATATCAACACATCATGCAAGTATAGGAAATCTAGTTTATAAACTGTATTATGCAAAAAGTCCTGCTTAGCACTAGCCAATTTAAATAACATTCTTCTACATGGTACACCCAAAGACCTACTAGAATAAATCGAGTATATACAGAAAAAATATTTTGGAAATGAAACCCACTTACAAGATGAATTAGCTGTCAACCAACTTCGTAACTAATCTGCACATGGCAACCTTTCACTAAACACATACAAAAAAGAAATACTAAAATTTCAAAGCACTTCAGCTGAAGTACCAAACCACATGTGTGTATGTTGCCGCAGAACGTGTTATAAAAGTAACAGAAAAACTATAGACCTTTCATACAAAATAGAAGACAATGAAGATTCTAAATGGTTTGAATTAGCTCTCTACCTTATAGCAGAAAACAAATACGAAATAACTGACCCCATAATACTTTGCAGTTACTGCACTACCAAACCTGACATCAACCAAACTCCTTCACGTGCTATCACAAATAACTTGGAATTACATCCACTACCAAAACTCCTTCAACAACTTAATTTATATGAGAGCATCATAATTCAAACAGTTCATCCATTTCAAGCAATAATACGCCTTCAACCAAAAACTGCAAAATTACCTCCCTCTGAATTAGTGAAAGGTATTTGTGGAAAAGTAGTGTATTTACCATTAGATCTAAAAGAAAATGTGCACACTCTAGGAGTGCAACGTCCAATGCAACAATCTTTAATTATCTTGGTAAATGGAGTACCTACAAAAGACAAAAATATTTGGCAACAACTGGTAGATTTACATAAAGTTAGAGAAGCCCTGCAATATCTCAAAGAGAATTATGATTATTACAAAGAAATTAATATCGAAGAAAACTTGAAAGATACAACTGAAATAATTCAAGAGACACAAGAAACTGGTCAATTTGAGCTCCTAGATCCTGCTACAATAGCAAACACTTTAGACTATTATACAATTCACCCATTGCACTCTAATGACACCATAGAAGATGCACTGGAAACGTACCAAATGCGTCAAACAAAAGGATCACCAATCAGCATATGGGAACAAAGTATAGCAGCACGTGCTTTTCCTCTACTCTTTTCTACTGGCAAAGGAGGAAGATACGATGATAAACCTGTTCAAATATCAGCATAAGAATATCGCTCATTACGAATGTATTCTGAAGATCCCAGATTTCGACATAATGTGGAATACATATTCCACCTACTCTTTGAAAGTGAACTAGCAACTTTATGTTACGGAGTTGCACACATATTAAAATCAGGATCACACTTTCAAAATATGACAGCCACACAATTATTACAAAAAGTTCAACAAAAAGATGAGGTTTTACAGGCAAATCTTACAAATCTATTAGCAAATATGCGAGGTACTAAAGAGTACTGGTTTCGACGCCATGGAGATGTACGTTGTATGATCAGAAACCTTGGCCCACCCACTTGGTTTGTTACATTAAGTTGCGCAGAATATGCATGGGAAGATTTTCATGCTTTCCTACGCATATCAAACGAAAACAAAACAAACATAGATATACTAACACCTGGAGAATTTTGTTCTCAGGATCCTGTTAATGTTTCTAGATATTTTCACCATCACTTCATTGCTATGCTACATTTTATTTGTAATAAAACTGTTCCTCCCCTTGGAGAAGTGCAACACTTCTTTTGGAGAAAAGAATACCAAGCCAGAGGAGCGCCACATGTCCACATGCTTTTATGGATTAAAGATGCTCCTAAATTTGGTCAAGACAGTGATGCCACTGTTTTACAGTTTATTGAAAAATATGTCACTTGTGAAATTCCGTCAGAATCCACAAATAGTGATCTTCATGCAAAAATCTTACAATTCCAAAGACACAAATGTGGCAAATATTGTCGTCGCAAATACAAAAACAAAGGGAAATACTACACCAAATGCCGATTTGGTTTCCCTAGACCAGTTACAAATACAGGCAAGTGAACAACCTCATGTCTTCAGTTAGACATAGTGTTAAAGGTAAGTCACCTAAAAATACATATTGCATAAAATGAAAAGAAGAAGAAAAATATATCAATGATTACAATGCAATCATTGCCCACTTGTGGAATGCAAACAAAGATGTGCAGTACATTGCAGACAATTCTACTGCAGTTGCACGATATGTCACAGCATACTTAACCAAATCAGAAAAGACAGAGCTCCAAGACCTCTGGAATGACCTGTCATCAGATAAAACAGTGTCTCAGAAATTATACAGCTTGGGCATAAAAATGCTGTCCCATAGAGAATGTGGATCCTATGAAGCAGCTGATCGATTAACTGGTACTGCATTGTATGGTAAATCTGCAAATATAGTATGGCTAAGTCTTGGTCCAGCTAAATCTAGAAAAAGAGTTCTAAAATCATACGAAGATATAGAAACAATAGCCAAACATGATCCCAACAGCCAAGACATTTTAAAAAACAATTTATTGGACACATACTACCCAAACAGGAGTACCACTTTGGAAAAGATGTGTCTATACCACATAGCCCAAAACTACACATACAAAAATAATATAAAACCTGAGAGCAAAACCGTAAATACAAAGTGACAAACTGTGATGGCAGCTTAGTAAAACTCACCAAACCAAATTTAATTAATCATATCAAATTGTCATTAAAGACTCCTCAACATAAAGAAATATATTACATGTCCCTGCTACAACTCTTCAAACCATGGAGAAAAGAAGAAGAAATACTAGATATCTATGACTCATATGAAGACGCTTCCAAAGCCAATGAAAGCAGTATAACTGATGTAAACTTTGCACAGTACAAAACAATGTTGCACAATGAACAACAACACGAAGAGGAACTCCAGGCCCAACTAGATAAGGACACTCCTGACAGTAGTCAACCTTCTGTCACAGGAAGCCAAGAACCACTGGGAGAACCACTAATAACAAATGAGGCAGAATTAGTTATGATAGAAGTAGAAAACACCATGCATCACTATGAAGATAAAGAAGACTTAACTACACTACAATCAAAACTAAACAAAGAGCAACGTAGCATTTTTCAAGAAATAACAAAAGAAATTGCACATGGTGTGCAACATGAAAACAAAGAATGCACCCGCCAAAATTACAAACCTATGCTATTGTATGTCAGTGGTGAAGCTGGTTCTGGCACAACATTCCTAATCAAAATCATCAGTAAGTTCCTTCAACAATTGACAAACAACAAACTGTCAGCTGTTGTCACTGCCCCCACAGGTTTAGCTGCCTACAACATAGGTGGTGTCACTTTACACCGATTACTACTCCTGCCAGTAGAACACCAAAACAAGTTAGATTATTACAAACTTTCTGCAGAAGCTGCAATGGAAGTACGCAGAGTATTGAAACAAATGAAAATGCTACTAATAGATGAAGTGAGCATGGTGTCCAACCTCATGTTAGCTTTGATTCACCTCAAATTACAAGAAGTACTCAAAACAAACTATGAAGAGCTCTTTGCAGGAAAACGCATCATTGTTTTTGGAGATCTTCTTCAATTGACACCTGTAAAAGGTGAGCCTATTTTTAAAACATTAGGACACAAACTCTGCCGTAAAACTGTTGGCAGCATTGGAAATGTCAACCTTTGGCAACATTTCCAATACAGAGAATTAACAGAAAACATGCGCCAATCTGCAGATCTCACTTATGGCAACATCTTAAAAAGTATCAGAGTTGGTATACTTTCTAGAGATGCAGAAGCAATATTAAAAACCCGGCACATTCAGGCACTTTATGGTGATAATGCATGTGCTACAGATGTTATGGAACAATTAGCCCACAAAAATGTCAATTGTATGGCCTTAATGCCAACTCTTGCAAGCTGTTTCAAATTCAATGAAATAATGTTAAGCAAAGAAATGCAACCAATTATGGAAATTAGCGCCACAGACAAACTAGATGTACATGGAATGACACTACCCATGTGTGACCAAGCCATAACTAGACTAAATCAATCTCAAACACAGCAGGCTTGGAAAAGATATTAAAATTATCCTTAAATTGCAGAGTAATGCTTAAACGTAACCTTGACGTGGACCAAGGACTAGTTAATGGAGCACTGGGTACAGTTGTTGGCTTTCAAACATACCCACGTGACAACAAAATTCAGTTTGTCAATATTCTCTTTGACAAACTTTCAGAAGTAAAAATAATAGGATGCTCAACAGTTGGATTCCTTCTCTTCAAAGACATGTTTGTACGCAGAGAACAATTTTCTCTAACTCTTGCATACGCACACCATTCATAAATCAAGGTCTTACTCTAGACAAAGCAATGATAGACATTGGTAACACAGTATTTAAAGAAGGCATGAGCTACGTAGCACTGTCACGCCTACGTACAATTGACTGTCCATTTCTAATAAACTTTGATGCAAGTACAGTAAATGCTGATATTCCTTGCATTTTAGAATACAATAGACTTTGTTCAATATACACCCCCCATCTACAAACATATCCTGTTCCACAAAAAGGAAAATGTTCTAAAAGAAAACTAAATCAAACAGAAATGCAACAGGATGTCACTGCAAATCCTCCAAAGAGACTAAAAGAAACTAAAACTTCATCAAGTACCACAAGCAAAAAAGAATCAATTAGGAAAAGTAAACCAGGTACTTCTTTAAAGAAGGAAGACATACTCCAAAAAAGCAGTTAGATACAGAACTACCTCGACCATTTAAATTCTCAAACATAGTTGGTGTAAGTTGCTACGCAAATGTAGCAATGAATATTCTATTTCAATTACCACCAATTGTTGACAACATTTACTTACACAGTACAGACCCATTGTGTTTGCAAATGTTAGCACTTCACAGAAATGCAGCAAACAATCCTGACAACACGTATAGTGTTTATGGAACAAGACAACAATTGGACTACTGTGCTGGAATGGTGAAATTCACTATAAACTCACAGGAAGATCCACAGGAATTTCTAATGTACTTACTATTAGTACTGGAAAACAAAAACAGACCTATAAATGAAATATCCCAGATTTCATACATGTGGAAACATACATGCACTCTCTGCAACAATGTGACACAAGAACAAAAACCCAATAAGCGCTTTGTCTATATATCAATACCTAATTGTGAATCCGTTCCATTTCAGCAACTTGTACAAAATGCAACCCACGGTAGATTATGTTTTACCTGCAATTCGGATAATCGCTCCACATTACTAATACAAACACATAGTAGATACGTAATACTAATGCTTCTACGTTACAATGCAGATGGTACGAAAAACAACTGCAAGCTGACTGGATTCACACATGGTCAAATATCACTTGGTAGGAAAACCTTCACAACAATAGGTATGATCTACCATGCAGGAGCCACAACCAACTCAGGGCACTACACTGCATATATAAAAAAAAATGTGGATGGTTTGAATGTAATGATAGTACCGTTACTCTAAAGCAGAGATTACCAGCTAATCTTACAAACGCGTATTCAATTTCCTTAAAACCAAAATTTGATAACTGAACTGTACTTAAACCTTAAGTACACTTGTAGTGAAAATAATAAACTGTCACAATATTTCAAAACCTATCTAACTGCCCAAAGATTCTACAACAACTAATCAGATAAATGAATACCACTCAAATAGAGCAAAAAATACACAGTTAGAATACGCCAATTGGTATCTAACTGTCCCAAAATTTACAAATATGCAAACAGATAAATCAATACCACGAAATTATATCAAAACATAAACAGTTAGAATACGCCTACTGGTATCTAACTGGGCCAAAATTTTACAATATCCAAACACATACCTAATATCTTACTGCTCACAAAAACTGGAACAATCCAATGCATAAAGCATTAGGCAGAAAGAACAAGTAAACGCGGAAAACAAACAAATAAATAAACTGTAGCATAACAGAAAAAGGTTTTTTTTTAATCCAACATGGATTTTTTTTCTCCCACAGACCCAATGATTTTAGCAACAAACACAGAAACTTTGCAAATTGCACAGTACTCTGGTTTGCAATCTACTAAATATGAGGGTCAATAAAAAGAAGAAAATGTTGATTGTACAATGTAATAAGTCATTATAAAACACTAATACTAACATGCTATTTTCTTTTATTACAGAAATGAACAAGAAAAACATGGACTCCCGTTACTAAACCAAATAGTACGAATAACAAGATAAATACAACCATCGCAGCATATCACACCCATACAAGCTTATAACATTGCTCCTTATAAATTAGTTTTTGACCCAAAGTTAAAAGCCACTATGGGTGTGATATGCAAATGGCCATGCACCCAACATTCTAAACCCGGGCCACAACCACCGCAGCATATCACACCAATAGATGCAAGCATTGCAACCATGTTTATGTCCGCGGACAGAGGGAAGGTCCTAGGACACATTCAACTTGCCAGAGGACAATACAAACAGCGTCCTCAGGACTCCCCCATTTTCTTTATGTACGAACATTTCAGGACACCGCAATTGTTCTTAAAACATTTTCACCTTGCCAACGAACAATACAGACAACGTCTCCAGGACAACCCCTGCAAACATTCCAAGACCCCACGAGTGTTCTTAGAACACTTTCAAGTTGACACCGAATCCATTCTGTTTATTTACGAACATTCCAGAACAGCCGTGTTGTCCGCAGACAAATCGAACACAACAAAAGTGTCTAGCACATAAATAAAATACAACTTTGAACCTATCTCATACTCCCCCATCCTTCCCAAAGACCTCTACACACCAACACACTCTACTAAATACACATTTTGAACAAACTTTCACCGCGCTGTCTGCGGACATCCGCAAATGCAAGATGGCGAGCGCGACAGAAAATCTGACGCGCATCACGCACCACGCCGCCCAATCAGCGAACACGTTGCATGTCCACGGACATGACGCAAGCCACTGGGCCAATCGGGGTGCTGTCCGCGGAGCGAACAGGGAAGATCGTCCGCGAAGCGAACACAGATATCACTACATTTTTTGCCTTACATTTTGGTCATTTTAAAACTACTGGATGGATTTACACCAAATTTGCAAAAGCACGATTTTGGGACCAGGCCACCGCTCCTGCCGTGAATTTGGTGCAAATCCGTGCAGCGGTTCAGGCTGTAGCCGTGCGCAAAGTTTTTTCCCATTCAGTCTATGGGAAAAAACAAACTTTCCCCCCCCTGGACGAATCCTCACCAAAACTTTGCAAAAAAATTCAGAGTGGGCCATATACTTTTTTTGCAAAGTTTGGTGAGGATTCGACCAGGGGGAGCGAAGTTATAAGCCACCCAAAAAGTGCTCTTCCTATGGAAACACCAACTTAACCATAACTACATGGACGTAATACAAGAAAAGGAGAGGGGGACAGGAGGAGGACAAATCAACGATCTTACTAGGCCTTGTGTCATTCAGATCGCGCAATTGGGGGGAGGGTGCCATGTTGGATCAGCGGTTTTCCGCAGTGTTTGGCATTCTCACAGCACGCAGGGTTTGCTATTTTACTTGGCTGCGAGTGGCCTGCTCTTCGCTCGGAAGGTGAACTGTTTTATTTTGTCTTTTGCCAAATTAATTGTTGTCCACGTTTGGCGTTCTTCAAACTCCTGCAGTTCGCTTCTCTTTCAGTTTCCGAGTCTCTTAACGGGATATGGTTAGGATTTTATTCATAATAAGCATTCCATGTATTCTGCTCTTTAATACCATTCCAGTAGTTGAGGAAACATTTGCTATTTCCATCTTCTCTTCAGCTAAGGTCTGACCAGTTTGTGGCATGTTGGGACTTGTAGTCCCGGATTATTATTTTAGGAACAGATAGATTACTCTGGTTTAAGGGAATACTGCAGCTCTATACGGTGGGCGAGGACAAGGGAATTCCTCTCCAGCTACCCTATGTAAGGATCAACATGTAGTGGTCGACCGACCAAATCCCCTCTGGCTTGGCCGCTTCATAGACAAGCATTGGGCGTTCCTCCAACTCACCACAGATAGAAAATCTTATCTCCTCAGATGTGTTCCTTTTTTCCTGAGTTACGTTGTGCTAAATGCTGGTCTCCGCCAGCTTCTAAGCGCCGGGCACGGGATCAAACCTATGTTGCACGCTACGGCATTGTCTTGATCCCAAGGCAGGCATGTTATCTCTGATCCATACTCACGCCCCTTCTGTCAGTACAGAGACCATCACACCGAAGGATACACCTGCGTTAAGCCATGCAGCCCCTTGGATGCACCTAGGTGGTCACCTCTGGTAGTCGGTGGTCCCTCATGCAGTTCACATTGTGTTTTGAGTTCAAGGTGCATTAATAGTTACTGTGACCAATTTTGCATAAACATCTCAATTGAGGAACCTAGGGATTTTGGAATTCAGGAAATCAAACTTCATGGTGTAATGATGACTATGGTCCTCTTTCCGATTCTCTGTGCCTCCTTTGTCTAATGCGGATAGCGGAAAGCCTTGAAGAGTGTTTCACATGTGCACTGGTCCACATGCTGTTCTGTCAGGACTACATGTCTATCCTTTCTGTCATGTTTTTTGCTGAGAGAAGCCCGCAGGATCAGGGGAATGACTGTGTGCGCTCTGTTTCCCGGCACCAGATACCACGGTACTGGTCTAAACTCTGATTGAATTGGGCCAAGTCATGGATTTTCCTCCAGAAAGGCCTGCAGATGGAAGAAAACACCTGCATGCCACAATCTGAAGTACAATTATTAAGTGTTCTGTGCTACACAGCACTATGCAATGTGAGTAATATTAGGAATTGTTAAAGACCATGTATTACACCAGACAGAAGAACTGCTGTGCACCTCCGTCTGGCTCTGACGGCAGACTGCAGGCTACTTACCTGTCCATATCCCCTTGATCCCACCTCCAGACTAATCCTGCTCCTGAACCATGACATGGCTATTGTATTAAAACGATTAAAACGAACGAGCTGCCCCTCGGCAACCTGAGGTGCTCTCTGTTTAGAACTGGGTTTAGTCATGGGGGTAATTTTCGAGGAGACAACGTTGTTTGTCCCACCAACTTTTCTGGCACACCATTTTGTCCCACTCATTTGGCTTCGGCCCCTTTCATTTCCATGTGAAGCCGCCCCACCCCCACATTTTCCATGAAGTTACTCCACTGAGCGTAGTCCTTGGTTATGACATTAGGCCATCTTCGCCTTCTTTCAGCTGTGTGCCTGGTGTATTGACTTTACTTGCCACTTACCAGCAGGACAGCTATCCGAGGATATGACCAACCTCTGCTCCTGACGGGGTTCGCTCTCTTGTCTGGCATGTCTTTTGTGGGATGAAATAGCCCTGGGATGCTTGACATAAGGTCCGATATAAGGACCTGCACTTTCAAAGCAAAAGGAAAGGAAAGGTGCTGAAATTGCAAAATATGGAGAGAGGCGAACTGCCGTTCACAAAGAAAGCTCCACAGGACACTCAGTGGGATTTCAGCATTGTGTGCAGCAGCTGCAGTGAACCAGAGCACTTTCTTTCATGAGCATTAAATAACATGAGTAATTTCATTTTTCCCTTTAAACTAAAAATATGTTCAGACAAAGGTGTGCAAGACTTTCAAAATATGAACTTGGTTTCTGTCTATAATGAGCCCATCACATATGAAGCAACATGGCACAAAATCTATAATGGAATGCTGAACTGGGTTTAGGATGGAGTCATGGGTGAAATCAACAAAATGACATTTCGATTTTGCCTCCAAAGTGACAATCAGTAAAGCAAGATGTGCACTAAAGCCCCTAAAAATGTCATTATGATGTCTTCTTTAACAGCTGTATGCAAGGGACAACTGTGCAGTGACCCTTATGTGCGCTGCAACTGTGCTTGTTATGAAAAGCTTATTTAAAGGTAAAATGTGAGTTAAAAGACAATTCTGGCTAAGTGGGGGAAGGCTGTGTTTCTTCAAATGTAAAACTGCATTCCTTCCCTTGGTTGTCCTGGAGACCTAGAGAGGCCTGTAACTTCAAACATGAGTGCCTTCTCTTAAAATACAACGATAAGATGATTTGAGATGAGATCCATGGGCCGGACAAGATAAAGGCAGGTCTGTTCCCCAGCCTTAATGACCCAGGCCACACAAGCCGCAATAAAACATGCATTAGCTGGTCATTAGCCCTTGGAATGAGCAGGCTAATCTAAACACAGACCTCTCTGCCGATGTCATGTGCTCCAGGAGGGTGAGGGCCAGGACCAAGGAGGGGTTTGACTGGATATTGTGTAAAATGGGAGAAATGTATTTTATTGTGTAAAAGTGACAATATTTGTCACACAATAGTCATTGTAGGATTTCTGGAAAGGTAAAAATTAACCACTTCTCACCACATAAAAACGCTTTTTGTGAGATTAACACAACCAAAGTTATTTATGAAAACATAATGTGGCCCTCCTTGTGAATTTGAGAGAGTAAAAAGTTTATTAAAGCGGATCCAGTATGATTCCTATGCCGCCCACCTAGGGCCATATTTTACAATGATATAATTCTGGAGTAAATGAAGAAAAACAGTATCTTTGCACAGGAATGACGCACAGACACCTGACAAGATATATGATTCAGTGCAAAATGTAGTGTTCAAAAATGCATTCATATCTGTCCAAACATGGAGATGAAGGGCAATTGCAATGCAGTGAGGTTGCTATGTCCCCGAATCAGATGGAACCCTCCTGTCGAAATAAGAAGATGGAGTGCTCTCCTCCCCTGGTGTCCCAAAGCACTCCCACATTCCCTTGTCCTATCAGTGCACAAAGGGGAGTGGAAGAGGGGGAAGTAACCTATCCCTTCTGCAGAAAGTGATCTCATTTTCACTATAACTAAGTCTGCCCACCTCCAAGCAGGGCTTTTCCCACTAACCCCTAAGGTGAGCTGCTGTCGAAATCTGGAGAACCATTCCAGCACAGTGAGGCCTAACGTGCAGTGGAGTCAGGAGATTTAGAAGATGACTTGGGATCCGTTGGAGGAATCAGCAGAGATCTTGGCTGACCCCTGTTTGCTGTCCCAGCAGTGTCCTGATGCTCCCTGATATTCAGTCCACACCTCGCCTGTAAGTAGAAATACCCCAAATTATAGATTGTATAAGCCCTATATTCTTTCAGCATTGCCTAAAATCCCATCCCCTGTTTGACTGCATATTTCAGTCATTTTCCCATTGAAGAATTCCCCATTTGCCTCTGTAGACCCTTAGTATATTTCTCAAAGTAAATCATTTAATTTCCCCATTTATTTCACAGGATTTGTATTGTTGGAATTCGAAACCAACCATATTTTCCCAGTGCATTGTGAGCTGGTATAGTCCTAAAGATTCTCCAAACAAATTAAATTCAAAAATCCCTGTTTCCCTGTGTGTCCCACTGTAAGGTGAAAAACGAAATTGTTCCCATTTTCCCATTGTAAGTTGCAAAATGAAATTGTCCCCATTTTCCCATTGTAAGGTGAAAAACGAAATTGTCCCTATTTCCCCATTGTAAAAAATGAATTACCATTTGCATTTTCGTTCCCATTGAAATTGTGCTCAACATCCCATAAATCACTTTCCCATTCTGTTCCTCTCTCCCCATTGTGAGGTAAAAACGAATTTCCATTTGCATTTTCTTTCACATTGCACTTGTTTTGAACCTCCCAAAACCGATGTTCCTCTTGTGTGCTGACTCGTATTATCTTAAGCCCTGCCTGTCCTTCTAAGTATAAGTAAAACAAATTCCCTTTCTTTCTATTCTTTCCCATAGCAGTTGTGATAAATAATTAAAAAACCCATTCTTCTAACCATATCCCAAATCCAATTTTTCCCTTGTGTTCCCACTCCTTGCCACTGCCTTCCATCCAAAAGAGACAAGCCTGGTGGATGTTTGGGGTAGTTGAGGGTTGCTGGGATCCAAGCATTATTCTGTGTGCATTTATTTTCCTGTTTGTTTGCAATCATTTTCTTTGTGTGTTTTGAATTGTTCTCTGTAGTGGTGGCAGAAGTAAAAGGAAATTCATGTCATTATAACATGTTAAGTAATCTCAGTGTGCTGCTTGACCAAAAAGGGGCTTTTGTCTTTGTGTTGCCACAACATTGGTGGCTGATGTAAGCTTGTTCCTAGTCCATTGTTACATGGAGTGTTTGTGGACGGTTTGGAGGCCTTCTCACAAATGATGAGAATTGTAGAAAGAAAAGCGGTTTTACTGTGCACCACATTCTTTGTAGGGGAAAGAGATCCCTGACTTGCTTGTGACCATAGAGTAAACCGCTGCACTTTGGCTGGTGGGATCCACCATGGAGGAGCAGTGGACCATTAAAGAATTGAGCTACTGTGCAGCTGTTGCCTTAGTTCAGCCCCACAGCCTCAGTATGATGCTCCTGGACAGCCAACAGGTGAAGGAGAAGGCAATATGCTGAGTGCACCTTCCATGACTGACAGAGGTTGCAGGCCCGCCATGTGGGGCTATATCACAAGTTCAACAACTGCTTGACTTATGTTGAAATCCCAGTAGGGCTACGCAGCTGTTCATCTGTGCAAGTTCGATCAATTGAGCACCATTACATTGGGTGATAGTTTTACACTGCTTTGAAGCAAGAGAAATCCTGCATGAAGCGCTATATAAAAATGTGGTGCTCTTTTTTAATATAAGGAAGCTTCCTTCTTTATGGTTAAAATAATAACAGCTGTTTGGCCCTGAAAGCTTAGAAACCCTCACAGAATTCTATTTGTTTCATAACCTACAGTTAATCTCGTTGGGAGTGTTAGACGTTTCAGAGGGTCACCAAAACACAGGTAATGATTAAGGTGCATTGGGTGTATCACAAAAACATCTTATTCAGTCTTTGCTTTCCTATGAACATCTTTCTTCTTTCCCTGTTGCTTTTGCAACCTCTTACCTGTTGCTTCTTTGCTAATTCATTCCCTGCTGCTTCTTTGTGTCTTCTTTCCCCTCTGCTTTTTTGTTACTTCTTACCCGCTGTTTCTTTGCTTCGTCTTTCCCCGCTTCTTGTTTGTTACTTATTACCCGCGGCATCTTTGCTACTTAATTCCCTGCTGCTTCTTTGCTTCTTTTTTCCACCGCTGCTTCTTTGCGACTTCTTACCTGCTACTTTTTTGCTACATCATTCCCCGCTGCTTCTTTGCTTCTTCTTTTGCCGCTGCTTTTTTACTAATTATTTCCCCACTACTTCTTTGCTACTTTTTTCCCAGCTGCTTTTTTGCTACTTCACTCCCCGCTGATTCTTTGATTCTTCTTTCCCTGCTGCTTTATATTTACTTGTTACCCGCTGCTTCTTTGCTTCTTCTTTCCACCGCTGCTTCTTTGCTACTTCTTACCTGCTACTTTTTTGCTACATCATTCCCTGCTGCTTCTTTGCTTCTTCTTTTGCCGCTGCTTTTCTGCTCATTCTTTGCACACTACTTCTATGTCACTTCTTTCCCCAATGCTTTTTTGTTACTTCTTACCCTCTGCTTCTTTACTTCTTCTTTCCCCGCTGCTTCTTTACGACTTATTTTCCCACTGCTTCTCACTGGGAGTGAGGTCCTGTTTCCACCCTCCTGGCCATCTGTTGTTCTCCTGCACATGTGGAGTGTGTGCCTGGCTGCTGACCATTCGATTAGGTAGGTGCACTTTCTGTGCATTACTGCACCTCCTGGGGAATTATTGAACCTGAAAAATCGAAATTTGAAAAAAAAGAAGAAAAAGAAAAATAGAGGAAATTTGCATAATATTGTTGGAAAGGACTGTTTTATTAGGCATTTTCATCGTGCAGCTATTTTTTGAGCTTTTTAATACCTGGAGCTGCGTTGCTATTTTGAAAGCACTCATTTTTTCCTCCTATTGCTGCTTATTTGACTGTTTTTGGCCCTTCCAAGATGGCCACCGTGGTTTTCTTTGTTGTGTAGACAGGCTGTGCTGAATCACCTCTCCCTGTGCTGCACTCCCATTGGTTTCTGAGTGTTTTCTTCCATGCAATCAGGGACCGGCAGGCTTCAGCCGGCCCTCTCAGCAAAGGCCCACTTCCAAGGCCCCTGTCTGCTCCCTGTCCGCTTCCAGAACGCTAATTGGGGTCCTCCCTGCACCTTAACCACAATGATGCAGCCACCTCTCTCCTCTAAGAAATCCAGACTGCCTTGACTTTGCCACCTCCAGAAATATGGGTTAGTTCCCTCCTTATGGACTTACTTCTACTGCCTTTGACTATCACTGTTCTTTCTGCTTGTTGCTCCCATGTTGTCATCTTGCTGCACAGTGCTTCCTAAACGCTTTGCCAACATCCTATTCCAAGATTGAGAAAGTCAAATCTTGATGTTTTTGCTTTGCTCTTAAAAGTCAAATCTTGTTGTTTTTGCTTTGTGCTAAAAAGTCAAATCGTGCTGTTTTTGCTTTGCTCTTAAAAGTCATATCTTGCTGGCCAGTGCGAAATTCTCTGTATTTTGCTTGTATACTGTTTCTTCTCTGTAACTTGCCAGCCCAGTGACCTCAGCACTCTCTTTTGTCTCACACCTACCTGCCTTAGCACCCCCAGTATCTCCATCCTCTCCTTACTTCCACTCCACTGGTGCTTTCTGTTTCTCCTATCTTCTCCAACTGCTTCTCCATTGACTATCCTTCACTCCTCACTAAGTCTGGTAGGAAGAAGTTCAAAAAGGATATCTTGGCCTCTAATCCTGGTCTTCCTATCGTCGACACCTACTCAAATGCTTCCGCCAGACAGACCCTTACCAACATCCTCTTTGTCGTTCCTTCGCCAGATCTACAGACTCCTCATATTGTCTCTGTGCTCTGCCCTATCTCCTCCTCTCCCATTAATGGTGGCACTTGCTGGGAAGTTCTCATGGCTTCCTTCGACTCCTCTAAAGTCATCATTAATGTCTACCTAAATGCAACTGTCATGGTCCAAGGCCCTCAGGCCAATCTCCTCCTCTTTGATAGGCGCTTCCCTCACCTCATCAATTTCCCCTCCTCTCCCCCCTTGGATACTTTGCCCTCTCTCTCCTCCTCCTCCTCTGCCCCTCCTAGGGCTCTTTTTCCTCTGCAGGGTGTACCTCAGATCTGTACCCCTCCCCGGAAGGTCTTTAAGGCTGGCAACCTTCTTCATATTGCCACTCTCAACTCTCGCTCTGCTGTCAAACACTCCTGTGACATCTGCCACCTCCTTGAAGAACTAGACCTTGATGTCCTTGGTCTTACTGAGACATGGTTCACGGCCAGCTCAGTCACAAGCTTTGACACTCTCCTCCCTGATGGCTACAAGATCCTCTCAGCACCCAGATCCTCCCGGTCCGGTGGGGGGGTAGCCCTGATCTTTCCTGAGTGGATTCCTGCCTCTATCATTCCCACTCAGACTTACTTCTCTTTTGAATGCCTTGTCTGTAGGCTTTCCCTCTCGCCTAACCATTCTCTTACTGTGGTTACCATCTACCGGCCTCCTGGTCAAATCACCTCATTTCTCTCTGAGTTGGCAGACCTCTCCTCCTCCCTCCTGGCCTCTACCACTCAACTCCTCCTCCTCGGTGACCTAAATATACATTTAGACTCTCCTTGCTCCTCCTCTGTACTCTTCCGTGACCTCTGCGACTCCCTCTCCCTGTCCATCCTCTTCTCTGGCCCGACTCACTCTGCAGGGCACACACTCGATGTCTTGATCTCCTCTGACCTCCCCCTCTCCATCCCTCTGACCACTCCTCTCTACTGGAGCGATCACTCCCTCCTCTCATCTCATCTCTCCCTCTCTTCCCCCCAAGCCAAGCCTACCCCAACACTGCCACCTACCTTCTCGGACATCCAGCCCATGAAGCGTGTGTCAGTTGAGGCTTTTGCCGCCACTTTCTCCCCCCCCTCCACCTTTGGCTGTCTCTCATCCTGACACAGCCCTGTCTCTGCTCTACTCTTCAATTTCTGATACGCTTGATGCTCTTGCCCCTGTCATGAGGATCCATTTGAAGTCCAAAGCCAAGTGCAATTCCTGGTATGACTCTGACCTAGCTACACTTAAACATAAGTGTAGGGCAGCTGAGAGGGAATGGAGGACTTCCTGTTCATCCTCTGACAAACTGGCCTGTCGCCTGCTACAAAGGCAATACCGACTCTCTGTCCTCACCAAGAAGAGAGTCCACATTCAAGCTCGTGTCTCTGCGGCATCTACCATCTCGGCCGAACTCTTTAAAATCTGCAAGGAGCTGGCCAACCCTGCTGCAGTCTCTACCCCTCCTGTTGCCTCCCAGGCTCTTTGCAATGCCCTTGACTCTCACTTCATTTAAAAAACCCAGGACATCGTGTCCACCCTCTCCACCCACACTCCTCCTCTTCCCTCTCCATCTGCGCTTGCTGACCCTCCTTTAGCCACCCTTTCACCATCCTTCTCGACCTTTCCTCTTTTCACCCCTGATGAGGTTGCTAGACAAGTCCGATCTATGAAAGCCTCTTCAAAACAGGTTCATCCCTGTTCCTCTAAAACCATCAAGGACCACATTGACACCTTCGCTCCGGCCCTTGCTGATTTTTGCAACCACTCCTTTGCCTCTGGATCCTTCCCCTCCCCTCTGAAGCACTCCTTTGTGCATCCTCTTCTCAAGAAACCCACAGCTGATCCTTGTTGTCCAGCTAACTATCACCCAATTTCCATTACTCCCTTTCTTGGCAAACTCCTGGAAAAGTTGGCCATCTCTCAGCTTAACCTTCATTCCAATTCTGTTGGCTGTCTCCATGACCACCAGTCTGGCTTCAGAGCTGCCAGAAGCATGGAAACTTCTCTCCTAAACATCCGTGAAGATCTGCTCACCAACCTTGACTCTAACATTCCCTCTGTCCTCATCCTCCTCGATCTCTCTTCTGCCTTCGACACGGTCAACCATACCATCCTGCTCAACCGTCTCCATGAAAACTTGGGTATCACTGATCAGGCTCTGGCCTGGCTGACCTCTTTCCTCTCAGATCGGCCCTCCCAGGTCCAACTTGGGTCCTTCCTTTCATCTATCTTCCTCTCTAACTGTGGTGTTCCCCAGAGGTCTAACCTCTCGCCCTGGCTTTTCAACCAATACCTGGCAACTCTCGCCCACTGCATTGCCATTTTCTGCTCAAATTTCCAGTGCTACGCTGATGACACTCAACTCATTTACAGGCTGCCCTCTGCCACCTCCTCTCCCTCTCTCATCTCTGATTGCCTAACTGCCATTCAAGATTGGTGTGCCGCCAATGATCTTTGTCTGAATGCCAGCAAGACGGAGATCCTCCTCATTGGCACACCTTCACCATCCTTTCCCCTCACTCTCTGGCCAGCCTCCCTTGGCCCCCCTCCTACTCCCACCTGCAAGGCTAAGAACCTCTGGGTCATCTTTGACTCCACCCTTTCCTTCTCCGCCCACATCTCTGAGGTCTCTAAAAAAGTCAAATTTCCAACTGCACCTCCTCAGAGGTACTCTGCCTTTCCTCTCCTTCCCCCAGAAGCTCATGGTATCTCAAGCTCTGGTTCTCTCTATCTTGGACTATTGTAACAGCCTCTTTCTAAATCTACCTGCCTCTACTCTCCGCCCTCTGCAACTAATCCAGAACAGGACTACGAGACTTGTCCTTGGCCTCAAGCCCTGGGATAGTATCTCTCCAGCTCCGAAATCTCTCCACTGGCTCCCAGTGGATACAATGATTAAATTCAAAACCCTCTGCATTGTCCACAAGGCTTTCTGGGGCCTGGGTCCAAAATACCTTCAGCTATCCCTCCGCAAATACCTCCCCTCTTGAGCTCTTCGCTCCTCTACCTCCAACTCACTCAGGGTCAGTCGTTTTTCTAAGAAACGAGCTGGGGGTAGATCTCTGTCTTTGGCTGAGGCCTCCCTCTGGAACAGCCTCCCTGCCACTCTAAAACTTGAGGAGAACCATCTCCGGTTCCGGAAGCACCTCAAGACCTTCCTCTTTTCTTCTGCTTTCGCTCCCCCTCTCCCCTGCTGATCTGTTCTCTCTTGGCACTGTGCACCTGGCCACCCTCTGTCTTTTGGGCCCAGGTACCTGCTCATCCTGTCACCCTCCCTCACTGCTTCTGGGCCACCCCTTGCACTGGGGTCTGTATCTGTACCCATACAGCCCCCCCTTTTTCTTCCTGCACTTATCGGACCTACTCTGTCTGCTGCATTAAACCTAGCCCTTGCAAATTGTCGGCTGCATTACCACTGTTTGTTGCCTTTATTATTTATTTATTGTTATTTATCTGTTTCTCCTCTGCTTCGCACTTTCCACCTCTCCCCCCTTCCATGCACTTTTCCCCTCCCCTCTCTCGCATGCACTTGCATGTTCTCAATGTCACTGGGCCTAGTAAGATCGCTGTTTTGTTCTCCCTGTTTCCCTCCCTTGCCTTGTCGCGCTCTGAAACACTTGTGTACGAGCATGATAGAAATAAAATATCAATCAATCAATCAATCAACTGCTTCTTTACGACTTCTTTTCCCAATGACTCTTTGCTACTTCTTTCCCTGCTGCTTCTTTGCTACTTCATTCCCTGCTGCTTCCTTACTACTTCTTACCCTTTGCTTCTTCTTTCTTCGCTGCTTCTTTACGACTTCTTACCTGCTGCTTCTTTGATTCTTCTTTCCTCGCTGCTTTGTTGTTACTTCTTACCCGCTGCTTCTTTGCTTCTTCTTTCCACCGCTGCTTCTTTGCTACTTCTTACCTGCTACTTTTTTGCTACATCATTCCCCGCTACTTCTTTGCTTCTTCTTTCCCCTCTGCTTTTTAGTTACTTCTTACCCGCTGTTTCTTTGCTTCTTCTTTCCCCGCTGCTTCTTTACGACTTCTTTTCCCGCTGCTTCTATACAAATTCTTTCCCCGCTGCTTCTTTGCTACTTCATTCCCTGCTGCTTCCTTGCTACTTCTTACCCATTGCTTCTTCTTTCCCTGCTGCTTCTTTAGGACTTCTTACCAGCTGCTTCTTTGCTTCTTCTTTCCCCGCTGCTTTATTGTTACATCATTCCCCGCTGCTTCTTTGCTTCTTTTATCCCTGCTGCTTCTTTATGACTTCTTTTCCTGCTGCTTCTTTATGACTTCTTTCCCTGCTGCTTCCCTGCTACTTCATTCCCTGCTGCTTCCTTGCTACTTCTTACCCTTTGCTTCTTCTTTCCCTGCTGCTTCTTTATGACTTCTTTCCCCACTGCTTCTTTGCTTCTTCTTTCCCCGCTGCTTCTTTGCTTCTTCTTTTCCCGCAGCTTCTTTGCTTCTTCTTTTCCCGCTGCTTTTTTGCTACTTTTTTCCTTGCTACTTCTTTGCTACTTCTTTCCCTGCTGCTTCTTTGCTACTTCATTCCAGCTGCTTCTTTGCTACTTCATTTCTGCTGCTTCTTTGCTTCTTCATTCCCCACTGCTTCTTTGCCTCTTCTTTTCCCACTGCTTCTTTGATTTTTCTTTCCCCCCTGCTTCTTTGCTTCATCTTTTCCTGCTGCTTCTTTGCATGTTCTGTCCCTTCTACTTCTTTGCTACTTCTTTCTCTGCTGCTTTGTTGCATCTTCTTTCCCCGCTGCTACTTTGCTACTGCTTTCCCTGCTGCTTCTTTGCTGCTTCATTCTCTGCTGCTTCTTTCTTTGTCTTTTTCTGCTGCTTCTTTGTGTTTTCTTTCCCCGCTGCTTCTTTGCTACTGCTTTCCCTGCTGCTTCTTTGCTACTTCATTCCCTGCTGCTTCTTTGCTTTGTCTTTCCCAGCTGCTTCTTTGCATTTTCTTTACCCCGCTGCTTCTTCTTTCCCCTCTGCTTCTTTGCTACTTCATTCCCATATGCTTTGTTGCATCTTCTCTCCCCACTGCTTCTTTGCTACTGCTTTCCCTGCTGCTTCTTTGCTACTTCATTCCATGCTGCTTCTTTGCCTTTTCTTTCCCTGCTGCTTCTTTGCTTCTTCATTCCTGCTGCTTCTTTGCTACTGCTTTCCCCACTGCATCTTTGCTACTTCATTCCCTGCTGCTTCTTTGCTACTGCTTTCCCCGCTGCTTCTTTGCTACTTCATTCCTGCTGCTTCTTTGCCTTTTCTTTCCCTGATGCTTCTTTGCTTCTTCTTTGCCCGCTGATTCTTTGCTACTGCTTTCCCTGCTGCTTCTTTGCCGCTTCATTCCTGCTGCTTCTTTGCCTTTTCTTTCCCTGCTGCTTCTTTGCTTCTTCTTTCCCCGCTGATTCTTTGCTACTTCATTCCTGCTGCTTCTTTGCCTTTTCTTTCCCTGCTGCTTCTTTGCTTCTTGTTTCCCCGCTGATTCTTTGCTACTGCTTTCCCTGCTGCTTCTTTGCCGCTTCATTCCTGCTGCTTCTTTGCCTTTTCTTTCCCTGCTGCTTCTTTGCTTCTTCTTTCCCCGCTGATTCTTTGCTACTTCATTCCTGCTGCTTCTTTGCCTTTTCTTTCCCTGCTGCGTCTTTGCTTCTTCTTTCCCCGCTGATTCTTTGCTACTGCTTTCCCCGCTGCTTGCTGGAAATATCTAAACGTGTACACCTCTCTTATATACAAACATGCCCACATGTAAACATATTCATCCTGTTTCTTTCATGTGAAGCTTAATATTGGGCCTGTACTGTCTGTGGGAGGGTAGAGTTATTTTAGCAGCTATGAGAGTAGAGATACAAGGAGATCCAGTGATTTGCCAGGGATTACACAATGTGGCAAACGCAGGAAGCCAGGATTAACACTGATGTCTCCGAATGCCACAGCCGATGACAGAACTTTCTAGATTCTATTATTGTTTATTAAGTGACTCATCCGGGCATCCCAACCGGGACAGTCAGGCATACGTGTCCCCACCTCATTTATAAATAGTCCCTCAGAACAGGTTCTTCCACAAACACAGCAGATGTGGTTTCAATTGAATGTGCAATTACGTAGCCCTACACCTGAAGCTGTACACACGGCGCTTCTTCTGACGTGTATCACTTAAAAGGCAGAGAGGCAGAGAAAGCAGCCAAATTCACACAGAATACATCCTTATGTGGAGGAATGCCATCTGTCATTGTTCTTGGGTTTTATACACCTCTCTTTGCCTGGGGAATAGTCATGTGATTGTGACATTTCCAGACAGACCAGGGCCTCTGAAAGGGCAGTCAGTTTGGGGTTGGGTAGCTCAGGAAACAAGATGACGCGGGTGAGCACTTGCACAATGAAAAAAACATGTATTTATCTTTTTAGTCTCAGTCACATATCAGGAGCGACCCGACTCTGCTGGTAGGACCAGGTCCCGATATAGCGGCATGCTAGGCGTAGAAGTGGCTCTTTCCAGAACCTTCAGCAATATCCCAGCAAGGATTCTGTGTAATATGTCTCCCCTGAATCCTCTCTCTATTGCTGCTGGACATCAAATATGGGGTCCGAATTATGGAATTTGCTGCGCAGTAAATAGGGACTTTGGGCACCAAAACATGCAAAATGCCATACGTCGATTCATGGAATCGACTGCGCAGGACTTTTCCATACTGGAACTGCGTGCAGGCTGGGCACATCTCTGTGTGCAGTCGAGGAACGGGCCACTAGCAGCATACTCATGGATCTGACCACGCAAGATGTCATTGGGAAAAGACCCACGCAAAGCCTTCAATCTATCCGCCACCTGAAGGCAGGCGTCCAGCACGCAGACGGGGGCAGGCGTCCAGACACTTGTGCTTAGGTATCACCTCTGTGGGCGTGCACGCAGACGGGGGCAGGCGTCCAGACACTTGTGCTTAGGTATCACCTCTGTGGGCGTGCACGCAGACGGGGGCAGGCGTCCAGACACTTGTGCTTAGGTATCACCTCTGTGGGCGTGCACGCAGACGGGGGCTCGGAACCAACTTAGGGGTGTGCGTACGCAGTGTAGTGGATGCATGACCACTTTACATGGGATCGCACGCCGATTTTCCCGAGTGTTACCGGAGTTGCAGGAATTTGTACGCATGTTGTCCGGGTGCCAGTAATATTAACAGGGAACCTAGTGCAGTGTCCCTGGTTGCAGGGGGACCCACACACTGTTTCAAGGGGGCATGTGTTTGATCCTACAGAGCATGCACAGCTAGCTGTATCTGCTCTTTTCGCTTTGCGTGGGGGTGTATTGGGGGCGTGTTGGCAGCGTTTAGCCCTCGACTTGCGTATACGGTCACTTTGCATGAAGTATTCCATGAGCAGGCAGAGCGCACAGAAAAACGTATGCGCGCAGGCTCGAGCAGAGGCGTCCTCGGTGGGATCTCGGCGCACATTTCCATGAATCGGGCCTCAGGTGTGTTAAACTAGGCGGTCCCTTCCAAAACTTTGAGGATGTCACTACATGTGTGCAGAGTCTTCTTGTTTACTATATTTAAAGTTGGTACTTCCTCCCCTTTTGAAAATATGTATTTAATCTTCACACAAAACATGCTCCTAACAATATGTTGCCCTTTATGCGAGATGGCTCAGTCTCCATTGTGCTTTAATAACAGGTGTTAGAATGAATCCCCTTAAAGGTACTCAATTCATCAATCTGAAAAGGTTGAAAGGCGGAGTAAGCAATGTCATAGGATTAGCATTTGAGAAGTGCATGGTCCCATGTCTGGGGCTGCACTTAACTCGTGAGCTATCCACTCCTGATTTAATCTCAAAGTTATTCTTTTTCAATGCATGCAATCTATAACATAGATATGGAAACACTTTTCTGAACTTGAGGAACCTGAATTCTACTCATGTATTTGAAATAATGCAGCACACACAGTCGCTGTTTAGGCAGAGATACCTGAACAGTGTGGCAAGAGACAGTGCGCGCGACAGTATCCTAACATATCAGAGAATTAACAGAAAGGATGCTGGGAGCAGGCATTTGGCCATGAAACTTAAATGACACATCAGCTCCTCTGATCCTGGGGTCTAGCAGCTCCTTGCACTTCTCTTCCGTGCCGCTGATCTCTCACATCGATCTGGTCACCATGGTAATGAACATAAGAGCATACTCTGAACAGGTTGCCATTAAGTTCTTGTTTTTTCCCCGTCTTCATGTCCCTCACCTCACCCCACCCCTACCTTCACCCAATCCCTTCTTTTCATGTTGCAGCGCTTCCACGGCCTAGTAGGATCGTGTCTGTCCTTTTTTTGCTTCTATCTTATTTATTTATTTATTTATTTATTTATTTATGTATTTATTTATTTATTTATTTATTAGGAATTCTTGTAACACACTGCCACATGCCAATAGGCCTCTTGGCTTGCTTTTCGACAATCGTTCCCTTACCCCCCCCACCCCCTGCATTGCATTCTGTTATAGCACTTGCACGTTTGAATGTTGAAGGCCTTGTAGGGTCGTCACTCCCTTGTTTGATGCGCTTTGAAACACTGTTTGGCTGTACAGGCGCATTGCAAATAACCAATAAATAAATAAAAGGATAAGATGCTTAGGCTTGCATCTGGACGCATTACCTTGCTCAGCAGCATTCTGGACACTGGCCCCTTCCTGAGCTTCCATAAAAATATCCATGGACCCGATTCTCACAAAACCTAATGACGACCCGAACATTCTGGCTCACCACTGTTGCCCACCCTCCGTGCTCCCTGCATGGGTGAGATCAGTGAGAAAGCTCTGACCCAGCAGCTGCTTGAATATAGTGAGTGACAGAACCTCCACTGATCAATATTCTGGATTCAGGTGAGCCAGTCCGGCCGCTTTACTTAAGCAATAAGGCCCGAGCTGGGGGGGTGGGGAGGGCATTAATTTCCCCATGGCCCATAGTTACAGGCCAAGCGAAGGCCCTGGGGCATTACATGAAGCAGTAAGACCACGGTACTAATAGTGTCTTTTTAAAGTTGCGAGAAGCCTTCGGCATCAAGGAGCTGAAAAAAGAAAGGAAAAATAAGATGCCCGTCATGGAACATGGAACGTCGAGAAAGGACTACACGTAGTCTCTTCTCCATTTCCATGGTGACCATTGAAATGTAAATAAAACATTTTTTAAAGATGGCAACCAGGTTAAGGGTGAAGGGACTACACATAGTCCCTTCTCCCTTTCCATGGCGGCCAGGACGCTGCTGCAAAGGCTTTGTCGGGATAGTAGCGACCCAGCGACGGCCAATGAGCATGCTTGTTACAAGTTAATTGACACCCGCTGAGTACTAATCTTTATTAGAGATGAAATATTGAGGTACCTGGATACTAGTAACCTCTCCACTCTCCTCCTTAATGTTTCTACAGCTTTCAACACTGTCAACCACTGCACTCCCCTCTCCTGCTTCGACTCTTCTTTCTACATCTCTGGTGTGGCTTTGAAGATGATCTCCTCCTATCTCACAGGTCAGGCACTTTACTGTCCAAACCTATGCTGTTCAGCTGTGACATCCTGAAAGGCTCTATTCCTCACCCTAGCTCTTTAATGCGCCTGTAAACCGTTACCTGACTATGCCACATTCCCAAACTATGAGGGTGACCCACAGATTGCACTGAAACTATTGTGTCCTTCCAACCCGTTCCAATCCGCCTGCTCCAATCAGGACTTGGTGGTCAATAACAGTCTGTATATGACCATGCTGAGGACAGATAACATGCTTTGGCTTGTATGTAGCTCCTTCACTGCCTTCTCCTGGCCTCTCTCTAAAGGCACTCCCACTATCCTCTCAGCCTCTGTAAAGAACCTCAGAGTTGCCTCACATTTTCCCCGATATTCAAAAATCTCAAAGAAATCCTACTTTCAACTCCCTGTCCATTGACCTAGTTTTGCTCCCTTCAATATCACCCAAAGACTCCAGGTATCCGTTACCTGAGTCGTATCCCACCTTGGCTGGTGTAATAGTTTCCTACTTGGTTCAAACTAAAGAAACTAGACCTATTTTTGGCCTTTAACTAAATGACAACATCACACACGCACTTCTGTTCCTCCACTGCTTGCCTAGGGGTGTCTGCCTCAAACTCAAAACCTACTGCCTCTTCCACTGAGCCTTTTGGCCCAAAATACCTCAAGCACAAATATACTTGTGATCACTGATGGAGGAAGTGGCACCTACCTTTATATATGATTCCACCCTTTTAAGGTGTTATTTACGCAAGGGCAGAGTCGATTGAAAAGCCTGCAAATCGGAAGCTGCCTGGAGCAATGGCCAGTGGTTATGATTAACTCAAGGCTGTTCCATCATCAGGTGTTAGCTTTGCAAAGGTATTCAATTGTAGGCAGAGTGTTGGCCCGAGTGACTCCTGAAACCTTCTTTAAATATTGTATTCCATACCAATGACACTCACTCACCTTGTGACCCTCTGCAGGTGCGCAGCTGTACAGTTCTGGCTCTTGGAAAAGACAGCACTTGAATGTGATTGTCAAGATCAGAAAGGCTTGTAAGAATTTATATTTTCATGAAGATAAGGTCCAATCTGTGATGCCATGTATGAGCTTGGCATCCATCTATACGAGCACCCTGCACACCACATAGAGACAATAAGGGATTGGGCAGCCTGATAGCCAATGAACCCCCTTTATACATCCCATATCAGCCCTACCGTTGCATTCTGTGGTACCCAGAAAAGGTCAGCATGAGACGAAGATGACCTCTCAACCAACCCGTGCACAATCTAGTCCAATGGCGAAGATTAAGACTTATTGACATCTGCGTATTACAATGAGACACGGAGGGAGATAGAGTAAGCAAGTCCTTTTCTTTTTTACCAATAGCTGAAGAGTTTTTTTAAACTATGGCTCAAGAGCTAAGTACATGTCTCTGAGGCAACTATAAGCATCATAGGAACATTTGGTGTTTTTTTATTTTTTTCTAGATCAGAGGAAATACAGGAGACCTGAGTACCCAGTCTCTAAGAGCATTTGGAATTGGGCTCTACACACTGTGGAAATCTGGAAATTGAGATTAGTATCAACCATAGAGACACAAGTAAGTGGTATTGGGTAGAGATTATTGTTGTTCTTTATCCATATCCAAGTGTTAGTCCCTTGATCGTTGAACATGTTTCATCTGACGTAGGGCGGTGGTTCCTTTCTTTTGTTTGAAGGGAACTACCTGTATTCTCTGAATAGAGAAGTACCGCCACATGATAATAGAGTTAACCTAGATATTTTGTCGCCTGGTCATCTCCAACAAGACAGTCTAAGAGCTGGACTAACAGGATCAGGGTAAGATACTAATTATAATAACCTTACGATAGTACACAGCATGTTGTGTAAATATTAGTCTAACTTCAATACTGTTGTACGCTAGGTTAGAAAATAGAGGAAAGAAGGCAAGAATTCCGGCAAGAAATTGGAATCTGCATAGTAAAACCAGTAAAGGTCACAAAGACTGCAGGATATTAATCCCTTGAGCAAGAGAGGTATGTAATCATTAACATACTTTGCACCCATCTGGGGATTAGGGTGGTGCTAATGTATGAAATAATAGACTAGTACTACGACACAGAGTATTAATATAGTGTCTTTTTGATCAAAAGGGTACTTCTCCCATGTTAGAAGATTTTAGGAATCGACACAAGACACTACACACCCCTGAAGAATGTCCTACATTGTTGTGTTTAAGGGACATAAACTTGTACAAGTCAGGAATCTATAAATGTACTAATAAGAACAAGAAATAGCCAAAATAATTGAGGCCTAGGGACCCAGGTGTGAATGAGTTGCACGTGTTGACCCTCAAACAACTACATTATTAGTACCCACTTATGTTGGTTTCACTTGTGTTGTTTTAAGCTTTTGTATTTGTTTTATGCTATATGATCATTTTTATGATTGTTTTTTAAGAAACATGATGTTGTATAATTAATAAAATGTGTTATATTTGGTGAACAAGATACAGTATGATTGTAATTGTTCGATAAGATACCCTACCTTCAGACACTTTTTAAATAATTGAACTTCTTTTGGTATATGACAAACAATCTCCCGGAGAGTTAGAAGTTTGTTTTATACCCATCTGTGGCTAAAGCCGTTTTGAGAACTGCGAATATTAAGACTTAAACAGCAGCACCATTATGCTTCTTGGTGTATAACGTTGATAAGCAACTCCACAGCAGTGCTGCTGAAGACTGAGTTACAATAGCCGTATTAATGTCTATGATCAAATCCTTTGCATCCTGCTGATGCCACTTTACTCTCTTAATTTTATTTATTTATATTTATTTATAAGGAGCGCAAGACAGGCCCGGAGGCATAGTGGTGCCAACAACAACATACAAAAAACATAAAATCCAAAGTCAAAAATCAGGAGAAACAGAAGACTGAGTAGCAGATTCTCATCAAGTCAGAGATAAAGTCCCACCTTAGCAGAACAGAAGTGTCTTAAATCCAGCTTTGAAAGCTTCCAAGGATCGGCTCAATCTCAAGTCTGGAGGAAGAGCATTCCAGATTCTTTGTGCCATGAAGTGAAAGATCCCTGTGACGCTATGCCAAGTTTGGCCCGAGGCGTTTGAAGAAGACCCAAATAATTAGAGCTCAATGGTCTTCGTAGGGGTAGCCAGGAGATGTGGCTAGATAGATAAACCGAGCTTGATCCAAAAATACATTTGTATTTATTTATTTGCATTTTTAAAGCGCTCGCACAGCCTGCGGGCATCGAGGCGCTGTTACAGGAATTGTTTGTTTTATTTGTGTAGTTGTTTGGCTTAGTTGCGTATTTATAATGCGCTTAAATACCCAGAGGTTTCTAAGCAGGGACCCGTGGATTGAACCTGTGTTGCTTCGTGTCGTCTTGCTTCCAAGGTGAGCACAGTGCCGCTGAGCTATCCTCCCAGGACTTGTGGTTAATACACATAATGCATCAGTCGTACATGCGTTAAGGATACTCCACCCTTCCACCTAAGGGGGACCATCTCTGGTTTGAGTTGAGTGAGTCTCTTCCACATCCAGACTAAAATGAACCATGGCTGAGTGGGCATTAGGACTCACTGGAAATCCCCATGTCTACTTGAGGGCCGTCTGCATAGGTCGCTACATAAGAGGAAACACTGTCAAGAAGGTAACACAAGGGGATCATGTGCCCATTAAACATGGCATGACTTAATGATGAGCACTGGACACCCCACTAGCCAATGGCGTCAGGTCAAAGTTGAAGTCTTACAAAAGGGTTCTTGAAATATTTGAATATAAATGCACTCAAGAGGAGTAAAACAATATGGCAGCATTGAGCACGGCGTACCGGTTCACTAAGACTAGAATAGGAACTAACCACGTAGGGACTGCTTACAGCAAGGAATCCCAGGCGTTCATGAAGGCAGATTCACAGCAATACCAGGCAAAGGCTTTTATCTTGAGAGGTCTTGAGCTGGGAGCCAACACGGGCCCTGATGTTTTAACTGCCAGGCTATTACGCAAGTCTATGCAAAAAGGACGAGCATTCTCGTCCTTGGCACTAACCGGTGCGACGAATCCTGGGAATTCGTCCCTTCTCCCCCAAGGGGAGCCCCCTGCTTTGGGACTAGAGAGGCCAGCACACTATGCAACGCCCTACCCAGGAGATGGTTCTATGGCTTTTTTACGGAACATTATTTCATAACAGGATTTTTTCCAGCCCATTTTTAACAGATTTTTTAACTGAAAAATGCAGGGTTAGGCCCACCGCACCTTCCTCGCCCCGAACCCCACCACCTCCTTCACTGACTTCCCTCGTATCCCCCAACCCATATTTCATTTCCCGGAACAACCCCCCTTGCGTTTTGAGGAAAAAAAATCAGTAAAATAAAAATGACTGTAAAAAACTGCCGCTATAATAAAAATGCGATCAAAATAATGTATTTCCTAAGGGACAGGGCAAGTGGGGTACCACTCGGGTGATCCCACCCTCTAGGGATACAGAATGCTGAAGCAGGGATTCCCTTTCCCCTCCCCTCATTGCAAAGCTCCAAGCATTCATGTGGTGTCTGGGCACTGAGCAGGGCAGCTATGTGCATGGCAGGCTTGGTCTCGGATACATATCTGTTGCAGTCTCACTCTAAAGCTGAGAACCAATGGGCTCTCTCCCTCCACTTCAAGAATGGCCAAAAATTCACCTGCAGAGAAAGAAACGGGGGGGACATAAGGGGGTGAGATGTGAAAGGTGCCGGCATATGCTGCTGCGCAACAGAGAAAGTCTCGGCCCCTCAGGAGGAGCAAAAGTGGAGAGCCACACAACCGGCGTGGTCAGAAGGGACTCGATGCAGCCCACAGAGCGATACGTCTTCCCCTGTGCCGGTCATGCTGCTGACCCCAGACGCGCCGAGAGAGAAAGCCAATTTTCAGGATGGAAGACGTACAGATGTCCTGATCCTTCAACCCAAGAAGAAAGAACTGAGGAGAAGCAACCAAACACGGAGTCCAGAGCTAGAATGAGAACGCGGGTCCATGCACATCTTGGGGACCATCTCCACGACCTAACACCACAGAGGGAGCAAAGGTACACAGCAATGCACACATATCAGGTGGAGAGTAGTGAAGCAACCCCATAGAACACACGAGGCTGATAACCAAAGGACCCCAAGAGGGGTAAGAGAAGCCACAAGGGAAAACGCAACCAAAGCCATATAGGACTGATAACCAATGGACCCCAGGAAGGGGGAATAGAAACTGCAACCAGAGGGGGGCCTAGAAGGCCCGTAGCCCACCTGGGGCTAATAATCAGAAGAATCAAGGAGGGGTTCAGCTTAACTACTAGCAATGCCAGAGCTCAAGTAGGGCTAAATGCGCCCCCGGCCTGCTCAAGGCCGAAAGCCGGAATATATAGACAGGATCAAGAACCGAGTGGCGTTTTCTAATACGGATGGCCACAGATCGGAGAAATATAGCCCTGGGGGGGGGGGGGGGGGGTTTGGGCGGGTACACCAAGAACTACTTGGACTGACTGATGCAGCCATCACAGTGGCAAACAAACATTAAGAGACATTTTTCTTTCTTTTGATTGTTTGTTCATTGGAACCACCAGCTCAAGAACTGCAAGAGACTATGTTGTAAAGACCTCTTCATTTGCTCATTGAAAGCACCAAACCAGGAACCAGGCGAGACGCTTTGCGGACTCGTTGATGGGTGTCAGGAAACAGCCACCATGTAAAAGCAAGAGGGAATATCAAGGCTGAGTACCCCAAAAGGAAATACACCAAACACGGGCTTATAAAGATCCACAGCTTTTTATTCTAAAACTGTACAGTTACAAAGAAACAGAGTATCAGATAGCTATCTGGCCCTCAGTACATCACAGCGAATACCAGCCCTTTCGGTGTGAGAAGTGAGAGGTACGGGAAGTTTAAACTGTTGTGCATTTTATACATTTGCGATCATAATGTCCAGCCCCTCTGCAAGTTAAGAATCCATGGTCTAGAGTTTGTGCCGAGTTCACTTCTGGCTTGTCCGACAATATGCACATGGATCATTCTCACTTGACATTCAAACAAGTCACAATGGCAACAGTGTATTCTTGGATTTAACAATAAGCCTTAACACATGTCCTTTACAATGCAGTTCACCTAGTCTCCATGTTTAGTATTTGTTCAGCATTGTGGTCGAAGTATGTCCGCGGATCAGACTTATTGGTGCAGACAATCCTCTGTCTACAAGTCAGGCATGGGACAAGGTCTCTTTACTCAACCCAAACATTCGGCCAACGGACAGTTCATACATTAACTAACGTACAAAGTTCAGGACGGCTCAGTTACAAGCGGGAAACACGGTCCACCATTTTAGAATGCAGAGTTACATTGGAATAGAAATCAAATGGCGGATGGACCTAAAATGGCGGTGAAGTCGATATAGAATCGGGACTTTGCAACGCGGTTTTCTTCGCAGAGTGACTGGGTTTAGGCCAATATATACAATAAAGGAGGCACGATATGATAACCTGTTTAACAACCACTGAAGAAACCCAGGGGGAGAGGAACCCTAATCTAAGTACAACTTAGATTGTATTTCTGGTAGAACAGATGTGATGATAGTTTGTGTTTTGGACAGAGGACTGAGTTTATTTGTTAGACATTGTTTGTTCTTTTTCTAGACTTGATTCATCATAGAGGTAGAGTTTAGAGTAAGAGAAGGTTTTCTTTCATTTCAAATAAAGTGGTATTTAGACTTGTCCTCTTGCCTGCCTCCAATTTCTGAGTTACCGCCCTAGGCACTAAGTGCAAGCATGCTCGCTCTGTTCATTGTACGCTGCGATCTTTCTACAGTGGGGAGGAAAGTCATGCTTTGAGGGATTTTTCCTTCTTTTAACCACCTGCAGTTTCCCCTATGGGTTTGATATGGTTACGCTCGGAATGTACCGCCAGCATAGGATCCTGACAGAACTATATCAAGTTAACGGTGAAGTCAAGACTAGTCAACATATTGGAGAAGAAACACATTGGCACCTGAGCAGGGGTTCCACAGGGTAACACCACTTCAAGGCAAAGTGGTGCTTTTTAAGTGGGGACAGGTAGCAGTCGCACCTCCCTTCATCTTCATTCTTAGTCAGGAGAGTGTTTCAGGGTTCCTAATTAGATCTGGGTGTACTGTTAGCCTATTACGGAGGTATCTTTGGGGTGATGCTCAGTGAGCAGAGCAGGGGTGGCCAGGTGTATGGTCTGAAATTGGGTCCCTCCTATGGAAGGCCATGGGGATACTAAAATAGTGCCAAGAGGTCTTTTCTAGTATTACCAGTGTAATGCATGTATGTTGGCCCCTGAGATGGTGACATCACTCCCTAAACATACTGCTGTAGGCCGCCAACGAGCACTGTATCATGCCTGCCCACATTCTGAAGCACGGAGAGGGGGATGTCATCAAGGTAAGCGGGAGAAATTAATTTCCCCATAGGCTTCCATTGGAGCAGGAATTATTTTCAGTGGGAGAAGGAGAAAAATAGCAATATGTTTAATTGAAACGTTGTGAGCCTTCCATCTAAATCGGGAGGGCTATCGGGCATGCTGTAGAGAGGCATCCATGAGAAGCCGATTTTAGGATTACTCTTGAAACTCTCTCTTACATCCATTTTTCAGGAAAGGATAGGGGTTAGAACCCTGGGATCTGCTTAGGCTTCCTTGTGGAAAGACACCTTACTGACTTTGTGGAGCGAGGATGCCTGTGTGCGGTTCCGGAATCTCTGTAACACATGGCTCTATAAACAAGTCTCCAGCATTTAATATGAAGTGCGCCCTTGGCCTCTGCGCTCCCTTCTGTAGTTGCTGCCTCATGCTTGCAGTCTGAACTAGGTGTACTATGCTGCCGCCTCACACTTGCCCTCGTTGACGCCCCTCGACTCCCTGTAGAACGTATTGGTTACACCCATATCTGGAAATGGCTACCCTCAATCTACTCCAGACACCATCTGCCACTCCTGGTCCTGAAGGTCTGACTGGTCTCAGCCTCACCAATGATGGTGCCTTCCTCACCCAGCTATTCCAGGCTTGCTGACGTATCTCCATGACCTGATGAAGATGACTCTTGTGCATCCTCTGGACACCCCTTTGTCTTGAGTCACACTTGCCTAATTTTCTTGTACTCTCTCCTTTCCACTCCTTGGCACTTACAAATCTAAATGATGAAGAATGGTGAAAGATCATTCCTCTCAGGACCCTCCTGCTTAGCGTGCCACAAAGCAGCCCTGCCCTCAGTAGGAACTGTTCAACTCAATAACAATTAAATAAATAAATCTCTCGACCTGATGGTGATTTGTTTAAGTTATGCTTAAAGTATCTAAGTCAGATGGTTACCAACCTAGAATGTTCACTTCTGCAAAAGACCTGGAAGTTAAGGGGTTAAGGGACACCAGGTACCCTAACCCTGCTCATAAGGACTTTGCTTTATGTATTATTTATTAACAACAGAAGACTATATTATTATGGTAATAACATAGCCATCTTGCACCAGCTGCTCTGCCTGGTATATGCGTGACTAACAACAGTAAACTATTGTGTAAATGTTTCCATTGCTTGACTTTGCATACACACAGGTTAATCCTTTTAAATGTGTCTGTCCTATGCTAAAGCTTCTTAAGAGGTAAGAGTAAATATGAAAAATGTTCCAAGTTCAGCCGAGTATATCTGCTGCTCTATGCCTGACTCTGGGTGCCATATTTGTGAGGGAAATTGGGTGTACCCGGTGTCCTATAGCTGACCATGGCTGCCATGTTTGTGTGGGAAGCTGAGCGTGTTTCCTGTTCTATGCCTGACCATGGCTGCTATATTCGTGTGGGATTCTGAGTGTGTTTTCTGTTCTATGCCTGACCATGGCTGCCATATTTCTGTGGGAAGCTGAGCGACTTTCCTGTTTGATACCTGATCGTGGGTGCTACATTTGTGAATGAAGCTGAGCATGTCTCCTCTTCTATGTCTGAGCATGGGTGCCATATTTGTGTGGGAAGCTGATCATTTCTCCTATTCTATGCCTGACAATGGGTGCAATATTTGTGTGGGAAGTGGAGTGTGTTTCCTGTTTTATGCCTGATCTTGGGTGGCATATTTGTATGGGAAGCTGAGCGTGTTTCCTGTCTTATGCCTGACCATGGCTGCCATAATTGTGTCAGAAGCTGAGTGTGTTTCCTGTTTTATTCCTGATCCTGGATGCCATATTTGTGAATGAAGCTGGGCATGTCTCCGGTTCTATGCCTGACCATGGCTGCCATATTTGTGTGGGAAGCTGAGCATTTCTCCTGTTCTATGCCTGACCATGGCTGCCATATTTGTGTGGGAATCTGATCTTGTTTCCTGTTCTATGCCTGACCATGGCTGCCATAATTGCATTGGCAGCTGAGCGTGTTTCCTGTTTTATGCCTGATCCGTGGTGCCATATTTGTGAACGAAGCCGAGCATGTCTTCTTTTCTATGCCTGACCATGGGTGCCATGCTTGGGATGGAGCCGAGCATGCCTCCGTTCTATGCCTGAATCTGAGGAGGGGGAGCCCTTTTATGAGGGTGAACAAGTGTTTTCAGCACTCAAACTCCATGCCCAGAAATTTATGGGCAATAAAAAACACAACGTTTACTAATGTTGCTACACAAGAGTCCGATGAAACCCACACAGGGTGAATTCTGTCCATGATTATTAATCATCTTTGAAACATTGATGCCTTTTGCCCGCACATCAGCGTTTAAAGTTTCACTGTCTTAATAATACATCTGTCTTCCCATCTTTTAAAGCAACACGTGAATGTTCCCACAATTTAATATTTCATACTAATGGTTTCTACGTGTGCATTGGCTCTGGAGTGAAATCTCTTGATACATTACTGCATAAGTGTGTTGCTTTTTCACTGTACGCATCACTTGAGGTTCTGTTCCGGCCCCTCCTCCCCTCAACCTTGGGGTACAATGCCCTTGATTCCAACATTTCACAGCAAGACAAATTAAACATAGCAGCACAATCTGTAGATGTTGTGGCTTGAATGCATAGTTACAATGGTACAGGACCAGCTATTAAAGTCCCAAAATCCTTCACTCCCTGAAAGAAGAGACATCATTCTTATTTCATTGGGAAACCCATTATTTTAAAGATGTGTGGTTTGGCGTCAATGGGCCTGTGGGCACACGATTGCAGAAAGTCACAAAGATCTCTGCCAAACTGGTTAACATGAGTGGCAAAAGGCTAAAAAGCTAAACTGGTTAACATGTGTGGCAAAAGGCTAACAAGCCAAACTGATTAACATGTCTGGCAAAAGGCTAAAAAGCTAAACTGGTTAACATGTCTGGCAAAAGGCTAACAAGCCAAACTGGTTAACATGTGTGGCAAAAGGCTAAAAAGCTAAACTGGTTAACATGTCTGGCAAAAGGCTAACAAGCCAAACTGGTTAACATGTCTGGCAAAAGGCTAACAAGCCAAACTGGTTAACATGTCTGGCAAAAGGCTAAAAAGCTAAACTGGTTAACATGTGTGGCAAAAGGCTAAAAAGCTAAACTGGTTAACATGTCTGGCAAAAGGCTAACACGCCAAACTGGTTAACATGTGTGGCAAAAGGCTAAAAAGCTAAACTGGTTAACATGTCTGGCAAAAGGCTAAAAAGCCAAACTGGTTAACATGTCTGGCAAAAGGCTAACAAGCCAAACTGGTTAACATGTCTGGCAAAAGGCTAAAAAGCTAAACTGGTTAACATGTCTGGCAAAAGGCTAACAAGCCAAACTGGTTGACATGTGTGGCAAAAGGCTAAAAAGCTAAACTGGTTAACATGTGTGGCAAAAGGCTAAAAAGCTAAACTGGTTAACATGTCTGGCAAAAGGCTAACAAGCCAAACTGGTTAACATGTCTGGCAAAAGGCTAACAAGCCAAACTGGTTAACATGTGTGGCAAAAGGCTAACAAGCCAAACTGGTTAACATGTGTGGCAAAAGGCTAAACAGCTAAACTGGTTAACATGTGTGGCAAAAGGCTAAACAGCTAAACTGGTTAACATGTCTGACAAAAGGCTAACAAGCCAAACTGGTTAACATGTGTGACAAAAGCCTAAAATGCTAAACTGGTTAACATGTGTGGCAAAAGGCTAAAAAGCTAAACTAGTTAACATGTCTGGCAAAAGGCTAACAAGCCAAAGTGGTTAACATGTGTGGCAAAAGGCTAGAATGCTGTATATAGGGGCTTTTATAGCATAGTTAACCAAAATGATGTGGCAAATTTAAAAAGTATCTATACTTTGATCATAAGCGTAAAAACAATCCACGCTAGATGTTCTGGATTACTATTAATATTATTATTTTTATTATGGTATTTATTGAGTGCCAATCTAGCTTCGAGAAGCAACAGAGTGCTTTACACGCAATACAGGCTCAGTGCATGCAAGAAGCAGAGACACAAGGGAGCGGGGAATAGCAATGAGGAGGGGGTGGGTGGGTGAGCTGGATAGCCTGATGATTCAGGTTGCCAGGAACCTAGGTCAACTACAAACACCAGATGCAGATGTTTTAACGCTCACCTTTCTACTTTAAAAGTTCCCAATCAAATAATAGCATCGTTGCCAGGTTAAGAGGTAAGGCAATAACGTCTCAAATGGAAACATTACACTCCCAATGAGTCCCCAGTTCATTTATGTATTTGATTTAATATACTTATACCAATTTAGATGTGTATATACAGCATAAAACAATCATAAAGAGTTAAAAACAAAGATAGAAATACATAAAGAGATATATATATATATTCCCACATACAAAACAATATAAAACAATGTCAGTCATTAAAACCATCCATTAAAATGCATTTTAAAAAACCCGTTTAAAAACCATTTAAAAAACGGTTGTCAACTGCAACACAATATTAAAAAATTCCCTAATATGTTTGCATTTTCAATCAAATTTAACAATAAAATAGATTAGATTAAGATCAGTTCCCTCCATAAATTGTGACCATACTGGAACCCAGTCAGCGCAGTCGATTTGATTATTATACAATTTCAAATACGTGAACCTTAGAATCTTGAAACTTTCACATATTAACAAAATATGTTCCACGGTCTCAATAGTATCCTCTCCACATAATCTATGCATGCGGTCCGCTCGAGGTATTCCCAAATGGCCGCCCGTGATCTCCAGTACATCACAGATGTCAAATTTTAAAAGAAGGTCTAATCACAAAACTACTTGGGAATGTATATGACAGTCTGGAGCTACGATCTTGTCGATAGGTAATACATGTTCCACTGTTGGATTTCGAGGCTAACTGCGCAATGTGGTTTTCGTAACTATAGCTGTCCAACTTCGATTCCAGACTTCTTTTGATAGCATGCACAGTGGTGGGGATAACAAGGCAATTGAATCCAGTCCGCCATTTATTGTAGAGGGAAATTACACTGCCCTTAGGCCCCAACTTGAAAAAATTCTCCAAACAAAGAAACGCCGACATGCATTTCACCATCATGATTCCTTAGACACCAGCGCTTAATCAAGGGCCTTGATCCCAAGAATCAAGACACCTGCAGAACCCGAACGGCTACACAATGTTGTTTCCCGTTTGTACAATTATGGCAACAATAGAAGCATCTGAATGCCTTCAGGGGATGGTCCTTATCCATGTAGATTCTCCAAAACTGTGTAGAAATGAACAAGTGAATTTTGAAGTACCCACTTTGTGTATAATTTGCTTTTATGTGCGGTTGTATATAACAAAATATGCGTAGTGTGCACATTGATTGTCCATAGAGTCTGTGCGACAATGAATATTGTAATAATATGCCGAGTTTTTTTATAGATTGACTTTTAATGTGCATCATCATTCATTCTATTAACCAATCATATGTTATATATTTTTTTCTGTAAAAACTTTGAATATATGACCTGATTTTATGATTTCATTTAAAATTATTCTTCATACATGAACTGGGTTTATGTACTTGACACACAGAGTATGTGTGATATGAAAAATAGATGTTTAAAATTAAATATTTGGTTTGGAACCCCCTGGTATGTTTATCGGGCAGTGGAATGCCAGAATTAAGAAAGCTGGCAGTAGGGCGCTGTTGTGCTCCACCCTCGTGGGTTCCCTCGCGCGCACGCTAGCGCTCTAAATTATACGCAGGAGCCGGGGTTGTATGCAACCTTCTTTATTAACATATCGGTGGGAACTGCCGAAACCCCTGCCTCGTCCCTCCCCTTCCCCTGACGTCACGTCCGGGACGTCGTGTCCTTGGGCCTCAACGGCGACCAGCCCACACAACGATGTGGGCTATCTGAAATCCCCCCTCTTTTTAACATGTGAGTCCCATGGCTTTTACTATCACCCAATTTCCTCTATGAGTCGAGTTGGCTTCATGCGGCTCCTCTGGGGTCGCCTCGCCTTGTTTGGGGTTGGTCTTTCCATGGCGGGGGGTAGGGTGTGTGCTTCACCTCCTGACTCTTCCCCATCTCCTTGGTACGCTTCTTCTTGTGGCCTGTCATCTTCGCTGTCTCTGTCCATTGTCCATTGACCTCCCTGTGTCAGTATGACACGCTTGAAGTGCGAGCTGTTCCTGGTCACCACTGAGCAGTCATTCCTTTGTGCTGTGACCATGGTGCCTTTCTTGTGGGTTATGATGAGAGGGGTGGAGGCGAAGGTGGCTTCTTCCTTCCGATTCTTGGGTTGTCTGAGCCACACTTCGTCACCTGGTTGCATTATGCTTTCGCAAGCTCTTCTTTTCCTGTCTGTGACCTCCTTTGTCTTTGCCTTCATCGCGGTGTCATTTGCTTTCGCTTCTTGTTCCAGCGGCGTCGGTTCTTGTAGCCTTGGGTCCTCAGGTAGCCTCGTGGTGATTGGCCTCCTGAACAGCAGGTCTGCTGGGCACACTCCCGTCGTGCTGTGGGGCATGTGCCTGTACTCCCTGAGTAGTTGATTGAGGGCCTGCTCAAAGGGCTTGTTTTGAACATGGGCGATTTGTAAAGTTCTCTTTATGCTGGCCATGAATCTTTCGACCATGCCGTTGGCCTGGGGCCATCGGGGGGTTATTCGTCGATGTTGGAACCCCATGTACTTTGCACATTTCTGGAAGTCCTGGCTTATGAATGTAGGGCCGTTAATCCGACTTTATGATCTTGGGGATGCAATAAGCAGAGAGAATCCTGTCGAGTGCTGGGATGACGCTCGATGTTGCACTACTTTCCACTATCTGAGCGTCCGGGTATCTCGAATGTTCATCCATGAGTACGACCACGTGTGTCCCGTTGCTCAGTGGTCCAAACAAGTCTACCGCTAGCTCCTCCCACACTTTGTTCAGCAGCGGTGATGTCTGTAAGGGGTTTGGATGTGGCGGTGGTGCCACTTGTGCACAGACGTGGCAGCTTCCTACGATGGTTTCTACCAGGCGGTCGAGCTGCGGGAACCAGGCTTTCTGGCGAAGGAGGCGCTTCGTGGCAACTACTCCTCTGTGTCCTTCGTGGGCCATGTGTACTATCCTCTCCCGGAGTGTTCTCAGGATGACGACTTTGCAGCCCTTTAGTATTACATTGTCCTCTACCACCGTTAGTTCTTCCCGGACTTGGTCAAGCCACTTTACGTCCTCCCGTGTTGTCTCCGATTCTCCTCTGGCCTGTTGCCTCATGAGGGTTGTCTTGTCTGTTTGTAAGCAGTGTCTTGCGATTTGAAGTGCCGGGTCCGCCTCCGACTGCACCGACAGTTCAGACCATCCTACTGGTAGCGGTTGTAGGTGATGTATGATGTAGTTTATGTATGCGTCCGCTATGGATGGTTGAGACGCGGTTGTGGATATGGGGTGGCGAGAGAGATAATCTGTGGGGTTCTCCTCTTTCCCCGGGCGGTGTTGTATTTGGAATCTGTAGTCCTGCAGGCGCAGACCCCATCTGGCTATTCTCGGCGGCATCCTGGCTTTCGGGCTCCCATATATGGTGAGCAGTGCCTGGTGATCGGTGATAATGGTGAATTCCTTGCCGAACAGAAAGAGATGGAAGTATTCGCAAGCCCAGACTACCGCTAGGCTTTCTTTTTCTGCTTGCGAGTATGCCTGTTCCGTGATTGTCAAGCTTCGGCTGGCATACGCCACTACGTGGGTGATGTGTGGTTCTCTGGGGTCTTTTTGTATCAGTATGGCGCCGAGTCCCACAGGGCTGGCATCTACGATCAGCTCATTGTTGCGGCTGGCATCAAAGTATGCCATGTCTTCAGCTTGTGATATGGCTTTCCGTATGGCCTCAAATGCTTTTTGGCACTCTTTCAACCATGTGAACGGCGTGTCCTCGCGAGTGAGTAGGCGTAATGGGTTACTGACGGTGGCGTAGTCTTTCAGGTATCTGGAGCAGTAACTGGCTAGGCCTAGGAATGACCTCAGGTCTGTGGTGTTCACGGGGAGTGTGGCTGAATTGAGAGCCTCTACTTTTTCCGGATCGGGTCTCATGCCTTTGTCTGAGAAGATGTGTCCGAAAAATCGCAGAGAGCCTTTCGAGAATTCGCATTTTGATTTGTTCAATGTTAGCCCTGCTTCATCCAGTGCCTTACATACCCTGTGGAGTGCTAAATCATGTTCCTCCTGCGACTTGCCGTAAACTAAGACGTCATCTGAATAATTTAAACAGTTAGTGACGTGTCTGATCACCTTGTGAATCTCCTCCTGGAAAATTTCGGTGGCGGAGGATATGCCAAAATGGAGTCTTTTGCACTGAAAAAGACCGAGGTGGGTAACAAACGTGGTGATATATCGGGATTCAGGCACAATTTCAATCTGGTGATAGCCTTTTGTAAGGTCCAGTTTTGAGAAAACTCTTGCACCGTGAAGAAGATGGATCATGTCAGTGATCCTGGGCGCCTGATGCCTCTCTCTTTCAATGGCGGTGTTGGCTCTGCGCATGTCTACGCACAGGCGTATGGATCCATCAGGTGATTTCTTGAGGACGGGGACGATGGGGGATACCCATGGTCTGGGACCCGACACGGGTTCAATGACGTTCATTTTGATGAGTTTATCCAGTTCCTCTTCCATCTGGCTCTGGATATTGAATGGAATCCCTCGATAATGTTGGGCCACCGGTTTAACATGAGGATTTATGTGAAGGTGTACCTTTCTGTTCCGCAATTTGCCGAGGCCGGTGAAGAGCTTTGGGAATGATTGTTCGATAGCGTCCGGTTTGGCAAAGTACTCATGCGCCATCAGCTGGTATAAGATGTGCACCAGTCCCATGTCTACCGCGGTCCAGAAGCTCAATATGAATCCGCTGTTAGCTTCAGTTTTCAGGATATATAGAGGGACCTTTGCCGTGTGTTCATTGTGAGGGCACCAGGCTGTGATCATGCCTTTGCACAGCAGAGGGGTCGTGGAGCCATAGGGATATATTTCTACTGTGGCTTTCTTGATTTTGGGCTGCAGGGCCAGGGATTGGTATGCTCTTTCGCTGATGATATTGACCGTCGCTCCGGTGTCTATCAGAAACTTTAGTGGGGTGTCGTTCACCTGAAGTTTTAGTGTGGGACTGTGTTGGGTGGCAGCCGTATTGTCGTTTAAAGCCCACATGTAACCTTTTCTCCTTTGATCATCCTCTGATGATGTGGTGTCACTGCTGGTGGGGGACCTGGTTTCAACGTACCTTACAAACCGCCTTCATGCCAGCGAGACTCCGGGTGACATTTCCCAAGACCGGGAAGACGGGCAACCCCCCCAACAAAATCACATACTTTAATCTACGTGCAAGAGGGAACAAGAGTGCATTCAGAGTGGCAGGGGGAATAGAGGTTTGTGGGGTCCTCTTTGAAATGAAGATGTGTATAGTCCGCCGGTGGCATGTCGGTCGGCAAGCGTTCGTCAAAGGGGTGTCTGTGGCAAGCCGATCGTGCCCATCTGATCTCATGTGCGTTTCACCACCTCTGTTTATGGGGGGGCAGACTCTCCATAACTCCCTCCCATGCCCCTGCGCCCAGCCCCCGCCCTCCTATGATCCCAGAAATCATACAACCAACTACTAAAATAAAAGCTACAAAAAAGGTAGCAAAATGGCAATTTCACCAAGTGGGGTGACACAGCCACAAATTAGATGGGTCAGTGCCATGGCAAGCAGCAACCATTAAGGGGCAGAGTGGCACAACTTCTATCCTATCCCTCTCTCCCTCACCAACCAAGCCCGCCCACTTTCTTAAAGAGCCACATGAGCATGTGGAGACCATGCAAATGGCAGCGGTGCGCGGTATAAGACAATTTAACGTAACATCCAGTTCAGAAGGCGATGGCATTGTTCCACCAGCAAACAGCCCTCGATCTAAGTGGCTGGATCGTAAACACAAATAAACGTTTCCATCTGCGTAAACAGAACGGGCAAATCCAGTTTTTAGTAACAATGGCTCATTAGCCCACCTGCCTCGCCAGATGTTTAGGGGTGAATCACAGATGGTTTTGCGTCAGTTGTTGTCTGGTAGCACAGCTGCAGCGGTCAGCTTAACCATATGCCAATTTGATGAGAGAGCTCAAAAAGCTGGCGTATGCAGTATTTTCTTGGGAGCATCATGTCTGCAGGCTGTATCATCTTCCCCTTCCCATGTGGTGCCCAGGTTTATGGAAATGTTAGTCATTACATGTCCAGCTTTCTCAATTCTCCATCTCTCCCCTTGCCGGAGCAATGCTTCTCTGTCACTAGATGGCGCACGCAACCAGGGTGCCCATATGATGAGCTTCTTGGTGCCCCTACTTTTGGCAAAGAGAGAAACATGGAGTAGGACCTTCAAGAGAAAATCATCCCTATTTGATAATCAACAAATTAATTGTCCAGATTATTGAAAGCTCTAGAAGTGAGTTCCTCGCCAAATTTGGTCAATTTTCTCCACTAAAATGATGCATGCCCACTCCACCACATGAGCTCAGCCGCAAGTGTGTTACTAGAAAACAGGAGGGGCTTGGACCCGCAGAGACCTTATGTTACTTGCACTGGTCATGAGGGCTCAGAGTGTGTGCGCCAGGCTACAAGACCCACTCTGGATCCAATTTCCAGGCTGCAGATGATAAAATGGGTTTGTTATTTCTAGAAGGCACTTACAGCAAATATATTAGAAAGTAATCACTGTTCTGACCTGAACAAGGTTTCTTTGCAGGTTCAAGAGAAATCATTACTTTTTGACAAGGAGATGTGAGATGATTGGTCGTAAGTGACAAGGAACTGGGTTCCAGAGTTGAGGGACTTGTTAGGAGGGGTGTCTACCACCCATTGTTTGGCAGAACTGCACCTGTGGTTCTCCGTAGCTCACAGGGTCTTAGATTCATTCTAAAGAGTGTGGGGACCAGTCCACGATAGGCTTTATGGTCAGGACACAGTTTCCATTATGTCCATGCACCGCGGTCTAGCACATCCTGCATCTGGTTCCCATTGTAACCTGCCTAGCACTGTCTGGCATGCACTGTATACTACTCTGACTAAACTCTCTGGAATCTCAATCCACAAAAATAAGGAGCAAAGCCATCACAGTTAAAAAGAGCAACCCTTCCTGTCTTGCCCTTATGGGCAGAAGAGTAGAAGAGTAGGTCAGGAAAGCAAAGTAGGATCTAGGCACTACCAATCGACCAGTGGAATAGCGCCAGAGCAAATCTGCATACAACTTACATCTGTTGCCTGACCAGTATGCCTTCTGTTGTTCAGGAGCACAATCCTGCAACACAGCTAGTCTAGATAGAACAGCAATTCAGGGACAGTTCTGCTGAAACACACATAACTCAGATGATTAATAGCCTTGTTCTACAATGCTTGGTCTTTCTGTCCCTTTGTCTGGCTGTTTCTCTCTCTTGCCGCGCTCTGAGGCCTTCGGCATGTAGCGCCCTATCAAAAATTTTAATAAATAAATAAGGACCGTAGTAGGTGTAAAAGGCCTCAGGGGGACACCGCCAAGTCTGTGCTATTGGTAAGAGCATTTCCTCGTGTAACACCATCACACTAGTAGAGCTAATGGCCACACTAAAGCATGAAACAGCGCCCATTACCCATTTGAGGTGAAGAAACCTTGCTGCTTCCAAGCCAAATCCTGGGTGACTCCATGAGCATAGCAGAAGTCAATATAAACAGTGGCCGATGTAGCCTTTGCTAGAGGGCAAACACATGTTAGAGCGGTGAATTCTGCAAACAGAACAGGTCAGGCATTAGATAAGCGATATGCTTCTAACTCTTCATATTGTGGGCAAACTACACACCCAGCTGCACGCTGTCCCTATTCATTACTAAGAAATAGAACATCAACATAAAGACTCAACCCTGGGTTTTGAAGTGGTACAACTTTCACAGCAAGTCTGGGGGTGGGAAAGTGTTCTGGAACCTTTGGATGGTGATTTGGTTCATCGCCAGAGGGCATGAGGAGCAGGTAATCTGGATTCAGGATTAAACAACAACATACAGTTGCATTAGCAGCAGAACGCAAGTGTCTCTCATCTCTCTTTGTCGCAATAAAAAGTAAATTCTTTCTGGTAATTGGCAAGACCTAGGGCTGGAGATAGCTCTTATTTGACTATGGTGATATGATATGATATGATATAATATGGCATTTATAATGCACCGATGCCAAGCTGTGGTGAATGCATCATCTCTTTCGGGGACCAGGGGAGAGGTTCTGGCACAGAATCTAGGGTGACTGTTTATAGGGGTTTCATAATTTAGCCATATCCCATTATCATGTGCTGTAATCTGCCATTCCAAAGATCCCTCTCGTTTATTGGCAGGTTACAGGTTTGGCAACTCAGGGGAGGACTGTAAAGACACAAGGACATCAATGCAGGCCTGAGATAGTCGACTCTCGGGTGCCGTGATATCGTGAACCAAGTAATGGATTCAAGCTTGACACATTTTGGAGCTTTTCCTTGGAGGCTTTATGTCCCTTCTATGCAAGTACAGTTAACAAATCAATGGAGCCTTGCTAATATGTTTCCTGTTAAGTAAATGCACACAATACATCATGGAAACACTGGACCAACACAGACCCTCCTCTCAACATGAGCGCATCTAGATCTTCTGTTAAAATCTGAGAAAATATAGGCAGAATCTCTACAAATCCTTGTAGGAACTTTGTCAATCTATACTGTAAAGATTTATAGGTAAAGGAAAATATTGAATATTCGGATGTACAGGTTCAGAGAAGAATGTTGAGCACAGATCTACCACTACAAGATAGGGTGCTTCTGCTGGTAAGCGGGTCTGAATTGATGCCAGACTTTGGATAATGGAAAGGTATGCAGGACAGCTGAATTCACAGCGTGGTGGGTGTTCATGACATGGGTGTCCATGTTCAGAGATGGAGCTCTTGCACAAAAGGATAAATCTCCATTGCAAGTTTCTTACGGGGCAGAATAGGGGTATTTCAAGGGCTGCGGGTCATTATAATCCCCTTTTGAGCAACAATGCAATCAGGGGTTTTAAGCTTTCTATTACTTCTTTTGAGATAGGATATTGTGACACATGGGAGGTGTTAGATGGGGTTTGAGTAACGTGCACAGGTTCTTCATTCGGTATGGGTCCTACCACATTTAGGTGAGAGAATGATCATGTTTAAATGTGGAGGTATCTGTCCCACAGTTCCAGTTAAAATGAGGGAGGGCTGCTCCATGTTTCATTTGTCTGAGCAGATGGGTCGTGTCACAGAGCCAAACCTCAAATTCCTGTGTGCGGGCACCTCAAAATGAATGCCACTGTGAAAACAAGGAAATAATATGAGGCAGGGTAACCAAAAAGGAAACACACCAAACACAGGTTACAAAGGAACATACAAAGCACTTTATTTTATACTGAATCCAGTTACAAAAGAACAGAACAAAATTCAGATAGCTATCGACCCTCAGTACAACACAGCGAACTCCGGCGTGGTTCGGTGTGCTCAGTGAGTGCAAATATTCATTGAAACAGTCAGGCTTTTATACATTTCTCCAGCCTGTTGTCCAGCCTTTCTGCAGGTTAACCATTCCATAAATAAGTTACTGCTCTAGGGTCCCTTGCCAGGTCAAATCTAGTTCATCTTAGGTTTATACATTAACAAGAAGAAATGGTAATAATGTATGATCTAGGCCTAACATTACAATGCGGGACTTAATTTATACAATATAGTTAAGCAGGTGTTCTCATTCAATTATAGATCAGTTTCGGTGATACAGGTAATCCATTGCACACAGGTCAGCAGAAGGAAAAGGTCTCAGCTCATGACCCTAACAAGTGGCCTGCAGGCAAGTTATACATTAGCTGTACAGAGGTCATGACAATCAAGTTCTGTTCCGAATAACATAGGCTACCATTTTAGCTCACATGGTGACTTTATAGAGCAAGAAAACCTAAAATGGCGGCTTGACCCAAAATGACAGTTTACATGGTTTCTAAGGTCAGGACCTTGCAATGCAAGTTTATTCAGATGTAGTTTATAAGCAGCTTGTTAGCAGCTTGGCGTAGGCCAATATACATATATTCATAGCAATAGGAGGCACGATATAATTTCTAGTTTGACAAACCCTCCTTTTGGCCTATGCCAAGTGCTAAACTACTTCTGATCTCCCTGCAAATAACTCCATGTGTCATCGTCCATACACCCTGAATAGCTGCCAGAAATATCTATCGCCATTAGATCTTTTACTAAGATCTCTTTCAGTACATACTCCTTAGAGGTTTTATCCGGGGCATACACTTTATGTCCTATTGTAACTATCGCCTGAGCGCAACATCCCCCTAGCATTGAACATATACTTGGTAGACATTGGATACGACAACAAAGAAATAGCAGAATTCCCAAAATAATCAGCAAGACTGAAAGCACTTTCCAACCCCAAGACCGCAAGAAGTCCCAGAACCAAGCGCTAAGATCCCAATTTCCCTCGGGAACATGCACTTCTGAACTAAGAATGTGCAGATTCTGTATTGCCTTAAAAATAGTTGGGGAGGAATCCGGTACGAAAACACAGCAAGCGGACCCCACTAGTTTACATACTCCACCACGTTCAGCCAGAATGACATCTAATGCCATCCGGTTCTGAAGCGCTACCAATCTCATCGCTTTCTGCTCTAAAGTCATATTATAGAGTATATTTGTGGTCCGGTTGATGGTTCTCTCCAGTACTCTCGCTAGCTTCCTGATATCCTCGGAATTCGCTATCTGCCGAAAGAATGGAATGAATGATTTCGCTACATCTCCTAAAATCTGTGCTGGAGTGTCACCATTCTTGTCCCACCGTGGACGAGCCTTCGAAACCTCTACAGTACTTGCTATAAACACCCCAGGTAACAGGATTCCTAGATAACAAGTTCCCTGCCAATCCCTGGGCAACCATGGAAATGCTACATTACCGCAAACAAAATAAACAGGCCCCTCTACATACAGAGGCCTGTTTTCTCCAGTCAAATTTACAATGTTCATACAACCTTCAAAATCTCCCATTGGCCGAGTGCCATTTCTTTGTACAAAAAAGGGGACCGAATCATGGCTGTGATTTATAGAGTAAGAAGGAGGCACAGCGTCCTTATTGCCTATCGGAGCCATTTTAAAGGAAATTAAAGTTTGAAAAGGAAGAGACAGTTTATCAGACGGCCTAATAGAAGCGACATTAGGTTTACTTCTATTTGCAAAAAGCGAGCATCCCAGGGGAGTTAATTCACGTTTCTCGAAATCATTCAAATTAGTTCCATCAAAGTTCCCTGAGATGCTATCATTCCAACTGTCAAAGGATAGTGCTCTAAGAGAGGCATATCAAGCAGTCGTTAAAGGTAAAGGGTGAATATACCATCCTAGCCTCTTGTTCCCATGTTGCGGTAAACGAGTGCAAATCCAACAATTACTCTTATTAAAAATGGCATGCGCTGCATTCATTACTATCGTTAGAGTGTTATTATGATACTTTTGTCTATGTTGGGAGTCTCAAGTGGACAGAGTGTGAAGGTGTACAGAGGGAGTCAAAGCAGACGGTACAATCTCGGTCGGTAGTAGAGGTTTTAGAGGATAGATTTCTTCAAAGTACCAAAGTCCTACAGCAGTAATTGCAAAAATAACAATTATCATTATCAAAACACAGCAATACGTTTTCGGGGCCCAGGCACATTGTTCATTGTCCAAGTTGGTCACCCCCTTATTCACAAGTCCAGTGCGGGGAGCAGCAGTGGAGGTGGCAGGCATTGTTGTTTCTCAATCGACGACCCCAATGTTCGTTGCTGGCGACGCTACGGTCGCGCAATTTCTTAGTCCTTCCCAACCCTAGCCAGCAGAATCCCTTTTTCTTCCTGTTGTTCAACAGAAACTTTCTTATACAAAAGAAAACTTTCAATCACTTCTCTTTCCCAAATGCATGGAAAAACCTGTGATGTAGTTCTATTTTCTTCGTCGAAGGTTGTACCTGGTGGTACCCAAGATTGTTTGATCCGAAAACAAGGCGTCGTCACTTCCTGAGGGAAGCGACGTATCGGGGGCGACGGAAGTCGCAGAACTTGAAACAGTGTTTTCTGGAAGTGATTTTTCAAAAGAGTGCGGAGACGAAATGGACTGTTCCCCAAGCTCCACGGGCTCAGAGAAATTCTCTGACGCACTCACAGCGCTGTTTGCTACTCCAAGATCAGGGACTGTAGCATCAGCAAGGGGATCTGCTTCTTCTGTAACGTGTGGCGTCGGGTGAGGAAGTTTCTTGACATGCGTTGCGTGGATCCAGTGTTTCTTCCCAGCCACCCGCACAGCTGTCCGGGTGACCAACAGCACCTGGTAGGGTCCCTACCAACGAGGAGCGAGACAGGAAGACCTTTCATAGGCCTTCACTAGGACCCAACTTCCAGGCTGTATATCGTGTCCTGGGCGTGAACCGTACAGGTAAAATTGAATATACCTGGTGATAAATGAAATACAGGTTTTTAGTTAACTGGTTACAGTAGTCTACAAGCAATACATTTTCCACCTCTCTCAGGGCTTTAGGTTTTGGGAGACCCCAAATGTTAGCAGGTCTCCCCATCACTACCTCAAATGGAGAAAGCCCAGTCTTAGTTTGAGGTGTGGTACGCATAGCCAATAATACAATAGGTAAGGCATCTGGCCATTTCAGTTTGGTATCGGCACATGTTTTTGCAAGCTTATTCTTTAAGATACCATTATGTCTTTCCACTAATCCGGCGCTCTGAGCATGTCTGGCCGAATGGAATCGTTTGTCAATTTGCAATGCCGTACATATCTGTAGAATTACAGAAGCGATAAAATACGGACCATTATCCGACCAGATAACTCTCGGCAAACCGAACCATGGGAAGAATTCCTTTAAAATGGTCTTTGCAGTGGTCATGGCTGTAGCGTCTTTAACAGGGAAAGCCTCGACCCACTTACTAAAGGCGCAAATGACCACAAGGACATATTTTAGATTCTTACATCGCTCCATTTCAATAAAGTCAAAGTGAATCACTTCAAACGGGACAGAAGGAGGCCCAAAGCTACCTCTTGGAGTTGCTGTCCCCTTTCCCACATGGTGTTGTAGGCAAAACATGCAATTTTGGACATAATGCTGGGCAATTTTTGAAATCTTATCATTTACCCAGACTTTCTCTAACATTCTCGTGATCTGTTGAGCGCACACATGTGTGGGACCGTGTGCCATGGTAACCATCATTACTATATAGGCATTAGGAAGCAACCATTTCCCTTCAACCATTTCCACCCAGCACCAATCATCATCGAGTTTCCCCAAGCCCTCAGCCCACCTCTTGGATTCTTCTAATGTGGCATCGGCTTGGATATCCCGTACAGACCCAACACCCTCATCCATTGCATAGGCATCTACAGTCTCCCTTGAAACATACATCTCCGTGAAGAGATCAGAGGCAGTTTGTCTAGCTATTTGATCAGCGAAAGCATTCCCTTTCCCTACATCATCTATAATCTTGCGATGTGCTGCGCACTTAATGATTGCTAACTGACTAGGGAGCGCAAGTGCTGAAAGCAATTGTACTATCAGGGAGCCATGTTGGATCTTGGTGCCATGCGAAGTTAAAAACCCTCTCTCTGACCAAAGTCTCCCAAAGTTGTGAGCCACCCCAAAGGCATACTGGCTATCAGTATATATGTTTACTGTTAGCCCTTCGGAAAGCTCACAAGCTCGAGTCAATGCTATAATCTCTGCGGCCTGCGCAGAGTTATGCGTAATTCTCTTGGCCTCCACAATCATACTCAATGTAGTGACTGCATAAGCAGCTGTGGATGTACCATCCAGTAGTTTGAAGCAGGAGCCATCACAAAACAGCTCCCCTTGTGGGATATCCAAAGGAGTGTCCCTCAAATCAACTCTGCCTTTTGTATCTTGTTCAGTAGTATACAGGCAGTCATGTGACTCTTCGTCACCGCAAACAGTATTTTGCAGTAAAGGTAGGAGTTCAGCCGGATTAAGAACGCAGCACCTCCTAATTTAAATGTGGGGAGCAAACAAGATTAATTCATATCTTGTCAGTCGTGCGGAAGTGAGGTGTTGCGTTTGGGTTTCGTTCAATAGAATATCTACAGAGTGAGGCACCATCAGTGTTAAATCATGGCCTAGGACCATTCCCTCACTCTGTTTTACAGACGCAGCAGCAGCAGCGACAGCGCGCAAACATCTTGGCAAAGCGCATGCAACAGGATCAAGGGCGGAAGAGTAGTAACCGCATGGCCTATTCTTCCCTCCATGTTCCTGCGTTAATACAGCCAAAGCACATCCATCACATTCATGCACAAACAACACAAAGGCCTTCTCATAGTTCGGTGTGCCCAAAACTGGCGCCGAACATAATGCAGTCTTGAGCAACTCGAATGAATGTTGATGCTCCGTATTCCATGGCTATGGCGAAAAAATACCCTTCTTCGTCAAGGCCAACATCAGTTTTATCACTAGTGAGAAGTTTGGGATCCATAACCTACAGTAAGAAGCCATACCTATCAAAGCTCTAACTTCCTTTTGTGTATTTGGGACAGACATGCCAGAAATGTGTTTTATTCTTTCAGGTGTCAATCTTCTTCCCTCCTTTGACAGGAGATAGCCTAAATAGGCGACCTCCTGGCAACAATTTAAAACTTTTTAAGCAAAGCTTTGTGACCATGCTTAGCTAGATGGATGAGCAACAACACAGTGCCCTCATTTACAAGAGCTCTCAGAGTCAGCGGCTAAAAGCAAATCATCAACATATTGAAGCAACGTACAAGTAGGGGGCAATCCAAGGGTATCAAGCTGCTCTTTCAAAGCCCTACTATAAATACTAGGACTCTCAGTATAACCTTGAGGTGCACGAGTAAATGTGAATGAGCGTCCCCCTAAGGTGAACGCGAACAAGTATCTTCTATCCTCATGTATAGGAATACTGAAGAAAGCATTCTTTAGGTCCACAACACTGAAGTGAGTAGCCGTAGCTGGAATCATGGTTAATATTGTCGTCACATCAGGCACAATTGGAAATTGCGGCGTGACGACTTTATTAATGGCACGTAAATCAATTATAAAACGAAATGGAATTGCATTATCACCTTTTTTGTACACGGGTAAAATCGGACTATTGCACAAACTTCCTGCAATCTCCTCAATCACCCCACAATGCACAAAATCGGAAACAATGCTCTTCAAAGCTCGCTCGCCTTCAACTGAGATCTTATACTGTGGAATACGGGCCAGCTTAATTCCATGTTTCAAAACTATTTTAACAGGCTCAATCTGCAAAACACCGACATCATTGTCATCAACTGCCCACAAACACTCTGGTACATTACTGAATTCTGGCAGCAAAGGTCTAGTCAAGAATTGCGAAACAGAACATTGCTGTGGTGAAATCGTCAAACGCACTCCATCAGAAGAACAATGAATTGCCGCATTTAATTCCTTCAACAGATTCAACCCCAGCAAATTCTCTCCACAATTCGAAGTCAAGAGAAATGGGCAGTGGTCCCTAAAGGGACCCAAAGAAATAGGTACCGGTGAAGATACCGGACAAACAACTGGTGTGCCAGAAAACCCTACAGAAACATTGGTTTGCCCTGACAGTGGAATGTTTGGAACCCGAGAATGATCAATGGAGCACTTCTGTGCTCCAGTGTCTATCAAAAATTGATGTTTCCTATTTCCCACTACCATTTCAACGTAGGGAACTTTCTCATTAACGGGAATAGGTGTAGGTTCCAAACCCTGCTTCGGGCAATCCTAACGAAACAAAATATCATCAAAAGGAAGCTCTTCAGATAGATATGCAGCAGAAGGATGATTAAATATGTTTCTAGTATCCACACTCGAAGTCTGATTATCCTGTGAAAAATGTTGTTGGGGATCCTGCGAAAACTGGCCTCTACCAGGTCCCCCTACACCCGGGCGACCTCTGGATCGTCTACCCATATTTCCAAATGTGTTATTCGACCTCTGTCGAAGGACGGGGCATTGTGCACGCCAATGACCCTCCTGGCGACAATAGGCACACTGGTTAATATTCACAGGACCCAAGGGCACATTCCCTTGTGGAACATACCAACCTCTAATCTGCGAACTACCCCCTCTGGGGCCTCTAACAATTTGCTGTAACAATACTTTAGTCTTCAAATCACCTTTTCTCTTCTCGACCCTATCTTTTTCATTATTGACACGGTTCTCGTAGTATTGAGCCATGTGCAGTACTTCTGATTGGGATTTCGCCTGCCAAGCGCTCTCAGAAGACATCATTTGTGACTGGATGTCAGGCAGCAATCCACGTACAAATTTGTCCACCAATAATCTTTTCCCAGACTCTGTGCCTAAGTCTTGTCCACTGAAATCCGAGAATACCTGTTCGAACCGATTAAAGAACTCGGTAGCACCCTCAGATTTTCCTTGGACACAGGCCGTAAACTTGTCCCAAATAATTCTCTTTTCGGGGATTATAGTTTTCAGTTTTGCAATGATTCTGTCAGGCAAAGTTAGTATCACCTGAGGTGGTCTCTCACCAGCTGGCCTTTCCCCATCAAGCCTAACTATGTTAGCCCATGTATCTCCCAACCCTGGTACATCGTCTATAGTTCTAACTTGTTTCCACAAATCTACAGGCAGGAGTACAGGGAATAGCAAATCAATGTCGCCTAGGGTAAACACTGAGGACTGCAAAACGGACTCTATCTCTTTATAGAACCCTGTCAGATTTTTCCTAATGTCAGGAATAGTTTGTCTAATAGTATTCACTTCCTGTCGTGAAAACGGGACATGAACAAACTGCGATACATAATGTGCAGGAATGTCCACAGCAGGTGTACCTACTGCAGCATTAGCAGGAATCTGAACCTTTGGAGGAACCTCTCTCATAGGCAACTGAGATGTAGGCAACTCCGAACGCTTACTAATCAACAGAGCTAAATCGAGCGCTAAAGCAGTTGAAGAAGTGTCAAGTGAAAAAGCTCTCTTATAAATGCTCAATAACTCTGTGGGACAACTAACCTTTCTCTTTAAACATTCATCCTGCAGGTACTCTACCATTACCTGTATCACTTTCCTCTGCATTTCTAGCGTATATTGACTGTATGTGTCATATACCTCAATTGGAGTTATCGATATGTCTGAAATCCATCTAATCGCATCTTTTGTACAAATCCGCGCCTCCTCAGATGTCGATTTACGACACGGAAGAAATTGTTTCTGTACATACATACTTTCTTCTTCGTCATCCTCATTCCGTAACCTTTCCAACTCCTTTCTATACTCAAATATCCTCTCAACATGCTCATGTACCTTCTCCACAGTGTCTCTTGAAAACGCTAAAGTATTCAGGTGCCTCAACCCTTGTGGGAGGTCTGCATTATTTAATTTACCCCACATTACACATAAATGAATCCCTAAACCTTCAATGAAAACATTTTTCTCAGGAAAATTATCCATATTAGAAAGTGTGGCAAGAACATTAGCTCGATCATCTCTCTCCATACAATGCTTAGCCCATGCAAACAAATCCTGTTTCTTTTCTGTAGGAACAGTATTACGAGTAACAATCCTCGACCCCGCACTCTGATCAACTACAAGCGGTACAGAACTACTTGGGAGTGAGGGTGCAGGCAAATTCAATGGAGGTACAATTACTGGTGCAATGGGAAGAGGCAGAGGAGCAGGTGGAGGAACAACAACCGGAGGAATAGGAACAACAGGTTGAGCAGGAAGAGCAGGAATAACAGCAGGAAGAGGTACAGCAGGAGGAAGAGGAACATACAGAGGTGGTGCAGAGGCACCAGGCTTTCGTTCATTTAACAATTTGTCGATAAACTCATCAGAAACATGAAGGTCTTTAGAAGGATAGATTTTCTGAATTCCGAGGGAGAAAGCCCTGTCCATATTCCTAACCGACTCAGACTGTTTGTCCTGATCATATAACAACGCCTTTTCAGCATTTGTTTTATGACGGTGCACATTTTTTTCCCTACTTTTAAGCTGCTGCAACGCTTCTCTTTTCCAGTTTTGCAAAACATCAAATGCTGCAGGTCTGGCCTTCTTTTTTAACAAGACTGACTCCAAATATTCAATACGAGGGATCTCAAAACTACCATTGACTGGCCACTGAAGTTCAGAGGCATGTCTGGTTTGTCTGTGCCAAATTTTATTAAATACTACACTTCCAATGCCATGCTTACAGTACATAGTACATGCCGGTGGCCCCTCCTGTGGTGCTGGATGGCTAAATTCCAAAGATTGTCTATCGCTGCGGAATAATGCCCTAAAGCAGCTAGAAGATTTCCCAGGCATTTCTCAAATACTCGGTGTTACCTGGTCAATAATTGTGTCTGCTGATACAATGCGCCAAATTCAAATTGTCAGGGTTGAATTAAGAGTCGGGTAACGACTCACCTGACCAAACCTAATGAGGACCGATCAGTTTACAAAGGACTTACCTACCGAATTTTACCTTGTGTATGGTGATTTCGGCAAATCTGCCTGCCTCAAAAAATTGACCCTCGTCAAGATGCCGTCTCAGACCACACGGCTATCGTCCAGGGAACGGATCGTGCAGCGCTGTTGAGGTGTCGCGTCTCGTTCAGTCGGGCCCGTTATGTCACACCGTCCGATCCCGGTCCGATGGCGTGCGTCAACCTTCAATAATCCGGCATCAATCTTGAGGGTCCCTATTCCGGGCGCCAACTGTGAAAACAAGGAAATAATATGAGGCAGGGTAACCAAAAAGGAAACACACCAAACACAGGTTACAAAGGAACATACAAAGCACTTTATTTTATACTGAATCCAGTTACAAAAGAACAGAACAAATTTCAGATAGCTATCGACCCTCAGTACAACACAGCGAACTCCGGCGTGGTTCGGTGTGCTCAGTGAGTGCAAATATTCATTGAAACAGTCAGGCTTTTATACATTTCTCCAGCCTGTTGTCCAGCCTTTCTGCAGGTTAACCATTCCATAAATAAGTTACTGCTCTAGGGTCCCTTACCAGGTCAAATCTAGTTCATCTTAGGTTTATACATTAACAAGAAGAAATGGTAATAATGTATGCTCTAGGCCTAACATTACAATGCGGGACTTAATTTATACAATATAGTTAGGCAGGTGTTCTCATTCAATTATAAATCAGTTTCGGTGATACAGGTAATCCATTGCACACAGGTCAGCAGAAGGACAAGGTCTCAGCTCATGACCCTAACAAGTGGCCTGCAGGCAAGTTATACATTAGCTGTACAGAGGTCATGACAATCAAGTTCTGTTCTGAATAACATAGGCTACCATTTTAGCTCACATGGTGACTTTATAGAGCAAGAAAACCTAAAATGGCGGCTTGACCCAAAAGGTCAGGACCTTGCAATGCGAGTTTATTCACATGTAGTTTATAAGCAGCTTGTTAGCAGCTTGGCGTAGGCCAATATACATATATTCATAGCAATAGGAGGCACGACATAATTCCTAGTTTGACACCATCGGGAGATCAGTAACTAGTGCATCCTAATATACGGCATAGTCTAACCCCAGGACCTTTACAGGTGCAGGAGGGTTTAGCAGAATAGCATGCTGTTCAGAGATATGATCTAATTTAACAGCCAAATGTCACGATACAGGGTGAGGTATAGGATGACCAACAATACCTGTAGCATGTGTAACTTCATCTGCAAGGAACATGCAGACATTCTGAAGTCTTTTGCAATGAGGCGAGATGCTCCTGAATTCAGCAAACACGATTATTATTATTACTAAGGAACTTATTGAGGGCAGACATAGCTCCCAGAAGCAATAGAGCGCTTTACAATCATAGGTGGAAAGACGTGGTGATGCAAGCGCGAGAAATAAGGGAACAGTGAGCTAACAACAGTGGAGGAGGGGGGCAGGCAATCTGGTAGCAAGGGATCTACAAGCAATCATGGGAGGAAACAGCGGGGAGCAGATCACTGAGTCTCAGGTAGGATGGGGAGTGTAGGGTGTGTGGCTTAAGTGTTAGGAAGGAACCATTAATTGAAGAGGGGGATCTTAAGCTCCTCCCTGAATTATAGAGGAGAGGGAACGAATCTGATGTTCACAGATAACTGGTTCCATAGTCGTGACGAGTAGACAGAGAAGGCCTGTCTTCTCGTTGTTTCCTTCCTGCACCGTTGGAGTTCAAGTCTCTGTATGTGCTTACTTTTAGTGGATCATAGGCCTCTGGAAATTTTGAGTTTGTCAGAGAGATAGCTTGGGTGCTTCAGGGTGACAGCCTTGTAGATGATGCAGCAGGATTTGATAATAGGGGGTTGAGGGCTTCAGGGTGACAGCCTTGTAGATGATGCAGCAGGATTTGATGATAGGGGTTTGGGGGCTTCAGGGTGACAGCCTTGTAGATGATGCAGCAGGATTTGATGATATGGGTTTGGGGTCTTCAGGAAAGCCTTGTAGATGATGCAGCAGGATTTGATGATAGGGGTTTGAGGGCTTCAGGGTGACAGCCTTGTAGATGATGCAGCAGGATTTGATGATATGGGTTTGGGGTCTTCAGGAAAGCCTTGTAGATGATGCAGCAGGATTTGATGATAGGGGTTTGGGGGCTTCAGGGTGACAGCCTTGTAGATGATGCAGCAGGATTTGAAGATGATTCAGCCTTGAATCAGGAGACATGATGCAGGTTGGTGTTACGTGGTTGAATTTGTGGAGTGCTTTAATGAGTCTTGCTGCAGTATGCCTGAAACATCTCAGAGGCGCCGGGGTAGTCAACAGAAGATCTTCCAAAAGGGCATTGCCACCATCCAGATGGGAGAGGACCACGGCTTGGACAGCAGATATACATTTGTATTCTGGGATGATGGGCTTGGTTTTCCAAAGGAGAGATGCAGGTGGCCAGATGAGTTTGCAGCAGAGGGATGGTCCCCTACCCAAGCAGGAACTGGGGACATAACATCAAAAATAGAAAGAAGAGACGTGATGCAGGTGGCCAGATGAGTTCTCAGCAGAGGGATGGTCCCCTACCCAAGCAGGAACTAGGGACATAACATCAAAAATAGAAAGAAGAGACGTGATGCAGGTGGCCAGATGAGTTCACAGCAGAGGGATGGTCCCCTACCCAAGCAGGAACTGGGGGCATAACATCAAAAATAGAAAGAAGAGACGTGATGCAGGTGGCCAGATGAGTTCACACCAGAGAGATGGTCCCCTACCCAAGCAGGAACTGGGGACATAACATCAAAAATAGAAAGAAGAGACGTGATGCAGGTGGCCAGATGAGTTCACACCAGAGAGATGGTCCCCTACCCAAGCAGGAACTGGGGACATAACATCAAAAATAGAAAGAAGAGACGTGATGCAGGTGGCCAGATGAGTTCACAGCAGAGGGATGGTCCCCTACCCAAGCAGGAACTGGGGGCATAACATCAAAAATAGAAAGAAGAGACGTGATGCAGGTGGCCAGATGAGTTCACAGCAGAGGGATGGTCCCCTACCCAAGCAGGAACTGGGGGCATAACATCAAAAATAGAAAGAAGAGACGTGATGCAGGTGGCCAGATGAGTTCACACCAGAGAGATGGTCCCCTACCCAAGCAGGAACTGGGGACATAACATCAAAAATAGAAAGAAGAGACGTGATGCAGGTGGCCAGATGAGTTCACACCAGAGAGATGGTCCCCTACCCAAGCAGGAACTGGGGACATAACATCAAAAATAGAAAGAAGAGACGTGATGCAGGTGGCCAGATGAGTTCTCAGCAGAGAGATGGTCCCCTACCCAAGCAGGAACTGGTGACATAACATCAAAAATAGAAAGAAGAGACGTGATGCAGGTGGCCAGATGAGTTCACACCAGAGAGATGGTCCCCTACCCAAGCAGGAACTGGGGACATAACATCACAAATAGAAAGAAGAGGTTCCTGCTGGAATATTATTTAAAATGAACTCACACCCATTTCCAACAAAATTGTATAAACAATTTATAAAGAGAACTCAAAAGTAATTATACATCATCACATAACAACAACATTGATGACATATTTACCACAAAGTGTACTAGACACACAAAGTGACAAAACCAAAAAAGTATGTATAAAATATCACGCAATCTTACTGGCAAGATACCCTAGGAACGACGGTAATAATGGTGAGCATAGTTCTACCGCTTTCTTCAGGACCGAACACCCGATTCTTATTCATGTCCAAAACCCCAGATCTTCAGCGGAGTGCACAAGTGAGTTCATCTATCTTCAAAACATCTCACTCCCTGATTCTAGGATGCCAATCAAGATCTCTCATCTGATAAATGAGGCGTGTTTGTTTCTAGTGGGGGCTCACATGGGTCATATCAAGCCCCAAAGAACAACGTGCATTTTGCAGAAGCAGAAAGCGTTGGTACCCTGCCGCTACATCACGATGATGTAATTAAAGAGTGAAAAAGAAGGGAGATCGGTATTTCATCATCAATCAATGTTTGGCCCACCTGATATGCCCCATGTGAGCCCCAACTAGAAACAAGAACACCTCATTACTCAGAAGGAAAGATCTGCGTTGTCTCATAATGGAAATAATTCACAGAAGTCACATATGCCTCTGGGCGGCTCGCTATACATGCGAGACGGTGCTTAGAGGAAAGGGAGCACTGGCGGCCCATATATGCCTGGTTCTGCCAGAAGACCAATGAACACCGTTGATAACTGCCCACCCACAAGTCACTTTCTGGCACTCATGAAGTAATCTCTGCTGTTGGTCATGCAAGATAGCCTATTGTGCTTAAAGTGCTGTCACGATAGCGTGTCACTGCTCGGGGGCTTGGTACTGGACCTGACATATTCTTGATATTAGCCCGCCTTTACTCTGACAATACCTGTGAGGACAGCCATGGGCTTGCACTTACCTATGCGGGTAGCCTGGTATTGCAACTAGAAGACTAGCCCATATTACTCTTGGAGCATTCTGGGTAAGTTAACAAATAATTACTGTGATGATTAGCACGTGTATTGCACTGGGTGGATATTTGTAGGTCAGCACACTCATTGCGCTTAGACATTTGTTTTAGGTTACCACATTTATTGCTCTAAGAAAACTGCAAAGCTTAGCACAGGTTTTACACTTGCAGGCAATTGTGTGGGTTAGCACTTGCATTGCACTTAAAAGAATGTGGGCATGACTAGCCCCCGTTTTGTACCTGAAAATGTGTGATGGCTGGAAATTGGGCTGCACCAAGAGGTAATTGTGTGGCTGGCACCTGTATTGCACTTGGAATGAATTTGGTAGGTTGACGCATGCGTAATACATGAAGAACTGTGGAAGCTAACACTTGTACTGCACTTGAACAGTTGTGAAGGTCGGCAAATGCACTGCATTAAGAGGAAATTCACTACATTTAGCACACCTATTGCACTTGAAGAACTATGAAGGCTGGCACTTGTATTGCACTTAGAAGAACACTGTTAGTTGGATGAATCGGATGATAGCAGTGCGTGGCATTAGATGAATCTTAGTGGGGACACCTTGTGTTATGCCTTATAATGGTTAGCCTGTCCATTACGCTCGAAGATAAATGTTGGTAACCTGGCAGTGTAACGCACAGTGTTAAGTGCAGGTATCCTTTTTATCACACTTATTAGACCCCCTGTTGGTTACGTTTATAGAACTTGGAAGATTTTTAGTAAGACTATAAGGGTAACCTGTTTATTGCGCTTAGATCATCCCATTATCCTGCATGCTATGGTAGCCTCCCTTTCCTGACTAGAAGATGTTCTAGGACAGACAGTCTTTACTGCTTGGTAGACTTGACGCTAGCTTGCCCATAGTGCCTGAAAAAGTCCACAAAGGTAGCTGGTTTTTCCTCCCCACAGACAATCGGATGACAGGGACATCAAAGATAAGCTCAATCCGTTCTCAAGGTATGTATAAATGCAGCACTTCCGTGGACATCTGCCGCAGGTGCGGCTATCCATCCACACACTCTAGAATGCAGCTACGACTACGACAAATTCGGTCTAGCTGGTCACATAACCTCACTGCACTGAAACACAAGACTTGCCTCAACACCTCTGCCATTAGAATACAGCGAAAACCTATGCCAAATTCCAGTCTAGCTGTGCACATATCGAGTCTCCTGCATTAGCGCTCCGTCGTGACCTCCCGAAGCCCCCGCCCAAAGTGCCTGACCTCTAGGGTTGTTTACTGTATCCTAGCCAGCCCTCCTAATTCCTATTTTGGCCAAATGCATCTTACGCCTCCTCTTAGAACTTTCCCATACCTGGACTTCACCCCAACAGCGTTCCTACCACAAAGTACTTTGAAGCCATACAAATGGGAAAAGGTGCTGTATAAATGACTACTACAATACAGTAGAATACAGTTCCCGGTTATAAGGCCTGGAAAGGCTTACAGGGTAAGTGCAGCAGTCACACAACAGTCTTAAATTGCTGTGGGGTGTATTTTCTGCAAAACAAAGAAAGCAAATAAGAAAATAGAAATATAAAATGAATGTGATCAGGGCCTCTTGCATGTGAAAATAAAAATGTGAGCTGCCTACACTAAACCCTATCATTTAGGCCATGGATGAAGTTATTTTCAGATAGTAAGCTTTCATTTTCCTTGAGTCGGGGTTTTAAGAGTGTGTAAGCAAAGCAGACCTGGATAACACTTTACAATGAACAGAGAAGATAGACTGATCTTGCTTTCTCAACTGACCATAAATAAAATGGCTGTTTCCCAGTTGACGGTGGGGCGGTGGGCTCCCTCGGCCTAATGGGCGTGTCCTCCAGTGGGGCTCCCAAAAAAGACAAAATGGCCCTACCTGATTACGAGCTGCAGCAGTGAACGTCACAGTGCCTCAGATGCCGGAAACACGCAATAGGTCAGAGAATTGAAAGCACAGGACTGGAACACGGTCCTGCAATTTGGGTCAGGTCACGTTAGACACCCTTTATTTCACGTGGCTGTGGGAGAGAGGTCACAGATGGACATCATGTCCCCAGGACCCTCAGCAGCATCTCTCCCATATATAATATATGTTTAGATGGACGTTAATGCAAGAACATCCTGGAGAATAACTCAGTGTGAAGTGAACCCGACACATACTTGGTTTAATAATGCTTGATTGTGCATCAGACACTCAGGGCCATGGGCTCCATTAGTGGGCATATAAGCTTGCAGCTGTGGTGGGTTCTATTCTGTTAACTCCATTTACCATAGAGCTTCAAAGCAGGCAAGGAATTGCTGATGAATTCTCTCCCTAAACAGTCTCATGAACAGTGGTCTCCTGTACTCATTTTGCAAATTCAGCTTATTAAGAGTGCAGTAGCTGTTTGCATATGTGTTTTTTCTTTTCCCCTCATTCTCAGACCTCTCATTACAGAGCATGAGGCCAAACCATGTTTACCTGAGGTCTGTCCTTTTACAACCAGCCCATGGACACTACTTGGTACTCAAATGCTCGCGTTGCTCGCCTCTCCTAAGGGTACTCATGCCAATATGTTTGTCTACTTATTCATCGAAGGAAGCATTGTCTTTTGGATCCATTTGGTACTGGGGTCCCTGGACTACCGCAACAGGCTTGCTGATGGGGTCTCTCATCAATGTGTAGAGAGTTTGAACAAGAAAGCCAAAGCTGCCCCTTCTCAACTCGCAGCTCGTGGGCCCTTCCAAACTTCCATTAGTCAATTAATTCCCACTGGATGTCTGCAGGTAGTTGAGTGTAATTTCCCCTTCTAACCCCCGTGTGTGCTTCTATCTCATATAGTCATTCCATCTTGGACCACAAAAGCCTGTGACCCTGCATGGCTGATCCCGCCATTGGTTCCATGGTAATCTTGGATCATGCCCTGGTTGATCACCCTTTCAATCAGGAACTCTCCAATAGATCTGTTAGATGAGGAGGTGTTCCTTCCGCTTCCTGAGGATTATAGCCACACCATTCTCTCTCAAAGATCCCCCACACACACACTCGCCCGCATAACAAGTGGCACACCTTTAAAGTGGCAGGGAGGGGACACATAATCCAACATGTTGCTCAGCAGGAAAAAGAAGTCAGATACAGGTAAATGAAGTGCCATCTACAAACGAGATTTGCACCAGATATCAGTGACGAAGGCATAAAATGCGGCGCGTCAGCCGCAGCCTCCCTCCACATGTACTGGAACTACCCACAGATTACCCGGTTCTGGCAAGAAGTGGCCAACGCTCTACACGACCTCACCGAGATACCCCCTAATTACCCGCTGAGGATATCGGGAAGGTAACAGTAAAAATCCGTAGACTCTCTAATATGGGCTGTCTGATCGCCAAGAAATGTGCACTGAAATATTGGAAATCCAGAACGACCCCCAGTGTCAATGAATCCCTTAAGGAATGAATTTATGCCAAGGAAAGGGAAGAAGGCCATGGCCCTTTTTCACAGAGCATTTTCCAATGGGGTTTTGCCATTATAAAACGTTTCCATGAATTAGGCCCTATATCTCAATGACTGCACGCAGTCGTAGACCGAAAGACATATTGGGCCCGTTCCGGGAATACTTACAGAGAACAATTGATTAATACAAATAATGTGATAATGTGTTTTATTTCATGTTATGGCACTTGACTTCTGTAACTGTCACGGATGTACAATGCTAAAGTCAGTGCCTTAAGTGGCACTACAAATCGAGCCGGGGCTCATCGAGGGGGCGTGGCCTAACAGCGGGGGTCTTGATGGCCCGTTAGGCCACGCCCCCTTGATGAGCCCCGGCTCAATGGGCTACTGCCACCCCTGCCAGGCAGCCTTTTGTAGAGATTAGCACCCTCTCCCCTATGGGGAAGAGGGTGCTGATCTCTGCATTTATTTTGTGTAGGCTTGCCTGGCAGGGGACAGGGCCTGCCTATTCAGCCTTAATGGTGGTGCTGCCCCTCGCCAGCTGGGGAGGGGCAGCACCACCATTAAGGCTGAAAGGGTGAGGCCACTGGAAGCAGAGGCCTTTTTCCTAAATACTGAAACTCCCACAAATGCGCGGCAGCTACAGTATTTAGAAAGCAAGGTCGCTGCTTTCAGTGGCCTCACGTTTTTTCCATAATGGTGGCGCCGGCCGACGGGAATCTCTTGATTAAAGGGATGCCTCGCAGGTGCGGCGCCACCATTATGGCTGAAAGGCATTTTTTTCTGTAGCCTGAAGCTCTCGCAAACGAGCGAGCGCTTCAGGCTGTAGAAAAAAATGCCTTTTCGTGTAGTGGCCGGGTCTGCCAGGGGAGATTAGTGGGCCCCGGCAGGGCCCCGCCTCAAAACGAAATTTCGGAGCCTGCCGGGGCAAAGCCCCGGCAGACACCGGCCCACTTAAAGCCCTGGCTAAAGTAATGTATAATTGTAATTCACTCGTCCAAAAAAATGTGTTTGGAGGATGCACGTCTGCCACTGTGTTGAATAAAGTTTTTTTAAAAAGAGTTTGGAAATAGGTCATTCTCCCCTCTGGTTTCCAGCAGCACCATTCTGAAGTGGGTGGAAGTGTCGGAGGGGAGATGTTATAGTGCTAAAATCAAACGTTGTGTGGGAAACGTGTGCCAGTGGCATTGTATTTCTTAAAAGACTGCCACTTTTCTCATTTAAGAAAGTTTTCTTAAAGTGTCATTAAACTAGAAAAGTGGTGCTGTGGTCTAAGAAATGCTATTTATATCAAGAGGAAAAGTGTGCAGTAGAGTTTAAGGGCACCTCACATGTGCCATATTTTAACTCCTTTTATTGACGTGCTAAACCAGTGCTGCTGGGAGGAGAATCCCCTCCATGGCTGCCCTGCATCCTTCATGGTTGCTAGGGTGGTCGTCAAGTCATAAATCAGGCACATGCAAAAGCAAAGGCTTTCATGTCTCTGCACCACATTCTTTCTTTATCAGTATACGGTGTTTGTAAGGAAAGTGTTTCTCCTTCATGGAACAACACTTTTATATGTTTGCACACACTTCAGAATCGGCACCCAGAGTGTGTGCACCCCTGAATAAACCCATAGATGTGCGTCCTGGTTTGCTTGGAGAGGGGGAGGGTGGAACGCTTGTCCTGCTTGTTTGCGTGCGGTCTTCTTTGCATCCGAGGACGTAGAAGGAAAATACAATTCAAAATCATTTCAGAATAAGCGATCGGTAGGTCGGACGTGTACAAATTGCATTGACACCCAGGTGAGTAGGTAGGAAACGTGGGTGTCCCAGGTGGCTGGCCCACTTACGATTTATTAGTGATTAAGGACAGGAACTATCATTATAGTCAGTCTCACTTTACAGTAATTGGTGGAATTTAAGAGGGCTCCGCATACTGGGTGCTGCGGAAAATGAAAACCTGCGTCCCCCAGACACAGCTGTAGACAGACAGGAAGTCCCCGACATGTGTTTTCCTCACCTAAGAGACCAGACTTTCAACAGGTTCTGCTGCACACTTCATATTTAAGGATCCTTGTCTTCGGAGACCTGTTTAGAAGGAAGTGAGAGTCTTCTGGCGGTCCCTTATTAATCCATTTGGTGGTTGCACAGCTCATTTTCATACCTCTCACCATTTTGAATGGCGCTGCGGCGTGGCAAGCGCTGTCACTTGCATCTCTGGGGCTAGTCACAATGGCCGCGCCATCTTGAAACCTCACATAACTTTCCTGTTCCCTCCCCTGCTTGCTCCTGGATCCCTTACAACCAAAGTGCCCGCCCTGCCCCGTTGTTACGCGCCCGCGCCCTCGGATCGATCCCTTGCGATCTGCTTCCCTCACTGTGTACTTCACGCTATGACTTGTAAAATGATTGGTTGCTTCCTGAAGCTAGGTCTGCACTCAATAAATGAAATAATAATAATAATAATAATAATAATAACAACTTACGCCTTATACCCCAGCACAGCATTCATATCCATACTGGCCTCTTCTGGAGCCCGATTCATACAAAAGTGCAAAGTTCCCACAACGTATTGTGTGCGTAATACAATGTTGCGCCTACTTGCATGCAAATGTTTCTTTGCGCGCTCTGAGTACTCAGGGTAAAATAATCACAAAGTAACGCGAGGTGCAAGTAGCAGCTGGAAAGCCCGCGTCACACCCCCACGCAAACCAAAACGGGTGACATATACCAACCTTTGCGCCTACCTGATCCCCACCATCAAGCACCCCGGCAATACTGCGGGCCGTCCCCCGGCAACCAAAGCAGCACCCTGGGGACACTGCATATGAACCCCATAACTCAAAACTCTACCCCTGTAATCTGCATACAATTTTGCATATTTCAAGGTTGCACCCCACTAATCTGCATACGATAACCCTTAACTCCAAGAGGCACCTCAAATACATGCTGTCACCCTTAAATTGGTGTGTAAACCTTACCTTTGTGCACGGGATGCTATGCACACAGTGCTCTGCGCCTCCTATCATGTGCCAGTGAGTCCACAAGTGTGCGTGTAAGTTTTCCCGATGTGAGGTTGCGCGTTGGGTTGCATGAATTCGGTTTGGTTTGCGCTTGACTGGTCGTGCGATTTCAGTGCGTGGCCCGTCCCTCAACTCGCCCACATTATTCCTCATTTTGCTGGCAGAATTGGGAATATGCATGTTCCGCCCCCTATTTATTTCTTTGCATAGGCCCCTACCACACTTTTCGTGGAATGTCACGCAAAACGCTGGGCTGCACACAAAGACTTGACGGACCCGTGAAAAGTCCAGGAAATACACCCAAAATCTGATCCATGAAGCTGGAAAATTTGTTTTGTGCACTGAAACGTGTGCAAAGTCCCTTTTCAGCGGGAAACAAATTCATGAATCAGGCCACTGTGTTTAATAACGTTTCATACTGAATAACACAAATATAGAATAATGGATAAATGCAGATCAAAAGTACAATAATTGTCCAAAAGATGGCGTGCACCCGGTGGCAAAGTGTGAGTGGAAAAATATTTAACGTGGAGGGCACTTCTGTGTTTATGTAGTTTCTATAGCACAAAGCAGGCTCCACATTGCATCAGTGCACTACACAGATGTACATGATGCACCTGTAACCATTATTTATAAAAGAACATTAAGCCAACATGGATAATTGGGTATACAGTGAAAATAACGAATTGACAATAACAAATTACTTTAATAACAAACCCTAAATAACAAACAAATATCGAATGTTTTGATAAAAGTATATATGGGTGTGGGTTAAGGGATTAAAAAGGGAAGTACAGGTTTGGGGTGGGGTAATAAGACTACGGAAAAAGGGGCTTGGGTGGACCACCTAAATCGAAAAACGAAAACAATATTTTTTTTATTATTTCTAATTCGTTACATTATTTTTCAGTTATTAGTGAATTCGTTATTCACATGATATGATATGATATGATATGGCATTTATAGCTCGCCTATACACAAGTGTTTCAAGGCGTTACGCGGCAAGGGAGGGGGAACAGAGTGAAGTCAGAGACAGCGATCCTACTAGGCCAGGTGTCATTCAGTTTGTGCAAGTGCAGAGGAAGGGGAGGAGGGAAAGTGCTGAGTGGGAGGGGGGTGGGGACAGTGCAGTGCATGGGGTAATAGAATAAATAAAACAATAAGAGAAGTAGGGCCAGCTGGTGGCAAGTGCAAGGATAAGTGCAGACATCAGGTGTCAAGTGCTGGTGGGGGACTGTGGGGATACAGAAACAGTCCCCAAGTGCAGGGGTTGCCAGCGAGGCAGTGCAGGTGTGTAACTGGCAGGGGAGGGGACCAGTGCCCGAGATCAGAGGGTGGCCAGGTTACCACATGGAATTGGATGATTGTTGGCATTGGGTTTTCGATGTACTTGGTTAGTACACAGGGCGGCGTATGCATGCCCTTGTTTGCGCCTTGAAACACCTGATGTATAGTCGCATTATAAATACCCAATAAATAAATAAATAAAATGCTGGAGGTGCAATGCTGACGACATGGGGGTACCTTTGCAAGTGGCCTGTCTTTGATAGTGCTCTTCTGCCACTTCTGGTGGCCTTGTTGTGCCTGGCTCTTTAAATAAGTGGCATGGGTCAATAGTGGGGGAGGTGAATGCAGTGCCCATGGTATTGTTGAGTACAAGTCAGAAGTACTCGGTTCCTGTGTGCCAATCTGCTTTCACTGGGCTTGGGAGAGAGATTTGGGGGTGTATTATCCTTAGGGAAGATTTAGGATCAAGTATTAGTCTTGGACTAAAAGCAAAGAAATGGACGTGCAATTTTGGAGTTAAACGGGGGAGACTTTATGGCTTACCTACAAGGAGCCCAGGATGAATTCAGCGATGAGTTCCGGGAGGGTGAACTTAAGTGAGACGAAGGATGATGTCTGTGATGTAGGTGTGTTGAGGACAACAAGGAGAGTGGGAGCCGAGGTTTGCTATTGGAATCCATGTAGCGGTTACAGTTGATATAGTCTCTGGAATGTTGAGGCAAAGTGTTTTGTTGACCTTTTGAGACAGTGTTCTTACTTGGTATCGATTATCTGCAATTCTTTGACCTTTCAAGAGCCCCATTGCCTTACCCTAAGTTTCTAAAACCTGTGGGGGAGCTGACATTGTCTAAGGGAGCCATAATTGAAATAGCCTCTTCGCTGCCTGGTCTCCACCCTAAGCCGGTAGAAGGAGGCGGTGGCTATGACCATGTCACGGTGGCTATGACGATGGCCGTCAGGCTCTTCCATCATGAAAGATGAGGGATACACATTGAGGATCCAGCAGAAACCCTTGAGAATACCTTTCAGAGGTGGTCCTAATAAAAGCAGAGAATGCTCTGAAACCTTCCGACACTGCTTTCAGACACAGCGCCAATCCCTGAGGACGCATGAGGAACAATAGATGCCTCAGCATCCCCAGGGGAAATGATCTAAAATGGGAGAAGACGCATTCATGATAGTAGCGCCAAAGGCCACTGCTGTACCACGTTACCCTCAAGACAAAGGCTTTAAATAAAAAATATAGTGGCAAGACACCATGTATGTTCTGTATTGTTTTCAAATAAGCTGCATACTGAAACATAATATATAGGTGAAAGCACATAAGTTAATACAAAGGAATGCATCCATCACAACATTAGTCAAATGCATTTTAGCCTCATCAACATTTCCAAACAAGCCAGGTCATTATTAAAATAATAATCTGAGAACAGAAGTAAATCACAAAATAAGATGAACAAACTTATCATCCCAATACATACAGAATAGAAACATACCAACGGGGTCGACAAACAATTTATGATTGTTTTTCAACAAGCCTGACCTAACATGTTTCGACGATGGAGCAGTCATTTTACACTTACGTCTTCTTCAGGGCCCATCAATTAATGTGTACACTCCCTGGATCTCATCTTCTTTTCCTCTGCCCTCTGCTCCTGTGTCTTCTCTATTATCCACTTCCCCACTGACCGCTCACTCTGTCTGTTGTTCCTACACTCACACGCACACACACACCATTCATCTTGCATGCAAAGGTCGTTTGAACCTGACTCGGTGCTCTCTACATGGACTCATTGAAGTCCTCCCTCAAGCCATCTCATCTCTTTTTTCCCATCCTATTAAAACACACTGGCCACCTACATTCCCAAATAGTATCCTGTTCACTCTTTTACCCCCTCTGACACCTATTCTGAACCCAGGATCACACCAGCCATCCAGCAGCTGAAGTGTAGAGGAGGTCCCAAATAAAGCCTGCACTCCCATCTCCCATTTTGAAGTACCAGGAACATACACACCAAAATATGTGACGTATGAAGAGCAAATAAACCAGCAGAGAGCCGCAGTGGGGCTCTGCCCAGTGCCCACCAGAAGAACAATACCTGTTAAGTACTGATACCCAGAAAACCATGGACAGTAAGGTATCCATTGAGAAAACCCTACCAGCAAATGAGACGAAATGAAGATTACCTAAGAACCGTCCCAAAAGAAACCAAAATGGCCTTAATGGAAGACAAATGGTGACGTCACGAGGGCCCGGACAGACTCACAGATGGAAGAAATGACAACCAAAAAATGACACACAGAGATGAAATGCCATGAATAAGGATATCGTGAACCTAGAAGAAGAGAACGATGTTGAAATATAAAGAAGCTTAGACTATAAAGCAGGATGCAGATATTCAACCAGCTAACACCTGTACATATGCTTGAAACCACAAGAAAGCTAATAAAACAGTGCGGCTTTCTATGCTAAGTAGGAGAATAGAGCGGCAAGCGGCATTATACATAATCTACCTCAAAATGAAGCACAGTATTATAAGAGTGATTCCACTTTGCACTAAACGCAGAATCAATTCAGGTTCCTGGAGTCCAAACCAGACAAGATTCATATTCTAGATAAACGAGAAGAGACGGCTGAATTGAAACTCAGCAAATGCAATTCGTGCCAGGGGAGGCAAGGTCGTACCAATAGAAGGAGCGAACAGTAGCTACATATAATTGAAACTTAAGAACAGAATATCCTGTCCTTGGAAGGTCGAGATGTGGAGGTGTAGGCAGGTGGCAAGCCAAATAAGAATTAAATGCACAAATTGAGGGAAACTCAGCAAATTCACAGTGTGGGTAGCACGTGACCATCTGAGCGAGAAGGAGCACGGGTTCACACCTATGCTTGGCATCCGCCCAGACAGAGATATCAGAACTTTTCCAGACAAGAAGATGCAGTTTCAAGGCCAACCACAGTGAACTAATTGACACATAGCCACTAATGAAAGTGATGATTGATTGAAGGAAGGCTGGGTGAATCGATGGGCACCCTGCACCTGGCTGACCATTCTGTGTGCTGCTAAGCAAAGTGGAAATGTATGCATGGGGTTGGTGCCAATCCAATCACAATGGACCAAATAATCTAGGGTCCTATAGTTAGTAGAACCAATGAGACTTTGTACTTTAGTGACGTCTACAGTAGTCATGTTTGAAGGAAGGGCTTAGACGCCCACCTGACAGTGTTTACCCAATCCCCTCACTCTGTTACCATATACAGATATAGTACCTATATTAAAGTTACATTTTCCTAACCAATAGAATTGCATGTTAACTTTTAAGTGTTACACGTCAAGTGTGACGAGTTTTGAGTATAAATGTTACTGTGTGTATGAAGTTCGTTAGAGTTGAAGTGAGATGGACTATCGCATCACTGCCGATTTCTATGACTCCCTGTTTTTTGTAATTTTCATTAAACGGACTCCCTTTGCCAAACCATTGAGTTATCCTTATTGATAGGTGTTGGAGTAGTAAATCTGCACCCCCATCCATCTCAAAGGTACAGCGATCTCATCTTAAAGTACTCCGGAGCAAACCTCGGCTCTATGGGCCGGCCGGGGCTCTCCCCAGTACACGTAGTAGCAGAGATTTGATGGTTACCGACTATCGATTATTGATTAAAGTAAGACGCCTATTGACCGTCGACATAAAGTAACTCTAGGTCTTCGGCAATATCACGAGTCCTTTGCCATTCGGCTGAATAGACCATTAGGCTCCCCGTAGACTGTGGTAGATTAGAAGAACCTGCAGAGAGGGCCTGAAGGCACCCGTTTTCCCCTCACTTCCCTTCCCATTCCTACTGGCAGCTGAGTCAGTGAAAAGCTGAAGAAGGCAGTAACAAAGGCAGTGATCCCGAGGGTCCAGAGAGGAACCATGCAAACAGTGAGTGAAAAAAAAAAAAAAAATTGAATGTTTTGGCAAATAGTGCATGCCTTAGAACAAGTAAAGGGAAAAGGTAACGGAGGGAGGAGGGAAAACAAAATATAGTTAGAAGTAGGGAAGATAATATATATGTAAGGGGATAATGACTCGAGAATAATAAAAGTAAATAAAAGGTTACCAGGGTAGACACCCGAGAAGAGAGAGGATTCGCCTCATTCCTACGCTTTAATATAGCGGCTAGAAGAAATGTGTACCCAGCGTCCCACATAATGGGGAACAAATAGACTACCACAACATTTAAAGATGTTGTGAAATGGGTACGTCTACACCCCATAAAGGGGTAATGATTAGAGGCAGAGATATCTGTGTCCAGCTGGTGTCCGTCTAGTCTGTCAAGCGCCTGTCTTATTTGTTTTATTGTGACGTCATATGTAAAAAAAATTCTTACAGAAAACTGATTTACATTTTATGCCAGTTAATAGTTAAGATAAAATCGCATATGAATTGATGTTTTTGAGTAAATCAGAAGGTATAACATTTCGTGGAAATTTGGATTGGAGCTTCCGATATTTGGTGCTCGCTCGTATTGCTAGAAGTGTTTAAGTCACACGAAAGCGTTGACAAGTTTCATATAAGAGGAAAGGGAAAGGATTTAAGCATGGAAGACATGACTCAATTGGCACATGCAAACAGTTGCCAAAGCACGCACCCAAGCTTAAGAAATATAGTACTGAGTGGGTTAAAGGTACTGCCCACAAGATGTTTATGCCATGGCCACAAAATGGGTCTTTATCTAAAGCCGTCTTACAACATATGACGACATATTGGCATGCCACATATACAGGCAAGAAGTTAGAAAAATGCCTTGCTGTTCTCGAGTTATGGAAAATTTATAAACAGGGAAAGAAGGATGAGTTGCCAACTGATTGGATACTTAATGTATGCACAGAGGGGGGTGAGACGCCTACCGCGCTACCTGCCCCACCCGAAACGAAAGTTGAAGAAAGTAAGGATGAGGGATTAAACCCATTAAGGGAACTTAAAGCAGCCACGGGATACAGCAACCCCAAATATGAGTCACCTAAACATAATAGTGACGAAAATCAAGGGAAAAATAAGGACAAGAATATTACCTCCGCAGTCCCAAGGGACAAGGGGAGACGCGATGACGATAGAAGAGATCAGGCACAGACAAGTGCAACTCTCGACAAGGAGAGAAAAAGGAAGAGATGGAAGGGAAGCAAAGACAGAACTGATGAGATAGCATTTGCAAAGGACGAATGGATGGGAGGATACATTTTATTGAAACTCGATGGCAAAGGCATCGATGACGCAAAACAAAAGGAGAGGTTAGATGAGACATGGAGAAAGGAGAGAGAAATGAGGTTAAGAGATGAAACGATAAGGAAGAAAGACAGACAAAGACGAGAACGGCAATATCGTGAAGAGCAATAAAAACAGCTCGATCGCAACCCAAGAGCAGCCAATGATCAAGAAAGACAGATACAGCAAAACTTAGAAGAAGAGCAAAGGATACGTGAAAAAAGAATAAGGAGATGAAGAGATGAGGAAATTCGAAGGGTAGATGAACGTAGAAATGAAAACAGAAAGGAAGAAGATAGGGTCAGAGAAGAGACGAGGAAACGCAAAGAATTTGATGATGATGTAGAGCGTAAGTGAAGACAGAGAGCACGCAATCTTGAATATCTGGGGAGAGAGGTTAAAAAACCTGCTCCAGTTGTAGACTGGGAAGACATCGAAGAATGATTTCCTGCGTATGATTCAGTACCAGGCACATCTAGGGCAAATATTGACGATGACTTCGACACCAAAAGCATCAGAGAAATAATCGATAGAATATATGATGAAATGTGGCTAGAACAAATACCCTAAGGGGAGGGGGAAGACGAGTGCCTAGAGAGCACCCAGCTCTACGACACTGAGGATGTCACCCAAAGTAGTGGGAATAGGGAACTATCCCTGGAGAGATTAGAAATCAGTAGAAACAATGAGGATGCAAGAAGTTGCGTGAATTGGGGACAGACAATGTCCGACTCCGAAAGGGAAGAGCGCGAGGAAAATGAAGAAGGGAGGCAAAATGAAAGACGACTCCCAAGGGAGAAGGAAATAAGATGGTCAGACACTGGTGAGTCTGCACCAGAGCATCAGAATCAGCCACACAGTCAGACGGGCATGGAGAAGTATCTCACGGTCAGAGGGGAGTGTCGTCACCACCCTACGTAGATAGACTTAGATCCCTACCAGGCAGGCGACGATGTGGGAATATTACCCCTGCCTTAGATAGGAGAACCATGAGGGAAGAAAGAGAGGGCTACACACTCCAATTTCCGTTGCTCGAGAAGGGGAGAATAAGACCACAATATATTCCATGGCCACACATGGATCGAGAAAATCTGAAAAACAAACTTCCAATTGCGACATCGCGAGCCGGGAAATGGATACATGAGCTAGAAAAAATGACAGGAGAAAACACGCCACAGGGGACATCAAAGGTCTCCTGATCGCCATACTTGGTGAGAGAGCAGATGATGTGTGGGCACGAGCAGGCTATAATGGCCTAACCACAATTAATACCTCGCATGACTGGACTCCATTTAACAATTGTAGAGCCGCAGTATGGAAAGCGCTATGCGTACTATACCCAGATACTTCTGATATGGGAGCTATAATGACGCGAAAGATGAAGAAGTCTGAAGATCCTTTAATTTATATACAGCATTTCCAAGATGCATGGGTGCCCGAGACTCATGAATCGTGGACGAAATCTATACCTGTGTTTTACCATATACTGTGCCAAGGGCTGCCAGGGCCGGTGCAGAAACAACTCAAGAAATTGGAGGGAATCAAAGCCAAACCTTGGGCTGAATTGTAGACTGCTGCAAGAAAAGAATTGCAAAAAGGAAGCAACTCGTAAGGGTGAGGAAGTGAAATTGGTGCAAAGGAAATTGTCAATATATGCTCTTGAGGGAGCCATGATAACTAGCACAGCTGAACCAAGCATGCAGTAGGTGGCTAGTCCACAGCAAAATAATCAGGGAAATACGGGATTTTACCCCAGGGGAAGAGGATTTAGGGGAAGAGGATGGCAGAGCAATCATGGAGGTTTCCAAAACAATCAAGGAGGTTTTCAAAATATGCAAAATGGTAAGCAAGATATGTCAAATGGGCAAATGGTCCGACCACCGCCAGTTTGTTGGCTGTGTGGAATGACAGGGCATTTGGCACGCACATGCAGAAATCAAGGCATGATGCAGAGCAGCCAAGGAACAGGAGTAGGCATGACAAATCCACCTGCAGTTTTACGGCAGGGTGGTGCACAGAATCACACGGTGCAAACAACAAGCACAAGGAGTGCAGCAAGGGGTGCAACCGCAAAGGATGGGGAATTTTCCACAAGGACAATCCCAACAGGCACCGCTGCAACTATCACAGACCATGAACCCTGGAATGGGAAGTAATAATGGGAATGGGGAATCCACCAGCAAAAAGTGGGCCGAATTTGTATATAAACTAGGACAGCTCACTGGGAACACTTATGTGCTCTATCCTATCAGTGACACAAGACCCTCACAGGGAACCTAGGGTGGATGTCGTTATAGGGGATAAAAAATATTCTTTCTTAGTAGACACGGGTGCAACATGCTCGTGCATATGTGAAGACAAGTTTTCCTTGTCCGGCGAGGCCATAGATATTCAGAGTTTCACCGGAGCTAACAGTCGTTTTCACTTCACAAATTCACTACCAGTCTCCATAGGAGAGTGGAAATGAATGTACCTTTATTATATTCTCGGCAGACCCCAGTAAATATTTTGGGTCGAGATTTAATGACAAAATTGAACATGACAATATCGTTCACGGAGGAGGGCATAGTATGTTCCACTCCAGGAATGTACTACTCAAATGTATGCAAAATGATTAGAGCATACTCAGGACAGATAGCCATGAGGGCCATACCATTAGAGCCAGAAATGTTCGCATGTGGTATGTTTGTACTTATGGCAGGATTGCCAGGTCTTGCAGACAAAATCATGAGAACCCCTGATGAGTTCTTATTCAGACCCAGAATACCTATGCACGAGGAGAGGAGACAAGTATTTCCTTGATGATACACAAAGCTGCAATACGAGGGAAAGTGGCCTTGGTTGACGGTTACGATGACAAGGGCAGACAATGGTGCGCGATAATTGCTATTGAAGAGGGATATCGAGTGACTGATGTCATCGATGACAATCTGTTTGAAGAACAAGCAGATATGGGGGAGACAATGATGGAAGTGAGTCTCACCTTTTGGGTACAAATGATTAAAAGAGAAGTACCTCAGAGAATGATGTTGGCAGTAAATCGTCCTGAATATTTTGTTGACGACATGGCCAGGTGCCTGCCTCAGTATGGACGACAGGCCCCTATGACTTTGGCCTCTTAAAGGGGGTTGGAGAAGTGAAAATTAAACTGAAACCAGGAGCAATTCTACCAAACGCCTGACAATATCCCATGTCCAGAGAGGCAGATGAGGGGATTTTCAAGACAATTTCTGCCATAATGGACCAGGGCATCTTAGTGACATCAGAGTCACCATGTAATACGTCAGTGTAACCTGTGAAAAAAAGTAAAGGGGGGGGTCTTGGAGGCTAGTGCAAGACCTGAGGCCAATAAACAATATTGTTGAGGCTGAGTTCCCTCTAGTCCCTAACCCGTCTACAATCCTATGTAATATACCCGTTGAGGCAAAATATTTCACGGTGATTGACTTGAAAAATTCATTTTTCTCAATCCCGTTGCACTGAGAGTCACAAGATCTGGCGTCATTCACGTTCAGACATATGCGTCTGAAAAGCATGAGGCTGCCACAGGGATACTGTGAGTCTCCGTCTATTTTCAACAGAGTCCTGCAGATGGATTTGAGCAATATTGCATTGAAAAGTGTTGTCCAGCAGTACGTTGATGACATCTCAATCTGCAGCACAACAGAAGAGCAATGCAGGCACGATTCTGTTCCTGCTATTGACTATACAGGCTGAGAAAGGATATAAGGCTGACAAGGAAAATTAACAATGTTGTCAACAAGAAGTGCTGTACATAGGCCAGCTGATCTCAAATGAAGGAAAGAAAGTGACACCAGAAAGGGCTGAAGCCATACTGATCACAGCTAAACCTCACACGATAAAGCAGATGCAGGGCTTTCTAGGCCTATGCAATTATGTCAGGGCATGGGTCTTCAACTACAGCTCCTATACTAAGCCTTTACCTCAGGCCCTAAAGAAGGCCCAAGTAATGAAATAAAAGATCGAATGGTCCGAGACCATGATGGAAGGGTTTGCTGAAATTAAAAGAGCTATTTGCACAGCACCAGTTCTCGGGATTGCCAATTATGCAGAGGAATTCTACCTGTTTTCATACACGAATGGCAGCGTTATGACGGCAGTCCTCACACAGAGAACCACATTGGAGTACAAGCCCATGGCATACTACAGTGGGAATTTGGCCCCAGTAATGAGAGGTCATTTTCCTTGCGAGCAAAGTTTAGCTCCTGCAGCGTTCGCCATAGAGAAGGCTCCAACAATTGTGATGGGATGCTCCATGACGTACGTCGAGCACTCGCTATTTGCTATTCTAGAGAAAGCAAAGGGCACACTGACATCTCAAAGAGCTTCTGCTTATGAGGTGATCATATCAAACCCATCGATTAAAATAGTCTGATGTAAAATAGTAAACCCAGCTACTTTTATAGCAGAGCCAGTCACTGAAGGAGAGCCAATATATGACTGTGCAAATTATGACGAATTCTATGATGAAATCCCCAGGGTGAAAGAAAATGCCATGGCAGAAGGAGAGATCATCTTTATTGAAGGGTCTTCGGGGATCGATCAAAGTGACGGAAAAAGATATATAGGCATTTCTGTAATGAAACACACAGCAAATGGAGAATTTTGAGTGCTTCTTAGTGCACGAATACCATCTCATTACTCAGCACAGGCTGCATAATTATTGGCGTTGATACTCGCCATTGAGAATCACGCAGACCAGGAAGTAACAGTGTACAGTGACTCGTCTATGAGATGTCGACAGTGCACGCAGTCTTAGTGCGCTAGAAAAGGAGAGGCTACCTCCGAGCAGATGGTACGCTAGTGCAGCACGCAGCCTAATTGGACAGGCTGATTAAGGCACTACAGTTCCCAGTGGGCATAGCAGTCGTGAAATGCACCGCCCACACGAAAGGGACAGATTTTATCTCACGCGGAAATCAAGCAGCAGACACAGAAGCCAAGCATATGGCATCCAAAGGTGAAACGATCATGGCAGTGGAAGTTGTCCATGCCAACGAACGAATGATGGTTACACAAACTGCACCTGAGAGATATAGCAATTTGGGGCAAACACATCTAATGGAACTCCAAGTGGAGGCACCACAGGAAGAGAAGAACCCGTGGAAACGTCAACGGTGTTCTTTAAACTCCTCTAACAGCTTGTGGCGATAAGACAGCACTGGTAAACCAGTAATGCCTGTAGCCCTATTAAAAATAGCACTGGAGCAACTACATTACCCAGCCCACATGACAAAAGAGAATCTAGCAGCAATGCTCACGGAAGACTGGTTTATACCGAATTTAGCAGAGCATATTGCATTCTTTATGATGAACTGTATAATCTTCCAGCAGTTCACAGCTGGGCACACATTAAAAGTAATGAGAGTAGTTATCCCAAGGCCAAATGGGCCTTTTCATCACTTGCATGTCGACTAAGTCGACATGATTCAAGTATGTAACGGGTACAGATACTTAATTGTTGTGGTGTGTCCATTCTCTAGATGGATAGAGGCAGGTCCATGTACACACCCAGACTCTACCTGTACGGCCAACATTTTAGTGAGGGATGTGTTCCCAAGGTGTGGGGTATGCACAAGTTCTCGTTGGCTTATCATCCGCAAGGTAATGGGTTATGTGAGAAGCTCGACGGCTTGTTAAAGGAAAGAATAGCCAAGTTGAAGCTTACTCTAAGGAAGGGATGGTTGCACTGCCTTCCACTGGCACTGCATGCACTTCGGAACCAAACAGGCTCTGATCATCATCTTACGTCACACGAGATAGCCACAGGAAGAAGAATGAGAACTCCCCTGAGACCCCTAGATAGAGCTAGATGTGATGCCCAGTCAACAGGAGAGGTTTTAGGGTCTGAAATGCAAACCTATCTGAATTGCATGACATCTTGCCTTACTGTAATTTCAGACCAGCTGCAGGGACGACGAAAAGGGTGCAGTGCAGCACAGAACATAGAAGGAGACACGGCAACAGACCAAGTTCAAGGTCTACATGTTCCACTCGTCTTCCCTGGAGACGCAATCCTTGTGAAGAATCATACAAGAAAAAAGTGGGACGAGCCAAGATTCAACAGTCCTTTTTTATAGTGGAGAACTTCTCTCCATCTGCAGTGAAACTAGAACGCAGGAGAGTGTGGATTTTTCTTGCCGATATCAAACCTTAAATCGGAGCAGGCCCCCTGCCTGCACCCCAATGAGAGGAATCGATGAGCGACAGGGAAGAACCACAGCATCTGCAGACGAGATCCATGACAAGGAAGAAGGAAGCATGACCAGCAAAAACAAGGACAAAGAACATTTTGCAAATTGTGGCTTAAATCGGACCCTTCCTCTAAGCAAAAAAGGGGATAAGGACATAAAAACGGACACTCTGTGCATCCTAGTTGCAAGGTGAAGAAGAAAATGTGCACGTATAAGCCACAACATAATCTGTTGATTCGAACTTTGGACTGAGGCACACTTAAGCCTTGATGAGAAAAGAATATGCCAAATTTTGACCTAGGACACTTACATTGGAAGCAAATACAGTATCCCGACTCATTCAATACGAGACCCTATCCGGAATCACTTATGGTGTCCCGCAGTAGCGACATTGCCAAGGATGTGGTCACCTATTTTGACCTAGTACTAAGATCAGACCCGTCATTGGTAGGGAGGCTCACCAGTGTCACAGACTTTTTACAAGATCCTGAAAACAAAAAGACAATAAGACAACTCCTCAATGTCATCGGCGAACAATTTATCATACTCCCTGAGTACAGCGAGAAAGAATCAAATGTTCCCAACATATGCGGAAATAAATGAGCTCATCAACACACTGCTCTTTCGTATTATCAAAGACTGTCCAACTCTCATCTGAAGAACAACAGATACACTCACGTTTCTTCGAAACCCAGCAAACACTGAACATTTAAGCCATCATTTAAATAGATCGTAATTCTAGTCGCACTCCACGCGACTGGAAAGTGCAGACATTGTTTACATCAAGGAAAAATCATATAATCCTGAACCCAGCAAGACAAGACAGATGTCGCGGTCACCTGAAGACAGCAGATTGGCACACAATGTCCTTTTTTGCCTAGTCACTTACCTTCCAGAGCTAGTGGGGAGACCTATCGATGTTGACGTCCTCACATTTATCAGAGATCCAGCTAATGTTGCACAGATGGGACTTTCTAACCATCAGAGGAGCTATCTGAGGAGATTCTAAAAAAAGCCTTCTGCCGAGGGACAGATCGAGGAAGCAGAGTCAAGAACTTCACTTGTTATACCTGTTGTTATTTTTCCCTATTTCTTCATACTGATCAGTGTCCAATATTTCCTTAAGACTGAAGCAAATCCGAGGAGTGGTTTGGGAGCTTACGTACTTTGAACACGCACAGTAAAAGTGATTCATCAAAATATTATTTTAATTGATTTTTCCCATATTCTAGCAAAGGAACTGTATCCCGAAATAAAAGACAATTGTCACTCACGAGAGGGGGGACAGCACCTTACACTCTTAAACACAGAACTTGAAAAACGATATTGGTTAAGGGAATACTAACATTGACATTTGGCGAATGATCGAGATGGGTGTCCAGAGCAGCAACCTGATCCATCCACAAGAAGAGAGGCACCCCAGCTTCTCTGGAAAAAAATGCTGCTGCCTGACCTACAGGGGCATAATGTACATATTCATCATATTCATCATTATTTTATTGTCATTAACCATCAGAACTGCATTCTTTATTGGTGCACAAAGCTTTCCAATTTCAGTGCACCCACCTGACAATGTACGCATTAAACCCACAAATGCACCCAGACCTTATATAATCATCCCAGTCCCTAGAAGATCTGACGGTGGAGTGAATGAACTTGAAATGGATGTGATTAGCAATGATACACACATACACTTGTGATAACGAATGAAAAGAAAAGCTGGAGACAGAGTCGGCAAGGGATGAATAAAGTAAAACCACTGACAACTACACGCACACAAACACTGAATGCACATGAAACAGGCCTAGTGTCAATGACTGCAGAACCACAAACCGAAGCAGTAGAGAAGAACAGACTGCCTTTCATAAAAAAACTTCACAGCAGATGTTGTGAGAAAATAAGAAGAGTTAAGAGAAAAACCAACAGAAGCAGTCATATCAGAAACTCTTGAGAAAACAAAAGCCAACTCGGAGAAACATTCTGCATGCACACAACTGATAGTAGACTCATTATTCCCGCACATAGCCAAAACGAGGAAACTGCAAGAGGAAATGAAGACAAAAACCGCAGAGACTGTATTGCCAAGCACATATGTCCTAACACAAGGGGCAAGTGCCAGTTCTACAATACAGCCATATACCGGACCAGCGTCAGGCTGGTTGGCATGGCCATTTGTAACCAGCAGGAGAAGGATGTATGAGGAGAGGGAAAGAGCTACCAGACTCTTGTCCACTCAAATGGCGCAGATGAGGAGGTCTACACCATGGACCAGGATACCTGAAAATCCTCCAGCAAGAAAAAGCCATACCGATGCATGCCGGGAAGTCGTCATAGCCAACTACAGGAAAACGTTAAGAATCAAAAGAAGTATGCATGGAGATGACAATGAACTAAACCATTACCTGGGCAGCACAGCACATCTGGGAAACAACATTTGGTACCAGCACATGAAGGAGATGAAGACGAAATTCTGAAGGGGAATGCTTTGTTTGCGCACTCCTACCATACAGCATGGGGAAGTCCAAGATCTTTGTGGCTGTAGAAATTCATGTCCCGACAGCACACTGTCTCTCACACGTAGCAATGTGTAAGACCAGAGGCCAGTTCATGGGAACTGATTCCTCATTGATATGGGCAACTGAAATAGCTTATCCAGATGAAGATGATTATGTCCAGGACATTAAGACAAGAAACAGAGCTCATACTAGGAACCACTTGGTCAGGTACGAGAAGCCTGGAGTTAAAGGAGCAGGAACAGGATAGGAAGCAAACCCGAGACTAAATGTCCAAGGAAAAACTCCAGAAGAGGCTAAAATTTGGAAAGACAGAGGCCAAATGCAGATTAGGGGAACAGTGCTTTCACCAGACGGATGGGAGAAAGGAGTAGTGATATGCCGAGCATGGATGGTCCTCGGGGCCTGCAAGAAAGCAATTGAAAACTCACAAAGACTGTGCAAGCCATTATGACCAAAACTTGTAAAGCTGCTGACATGGGTCGAAGACAGAGGAGGACCATTGCAGATAGTGCCACTAGAAAGCCCAAAATTGTGCTTCAGGAACAATGGCACAAGGAAGATGGGAGAGAATCAGATCTGTGGACACATTTTTGATGCTCCAGGAATGGTTCACAGAACTGCAGTAATTATGGATCATTTTTGGGCATACAGATCCAAGGCATACATCAGACTAACGAAAAACTGGGGAGGCATGTGCACAATAGTGAATGTCCACGTTCCAGCATTAGTAATCCTGAAAAGTGACCTGAATATTGACAGTTTCCGAAAGCAGATGCTCACCTGAGAAGGAAGAGATCTGTGGAACTGATAACTCGAATGAAGAGAGAAAATTACTTCTCTGCTAAATCAGAAGAAGCATTTCATGCGATCCCATATTAACACAGGCTGTTCAGCCTCACCTCATCAGTGTTCACGATGCTTTTTGTGCCAAGGATCCAAGTTGGAGTAAATACTAAATGGTTGCGGATAACCAGATGGGAGTTACTGCAGACGATCAACACAACCATAAAAGGATTTCATGTGATTAAGGATGAGTTAAGAGCAATCCGACTGATGACTCTCCAGAACAGATATGTCCTTGACATGATCACAGCTACGGATGGAGTAGATTGTGCAAAAATTGGAGAATCATGTTGCACATTTATACCTTCTCACGACGAAGAAAATTGAACTTTAACAGAAGCCATAGATATGCTGACAAAGCTACAGAACCAGATGATCAATGAAACTGACGAAGTTGATGATGACAGCTGGTTTGGATCACTGTTTTCATGGGTACCACAATGGATGGCAGATGCATTCAAGTTCCTGGGACCACTGCCAGTGATGATGTTTCTAGGATTTTGTGTTAGTAAGACAATAATCTCGCAATGCCAGAAAACTGCAAAGAAAGCCATAGGGATGAAGATCATGATTGATGTCAAGCCAGGATGGAAGCCCAAAGATCTGACTGATGAAGAAATAAGAGACTTTGTGAAGGCTAGCAGACATGCACCTGAGGGAACAATGTTTCTTTATCCCAGCAAATGCAGAAATTATGTGGGAAGAAGGATTTACTGTAGCCCAAATGGACAATGTCAACTAATGACATGGAATAAAGACGAACATGTAAGGACAGCAGGAAGCCTGAAAGGAGTAATAAAAATATGGATTCCAAAGAGACACTTCTTCAAACCATCATGTACAGACCCAGAAGATGAAGAAGGAATGAACCCAGACAATGAAGTGAAGATGAATACAGAGGAACCAAGTAAGATGAATCCAAAGGAGGAAGTGGAAGTGGCGATGAATCGCCCAGAGGGGGGAGTGTAGAGGAGGTCCCAAATAAAGCCTGCACTCCTATCGCCCCTTTTCCTACACTCACACGCACACACACACCATTCATCTTGCACACAGAGGTAGTTTGAACCTGACTCAGTGCTCTCTACATGGACTCATTGAAGTCCTCCCTCAAGCCCTCTCATCTCTTTTTTCCCATCCCATTAAAACACACTGGCCACCTACATTCCCAAATAGTATCCTGTTCACTATTTTACCCCCTCTGACACCTATTCTGAACCCAGGATCACACCAGCCATCCAGCAGCTGAAGTGTAGAGGAGGTCCCAAATAAAGCCTGCACTCCCATCGCCCATTTTGAAGTACCAGGAACATTCACACCAAAATATGTGACGTATGAAGAGCAAATAAACCAGCAGAGAGCCACAGTAGGGCTCTGCCCAGTGCCTAACAGAAGAACAACACCTGTTAAGTACTGATACCCAGAAAACCATGGACAGTAAGGTATCCATTGAGAAAACCCTACCAGCAAATGAGACAAAATGAAGATTACCTAAGTACCGTCCCGGAAGAATCCAAAAAAAGGCTTTAATTGAAGACGAATGGTGATGTCCCGAGGGCCCGGACAGACTCACAGATGGAAGAAATGATAACCAAAAAAAATGCCATGAATAAGGATATCGTGAACCTAGAAGAAGAGAACGATGTTGAAATATAAAGAAGCTTAAGCTGTAAGCAGGATGAGGATATTCAACCAGTTAACACCTGTAGATATGCTTGAAACCACAAGAAAGCTAAGAAAACAGTGCGGCTTGCTACGCTAAGTAGAAGAATAGAGTGGCAAGCGCCATTATACATAATCTACCTCAAAACGAAGCACAGTATTATAAGTGTGATTCCACTTTGCACTAAAATGGAATCAACTCAGGTTACTGGATGCCAAACCAGACAAGATTCATATTCTAGATAAACGAGAAGAGACGGCTGAATTGAATCTCAGCAAATGCAACTCGTGCTAGGGGAGCCAAGGTTGTACCAATAGAAGCAGCGAACATCAGCTACATATAACTGAAACTTAAGAACAGAATATCCTGTCCTTGGAAGGTTGAAACGAGGAGGCGTAGGCAGGTGGCAAGCCGAATAAGAATTAAATGCACAAATTGAGAGAAACTCGGCAAATTCATGGTGTGGGTAGGACGTGACCATCCGAGCGAGAAGGAGCACGGGTTCACACCCACGCTTGGCATCTGCCCAGACAGGGATATCAGAACTTTTCCAGACAAGAAGATACAGTTTCAAGGCCAACCACAGTGAACTAATTGAAACATAGCCACTAACGTTATGATTGATTGAAGGAAGGCTGGGTGAATCGAGGGGCACCCTGCACCTGGCTGACCATTCTGTGTGCTGCTAAGCAAAGTGGAAATGTATGCATGGGGTTGGTGCCAACCCAATCACAATGGACCAAATAATCTAGGGTCCTATAGTTAATAGAACCAATTGGACATCATACTTTAGTGATGTCTACAGTAGTCATGTTTGAAGGAAGGGCTTAGACGCCCACCTGACAGTATATACCCAAACCCCTCACTCTGTTACCATATACAGATATAGTACCTATATTAAAGTTACCTTTTCCTAACCAATAGAATTGCATGTTAACTTTTAAGTGTTACACGTCAAGTGTGATGAGTTTTGTTTATAAATGTTACTGTTTGTATGAAGTTCGTTGAAGTTGAAGAGAGACGGACTATCGCATCACTGCTGATTTCTAGGACTCCCCGTTTTTTGTACTTGTCATTAAACGTGCTCCCTTTGCCAAACCATTGGGTGTCCTTATTGATTGATGTTGGAGTAATAAATCTGCACCCCCATCCATCTCAAAGGTGCAGCTATCTCATCTTAAAGTACTCTGGAGCAAACCTCGGCTCTATGGGCCGGCCGGGGGTCTCCCCAGTACAAAAGACTACCAGGTTTCCCCATCTATGCCACTGGCATAATCCCTCCCCCCATTCTCCACACTGCTCAAAAAGACCCTCTCCTTGACCTCACTGCTCCTCTTGATTCTGCCAAATCATCTTTCTATCACAACCTAATATCATCAATTGTTCAAACCCTCATACATTTTTTATGACCCTTGAGGAATAGGTCTGCACCTACTAAATACCTCTCCCTTACCTTCTCTCTCTCTCTGCTGCAGACTTCTCCTCCTACACAACACCTTCTCAACCCCCTCTTCTCCACTTCTTCCTTCCATCTTTCGGCCTCCTATGATGCTGCATCCTCTCCTCACTATCCTATTTCTCTATACATCCTCCACTGAACTCTTGCCCATCCTCTGATAACCGATTCAGTTGTTTTGGATTCAAATAAATTTTGTAGCGAGCTTCTACACCTTGACACCTTTGCACAAACCCCCTGCTGCACCCCTATTGATCCCTCTAGACCACAAACAATTAAGGAACTTGCACCTGTGCCTCCTCTCTTCTGTCATCAAGCTTTCTCTCCCTTCATAGGAATTCTCCCTGCGTTCCATAAAATAGAGGCTGTCATTTCCATAAATAAGAAAGTCACCCTATTCCTCCCACCACTTGACTTGGCCAAATTCTTATCTCTACACTTGTGCCCAGCAAAGGTGATTACCCCTCTAGTGTTTCTTTCCCCTTAAAAATGCCAACATCTTTGCTACATACGCCCACTACACCCCATCTCAATTCTCTCCCACCTCTACACACAATTAGCATGCTGGATAGGATCCCACACAAAATTGCTCTCTCTCTTAAATCCCTACCTCTCACCTGCAATTCTATTCATGAGCTTGCAGCACCCCACCCCTCAGATCCTTGCACTCTCCTTCTCAAACTATTTGATACTCCTCCCTCCTAAACTCGCTGTCCCCCAATCCCTCTCACTATCTGTTAGGATGAACTTCCAGTGTCAGAAACGCGCGAGAGAATACATGTTAAGGAAGTTCCTATAACACGAGACAGAAACTACACAGAAGGCAAACACCCAGCCAATGTACACAACACATAGGCCTTAGGTGAAGCTGACAAAGGGAAAGATACATTTCTGAGAACCTCCAATGAAGAAATGTAGACAGCCACATACACGCACGCATTCAGAATGACGCCCATGTAGAATAATGGCAGAGGCGAATAATGTGCGGTAGAGCATTAGTCGTAAACACACATGTGTAAGCAGGATAGAGGCACAGTGTGTACCCCAAGCAGCAAGAAGAGCTTCCATTAGAAACACTGACGGTAGTAGTCACAAAACAAAATATAAGCACATCGGGCATTCGTCGGTTGTACAACACATAGAGTACGCCTTAGGGCAAAAGCAGCTTCGTAGGCCGTTAAGAATGAATAGGCCTCAGAAATAGATGGATTATTCCATACAGTAAAATACACTCAGTTTTGGTTAATATCAGAGAGAGGCACATACAAGGTCAGTGGCCAGAGCAGACAGGGTGTAAAGCAGCACTGCGATTGGTCAAGACAGAGAGGTGCAGCTCATTCCCAGGCATCGAACGGGAAGCGGGGATTCAATAAGATGTTGCAACCATGAGCAGACGACATGAGAAAGGATGTAAACGGTGCACAGGTATTGTCTAGGAGTAGAGGGTGCAGCACGTTCCAAAGTATCAACCAATTGAAACATATTACCAGTAATGTGCCTACCCATTGCTTTAAAAACTAACAAGACGAGGGTCACATGTCGGTGAAAATGCGGTAATGTGCAGAAAAGTATACTCTCTGCACATTACCGCATTCTCTTCGACCTGTGACCCTCGTGTTGTCGATTCGAAGTCGATCAGACAAAAGACACACACACTGCCCACTGTAGGAAAACACCTACCTAGGAGTGGAATCACAAATACTGAGGAACATGAGCACTCCAACCAAGTAAATAAAGAGAATGGTATTCGTGATTACAGAAGCATGGGGTTAATTAAGTATTATGATATGATATTATGATATTTTATTTCTATCACGATCATACACATGTGTTTCTAAGTCTTTTTAAATGAAATATAATTAGAAATTCATAAAACGAGCTGACACCCTTTAAATTATACACCTGTTCATAAGTATTTGGTCCACTCACGCCCACCCACACAATAATACACATTTTAGATGTGCAAAAGGTACCAAAGGAAACAGATAAGATGCACACCCCATTAAGTCATGCAGGCACATTATGGGAAAGGAAGGAGATGGGTTGAGAAAGGCAACATGTTTCCAACGAGACGTCGCAATATTAACTGTCATTTGAACTGACGCAAGGGTGAGAACGGTAAGCTGGTGCCAACCTTTGGGTCCCATGAGAACGGCTGTGAAGTATTCTTTTTTGTTGTCACACTGCTCAAAAAGCGATTGGTCAACTGTGTTGGAAGCAATCCACCTAGGAACACTGGAGACGGTACACCCAATGATCAACTGTGTTGTATGTTCGAAACATGTTAGCCTGTCTACTGTCCAATCAAACTTGGAGAAAATAAATGACCTCATTATTAGAACATTGTCACGAGGAAGTCAATAGCCTGGTCCCGAGGGATGGGATAGGCCAATAGGGCTAGGTATTGGATAGATTCACCTAAGAAGCAGCAAGGCTTTCCAATCAGAGAGTGTGAATTTACATGCACCTTGAAACAAAGTGTCAAAATAAACTCCACTTCTCGCTTATAATCTGCCATTTAATTATATAATGTTGAATGATTCTTTGGAATGTTCCCGGCCAAGGGTACGTGTAATAAACTGTTTTGTTTTTCTTGCATCTCATGCACATTATTGGCTCCTCAGAGTGCTTTTCTATCATTCAGGTTTTTGGGCAAACCTTACAGGCAGGTCTATCTGCATACATTGTGTCTCCCTCCGCAGCCTGTCGGTGAAGCAGTTCAAGACCTGTCTCTGGATCCACCTGGGGACGTGCCTAGGGATATCTGCCAAACCCTACTGTTCAGAAACTGTAGACCACACATGTATGTTTCATATGTAAACATGCATACTGCCGTATGCTGTTCTACTAGGCCCATAGTGTCTGTTTCTTATGTTGGATATGTAGTCTCTGTTTCCCTTCCCTCTCATAAACTGGCTACTTTCACACAGACATTCTTAAACCTTTGTAAAGGCACCCTATCCTGGCACTGCCTCTGTCACATGTGTTACTTCCCATGGAATACATAGAAATATCTCAATAGCAGTTGCCATATTTTGCTCAAAAGTCTTGCTTTTAAAATGTGAAGAGCATTGATTTTTTGCCATTTTCAGTGTGTCTGGTGGAAACAACCTTGTGTTTTCTATACAATGCACCAAGGTTCATCATGTGTAAAGGGGGCCTGAGCGTGTACAGAAAAATATACTTTCCACCAGCTGATATGAGCAACTCTGAGACCACAGAACAAATGCTGCAAAAGAGAGAACTGAACATTGAACTAATAATTCCAAGTTCGATAGACCATACCATGTGGCAAGGACCCATTGACCAACCTACTAGACCCCGGCGGAATACCTCGGGATGGCATTTGGGGTGCTATGAGACGTTTTGCTGTATGAAATATTGGCTGTTACAAGCATGCCTTTTCACACAGACACACGCACAAACTACACTTGCCATGGCAACAGTGAAGGTGGAGGGAATGTGGGAGGACCAGTGGAGAGGACCAGATGGTGGCAGCTCCAGGGAAATGGTGCTGCAAATGTTGCAGAGATGGTGTGAGGGTGGTGCAGGCCCTAGGAATGAGGTTCTGCTTCAGAAACGGTGAGAAAGGTGTAGTACATGATGGAGCAGTGTGTGAGTGGGCAGATGTTTCTAGTGTGAAACGTGAGTTTCTGGACCAGTGAGACAGCGATAAGTGGTGCTGCAAATACCGTGACTCAGCCGAGCCCGATGGTGAGCGTTCACAACTTCTCACGGACAGAAAATGCTGTTAGAACTGTACTAAGATGTAATGCATTGTGTAATACTCCCAAATGCATCCAACTGTTATCTTGCACGTGGATAAACCTCTGAAGGCCTGATTATTCTTAAATTAGAGATTTTCTTCTGTTATATGCATCTGACTTGCTTCATGCATTTCATGAAATAATGCAAAATCGCACCCGGGGAAGGGCTCTGAGACAATCAGGTGGCTGGTACAAGGGGCGAAAACACCCATTCTGCTTTCAGCCACCCGAGGCACTTACCTGAGTGGTCCAATCTGTTTCTTTTTTTCAAATTTGGGATGGCAACAGGGAGCCCCTGCTGTATCATACATATCCTTGTCCCTCAATTGTGTCCCACTTATGTTCTCAACTATCCTCTGTCTGTCTATCATTTCAACCCCACCAGCTCTTGTAACCATGGTGGTGTCAATTTAGTGTTGGATTTCCTCCACCCGCTAAATACAGAAGGGGATATGGTGGTGTTGTGTCTGGTGCACATCTATGGACTACAAGTGGCTCTTTCAGCAATGTTTTAAAGCACTCCTGGTTGGCTACTGCCCCCCTGATGGTGTCCTTTATGACTCTGTTATATCTCTCCACCATCCCGTTAGTTTGTGGGGAGTAAAGCGCACTGGTGTGGTGATCAATGGCATTACTCTTTAGGAATTCCTCCATTTCCCTAGACTTGAACTGTACACCATTGTCTGGTAACATTACACTTGGGTTGCCCTCTTTCTGAAACACCTCATTTAAACATTTTATGACTCTCTTCATGCTGATAGTTGTGCAATTTTTACATCTGCCCACCTCGTCAATAAATCTATTACTGCTGTGCACCACACTGCACAGCTTCCACTCTGAATTGGGCCCAATATATCTCTCCCTATTTTTTCCCAAGGGTTACCTGGTATGTTCTCTGTGGTCGTCAGGCATTTGTGCCCGCACGCATGCTTTCTCACACGTTTCCCAAAGGATTCACTCTCTGACTATCCACTTGATCTGCATGCCGCTCCCTATGCGTCTCTTTTTTTGTTATCCCTTCATGGTCTTCATGGGCCGGCTGTATTATCTTCTCTCTCTCCATTTCCTTGGAGGATTTATTCTTTCACCCCTCTTCAATAGATAATAGTTGATCTTTGACTTGCCAAAAGGCTTCCAGGTCTCTTTCTTTTCACATTGTTCTTCTCATTTGACCTGCCCTTATTTCCTCTGTGGCTTCCTTCAGATCATTGTCCTCCTCCACACCGTCCTTCCATTCTGGTTCTGGAATGGCCTGACCACTGATTAACATAATCTGGCCCACTATTTCCTCGTCTTCTTGTTCCTCCTTGCTTGGTTGTCTAGACAAGCGATCAGCTGTACCATTCCTGGCCCGGGTACATACAGCACTTTCATTATCTGTTCCTGTACATCAATCACATGTTCTCTTATTCTGCTTGACACTTTGTCCAGACTCTAGTACATTATAATCTCCTTCAATGGTTTATGGCCCTTGTGTACTTCAAATCGAATGCCCCATGTGAATTATGATATGATATGATATTTTATTTGTATCATGCCCATACACAAGTGTTTCAGAGCGCGACAAGGGAGGGAAACAGGGCATAACACAAAACAACGATCTTACTGGGCCCAGTGATATTGAGAACATGCAAGTGAAAAGGGAGAGGGAAGGGGGAAGTGTGAGGGCCAGGGGAGGAGTGGAATGTGCCGAACACGTCCTAGAAAGAACAGGTGGTGCGGCCAACAGGTGGTAAGTGCAAGGATAAGATGTAGATAACGGGTGCCAGATAAGTGCTGGAAGGGACTGCAGGGTAGCAGATACAGGCCCAAGTGCAAGGGTTGCCAGGAGACAGTGTAGGTTTGTGGCTGGGCGGGCAGGGATCTGGGCCCACAATCAGAGGGTTACCAGGTGCCCGGTACCAAAGCAGACAGATCAACAGGTGAGAGGAAGAGTCAATTCAGAAGCAAAGAGGAAGGTTTTGAGGTGCTTCCAGAACCGAAGATGGTTCTCCTCAACTCTAAATTGTGTTACTTCCCACTGTATCGCCAACATTAACTTTTTTTTGTAGTATGAACCTTCTTTGCACCTCTCAATAATCATTGTACATTCCTTTTCTCATCTGGCTGTATCAGTAATGCTCCTAAGCCTACATTGCTTGCATGTGTATTTACCAGTGTCATGTTTCTTGCTTCTAGTTGCTCAAAGCAGAAGCACTTTTGAAGGCCATTTTAAGATCTCTGAATTATTTGCCACATTTTTCTGACCACTCAAATGTTATTCCCTTCCTCATTAATGATCTTAGAGCTACTGATTGGTCAGCAACATTTGGCACACATTTGAAATAATATTCAGCCATTCCAAGGAAATTCATCAACTTCTCTTAGTTGTCGTGCTCAGACCTGTTCTCAATAGTATTGATAATGTTCTCAATACTATTGATCATGTATCCTTAGGTCCAGTACCCTAATGAGGGGGACACCCCGGCAACCACCATTACATGCCCACCCCCCGTCCCCCATCTGATGTGTGCAAACAATCCCACCACCCCTGACCCCTGAAAGCCTATTCCCCAGACTCACCCCATTTCATAAAAACATCCACCCACACACACATACCCCATGCACACGCATACATACATAAAACATCCCGTCCCCTTCCCAAACCCCCTCCCTACTTCACCTTGCCACTGCTTATTTCTGCGGGGAATCCACGTAGTCAAGCTGTGCGCAATAAATGCATTTGCAGCCCCCATCACGCTGCCGCTCGATGGAAGCGGCCTATTGGAGGATTATTTGCAATGCTTTCGGTGAGTTTGTTTTTCATCTCCTTCTTCGGTTCCATACCTTTCTATCAAATTGTGTGGCCCAGATACTCTGTGTTTCTTATTCAATTCACATTTTTCTGTACTCAAAGTCAGATCCGTCTTTTGAAGTTATTCCAATGCTCCCTTGAGGCACATGTCATGTTGGTCCTCATCACATCCATACAGCAAGATGTCATCCTGGAAGAAAAGGATTCCTTCGCCTCTTCAAACTCCTCCAAGGTGTTCCTTCTTTCTAGGATAGCACACACAGCTCCTGATCTCCTTTCTAACGGTCCTTCGGCTCATCTCCTTGAACCCTTGATCACATGGGTGGGATCTGTAATTATCTGTTAAGGATTTCAATCTGGCAATACACCCGGGTCTCGCCTAGCATGTAATGCACAAATGAAATATTTATTGTGTCTATAGGTTCAATATTCTGAGTGATATACGACTCATATCACACCCTTCTCGAAATACCCCAATGTCACACTGGACCAGGAATCAGGCTGGTTGGTAAAGGTAAATATTGATTTATTTATTTATTACATTAAAATTAAACACAAGTTTTAATATATATATGGGGCAGCAATCACCAATGTGGTGACAATACAAATCAGAAGGTAATAGGGCACTTGAATTCACTTCTTAGCAGCACAGAAGATAAAGCAGAGGGAAAAGACCGTTTTTGTTTTGTGAAAAGATAGCATTTAGGTTAACATTTCCCCCTGCAAAGTTCTCAATTCACAAATGAGCAATTCTACACAGATGTAAGTAAGCAGCAGGGATTCAGGAATGAAGAACAGCATACAGAGTTTGAATGTAATCTTCCCGCCCCAAACAAGAGAGAAAATGTTTTTGGAACTTTTACACTTTTCAACTGATAGTTGAAAAATGGCTTTGTGGAACAATGAAAAATTTGCAAAAATCCTTAGATTGATATAAATTACTATGGGAGCAACACTGAACAGGTTCTAACAAACATGCGCTACAATATGAGAAACAGAACACACTTTAAAGCAGAATGGGAGTTTGGAAATACTTTGAATGGGAAAAGGCATGTGTAAAACATTTGCAAAAATGCAAATTCCCACATAATTTTCACTATGCGATTTTTAATAAATATACTGTTTCACAATGCAGTCTTTCTTTGTAGATGTAGCTACGAGTCTTAGGTTTAAGTGAGAGTTAAAATTAGGTCTCTAGCTATGAAATTGAAGAAGTTATGCAAGTTTGAATAAGAGGTGTTTTTGAAAATAAAGACTCGAAAATGAAAACAGAAATCTGTTTTTCCAAAGACAATTATGCTCTAAACTAGGGTATTCAGGCTGGTTACCACTTTGAAACACAGTAAGCCCCAGAGTGGTCCACAGAAACCAACCCCAGCACCTCCATGTCTGCCTTTCACAAGACAAAAGGATTTTCCAGAAATGATCACTAACACAAGAAATCAAAGCAAGGTTTCAATACTGGTGTGACACTATTACAGATTCTTAGGTTAAGAGAGGATGGGTTCAGATTGGGGAAAGCAAGGCAAATATACTATGGGTGACTATGATTCCTGTTTATTCTTACAGTCCACTGTAAATTAAGATTGGACCATCAGGTTCCGGTCATCACTGATTGGATCTACCGGCAGCAGGGCTCTTCTGGCGGGAGGGTCAGCTGGGCAGTTCTGGTCAATTGGACTGCACCTAAAATTGGATTGGATTAGATTGGCCCTTCTGGTCACAGATTAGCGGGATGGCGAGTTTCAGCAGGCAGACCTCAATGGTAGCAAGCCAAACTGGATCAGAACTATTTCCCTGAAGTTCTTTTGGGAGGGTTTCAGGATTTGGGCCTAGCTGAAAAGAGTTCAGCAAATTCTGAGGCCTGGGTTTTGCAAAGAAGTCTGGAATCAGCTGCAAGATGAAGAAGTCAGGAACAGAATGAAGAAGTCAGGACCAGAGCGTACTGCAGAAATCAGGATGTAGTCAGCAATCAGTGTGTGTCTGTGTGTTGTGAGATTCCAATATTTATCATGCCAAGTGACATCACACAGTTTATGGTAAGGGCAGAATTACAGTCCACACCCACTCGGCTGTGGTAGGTCAAAGGCACTTGCCTTTTTCTGGTTGAAAGACAGAAAGAGCTGTCATATTATATGATGCGACTTGGGAACTCCCACAGTTATTTGGACCACAATTTAACTTTCCTACAAACACACATTTCTATAATTATGCCCTCTAATAAAATTGGACACATGCCTTACATATTTTGTGGGTTACCCTTACGTCCAATTCCCATCTCAGTGAGAGCTGGTTTTGTTGTTCAGTGGAATTTTGTTAATTTTGATCATAAAGGTTTGGCCTAACAATTCCTAATTCAGTACATATGTGTGCAATCACCCCTAGTACACAAGTATACAATATTATATTTGCAGCATCAATAGTTTTGGCACAATTATTATTTTTGTGTAACTTTTGACCCTTATGTAGTACAGTAGTTCACGCCTTCACAGAAATAGTGTAAAATTAGAGTTACAACTACCAATTTTTAGATTTATCCTCCTTCATATGGCAAAGTTAAAGGTTTTTAAAGCTTAATTACAGATAGGCATTAAAACACCAAAAGTCCTTCAGCAGTTTATTTTTGCTTTTCTTTCAATTGGCAACAGCTGTCAAATTCCTTTGATCAGGGTGGGGGTTCAGAGGGAAGTTTTCTGCCCCTCCCCTGTGGAGGTGAGTGTTCAAGGCTTGCCATTGTCTTTACTTAAGCCACAGACAAAAGTTTGATTAGGTCCTTTGTTCTGAGTATGTGAAACCTCCCCACAGCAATTAAGCCTTTCCTGCAAGCATGGAGGTGTTACCCATTCCCAGGCTGAGGCTGTCAGATCAGAATTAAATAGTTGATTAGCTCCAGACCGGGTTTAACATTAAGTTACCTACACCTTTCACTACAACATATAACTTGAACACAGTTTGTAGGTGGATTTTGAGTTTTTAGCAATCCTTTTGATATTTCTGACAGAATTAGGCCTTTCAACAAAACATGCTCTTAAACAGGTGATTTTGTACTTTCTGCGGGGAAAAATCACATTTAAACGGAGTCCTTTACATCAGATATTCCTCGGCGGCACACCCATTTTATTCAACCCCAGTTCTTTCCTTAATTGCTGGGATTTGTTTTGCAGTCTGTACATACGTATCCAGTCTTTGCTTGGAGTTCTTTCTGCACAGCTGAATTTGTTACATGCTGCCATTTTAGCCACATTTTTCCAGTGGAACTGAAAACAAAATTTTGCTGGGCTGCCTTTTTCATGAGATACATTTCTTAGATGCTGTCAGTCAGCGAGGCCTGGCTCCTCTGAGCCACTGCAGGATCTGTAACCCTTTTAATTTCAATGGTTCCCTGGACAAAAAAAAATGGATCTAGTGCCAAAACAGCACTTTAAAGGTTGCACAGCTGCAGTGTAAAAGGCATTTTCATTTTCTAGCCCAATTCTGCTGCCTTGCTCCATGTTTGAATGTGACAGAAGCCACTGGAATGCTCCTGCAGTGAGAATTCTGCTTTTACCCCCCACTTTGACTGTGTGTGGCAGGGGTGTGCAGCCTTTTGGGATTGTGACCCACACACAGTTTGCAGATTTTTACGTGCAAATGGGTTAGCACATCCATTTTTGGCTGTTTTTGTTTCCCATTTGTAAATTGATGCAGTGGGGCATATCGGAATGGGTGAAAATATCCCACAACACATCTCCTTGAACCCTAATCACATGGATGGAAACTGTATTACACATCTCCTTGAACCCTTGATCCCATGGACGGGATCTGTAATACACATCCCCTTGAACCCTTGATCACATGGACAGGAACTGTATTACACATCTCCTTGAACTCTTGATCACATGGACGGGATCTGTAATACAAATCTCCTTGAACCCTTGATCACATGGACGGGAATTGTATTAGACATCTCCTTGAATCCTTGATCAAATGGGCAGGATCTGTAATACACATCTCCTTGAACCCTTGATCACATGGACAGGAACTGTAATGAACATCTCCTTGAACCCTTGATCACATGGACGGGATCTGTAATACCAAAGGTGCTGATAAAAAAGTAGCCTTTTGCTGCACACTTTTAGCGGTTAACACTATGGCATGAAACTCTGCTTGGTGGCCGGTTTCTTGCATCTTCTACTGAGGTGTACCGGTGTCTTTCTAGACATAACCCTCAAGAAGTTGAACTCCAAGTCCGTTGATTTTGCATAATGTTTGCATCAGTGAGCTTGCTATAAATCATTATTTAATGTTTTCCCATGCAAAGGTGGACGAGGGGAGGGAGTATGTAATGTTTCCAAGAATTGTGTGCTTCCTAATCAATTGTTGGTGGTTCTTTGCTTTGTTGTTAAATCGAGAGCAGTAAAGAAAGCAATTTTCATATTTTTTTCCCTGAAGCCTTTACCTCCCCATTGTACCAATCCTTCTATAGTTAAACGTGCCTCCACCCTTGTGGTCCTCAATGATCCATGGCCTCAGATAACTCCACCAAAGTCTGATTGTTTTTATAGACTCTATTATCCACCTGCACTGCAAGGTTACTTATGTGCAGGGTTCCTGCTGATGATGGATTTTACATGGTCTCTTGGCTATTATCCACCTGCATAGCACGGTTACTTAGCCACCGTGCCCTGCTGATGATGGATTGTACATGGTTGACTATTATCCACCTGAACAGCACGGTTACTTAGCCACCGTGCCCTGCTGATGATGGATTGTACGTGGTTGACTATTATCCACCTGCACAGCACGGTTACTTAGCCACTGTGCCCTGCTGATGATGGATTGTACATGGTCTCTTGGCTATTATCCACCTGCACAGCAAGGTTACTTAGCCACCGTGCCCTGCTGATGATGGATTGTAATGTTCTCTTGGCTATTATCCACCTGCACAGCACGGTTACTTAGCCACCGTGCCCTGCTGATGATGGATTGTACATGGTTGACTATTATCCACCTGCACAGCACGATTACTTAGCCACCGTGCCCTGCTAATGATGGATTGTACATGGTCTCTTGGCTATTATCCACCTGCACAGCAAGGTTACTTAGCCACCGTGCCCTGCTGATGATGGAGTTTACATGGTCTCTTGGCTATTATCCACCTGCAGAGCAAGGTTACTTAGCCACCGTGCCCTGCTGATGATGGATTTTACATGGTCTCTTGGCTATTATCCACCTGCACAGCACAGTTACTTAGCCACTGTGCCCTGCTGATGATGGATTGTACATGGTCTCTTGGCTATTATCCACCTGCACAGCACGGTTACTTAGCCACCGTGCCCTGCTGATGATGGATTTTACATGGTTTCTTGGCTATTATCCACCTGCACAGCAAGGTTACTTAAGTGCAGTGTCCTGCTGATGATGGATTTTACATGGTCTCTTGGCTATTATCCACCTGCACAGCACGGTTACTTAGGCACCGTGCCCTGCTTATGATGGATTTTACATGGTCTCTTGGCTATTATCCACCTGCAGAGCAAGGTTACTTAGGCACTGTGCCCTGCTGATGATGGATTGTACATGGTCTCTTGGCTATTATGCACCTGCACAGCAAGGTTACTTAGCCACCGTGCCCTGCTGATGATGGATTGTACATGGTTGACTATTATCCACCTGCACAGCAAGGTTACTTAAGTGCAGTGTCCTGCTGATGATGGATTGTACATGGTCTCTTGGCTATTATCCACCTGCAGAGCAAGGTTACTTAGCCACCATGCCCTGCTGATGATGGATTTTACATGGTCTCTTGACTATTATCCACCTGCACAGCACAGTTACTTAGCCACTGTGCCCTGCTGATGATGGATTGTACATGGTCTCTTGGCTATTATCCACCTGCACAGCACGGTTACTTAGCCACCGTGCCCTACTGATGATGGATTTTACATGGTTTCTTGGCTATTATCCACCTGCACAGCAAGGTTACTTAAGTGCAGTGTCCTGCTGATGATGGATTTTACATGGTCTCTTGGCTATTATCCACCTGCACAGCACGGTTACTCAGGCACCGTGCCCTGCTTATGATGGATTTTACATGGTCTCTTGGCTATTATCCACCTGCAGAGCAAGGTTACTTAGGCACCGTGCCCTGCTGATGATGGATTTTACATGGTCTCTTGGCTATTATCCACCTGCAGAGCAAGGTTACTTAGGCACCGTGCCCTGCTGATGATGGATTGTACATGGTTTCTTGGCTATTATCCACCTGCACAGCAAGGTTACTTAAGTGCAGTGTCCTGCTGATGATGGATTTTACATGGTCTCTTGGCTATTATCCACCTGCACAGCACGGTTACTTAGGCACCGTGCCCTGCTGATGATGGATTTTACATGGTCTCTTGGCTATTATCCACCTGCAGAGCAAGGTTACTTAGGCACCGTGCCCTGCTGATGATGGATTTTACATGGTCTCCTGGCTATTATCCACCTGCACAGCACGGTTACTTAGGCACCGTGCCCTGCTGATGATGGATTTTACATGGTCTCTTGGCTATTATCCACCTGCACAGCACGGTTACTTAGGCACCGTACCCTGCTGATGATGGATTTTACATGGTCTCTTGGCTATTATCCACCTGCAGAGCAAGGTTACTTAGGCACCGTGCCCTGCTGATGATGGATTGTACATGTTCTCTTGACTATTATCTACCTGCACAGCAATGTTACTTAAGTGCAGTGCCCTGCTGATGATGGATTTTACATGGTCTCTTGACTATTATCCACCTGCACAGCACAGTTACTTAGCCACTGTGCCCTGCTGATGATGGATTGTACATGGTCTCTTGGCTATTAGCCACCTGCACAGCACGGTTACTTAGCCACCGTGCCCTGCTGATGATGGATTGTACATGGTTGACTATTATCCACCTGCACAGCACGGTTACTTAGCCACCGTGCCCTGCTAATGATGGATTGTACATGGTCGCTTGGCTATTATCCACCTGCACAGCAAGGTTACTTAGCCACCCTGCCCTGCTGATGATGGATTTTACATGGTCTCTTGGCTATTATCCACCTGCAGAGCAAGGTTACTTAGGCACCGTGCCCTGCTGATGATGGATTTTACATGGCCTCTTGGCTATTATCCACCTGCACAGCAAGGTTACTTAGCCACCGTGCCCTGCTGATGATGGATTTTACATGGTCTCTTGGCTATTATCCACCTGCACAGCACGGTTACTTAGGCACTGTGCCCTGCTGATGATGGATTTTACATGGTCTCTTGGCTAATATCCACCTGCACAGCACGGTTACTTAGCCACCGTGCCCTGCTGATGATGGATTTTACATGGCCTCCTGGCTAATATCCACCTTCACATCAAGGTTACTTTGGCACAGTGCCCTGCTGATGATGGATTTTACATGGCCTCCTGGCTATTATCCACCTGCACAGCGAGGTTACCTAGCGCAGCGTCCTGCTGATGATGGATTTTACATGGTCTCTTGGCAGTTGGACAGGATTTTAGAGAGAAAAAGGGAACTCAGTTGAAGAAGAGACAAATCTTTACAACTTTCTAGAGGATCATGTTGTCATGTATGTTCCTGATATCTGGAGGACGAGTGTTCCAAAGGAGGCCCCGGTGCAAGAATCCAGAACTCCCACATCTGGCCTTGTTGTACTGTGGGATGTAAAACCGTTTGAACCTAGGGCCTGAATTTGGGCGTGTGTAAAGCGGGCTCTTGGTGATAGACTGCTCAGTGAACAATGAAGTCTCGTGCACCAGAAGGTTTGTGATCAGAGGTGCAGAGTCTTCAGAGGAGCAAGACAGCAGTAAAGACTTTTCCTCTAATCTGACCTGGAATAATTCAAGTTAAAGCTATTGATCATTTTTTGTGAAGAGGTGAAGTAGGATTACCTCTAGGGCTAGGGAATAGCTGTGGGAGTGATTTTGTGGAGACCAAGAAAGTCCACACATGGGGGCCTACATTTTTGATCACTCAGCATGCCGCGCGAAGATCAGGCAGGATAGGAGTTCAGAAGGGGAAGAACCACAGACTAGATGGTTGGTTTGCATGAGTGGTCACCATGGCATCCAACACATTTTAACCTCAAACTGTCACATCATTAGTTGCCAATATGATCCATTCTAATCCGAAGGTGCTTGTCCAGTCCTGTTTTCCTTTGCATTCTTCAACTTGTAGTTCTGCTTTTCCCATTATAAAATTCAGACTACAAGTCCCAGCATGAAAAGGAAACAAAAGGTCTGGAAAAGCACCTGCAGATTGGAATGGATAATGTTGGCACATATGTGATTTGACCACCTTTATTCCTCATAGTGATGGGGGTCTTCTTTATGGCTTCAAAATGGTCACCTGACCATCATTATGTGCCCGTGCACCATGCCAGGCTGGGATCAGCCTGCATCTTCAATTTTAGGAACACTGCCCGGTCAAATGAGCTGCCAAATCCCCATATCCGCGAACTACAGTAAATCCGCCACCACTTCCCGCTGAGATCAAGGACACCGATTAAGGCCAACATTACTGGCACCAAAGAGCCCAAAACACCCACAAAGTGAGTCATGCCTAGTGGCCTACCATCTTGTTAAGAGTTGGCCCGTCGCACGCCACAAACATCTGTCGTGAATAACGGAACGATCTCGATGGTAATGCTTGGCCAAACTCTTGCATTTTCCATATGCGCTGGCACAATGTGTCATACATCTGAACGGAAACGCCTCTTTGCGTAATCACCCGCTCACCACAGGATTTCTGAAAGGTCGTGTGCCAGCTTTTCTGTATCTCATCTGGGGATGATGAGAAATAGCGAGGCAGGGTGGATTTATAAATGAGGGTACATTCATTCAGCGGGCACTGCCCTGTACTCGCGCTATAGGTTGGACCCCGCATAGGTCTGTGCTCCATATCTGGAGTGTTACCACTGGAAGCTTTGCCAGTGACGGCACCTGGAAAACGTGAGTGATACCGCTGCCCTTAAAAGGGACAGTCATGATGAGGTGACCCAACATAATTTCTAAATGAGCGAAGGCAGAGACCTCATTAGGAGGAAGGCCCCCCGGCCGAGGGAGGATGACAATCTCTTGGGACAAGTGAAAAGACGAGGCCACCACCAGAGACGTCGCCAGGATCATCGAACACGTGGGGGCCTGAAGCTAATGAAGTTGGGCCCACCGCAGTGACATTAACATCTGTAAATGCCCACACTGTGCTGCTGAGTGGGCATTCACAGATTTTGGTTGGGCCTTGCCCACTCTGCCCTACCCTGTCTACACATTCTGCCACCTTAAGTCTAAATGTCGGGTCACAATGCAGCCTAATACATTCCGAGATATTACCAAGTGGGTAGGGGAGCACAGGAGAGCCCTGAGCTCATTAAGTCGTCTTGCCAAGGAGATGCCAACTAAGATGGCTGTCTGTTGTCTATTGACTCCTGGGGAACAATATGGAGGGGGTTTGAAGAGCACTCCAAACCTTGGGAAGAGCCCAGGTAGGGGAAAGGGACCTAATGCTTGGGCGGGCTAAGGAAAAACCTATTCAAAAGCCTGGCCATGACAGCATGACAGCATCTGCCTGTTGAAGTAACGGGGAACACCAATAGTTAAGTAAAGAGGAGGCTTTATAGCTGAGAAAAAGACCCCATGGCTGCCCAGCCACCACGTCCTTTAAACAGTCAGGAATGTGGAACCCTGGCCACAACTAAAGACGCCCGGGTTCCTTTACAACACTCTCCTCCTTCCTCCCCCCGTAAGAATGCCACAGGAAGAAACAAGATAAAGAAATTGGAAAAACATTACAAGGAAGAAATCAGGGGAATGGGGATATAATGGGAAGAAGGTAACTCACTTTCATACACCCCACCACACAGAATAGTCTCTCGATTTCACCGGAGGCAACCGGATTCTAGGAATGCGGCCACTAATTGCGGATTCTGCCACCGCACCGGCATCACACTCCACGGCACTGCCCCCTTGGTCCATGCCCTCTGCCACAGCCACCGCAGCTTCCTCTCCGCACTCCACTACCTCCTCGCACACACTCTCACGTACCTCAACGACCGAACTCGAACCGGAACTCAAACTAAACTGCCAGGTGAAACCCAAGGGGGCCCCCACATCTCAAGGGAAGAACCACACGAGCCCTGCACCAAGAGACAACGAGCAAGGACCTTCAGTGGCCCTCGCACGAGCACAGGTCGAGCCCATAAGGGGGACCTGTTAGGATATGGAGACTTGCCTGTTCAACCCTCGTCCCCCAAGCCTGTCCCCCTCAAGAGCCAGGCCACTCAGTGCCAACTGATGATCATCTGGGAACCGTGTGTTGACAGAACAGGAGGAGGCGCCAGTAGAAGAGAGGGTCCATTTACATCGCTTTAGATGGGGCGAGCAGGTTCTCCAGGGCCATCAGGAGTGATCAAGATCACCTTGGCCTTGCTGTAAGCACCACCGGTGCAGAGGCCTTAGAACATCTGCCATTGGGGTCTGTGCCTCAAAGGTCTTGGAGGAAGGCTGCCACTTGCTGTGTAGATGGGACATCAGAGGATGACTATGAAGTGAGCCAAAGAGGTGAGGAATCCCATAGCTGCCATGGAAACCAGGGCCCTGACGAATGCCCTGGCAGAGGGTTTGTGATTCTGGTACAGATGGGAGATTGCTGTCCTGAGGAAAGATGTCCTGTCGGCCGGAGGCTCAACAAAGCCACCGTCGATGTAGAATGCAGAGTCTATAACATAGAGCCTCTGCATTGGAAACGGATGGGTTTTTGACAGATTCGACAAACGGCCATGCAGCCGGAGCAGGATGTAGTTCTAGGAGACTGATGCTTCCGCTTGCAACTTGAAGGACCCCTGACTTAAGTAGTCATCCAGATATGATAGATCCTTAGCCCTTCCTTGTGTAATAGTCCCACTGAGGGGGCCAAGGTCTCATCCTCTCTCGTCAGCACATCACAGCACCCATCCACTATCCAGATCTCCATGGGTCTCTAGCAGGTTATTAGCCACTGCTACCTGCCTTCATGCTAGATACTCTCCAGACAGTCTATCACAGCACCCATCCACTATCCAGATCTCCATGGGTCGCTAGCAGGTTCTTAGCCATCGCTACCTGCCTTCATGCTAGATACTTTCCAGACAGTCTATCACAGCACCCATCCACTATCCAGATCTCCATGTGTCTCTAGCAGGGATTTAGCCACCCCTACCTGCCTTCATGCTAGATACTCTCCCGACAGTCTATCACAGCACCCATCCACTATCCAGATCTCCATGTGTCTCTAGCAGGGCCTTAGCCACCGCTAACCTCATGCTAGATACTCTCCCGACAGTCTATCACAGCACCCATCCACTATCCAGATCTCCATGTGTCTCTAGCAGGGCCTTAGCCACCGCTACCTGCCTTCATGCTAGATACTCTCCAGACAGTCTATCACAGCACCCATCCACTATCCAGATCTCCATGGGTCTCTAGCAGGGACTTAGCCACCGCTACCTGCCTACATGCTATATACTTTCCAGACAGTCTATCACAGCACCCATCCACTATCCAGATCTCCATGTGTCTCTAGCAGGGATTTAGCCACCCCTACCTGCCTTCATGCTAGATACTCTCCCGACAGTCTATCACAGCACCCATCCACTATCCAGATCTCCATGTGTCTCTAGCAGGGCCTTAGCCACCGCTACCTGCCTTCATGCCAGATACTCTCCAGACAGTCTATCACAGCACCCAGCCACTATCCAGATCTCCATGGGTCTCTAGCAGGGCCTTAGCCACCGCTACCTGCCTTCATGCTAGATACTCTCCAGACAGTCTATCACAGCACCCATCCACTATCCAGATCTCCATGTGTCTCTAGCAGGGCCTTAGCCACCGCTAACTTCATGCTAGATACTCTCCTGACAGTCTATCACAGCACCCATCCACTATCCAGATCTCCATGTGTCTCTAGCAGGGCCTTAGCCACCGCTACCTGCCTTCATGCCAGATACTCTCCAGACAGTCTATCACAGCACCCATCCACTATCCAGATCTCCATGGGTCGCTAGCAGGTTCTTAGCCACCGCTACCTGCCTTCATGCTAGATACTCTCCAGACAGTCTATCACAGCACCCATCCACTATCCAGATCTCCATGTGTCTCTAGCAGGGCCTTAGCCACCGCTATCTGCCTTCATGCTAGATACTCTCCAGACAGTCTATCACAGCACCCATCCACTATCCAGATCTCCATGGGTCGCTAGCAGGTTCTTAGCCACCGCTACCTGCCTTCATGCTAGATACTCTCCAGACAGTCTATCACAGCACCCATCCACCATCCAGACCTCCATGGGTCTCTAGCAGGGACTTAGCCACCCATAGCTGCCTTCATGCTAGATACTCTCCAGACAGTCTATCACAGCAACCATCCACCATCCAGACCTCCATGGGTCTCTAGCAGGGACTTAGCCACCCTACCTACCATCGTTCTGGCTAAAATGCACACACGCTTTCTAAACTCCTCGTATCAATTTCTCATACCTCGCACTTCAGCAATACAAGAGTGTTCACCCACAATGCTTTGAGGCCATACTAATGGCATTAGGCACTATACAAATACCATATAACATAACATAACATGAGGAGCCAATCTTAGGCCTAAGGGAAAGACCACAAACCAGAGGTTCAATAGGCCCCATGCAAATCATAGGAACTGATGGTGAATGTATTTTGTTGTTCAGATTGGCGTCCAACATGTCCTGGGATGCGTGCTAGTCCCCTATGGATAGCAGGGGGATGATCCACTGTAAAGTCTCCATCTTCAAAGGGATCTATTTCACAAAGGCTCTCACTCTCTGTTGGTCGATCATCATCTTGAAACACCCAAAGGCTTTGGGCACTAGAAATATGATTGAGTAGCCTTCCCCCAGAAAATCCTGAAAGCCCCTCTTCAGGTGAACAATCGTCAATATCTCCAGGAGAACAGAGGGTTTCACCACAAATCGGGGAACGGTGGTGATTCAAGGACTAGTTTCCGGAGGGATCTCTGAGCATGTTTATTTATTTATTATTCATTCGAATATTTGCTCAGCACAGGGCTAACCTGGAAGGAGCACCTTTCAAGGCTCTTAGGTTAAAAATGGGGGAGGTGAGACAGAAGTTCTGAAATATGCTCAGGATAGGCTAGAATGATTAGGATAGACAAGTGGTAGCAGGGAAGATGGAGGGGTAGGTTATGTGGGGGAGAAACAAGTATGCTTTGAGGCTCTTTCTAAAAGTAGTGATGGAGGGTGCATTGTGAATGTGAAGAGGTAGGGTGTTCCATGCTTTGGGTGCCCAGCGGGTGAATGCTTGCTTTTGTGGGCATGCTAGTTTGCAGAGAGGAATGTGTAGCAGTTGCTGGCCTGCCTGTCTGGTGTGTGTGTGGGTGATGGCTTTGAGTTTGTCGTGAAGGTAATGTGGGGTTTTGTGGTGGATGGCTTTGAAAGCAATGCAGAGTCCTTTGAGGAGAACTCTCTGGGGTACAGAGAGCCAGTGGAGCTGGACGAGAGCTCAGTGATGTGTGAATGTTTTGGTTGAAGGGAGCTTTGCTGTCATCCAGCTTGGAGACAACCCGTTCTGGGACAGCGGTGCAGAAGTTATCAGGAGGAAGGATCTATCTGATGTTTCATAGGAGGTGTTGTTGTAAATTACATTTTTTGGTGACATCAGCTATGTGGTGTGTGAAGTGTAGAGAAGCCCCACAACTCTCACACCAGAATAAATGCACCCCACTAGGGAAAAAGGCCCAGCACACCTCTTTCAAGGAGAACAAGGTTTAAACTCACAAAAATACAAGTACACGCCACCAAAGAACTCTGCTGCCATGGAGTGCTCTGACAAAAACAACATGAACAATAGGTTTCAAAGGTACACCGCATCACAACTGACGTACATCACATACGTTACAAATCCAGGTAGCTGGTTGGTGTGACCCTATGACCCATATATCCCTTTGGTCCTATAACCCATATAACCTGCTCCATGTGGGATCCCAGGCGATTGGTCCAAGCATCTTATGTCCATCTTCTTCCACTTGGGTATCTTCTTCTTCCGTCATCAAATACAAAGGTTCTTACTGGCAATTCCGTTACACAGTTCATTATTTCGTAGCTCTATTGTGCACCTGGTACAAAGGACATGAGATAGGCGGCTACTTTCAAGGTTGTGGTAACTTTTATTTTTTCTGTTTACCATTCCTCTACTTTTTACAACCATATTCACCATTTTATATAGAGGATTTGTCCATTCATGTCCCTGTGCAGGTGTAAAGTTGTAAGAGGAGCCTCAGTTACTCGTCACTTAGGAATTCCACGGCTGCAACACTTGTCGCATGTTGCACTTTGCTTTCACCTATCCTCTCCTCTGCCGAGACCACAGTTCTACTACTTTTTCTGGTACACTTCTACCACTGATTATAGCAGTTGGGTTTCCAGCCAGCACACAGCACAGCGCAGAACATTCCAGCATATTTGACATCCTGGATGAGGGCAAAGATGGCCTGTTGATGTTCCAGGATCTTTCAGCAGCAGTTGACGTGCTTGACCACGACATCTTATCGTCACGACTCACAAAGGATCGGAACCGTGACCTTCTGGCCATCAGCTGGATCAATTCCTTTCTACGAGGATGGTCCGCCTCAGAGGTAGCATCCATGTCTCCTCTTCTTTTTAGCCTATAAAACCGCTTCATGATCTTCTACATGACAACAAATTCCAGTTCCCAAACTATGCTGACGACACACAGCTGTCGTTTGTGCTATCTACTGATATCACCAAAGACACTGTTCACGTAAACGACATCTTTAATATCATCATCAGCTCGTGGATGAGAGACAACTGCCTATGTCTGGATGATCAAAAGTCAGAATTACTTCTGTTGGCGGCTGCCAACACCATCAAGTACCTTGGCAATTCCTATGCCTTCATGTTAATAAATTCCCCTTCCATTCTCATATTGAGGAAAGCCAAATCCCTAGGCATCTATCGCAGCACTGAGATGAATATGAAGGCCCAGGTGTCAGCCAGAGTCAGCTGCAGTCATCACTATCGTTGCTTGCTCCGCCAAGTTAAATGTTTCATTTCTGACACAAATGCTGCCACCGCAGCTACAACTATTATTGGGAGCAGACTTGACTATGGCAATGCGCTGCTTGCTGAAGTATCATCCTAAGAAGTTGCAAGGCTTCAATTGAACAGAATATAGCCACTCGGATTGTGGCTCACATCCCCAGAAGATCTGTTATCACTCCAGTGTTGAGAAGCTTGCACTGGATGTCGGTTGCCCAAAGCCATGTATATCATTCACAAACGCGGGCATGGGACACCCCTTCATATCTCAAGGCCCGATTACGTCCCTATAATCCCTCTCGCTCCCTTTGCTCAAGCACACAACGGCTCCTAACCAACAAACGACGCGCAGTGGTGGTAGTGGCAGATGCTTTCAAACTGCCGCTTCGGCTTGGTGGAACACCCTACCACGTGCCAGCGTCTGGACTCTAGCTTTGTCTCCTTCAGAAAACACCTGAAAACACACCTTTTCAAAGAACACTTTACATAATTTCATGTTCTGCTATGGACAGACCCCTGTATGACTGGCTCCTTCCCCTATTGTTTGGTTTACTATTCTTAGTAATGTGTTATATGTGTAGTGCTTTGATACCTATGGGCTAAATACATGGATGGATGGATGGATGGATGGATGGATGGATGGATGGATGGATGGATGGATGGATGGATGGATGGATGGATGGATGGATGGATGGATGGATGGATGGATGGATGGATGGATGGATGGATAGATAGATAGATAGATAGATAGATAGATAGATAAATAGATAGATAGAAATAACATTGCTCCAACCTGGGGGGAGCAGCTCCTGTCAGGACTGCTGAGAATTTGAAGGGGCGGAGCCTGTCTTGGCTTGCAGAGAATTTGAAGAGGGGGCGACCTTGACCAGCCGAGGCATGATCAAGTGTCCTATTGTTGGGCACCGGCCGAGACTTCTGGGCATGTGAGCGTGCGTTGTGTCGGAGCGTATCGGGATGCTTATCTTATTGATTTACTTTATCCTCTTTGTCAAATCCAACTTGCAGTGAGTTGGGTCCCTCACCGCTGCTTCTTCCGAAGACATCCCGTCAGGCTGGATAGCATGGAGTCACTCCCGTCAGGCTGGATAGCATGGAGTCACTCCCGTCAGGCTGGATAGCATGGAGTCACTCCCGTCAGGCCGGATAGCATGGAGTCACTCCCGTCAGGCCGGATAGCATGGAGTCACTCCCGTCAGGCCGGATAGCATGGAGTCACTCCCGTCAGGCCGGATAGCATGGAGTCACTCCCGTCAGGCTGGATAGCATGGAGTCACTCCCGTCAGGCTGGATAGCATGGAGTCACTCCCGTCAGGCTGGATAGCATGGAGTCACTCCCGTCAGGCTGGATAGCATGGAGTCAACTGACCGCTTTTCCGGATCTCCCCATTCCTTCTACAATCAATAGCATGGAGAATAGGCAGTCCTCTCTTGGTCTCCTCTTCTCATTGCTGAACTAAAGGACCTTCAGCAACGGGTGGGTTAAAATCTTTCCACTTCATACTGGCTGCCACACGTGCAAGGTGTTTGACACTGGCTTGCGTTCCAGCAGCTTACCCATCGGTTTAGATAGTTCATTTAACTCAGATGATTAAGAGGAGGAGGAGGGTGAAGACGTTCAAGGGTGAGGTCTTTCCTTTGGCTTCTTGGACTGTATCATGGCCGTCTGTTCCTCTCTGAGGGTTTCCTGGACAAGGGTTTTTAGCTGGACTGCTCTTTGCTCCACCTCCATTATTTCCTTCCATGAGCGGACTCTGAGAACTCCGAGGAGGATGAGGAAGGCAGTATATGCGTCGAATATTCCTTTGCCATGTCCATGAGGATGCCATGGAATGCCGTCTGTCAAGTCAACACCAATTTCTTTATACTACACGAGTTATTTAAAAGGTCCTGCAGCCAGGCAACCCCGGTGCTACGAGGAACCATGTTGGTAAAAAACGTCATGTATACTCCCTCACCCACTTACCCTGTTCTGTCCTAGTCCAATGATTGGGGGTGGAGGGAGCGAGATAGCCCTCCACTGGCCCCATGGGGGGTGTATTCTTCCATATACCACCTCTCCCGCATTATACAGACCTCAGAACTCCAATCCTGCATTATGCCATGTGTGTAGCATTGCGTCGATGCATGCCGACTGCCATGTTGGACCTCCCTCGGCTCACCTGCTTCCGCGAGGGAAGAGAGGGTCTTTTGCCACTTCTGTGCGGAACTGTGGCATTGCCATCGAAGACACCCAAGTTCCTGAAGTAATGCAGAGCCCTCACCTCCTGGCCCACCAGGCCTAGCTCAGGTGTCCAAGAGGGAAACATACTAACCCGGGCCCGTTCCCTCCCATCCTCTCCGGATGGGCTTCCGCACCATCAAACTGAAATACAGGATACCATTTTCCAATAGTACTTAGTAGCAGTTGATTTGTCGGCTCTAGGCTTGGTGATTTTTCATTTTGTCCTTCCCTCGATGGCCCCTCCCTACAGTAACAATATTACTTTGATTGCCTAGAGAAAATAAATTAAGTTACTATTGATAAACTCATTCCAGGATTGAGGAAACTAGACTTGTACATTGCAGATGGAGCCACAGTAGACGCAGTAGCGATGAGTACAACAATAACCTTTTTCATATCACTTATCATCTCCAATTTCTAATTATTATTATTGTTATGGAATGTATTGAGTGCGGACCAAGCTTTGAGAAGCTACAGAGAGCTTACAAAGGTTTACACCAATACAGATACATAACAGAGCGCTTTACAGAGGTATACAACAGTTCAGATGCATATTGGAGTGATTTACAGAGGTATACAACAGTTCAGATGCATAACGGAGCGCTTTACAGAGGTATACAACAGTACAGATGAATAACGGAGCGCTTTACAGAGGTATACAACAGTTCAGATGCATATTGGAGTGATTTACAGAGGTATACAACAGTACAGACCCATATTGGAGTGATTTACAGAGGGATACAACAGTACAGTTGCATAACAGAGTGCTTTACAGTGGTATACAACAGTACAGGTGCATAATGGAGTGCTTTTCAGAGGTATACAACAGTACAGATCCATATTGGAGTGATTTACAGAGGTATACAAAAGTACTGATGCATAATAGAGTGCTTTACAGAGGGATACAACAGTACAGCTGCATAACAGAGCGCTTTACAGAGGTATACAACAGTACAGATGCATAATAGAGCGCTTTTCAGAGGTCACAACAATACAGATGCATAACGGAGCGCTTTAGAGAGGTATACAACAGTACGGATCCATATTGGAGTGATTTACAGAGGTATACAAAAGTACAGATGCATAATAGAGCGCTTTACAGAGGGATACAACAGTACAGCTGCATAACAGAGCGCTTTACAGAGGTATACAACAGTACAGCTACATAACAGAGCGCTTTTCAGAGGTCACAACAATACAGATGCATAACGGAGCGCTTTAGAGAGGTATACAACAGTACAGATCCATATTGGAGTGATTTACAGAGGTATACAAAAGTACAGATGCATAATAGAGTGCTTTTCAGAGGTCACAACAATACAGATGCATAACGGAGTGCTTTTCAAAGGTAACAAAATAACAGATATACAGCAGAGGGTAGGATACAGAGTGGGACAGAGGAGGGGTACAGCTGTACCGGGTGCTGGGATGGAGAGGTGTGGGCAGCCTCTAGCGAGTCAGGCGGCACGAGGGGGGACATGATGGCCTAGGTGTTGAGGCGGAGAAAGATAGCTAATGAAGTTAAAATTAAAACTATGAGGAGTAAGTGGTCCATGGCCACCATTTCTAAACAAAGGAATATAGCACACAAATGGAAAAGAAATCAGAACGACTACAATAACCTTGGTATCCCCTGGTTTTACCGACAGCAAAAACGTCAAAGTACTTTATTGGGATTTAACCCTGTGAATATTTTGGACACTTTATGATTTAACCCTGTGATTGTTTTTGGATACTTGTTCAGGTAATATATTGGCCAGGAATTGGGGTGCGTGCCTCACCCCTGCTTTTTTGAACAATTAACTTGTGGAGATCCGGACTCCAGAGGCTGCAGCACCAGGGTTATTTTGCCCTACACTGAAGAGCCATATTCATGGCTTTCTCCCCTCCCCCTGCAAAGGTTATGATGTGTGTGTTGGAGGGGAGTCTTTCACTGGTCACCGGAATTGTTTAAAAGGGTTCACTACATTGACCATAATTCCTAGAGACTGCAACTGCATTTATATTGGTTTCACCTGAATTGAATGGCAACACAGCCTCCCTGATGAGTATTGCAGATACGAAAGCGCTTGGAGGAGCACAACAGTGCAAGAAGGGAATTAACCCCTGTGAACTTTATTGGGATTTAACCCTGTGAATATTTTGTACACTTTGGGATTTAACCCTGTGATTATTTTTGGATGCTTGTTCAGGTAATATATCGGCCAGGAATTGGAGTGTGCGCCTCGCCCCTGCTTTTTTGAAAAACACTTCATAGTAATTTAGTTTGAGAATATTATTTTGAAATACTTCGAAATTATATGTGTATTTTTGGGGTAAGAGGTAAGGGGGGTGGAGAGGTGTTTGGGATGAGGTTGGGAGTGGTGGGGAAGGTGGTCCAGGGAGGATGCCGCCCCCAAAAAAATGAACACATTCAGAGAAAATCTTCGAAGTAATACCATCGAAGGAAATTACTTCAAAGTGTTTTGAGTCTGTGAAATGACATGGAAGCGTGACCTTCCGCTAAAACTAGAAATGCAAAAGTATCAATCTGCTATCACAGCAGCCAAAAAGACCTACTTTGCCCATCGAAGAGATCAGGCGGCTAATTTCAGCAAGGAGTTATGTAACCAGCCCCCAGCCAGTAATATCCACCCTAGCATGGTGTGACATGCTGCAGTCTCAATGTGCTAATAAGACCACTGAAATGAGTAAACACATCCTGAAACAACACCAGATGAGGAGCCCGACTTTCAACTCAATAAAACCAACACCTTCCGATGATCTACACCTCGCCCACCATTAGGATCAATGCTCTTCCTTGAGTTTGAAGCTGTCACCATTGAAGACATTACATCCACCACCTTTGGTATCAAGTCCACCACTTGCGCTGGAGACCTGTGCCCGACCTCATTAAAGCTTGCCTAGACACACTTGGGCCAATTATCACAACAGGTTCAAATGCTTTATTTCAGGGTGGTAATGTTCCCAATAATGAGAAACACTTTTGGGTCACACCCCTATTGAAGAAATAAAATCTACCAAGGACTGTGCCAGCTATCGCCCGATAACAAATACTGTGCTTGCTAAAAGTGCTAGATACGGCAGCCACGATTCAAATGCAGGATTCTGTTAGAAACAAGATCTCTGCTGGGAGACTGCCCATTGGGCTCCCACCCCAAAGAGGACCAGAACGGGCACTCTTTGATGTAAAAAAAGCTATGGCTATTACCTGATTTTCCGGGTTCATGGTCCTTCTTGTGTCCTGTGAAACTATGTTTTCTGTGTTTATGTGCGCCCAGATGCCTGCAGGCTGTTGCGTGTTATAAACAAATAACTAAATAAAATGAAGGACTCCCTGTTCCACATCATCGACCAAGGTTTTCATGTTTTTTTAATGCTGTTGGATTTGTCAGCTGCCTTCGACACCATGGACCAGCCAGAGGCGTTGCTGAGGGGTGGGGGATGGAGGTGAGAGGGCTATAGCCCCAAGTCTTATGGTTGTAGCCCCGGATAGAAGCTCAGGGGTTACAACCAAAAAGGCTCACTAGCCTCCAGTCCTGACAGTCCCAAAATTAGCATAGCTCTGGATGTTTTCCAGACTTAGCAACACCTGCCAACCCTCCTCCAGGGATTTCAACAAACAGCAGACATGTCAGAGGAAGCCATCAACTGGATAGCGTCTGTCAGGAGTAATAGGGTTGAACGGATTAAATTGGGCAGTTCGGTATCCGGCCAAGTGTAAACTAGGTTTGCTGTCCCGCAGGGAGCGTGCATCTCCCCGATGGTATTCAACTTGTGTGTGAAACCTTTGCACAGCATATTGTTTAGCATTGTCGTAGAGTTTCCACACTATGCCGATGATACACAGACTGTCTTCGAACTGGATAACAACCCTGAGTCCAAGTATCGGAAAATTCAACAAGTCTCCTGATGGATAGAATCTTGAAGGTCTGTGAAGTGGTTGTCATTGAATGAAGATAAAACTGAGATTCTGTTTGTTCCTCCACCTTCACTATATCCCAAAGTATGGGAAACCTCTCAGAATGTTCCCTGGCAGGCCACGTGGTACTTCTCCATGACCTCTCAACTCGCCATCACACATGATCAACTCATTTGCATGTTACTTCGTCGCATCAGGCCGCCCTTATAAGAATCACTGCGTGCCACAGTAGTCAGGGCTACTGCAGGCTCATGATTGGACTACTGCAACTCACTTAATCCATGTTCCACTGAAGCCATGATTCACTGCTTCTGCTCTTGCAACATACTGCAGCACTTAGAGTCATACATGTGTCTTAAAGGGATCATTAGAGCTCTAGACTACCTCCCTATCAAGGCTGGAATCACTTTTAAACCACTAACCATTGCTTATAAAGCACTGTTCGGTCATTCTCCCCTCTAGCTACATAGATGAAATGGCACACTAGCTGGCGGCCTCTCAGGCTTCCATGTAAATACACCTTGTGGTGCTCATTCTTGCCGGACCAGAGCATTGCGTGAAAAGCTCTGGAACATCCTGTACCAGTGGAGCTTCCCAACATCAAAGGTCACCAGGAAATGCATTAACACCGCCCTATTCCATTCATTCACAGTATTTGCAAACCCTGAGACACTTCCAGTATTTGCTAGCAGTATTTGCACCCCTGGGCATCACCATACGATACTACCTCGGATCCCTGGTTCAGGGCGTCAGCACTCGTTGAAGCAGCCCGAAGTGCAACCTGCTGTGAAGACCAGCCCAGGAGGCCTTCCGGCAAACCTACGTGTGGGCAGAAAAAACAACCAGAAGTATTACGTTTTGCAGCCTTGTTCATAGGAGGTGGGGTGGGGGCTAGAGGGAAAAACTGAAATGGATTTGGTGAATCTCTGTGGAAAGGCTGATGGGCTTCACAGTGTAAGGACTGGGACGAGGAAGAGGGGCATGGGGCTAATGAGCAAATGTGGGGGCTCTTCACCACTGGAGGGAAAGTTGTTGAGCTCCTGAGATCAGGAACACACCTCAAATGGCCCTACTATGGGTTAATATCAGCATTTGCTGCACAGAGGTACCAAGACTTCATCTATCACACACCACCCCCATAGTTGAAATATCCCGCTGCACACATTGTGACCTCACTGCTTACCTCATGCTACCCTCAATGACGGGTACGGCGCTGCATTGCTTTCCAGCTAGGTGGGCGCTATATATAAGCCAAATACAAATGTCTCTGATGGCAGCACACATTCACCTCCGCTCCATGGCCACTTTCTTCCTCAAGCAAACATTCTCCTCCGCTCCATGGCCACTTTCTTCCTCAAACACACATCCACCTCCGCTCCATGGGTACTTTCTTCCTCAAGCACACATCCACCTCCGCACCATGGCCACTTTCTTCCTCAAACACACACCCACTTCCGCTCCATGGCCACTTTCTTCCTCAATCACACATCCACCTCCGCTCCATGGCAACTTTCTTCCTCAAGCACACATCTACCTCCGCTCCATGGCCACTTTCTTCCTCAAGCACACATACACCTCTGCTCCATGGCCACTTTCTTCCTCAAGCACACATCCACCTCTGCTCCATGGCCACTTTATTCCTCAAGCACACATCCACCTCCGCTCCACGGGCACTTTCTTCCTCAAGCACACATCCACCTTCGCTCCATGGCCACTTTCTTCCTCAAGCACACATCCACCTCTGCTCCATGGCCACTTTCTTCCTCAAGCACACATCCACCTCTGCTCCATGGCAACTTTCTTCCTCAAGCACACACCCACCCCCGCTCCATGGCCACTTTCTTCCTCAAGGACACATCCACCTCCGCTCCATGGCCACTTTCTTGTTCAAGCACACATCCACCCCTGTTCCATGGCCACTTTCTTCCTCAAGCACACATCCACCTCCGCTCCATAGCCACTTTCTTCCGCAAGCACACATCCACCCCCGTCCATGGCCACTTTCTTCCTCAAGCACACATCCACCTCCGCTCCATGGCCACTTTCTTCCTCAAGCACATATCCACCTCCGCTCCATGGCCACTTTCTTCCTCAATCACACACCCACCTCCGTTCCATGGCCACTTTCTTCCTCAAGCACACATCCACCTCCGCTCCATGGCTACTTTCTTCCTCAAGCACACATCCACCTCCGCTCCATGGCCACTTTCTTCCTCAAGCACACATACACCTCCGCTCCATGGCCACATTCTTCCTCAAGCACACATCCACCTCCGCTCCATGGCCACTTTCTTCCTCAAGCACACATCCACCTCCGCTTCATGACCACTTTCTTCCTCAAGCACACATCCACCTCTGCTCCATGGCCACTTTCTTCCTCAGGCACACATCCACTTCCGCTCTATGGCCACTTTCTTCCTCAAGCACACATCCAATTCCGCTCCATGGTCACTTACCTCCTCAAGCACACATCCACCCCCGCTCCATAGCCTCTTTCTTCCTCAAGCACACACCCACCTCCGCTCCATGGCCACTTTCTTCCTCAGGCACACATCCACCTCCGCTCCATGGATACTTTCTTCCGCAGGGACACAATCAACTCCGCTTCATGGCCACTTTCTTCCTCAAGCATGCATCCACTTCCGCTCCATGGCAACTTTCTTCCTCAAGCACACATCCACCTCCGCTCCATGGCCACTTTCTACCTCAAGCACACATCCACCTCCGCTCCATGGCCACTTTATTCCTCAGGCACACATCCACCCCTGCTCCATGGCCACTTTCTTCCTAAGGCACACATCCACCCCTGCTCCATGGCCACTTTCTTCCTAAGGCACACATCCACCTACGCTCCATGGCCCCTTTCTTCCTCAAGCACACATCCACCTCCGCTCCATGGCCACTTTCTTCCTCAAGCACACATCCACCCCCACTCCATGGCCACTTTCTTCCTCAAGCAACCATCCACCTCTGCTCCATGGCCACTTTCTTCCTCAAGCACACATCCACCTCCGCTCCATGGCCACTTTCTTCCTCAAGCACACATCCACCTCCGCTCCATGGCCAGTTTCTTCCTCAGGCACACATCCACCTCCGCTCCATGGCCACTTTCTTCCTCAAGCACACATCCACCTCCGCTCCCTGGCCACTTTCTTCCTCAGGCACACATCCACCTCTGCTCCATGGCCACTTTCTTCCTCAAGCACACATCCACCTCCGCTCCCTGGCCACTTTCTTCCTCAAGCACACATCCACCTCCGCTCCCTAGCCATTTTCTTCCTCAAGCACACATCCACCCCCGCTCCATGGCCACTTTCTTCCTCAAGCACACATCCACCCCCGCTCCATGGCCACTTTCTTCCTCAGGCACACATCCACCTCTGCTCCATGCCCATTTTCTTCCTCAAGCACACATCCACCCCCGCTCCATGCCAACTTTCTTCCTCAGGCACACATCTACCCCCACTCCATGGCCACTTTCTTCCTCAGGCACACATCCACCTATGCTCCATGGCCACTTTCTTCCTCAAGCACACATCCACCTCCGCTCCATGGCCACTGTCTTCCTCAAGCACACATCCACCCCCACTCCATGGCCACTTTCTTTCTCAAGCACACATCCACCTCCGCTTCATGGCCACTTTCTTCCTCAAGCACACATCCACCTCCGCTCCAAGGCCACTTTCTTCCTCAAGCACACATCCACCTCCGCTCCATGGCCACTTTCTTCCTCAGGCACACATCCACCTCCGCTCCATGGCCACTTTCTTCCTCAAGCACACATCCAGCTCCGTTCCCTGCCCACTTTCTTCCTCAAGCACACATCCACCTCTGCTCCCTGGCCACTTTCTTCCTCAAGCACACATCCACCTCCGCTCCATGGCCACTTTCTTCCTCAAGCACACATCCACCTCCGCTCCCTGGTCACTTTCTTTCTCAAGCACACATCCACCTCTGCTCCATGGCCACTTTCTTCCTCAGGCACACATCCACCTCTGCTCCATGGCCATTTTCTTCCTCAAGCACACATCCACCCCTGCTCCATGGCCACTTTCTTCCTCAGGCACACATCCACCTACGCTACATGGCCACTTTCATCCCCAAGCACACATCCACCTCTGCTCCTTGGCCACCTTCTTCCTCAAGCACACATCCACCCCCGCTCCATGGCCACTTTCTTTCTCAAGCACACATCCACCTCCGCTCCATGGCCACTTTCTTCCTCAAGCACACATCCACCTCCGCTCCATGGCCACTTTCTTCCTCAAGCACACATCACCTCCGCTCCATGGCCACTTTCTTCCTCAGGCACACATCCACCTCCGCTCCATGGCCACTTTCTTCCTTAGGCACACATCCACCTCCGCTCCATGGCCACTTTCTTCCTCAAGCACACATCCACCTCCGCTCTCTGGCCACTTTCTTCCTCAAGCACACATCCACCTCCGCTCCCTGGCCACTTTCTTCCTCAAGCACACATCCACCTCCGCTCCATGGATACTTTCTTCTGCAAGCACACATCCACCTCCGCTCCCTGGCCACTTTCTTTCTCAAGCACACATCCACCTCTGCTCCATGGCCACTTTCTTCCTCAGGCACACATCCACCTCCGCTCCATGGCCACTTTCTTCCTCAAGCACACATCCACCTCCGCTCCATGGCCACTTTCTTCCTCAAGCATACATCCACCTCCGCTCCCTGCCCACTTTCTTCCTCAGGCACACATCCACCTACGCTGCATGGCCACTTTCATCCCCAAGCACACATCCACCTCTGCTCCTTGGCCACCTTCTTCCTCAAGCACACATCCACCCCCGCTCCATGGCCACTTTCTTTCTCAAGCACACATCCACCTCCGCTCCATGGCCACTTTCTTCCTCAAGCACACATCCACCTCCGCTCCATGGCCACGTTCTTCCTCAAGCACACATCACCTCCGTTCCATGGCCACTTTCTTCCTCAGGCACACATCCACCTCCGCTCCATGGCCACTTTCTTCCTTAGGCACACATCCACCTCCGCTCCATGGCCACTTTCTTCCTCAAGCACACATCCACCTCCGCTCTCTGGCCACTTTCTTCCTCAAGCACACATCCACCTCCGCTCCCTGGCCACTTTCTTCCTCAAGCACACATCCACCTCTGCTCCATGGCCACTTTCTTCCTCAGGCACACATCCACCTCCGCTCCATGGCCACTTTCTTCCTCAAGCACACATCCACCTCCGCTCCATGCCCACTTTCTTCCTCAAGCACACATCCACCTCCGCTCCATGGATACTTTCTTCTGCAAGCACACATCCACCTCCGCTCCCTGGCCACTTTCTTTCTCAAGCACACATCCACCTCTGCTCCATGGCCACTTTCTTCCTCAGGCACACATCCACCTCCGCTCCATGGCCACTTTCTTCCTCAAGCACACATCCACCTCCGCTCCATGCCCACTTTCTTCCTCAAGCACACATCCACCTCCGCTCCATGGCCACTTTCTTCCCCAGGCACACATCCACCTCCGCTCCATGGCCACTTTCTTCCTCAGGCACACATCCACCTCCGCTCCATGGCCACTTTCTTCCTCAAGCACACATCCACCTTCGTTCCATGGCCACTTTCTTCCTCAAGCACACATCCACCTCCGCTCCATGGCCACTTTCTTCCCCAGGCACACATCCACCTCCGCTCCATGGCCACTTTCTTCCTCAGGCACACATCCACCTCCGCTCCATGGCCACTTTCTTCCTCAGGCACACATCCACCTCCGCTCCATGGCCACTTTCTTCCTCAAGCACACATCCACCTCCGCTCCATGCCCACTTTCTTCCTCAAGCACACATCCACCTCCGCTCCATGGCCACTTTCTTCCTCAAGCACACATCCACCTCCGCTCCATGCCCACTTTCTTCCTCAGGCACACATCCACCTCCGCTCCATGGCCACTTTCTTCCTCACTCCTCTTTAACTTTTCTTTGCGATGCTTCACTCCTGTGCCCAGTCTCCTGCTGTGCCTCTTCTTTCCTCCCCCTCCCACTTCCTCCTGGTTATTCCCTTGTGACATCCCCACAGTGGGGGGTCTCTCGTATTCTCTCTGACCGTTGCCCTTGCCCCGTCTCCTGGTTATTCCCTTGTGACATCCCCACAGTGGGGGGTCTCTTGTGTTCTCTATGATCCCTTACCCTTGCCCCTTCTCCTGCCCTTCTCCTGGTTATTCCATTGTGAGACCCCCACGGTTGGGGGGTCTCTCATATTCTCTCTGACCCTCTGCCCTTTCCCCTTCTCCTGCCCTTCTCCTCGTTATTCCTTTGGGACACCCCCACGGTTGGGGGGTCTCTCATATTCTCTCTGACCCTTTGCCCTTTTCCCTTCTCCTGCCCTTCTCCTGGTTATTCCCTTGTGACACCCCACGGTTGGGGGGTCTCTCATGTTCTCTCTGCCCCTTTGCCCTTTCCCCTTATCCTGGTTATTCCCTTGTGACACCCCCACGGTTGGGGGGTCTCTCATGTTCTCTCTGCCCCTTTGCCCTTTCCCCTTCTCCTGCCCTTCTCCTGGTTATTCCCTTGTGACACCCCCACGGTTGGGGGGTCTCTCATGTTCTTTCTGACCCTTTGCCCTTTCCCCTTCTCCTGCCCTTCTCCTGGTTATTCCCTTGTGACACACCCCCACGGTTGGGGGTCTCTCATGTTCTCTCCGCCCCTTTGCCATTTCCCCTTCTCCTGCCCTTCTCCTGGTTATTCCCTTGTGACACCCCCACGGTTGGGGGGTCTCTCATGTGCTCCCTGCCCCTTTGCCCTTTCCCCTTCTCCTGGTTATTCCCTTGTGACACACACCCCCACGGTTGGGGGATCTCGCATGTTCTCTCTGGCCATTTGCCCATGCCCATTCTCGCCAGCATCACTTCTCTCCTCTGCCCACTTTTTGTTCCCATGTCCGTTCACTCCTCTCTGCCTACTCCGGGCTCTTTTTTCTTTCATCTACTCTCCTGCTCCCCACAATCTGCCTCCCCTGAACCACTCCTTTTGGGCACCGAACGCAGAGAAGACTTTCAGCCTAGCTTCTGTGTAGATACTTGGTTAACTGCTAGAACTCTGAAATTGTTTATTGTACAAACGTTTTACTACATAAAAACCTCAATTAAAAATGTGTAATGTGAAGGTTACAGTTTCGTCCAAGACGTAAATGGTGTTTGTCGCTGGGCCAGTACACAACGATTGTGTTATCTGTGCTTGGCCAATACATGTAAAAGCAGTCTACACGTGCCGTCAAAAAGAAAGCCACGCTGCCCCCCTTTTGCCTTTGTGGTTGGCAACCCCTTATTTACATTTCGGGAGCCATCTGGCTCATGTTTGCTGTGTTGACTGGATGCATTGGGCCACACATACCTTGTGTAGTACAAGTAGGGCCGTGGGGGGCGGGGCGGCCTGTCTGACTCGGCTCTGGTTAAAGGCTCGCCATGTCCTGTCTGCTGCTGGCCCGGCCACTGTTTATCCGGGTGTCTGGGGCGGGGCGGCCATCACTGCACACAGCTCCACCCCGTGACTTTCCGTGCATGGTAAGGTGCACACAGCTCTGCGCACTCATGCATGCCAGTGGGTTTATGTGGGCGACACCAGGCAGCTTCTAAACCAGGGCCCTCTCTGGTCCTTGCACACGCACGCGCACGCACACCACACGCACGTTCACAATGTATAGAATAGGAACGGTTCTGAGCGGCCCACCGCCCCCACCATATAAACTGCACGCATTAACTTTGCCCTTTCCCAAAACACATCACTGCCAGCAGCACTGTTACTGTGAGCCTGGGTTTCAAATACGGGCTATAAATAGCACCTGCTTGCGTCACCGAAAGACAAATAATATTGACTTAGCTTCCTAGCTTTGTAGCGATTATTTACCTTTTTATGAAGTGGCGAGTGGTTACTTCAGTGCTGGCCAAGCCATACAAGCACAGTGACATTACCCTGTGCAGGAAAGGTCACGTGTATAGCGCTGGCTTCAGGACCCGAAGGGGGTGCGTTAGGGTGCGTGTTTGGGTGCGCGCGTGTGTGTGTGCGTGCGGGCTGTGTATGTGCCCGCGTGTCTGTGCGTATACGCGCGTGTGGTTGTGGGTGGGTGCGTGCGTGCAAGCCACAGTGTGCTTGTGGGTGTGGGCTTGACGCATTATCACCACAAGCCTTCCTGGCTTCGTCGGCTCGCCTCTTCATGCTTTCCTTGACCCTCATGTCTTGTGTCTACATCTCAGAGTCTCCTTCATAGCCTTCCCCCGTGCCCGCGACATGCGCGATCCGTGTGCGAATGTTCCTCCCAAACATTGCTTCTGACCTTCTGACGGTGCCTTTCCCGTGGTGCTGTGAGGTGGTGTTTCGGTAGTCTCTTAATAGTTGATACAATATTGCGAATGTTCCTTCCAAACATTACTTCTGACCTTCTGACGGTGCCTTTCCCGTGGTGCTGTGAGGTGGTGTTTCGGTAGTCTCTTAATAGTTGATACAATATTGCGAATGTTCCTCCCAAACATTACTTCTGACCTTCTGACGGTGCCTTTCCCGTGGTGCTGTGAGGTGGTGGTTCGGTAGTCTCTTAATAGTTGATACAATATTGCGAATGTTCCTCCCAAACATTACTTCTGACCTTCTGACGGTGCCTTTCCCGTGGTGCTGTGAGGTGGTGGTTCGCTAGTCTCTTAATAGTTGATACAATATTGCGAATGTTCCTCCCAAACATTACTTCTGACCTTCTGACGGTGCCTTTCCCGTGGTGCTGTGAGGTGGTGGTTCGGTAGTCTCTTAATAGTTGATACAATATTGCGAATGTTCCTCCCAAACATTACTTCTGACCTTCTGACGGTGCCTTTCCCGTGGTGCTGTGAGGTGGTGGTTCGGTAGTCTCTTAATAGTTGATACAATATTGCGAATGTTCCTCCCAAACATTACTTCTGACCTTCTGACGGTGCCTTTCCCGTGGTGCTGTGAGGTGGTGGTTCGGTAGTCTCTTAATAGTTGATACAATATTGCGAATGTTCCTCCCAAACATTACTTCTGACCTTCTGACGGTGCCTTTCCCGTGGTGCTGTGAGGTGGTGTTTCGGTAGTCTCTTAATAGTTGATACAATATTGCGAATGTTCCTTCCAAACATTACTTCTGACCTTCTGACGGTGCCTTTCCCGTGGTGCTGTGAGGTGGTGTTTCGGTAGTCTCTTAATAGTTGATACAATATTGCGAATGTTCCTCCCAAACATTACTTCTGACGGTGCCTTTCCCTTTCCCGTGGTGCTGTGAGGTGGTGTTTCGGTAGTCTCTTAATAGTTGATACAATATTGCGAATGTTCCTCCCAAACATTACTTCTGACGGTGCCTTTCCCGTGGTGCTGTGAGGTGGTGTTTCGGTAGTCTCTTAATAGTTGATACAATATTGCGAATGTTCCTCCCAAACATTACTTCTGACCTTCTGACGGTGCCTTTCCCGTGGTGCTGTGAGGTGGTGGTTCGGTAGTCTCTTAATAGTTGATACAATATTGCGAATTTTCCTCCCAAACATTACTTCTGACGGTGCCTTTCCCGTGGTGCTGTGAGGTGGTGTTTCGGTAGTCTCTTAATAGTTGATACAATATTGCGAATGTTCCTCCCAAACATTACTTCTGACGGTGCCTTTCCCGTGGTGCTGTGAGGTGGTGTTTCGGTAGTCTCTTAATAGTTGATACAATATTGCGAATGTTCCTTCCAAACATTACTTCTGACCTTCTGACGGTGCCTTTCCCGTGGTGCTGTGAGGTGGTGTTTCGGTAGTCTCTTAATAGTTGATACAATATTGCGAATGTTCCTCCCAAACATTACTTCTGACGGTGCCTTTCCCTTTCCCGTGGTGCTGTGAGGTGGGGTTTCGGTAGTCTCTTAATAGTTGATACAATATTGCGAATGTTCCTTCCAAACATTACTTCTGACCTTCTGACGGTGCCTTTCCCGTGGTGCTGTGAGGTGGTGTTTCGGTAGTCTCTTAATAGTTGATACAATATTGCGAATGTTCCTCCCAAACATTACTTCTGACGGTGCCTTTCCCTTTCCCGTGGTGCTGTGAGGTGGTGTTTCGGTAGTCTCTTAATAGTTGATACAATATTGCGAATGTTCCTCCCAAACATTACTTCTGACGGTGCCTTTCCCGTGGTGCTGTGAGGTGGTGTTTCGGTAGTCTCTTAATAGTTGATACAATATTGCGAATGTTCCTCCCAAACATTACTTCTGACCTTCTGACGGTGCCTTTCCCGTGGTGCTGTGAGGTGGTGGTTCGGTAGTCTCTTAATAGTTGATACAATATTGCGAATGTTCCTCCCAAACATTACTTCTGACGGTGCCTTTCCCGTGGTGCTGTGAGGTGGTGTTTCGGTAGTCTCTTAATAGTTGATACAATATCTTTTCCGCGGGTTCTCCGGTCAGGCGTGCGATCTGGACATTTCTTTTTATGTTGCTCATGAATCTTTCTATGGTCCTGTTGGCCTTTGGCCACAGAGGGGGTAACATGTCGATGTGTGAATCCCATGAATTCTGCAAAGGCTTTGAAGTCTTGCCCTGTGAATGGGGGCCCATTTTCCGACTTGACTATCCTGGGTATCCCATATGCGGCAAACATTCCGTCCAGTGCCGGCATGGTATGCAGCTGTGGAGGGCACTAACGGTACATCTGGGAATCTTGAGTACTCCTCCATCGCCACTAATATGTAGTGTCTGCCTTCAATGGGTCCGAGAAAGTCAATTGCTATTTCATCCCATTCATTTTCAGGTAGTTCCGTCATGCGTAAGGGTTCTGGCCGGGTGAGTGGCCATATTGTGAAAACAAAGAGAAAATATCGAGGCTGAGTACCCCAAAAGGAAATATACTGAACACGGGTTACAAAGGAACATACAAAAGATCTTTATTTTATACTGAACAGTTTCAAAGGACAAAAGTAACGGATAGCTATCGGCCCTCAGTACAACACAGCGAACTCCAGCGTGGTTCGGTGAGCTCAGTGAGTGGGACTGTACATTAGAATAGTCGCACCTTTTATACCTGTGAAACATGATGTCCAACCCCGCTGTGGTTTAATATTCATTAATACATTACGGATCTAGGGTTCGTGCCGAGTTCACACATCTATACGTTTAGGGTTTACATTTAATGTATTCACCAACAAGCCTCAATGGCTACAGTGTACTTTAGGATTTCTTATATAGACCTTCTCAAACATCTATACAATGTAGTTTAAACAAATATCTCAGTTCAGTATTTGAATACATTGTTCGTTACATATGCTCGCTGATTAGCTTCATTGACATGAGTAATCCTTTACACACAGGTCAACGAAGGACAAGGTCTCAGTTCATGACCCTAACAAGTGGCCTGCAGGCAAGTTACACATTAGTTTATTCATAGGGGTCAAGACGGCCATGTTACATTTTCGGAGTGACACTGTCCACCATTTTAGCTCACAGGGTGACTTTGCAAAGAGAACCTAAAATGGCGGTTTGACCTAAAATGGTGGCTTACATTGATTCAAGGGTCGGGACCTTGCAACACGAATTTCTTCGCAGGTGGCTTACAAGCAGCTTGGCGAGGGCCAATATACATATATTCATTATAATAGGAGGCACGATATAATTTCCCGTTTGACAAACCCTCCTTTTGGCCTATGCCAAGTGCTAAAACTACTTCTAGTCAATTTACAAACAACTCCACGTCGCAACATCCATAAACCCTGAATCACTATCAGAAATATCTATTGCCATTAGATCAGTTGCTAAGATTTCCTTTGACACATATTCTTTGGAGTTTTTATTTGGGGCATGTACCTTATGTCCTATTGTACCTATCGTCTGTGCGCAACATCCCCCTAGCATCAAACATATACTAGGTACACACTGGATACAACAGCAAAAAAACAACAGAATTCCCAAAATGATCAGTAAGACCGACAACACCTTCCAACCCCAAGATCTCAAGAAGTCCCAGAACCAAGTGCTAAGATCCCAGTTTCCCTCGGGAACATGCCCTTCTGAACTAAGGGCGTGCAGATTCTGTATTGCCTTGAAGATAGTTGGGGAGGAATCTGGCACGAAAACACAGCAAGCGGACCCCTCTAATTTACACACTCCACCACGTTCAGCCAGAATGACATCTAATGCCATCCGGTTCTGAAGTGCTACTAATCTTATTGCCTTCTGTTCTAATGTCATATTATAGAGTATGTCCGTGGCCCGGTTGATGGTTCTCTCCAGTACTCTTGCTAGTCTTCTGATGTCTTCAGAATTCGCTATCTGCCCCCAAAATGGCACAAATGATTTTGCTACATCTCCCAACACCTGTGCTGGATCGTCACCATTCTCGTCCCGCCGAGGACGAGCCTTTGAAACCTCTATAGTACTACCTATGAATACCCCGAGTAGGATCCCTAAATAACACGTTCCTTGCCAATCCCTGGGTAACCATCGAAATGCTACATTACTACAAACAAAGTAGACAGGTTCGCCTACATACAAAGGTCTGTCTTCCCCAGTCAAATTCGCAACATTGGCACAACCTTTAAAATCTCCCATTGACTGAGTACCATTCCTCTGTCTGCAGAAAGAAACTGAATTGGGGCTATGGTTAACAATGTACAAAGGAGGCATGGCATCCTTATTGCCTATCGGAGCCATCTTGAAGGAAATTAAAGATTGAATGGGATGAAACAGTCTATCAGAGGGCCTAATAGAAGCAACGTTAAGCTTGCTCCTATAAGCGAAAACATACATTACAACAAGCGTACATTTCTCAAAACTATTCAAATTAGTACCATCAAAGTTCCCTGAGATGCTATCGTTCCAACGGCCAAAGAACAGTGCTCTAAGAGAAGCATAACAAGCAGTTGTCAAAGGTAAAGGATGAATATACGAACCTAACCCCTTATCCCCAGGTTGTGGTAAATGTGAGCAGACCCAACAGTTGGACCTATTAAAAATGGCATGCGTAGCATTCATGATAAGTAACAATGTATTGTTATGATATCTTTGTCTATGCTGAGAGTCTCTAGGAGACAAAGTATGCAAATACACAAAAGGAGTAGGGACATTGGATACATTTTCAGTTGGTAACAAGGTTTCGAATGGATGCACTTCTTCCAGGTACCAGAGACTTAGCACAGTTACTATTATAAAACCAATCGATATTATAAAACGACAGCAATACGTTTTCGGGACCAAGAGATTTGTCCATTTCCCGGCCAGTCACACAATCATTTATCAGTCCAGTATGAGCAGTAGTGGTTGCCGGCATTGCAGTCTTCAAACGACAAACTCCAGTGTTGTTAGCTGGCGACCTCCCGGCTGTACGATTTCTTATTCCTTCCACAACCCTAGCCAACAGAATCCCCTTTTCTCAAACAATTACTTGGGCAAAAAGCAAGCCCTTGATGAATTTCCTTTCCTCTGAATGCACAGCCGAACTGTTCCGTAAGTCTATTTCCTTGGACGTAAATTGTACCTTGCTGTTCCCGGTACTGATTGATCCGAGAACAATGTGTCGTCAATTACCGTTGGAAGCGGCGTATCAAGAGCAAATGAAGATTCAAAATCCGTAACGACAATTTCCGGAAGCGAAATTTTTGGAGAGTGTGGAGATGAAATGGCAGGTTCCCCAAGACTCATGGGCTCAGAGAGATTCTACGATGCACTCTCAATGCTATTTACTGCTTCGGGATCGTGGGTTGCAGCGTTAACGAGGGGTTCTGTTTCTTCTGTATCGTGTGGCACTGGGTGAGGAAGTTTCTTGAGATGCGTTGCGTGGATCCAATGTTTCCTGCCTGCGACACGCACCGCCGTCTGTGTGACCAGCAGGACCTGGAATGGGCCCCGCCAACGAGATGCAAGGCAAGAAGAACGCTCAAATGCCTTGGTGAGCAACCAATCCCCGGGCCGAATGCTGTGGCCCGTCCCTCGTATCGCACAGGTAAAGCCTCTCGCACCTGGTGATAAATCAAATACAGGTTTTTAGTCAACTGGCTACAGTAATCTGAAAGAAGTACATTTTCGATATTTTTTAAAGATCGACATTTCGTAAAGTTCCAGATATTGGCAGGTCTCCCCATTACCATCTCAAATAGAGAGAGCCCAGTCTTAGTTTGAGAGGTTGTACGCATGGCTAGTAACAAGATCGGTAAGGCGTCCGGCCATTTTAGTTTGGTGCCAGCACACGTTTTAGCGAGCTTGTTCCTGATGATACCATTGTGTCTTTCTACTAGTCCGGCGCTCTCAGCGTGTCTGGCCGAATGGAACCATTTGTCCATTTGTAATGCCGCACATATCTGCAGAATTACAGCAGCGACAAAATGTGGACCATTGTCCGACCAGATGACTCCTGGTATCCCGAACCAAGGAAAATATTCTTTTAACATGGTTTTTGCAGTAATCATGGCTGTAGCATCTTTGACAGGGAAAGCCTCAACCCATTTGCTGAAAGCACAGATGACAACTTAAACATATTTTAAATTATTACAACGTTCCATTTCAATAAAATCAAAGTGGATGACCTCAAAGGGGACAGAAGGTGGGCCAAAACTTCCCCTTGGAGTTGGTGTTCCCTTTCCCACATTGTGCTGTAAATAGATCATACAGTCTTGGACATAGCGCTGAGCTATTTTCGAAATGTTGTCATTCGCCCAAACTTTTTCTAGCATTTTCGTAACCTTCTGGGCACATATATGTGTAGGGCCATGGGCCATAACGGCCATCATCATTACGTATGCATCAGGAAGTAACCATTTTCCTTCAACCACATCCACCCAACACCCATCATCATCAAGTTTCCCCAAGCCCTCAGCCCACCTCTTGGATTCTTCTAGTGTGGCATCGGCTTGGATATCCCTTACGGACCCAACACCCTTGTCTATTACATAGGCATTTACAGTCTCCCTTGAAACATACATCTCTGTAGAGAGAATGGTGGCAGTCTGTTTAGCTATCTGATCAGCGAAAGCATTCCCTTTTCCTATATTATCTATAACATTTCGATGTGCTGCACATTTCACGACAGCTAACTGAGTAGGAAGTGCAAGCGCTGAGAGCAGTTGTACTATTAGGGAGCCATGCTGGATCTTGGTACCATGTGAAGTTAAGAACCCTCTCTCTGACCAAAGTCTCCCAAAGTTGTGAACCACCACAAAGGCATACTGACTATCAGTATATATGTTTACTGTAAGCCCTTCTGAAAGTTCACAAGCTCGGGTCACTGCTATAATCTCTGCGGCCTGTGCGGAGTTATGCATGACTCTCTTAGTTTCCACGACCGTGCTCAATGTAGTGATTGCATAAGCAGCTGTGGATCTACCATCCAGACGTTTGAAGCGGGAGCCATCACAAAACAGCTCCCCATGTGGATTGTTCAAAGGAGTGTCTTTCAGATCAATTCTACCTTTTGTCTCTTGTTCGGTAGTATACAGACAGTCATGTGACTCTTCGTCACTGCAAGCAGTACCTTGCGGGAAAGGTAAGTGTTCAGCCGGATTAAGAACACAACACCTCTTAATTTGTATGTGAGGAGCAAACAAGATCAATTCATATCTCGTCAACCGTGCGGAAGTGAGGTGTTGCGTTTGGGTTCTGTTCAGTAGAACATCTACAGAGTGAGGCACCATTAGAGTTAGATCATGGCCTAGAACCATTCCCTCACTCTGTTTTAGAGACGCAGCAACAGCGACAGCTCGCAAACATCTTGGCAAAGTGCATGCTACAGGATTAAGGGCAGAAGAAAAGTAACCGCATGGCCTATTCTTCCCTCCATGTTCCTGCGTTAAGGCAGCCAAAGCACATCCATCACATTCATGCACAAACAACACAAAGGCCTTTTCATAATTTGGCGTGCCCAAAACTGGTGCCGAGCACAATGCAGTCTTGAGCAGATCAAATGATTGCTGGTGTTCCGTGTGCCACGGCAATGGCGGAGAAATGCCCTTCTTCGTTTAAGCCAACATCGGCTTAATCACTAGTGAGAAGTTTGGGATCCACAACCTACTGTAAGAAGCCATACCTATCAAGGCTCTAACTTCCTTCTGCGTATTTGGGACAGACATGCCAGAAATGTGTTTTATTCGTTCAGGTGTCAATCTTCTTCCCTCCTTTGACAGGAGATAGCCTCAATAGGCGACCTCCTGACAACAATATTGAAACTTTTTAAGCAAAGCTTTGTGACCATGTTTACCCAGGTGAATAAGCAATAACACAGTGCCCTCCTTGCAAACGCTCTCAGAGTCAGCAGCTAAAAGCAAGTCATCAACATACTGAAACAGTGTACAAGAAAAGGGCAATTCAAGGGTATCAAGCTGTTCTTTCAAAGCCCTACTATAAATGCTAAGACTTTCCGTGTAACCTTGTGGTGCACAGGTAACGGTGAACGAGCGTACCCCTAAAGTGAACGCGAACAAGTATCTACTGTCCTTGTGTATAGGAATACTAAAGAAAGCATTCTTCAGATCCACAACACTGAAGTCAGTAGCTGAAGCCGGAATCATAGTTAATATTGTCGTCACATCAGGCACAATTGGAAATTGCGGAGCGACGACCTTATTAATGGCACGCAAATCAATTATGAAATGAAAAGGAATTGCATTATCGCCTTTTTTGTACACGGGTAAAATTGGACTATTGCACAAACTACCTGCAATTTCCTCAATCACCCAGTGGTGCACAAAATCAGAAACAATGCATTTCAAAGCTTGCTCACCCTCAAATGAATTCTTATAATGTGGAATACGTGGCAGCTTTATTCCATGTTTCAAGACTATTTTAACAGGCTCGATCTGTAAGACACCGACATCATTGTTGTCAATTGCCCATAAATACTCTGGTACATCTCTGAGTTCTGGTGGCAAAGGTCTGGTTAAGAATTGAGAGACAGAAAGTTGCTGTGGTGAAATCGTCAAACGCACTCCATCAGAAGAACAATGAATTACCACATTTAATTCCTTCAACAGATTCAACCCCAGCAAATTCTCTCCACAATTCGAAGTCAAAAGGAATGGACAGTGGTCCGTAAAGGGACCCAAAGTAATAGGTACCGGCGATGAAACTGGACAAACAATTGGTGTGCCAGAAAACCCTACAGAAACATTGGTTTGCCCTGACAGTGGAATGTTTGGAACCCGAGACTGATCAATGGAACACTTCTGTGCCCCAGTATCTACCAAGAATAGATGTTTCCTATTTTCCATTATCATCTCAACGTAGGGACCTTTCTGATTAACGGGAATAGGCGTAGGTTCCAAACCCTGCTTCGGGCAATCCTAAGGAAACAGAATATCGTCAAAAGGAAGCTCTTCAGAGAGGTAAGCAGCAGAAGGATGATCAAATATGTTTCTAGTATCCACACTTGAACCTGATTATCCTGTGAAAAAGGTTGCTGTGGATCTAGTGTAAACTGATCTCTACCAGGGCCCCCTAAACCCGGGCGACCTCTGGATCGTCAAGCATATTTCCGAATGTGTTATTCGACCTTTGTCGTAGGACGGGGCATTGTGCACGCCAATCACCCCCTTGCCGACAATAGGCACACTGGTTAATGTTCACAGGACCCAAGGGTACATTCCCTTGTGGAACATACTGACCTCTAATCTATGAACTACCCCCTCTGGGGCCTCTAACAATTTGCTGTAATAATACTTTAGTCTTTAAATCACCTTTTCTCTTCTCTACTCTTTCCTTTTCATTATTGACACGATTCTCGTAGTACTGAGCCATGTTCAGCACTTCTGATTGGGACTTCGCCTGCCAACCGCTGTCAGAGGACATCATTTGTAACTGGATGTTAGGCAGCAATCCACGCACAAATTTGTCCACAAATAATCTTTTCCCAGACTCTGTGCCTAAGTCTTATCCACTGAAATCCGAGAATACCTGTTCGAACCGATTAAAGAACTCGGTAGCACCCTCAGACTTCCCTTGGACACAGGCCGCAAGCTTATCCCAAATAATTCTCTTTTCGGGAATTATGGTTTTCAATTTTGCAATGATTCTATCAGGCAAGGTTAGTATCACCTGAGGCGGTCTCTCTCCAGCTGGCCTTTCTCCATCGAGTCTAATTATGTTAGCCCATGTATCTCCCAAACCTGGTACGTCATCTATAGTCCTAACCTGTTTCCACAAATCTAGAAGCAAGAGTACAGGAAATAACAGATCAATATCACTCAAGGTGAATACTGAGGACTGTAAGACAGACTCTATTTCTTTATAGAATCCTGTTGGATTTTTCCTAATGTCAGGAATAGATTGTTTAATGGTATTCATTTCCTGTCTCGAGAACGGGATGTGAACAAACTGTGATATATAAAGGCCAGGAAGGGTCACAGCAACTGTATTCGTTGCAGGATCGGCCACAATCTCAACCTTCGGGACAAATGTCGGAGGAACCTCTCCCATAGGCAACTGAGAAATAGGCAACTCCTTAATGCTTAATAAGAAACAGAGCCAAGTCGAGCGCTAAAGCAGTCGAAGAAGTGTCAAGTGAAAAAGCTCTCTTATAAATGCTCAATAACTCTGTGGGACAACTAATCTTTCTTTTCACACAATCATCCTGCAGGTACTCTATCATTACCTGTATCAATTTCCTCTGCATTTCTGGCGTATACTGACTATATGTGTCATATACCTCAACTGGAGTTATCTACATGTCTGAAATCCATCTAATTGCGTCTTTCGTACAAATTCGTACTTCCTCAGATATCGATTTGCAACAAGGAAGGAACTGTTTCTGTACATACATACTACCCTCGTCGTCATCCTCATTCTGTAACCATTCCAACTCCTTTCTATACTCAAATATCCTCTCAACATGCTCATGTACTTTCATCACAGTGTCTCTTGAAAACTCTAAAGTGTTCAGATCCCTCAACCCTTGTGGGAGATCTGCATTATTTAATTTGCCCACATTACACATAAATGAATCTCTAAACCTTCAATAAAAACATTTTCCTCAGGAAAATTATCTATATTACAAAGAGTGGCAAGAACATTAGCTCGATCAACCCTCTGTATACAATGGTTAGCCCATGCATTCAAATCTCGTTTCTTATCTGGAGGTACAGTATTGCAAGTAACAACCCTTGACCCCGCACCCTGATTGACTATAAGCGGTACAAGACCACTTGGAAGAGGGGGAGCATGCAAATTCAATGGAGGTACCGTTACTGGTGCAATAGGAAGAGGTGGAGGAATAGGTGGAGGAACAACAACTGGAGGAGGAGGAACAGTAGGAGGAGCAGGAACAACAGGAACAACAGCAAGAAGAGCAGGAATAACAACAGGAAGAGGCAAAGCAGCAGGAAGAGGAAGATACGGAGGTGGTGCAGAGGCACCAGGCCTTTGTTCATTTAACAATGTATCAAAAAAGTTCCTCAGAAACATGGAAGTCTTTAGAAGGATAGATTTCTGAATGCCAAGTGAGAAAGCCCTATCCATATTCCTAGCTGACTAAGACTGTTTATCTTGGTCATACAACAACGTTTTTTCGACGTTCGTGTTATGACGGCGGCATGTTTTTCTCTACTCTTAAATTGCTGTAACGCTTCTTTTTTCCAATTCTGCAAAACATCAAATGCTGCAAGTATAGCCTTTTTTTTTAATAGAATTGACTCTAAATACTCAATACGAGGGATTTCAAAACTACCATTGATTGGCCACTGAAGTTCCGAGGCATGTCTGGTTTGTCTGTGCCAAATGTCATTAAACACTATACTTCCAATGCCATGCTTACAGTACATAGTACAAGCCGGCGACCCCTCCTGTGGTGCCGGACGGCTAAATTCCAAAGATTGCCTATCACTGCGGAATAACACCCTGAAGCAAGGAGACAATTTCCCAGGCATATCAAAATATTGGTGTTACCTGGTCAATAATTGTACTTGCAGATACAATACTCCAAAACAAACTATCAGGATACTTAAGAATCGGGTCACGACTCACCTGATCAATCCTAAGGAGGTCCGATCGGATTTCAAAATTCTTACCTAACTAATCTTACCTCGTGTTTGGTGATTTCGGCAAATCTGCCCGCTTCGATAAGTGGACCCTCGTCAAGATGCCATCTCGGACCACACGCTAATCATCCAGGGATCGGGTCGTGCAGCGCTGCAGAGGTGTCGCGTCTCTTTCAGAAGGGGCCCCTTATTTTGTCACACCGTCCGATCCAGGTCCAATAGCGTGTGTCAACCTTCGACAATCTGGCATCAATCTTGAGGGTCCCTATTCGGGCACCAACTGTGAAAACAAAGAGAAAATATTGAGGCTGAGTACCCCAAAAGGAAAGTACACTGAACATGGGTTACAAAGGAACATACAAAAGATCTTTATTTTATACTGAACAGTTTCAAAGGACAAAAGTAACGGATAGCTATCGGCCCTCAGTACAACACAGCAAACTCCAGCGTGGTTCGGTGTGCTCAGTGAGTGGGACTGTACATTAGAATTGTTGCACCTTTTATACCTTTGAAAACATGATGTCCAACCCCGCTGTGGGTTAATATTCATTAATACATTATGGATCTAGGGTTTGTGCCGAGTTCACACATCTATACGTTTAGGGATTACTTTTAATGTATTCACCAACAAGCCTCAATGGCTACAGTGTACTTTAGGATTTCTTATATAGACCTTCTCAAACATCTATACAATGTAGTTTAAACAAATGTCTCAGTTCAGTATTTGAATACATTGTTCGTAACATATGCTTGCGGATTAGCTTCATTGACACAAGTAATCCTTTACACACAGGTCAACGAAGGACAAGGTCTCAGTTCATGACCCTAAAAAAGTGGCCTGCCGGCAAGTTACACATTAGTTTATTCATAGAGGTCAAGACGGCCATGTTACATTTTCGGAGTGACACTGTCCACCATTTTAGCTCACAGGGTGACTTTGCAGATAGAACCTAAAATGGCGGTTTGACCTAAAATGGCGGCTTACATTGATTCTAAGGTCGGGACCGTGCAACACAAATATCTTCGCAAGTGGCTTACAAGCAGCTTGGCGTAGGCCAATATACATATATTCATTATAATAGGAGGCACAATATAATTTCCCATTTGACAATATGTCTCGGGAGGATAGTTCAGGGGCAAAGTGCTCGCCATGGAAGCAAGACAATGCGAAAGAAACCTCTGGGTATTAAGCGCGTTATAAATAACAAATTAAATACAAATTTAAATAAATTATTACCGCACATCTGGCACACTGCTTGAGGAGTGTTTCCACCTGCGCATCCAAGTGCGGAAACTAGACCTTCTGTCTTAACATCCTTTTGATGGATACAATTGCCTGGTGTCCTTCAAGTGCAAGTTCGAGAACTTTCTTTTGCAGTATCCGAGGAATGACGATCTTTGTGCCCTTGAGTAGCAACCCTTCCTCTGACCTGGCCAGCTCCTCCCTCACTGCCTTTATACTCCCAAGATCCTGCGCGGTGTCTGTACTGGCACACTCTCCCATCTATCTGGCCTGCTTCCACTGGCCTTTTTCGATGAATTTGAAGATGATCTGGATGGCTTGATCATTTTCAGTCTCTTGTGCGATGAGGGCCAGGCCGACTCTTGTTGGTGTGGCTACTTGTATGACATAGTGTATGTATAGATCCAATATCGCGCGTGGTGACCCGGAACTCTTGCGAGGATACAGGAAATCAGCTGGATTGTCATCTTTCCCAGGGCATGGAATGATTCAGAAGCTGTAGTCTTGTAGTCTCAGGCCCCATCTTGCAATCGTGGAGGGCAGTTTTGCTTGGGGGTTCCTGTATATGAATAGCAGTGCTTGATGGTCGGTGACCACTGTGAATGGTTGCCTATAGAGAAATAAGTGAAAGTGTTTGCAAGCTCACACCACAACTAGTCCTTTTTCAGTTTATGAGTAGGCTTGTTCTGTTCTTGAGAGGCTCCTGCTGGCATATGAGGCAACATGACATTTTCCACCATCAGCGGGGTCCATCTGTGTGAGCATGGTGCTCAAACCTACCAGGCTGGCGTCCACTTCCAATTCTGTCTCTCACGGTGCGTTGAAGTAAGCCATGTTTTTGGCATCAGCAATACGTTGTCGAATGGTTTCAAATGATTGTTGACACATTTCCGACCATTCAAACGGACCATTCAAACATCGCTTGTTGTTTTGTAAGGGCTCTCAGCGGCTCACTAACCAGATATATTGGTGGGTGGGTCTACTTCAGTGAGAGCGGGGGCCCGGGTTCATGCCTTGGGCCGAGAATACATGACCAGAAAATAGAAGCTTGTGCTTCTTGGATTCACACTTATCCCTGTTTAGTTTGAGGTGTGCTTCTTCTAGGGCCATACATACTCTTGTCAAGGTGTTATCATGCTGTTCTTAATCCTTCCCGAATACCAGAATATTGTCACTGCAATTTAAACAGTTGGGAATGTATTTGATAATATTGTGTATTTCATTTCCACTTCGAAAATTTCAGCGGCTGATAAAACTCCAAAACGGAGCTGCTTGTAGCAGTAGAGCCCAGATGGTCGCAAATGTGGTTAAGTAACTGGACTTCTCACTCAACTCCAACTGATGGTAACCTTTGTTTATGTCCAGTTTCGAAAAGAGGATGGAGCCATTGAGCTGATGGACCATGTCTGTTAATCGCGGGGCTTGATGACACTCTCTTACTATGGCTTTGTTGGGCTGGCACATGTCCATGCATAATCTAATGTCTTGTGAGTCCCTTTTGGGGAGAGGAACAATTGGGGATACCCACAGTGTGGGTCCCCTGGCCGGCTCAATGTTGTCTTCAGCCAACAACTTGTGTAGCTCTTCCTCTACTTGACTTTGAAAATTCACAGGAATGCCACAGTAGTGTTGGGCCACTGAAGGTACATGTGAGTGGATGTGCAGTCTGATCTGGCATTTTTTTTAGTTTGCCCAATCCTTTGAATAGTGTGGGGAAGAGTTGTTCTATCTTGGCTGATGGGTCTGTGTATTTGTGGGCCATTAGTTGGTATAGCACATGTATGAGGCCGATGTCTATTGCGGCTTTAAAGCTTAATATACACGTGCTGTCAGTCGCAGTCTCCAGCACGTGCATGTGTATCTTTTTTTCTTGCGTCTTGAATTAACATTGCAGCATTAAGTATCCTTTGTACGGCAACAGCGTTTTTGACCCATATGGGTAAATGTTCACTTCTGCTGGTCAGAGTCGCAGAGCGTGTGGGAGGTTGTTGTAGACTTCCTTGCTGATCACATTTATTGTGGCTCCTGTGTCGACTAGGAACTCAGCTGCCATGTCGTTCACCTGAAGGAGTATTATTGGGCTTTGTTCTGTTGCCGTCGGGTTTCGCAGTGCATATAGGTAACCCTTCCTTTTGGGGTCTTTGCAACAGTGTTCTCTCCTTCTGGAGTCTTCCTTCAATGACGCACTGGACCTGCTGTCCATCTGTGACTGTTCTACTAAGTAACGGATGTATTTTCTAAATCGTCCTTTGGGCTTAGAGCTTGTTGTCTTGCTCGATCGCCACTCAGCCGGCACTCTTTCTTGTGTTCTTCCCTCTTCTCTTCTCTCTCTGTTTCTTCGATGAGGTGGCTCGTAGTATTGAATTGGTGCCCTTGGGCGACTTTGTATTGGCTTGTCCCTGTTTGGTGGCAGTCTGCCACCACTTCCTTCGCCACAAGCTTGGCTGCGGTACATGAAACACACAGCGTTGAAATGGTTGTCCCACTGCAGGCCGAGGATTGTTGTCCTTTGGTGGGACAGGTACCTTCATGGGGAACTCTCTGCCACTGCTCACTGTGTGCGTCGCTTGTGGTGTGTGAGGAGAGTCTATTTGCTCTCCTCTCCCTGCTTGGCAACCGTGGTTTCAATCTTGTGTGGCAGCCTTATATTGGCCTTCCCCAGCGTGCGCCATGCATGTATGGTGGGGTGTAATCAGTGATTGGGGCATGGGTCTTGCACTCACCCAGCCATCAGGGCCTCACTGCCCTACCCTGCTATGCGCTCTCGTGCGGTGACTTTTTCTTCAGCGTTGAGTTCCTTGCTCTCAGTTTCCAGGCTGTGAGCTGAATCGTCCTTTCAGCACGAAGGAGCAGGTCGTGCCGTCCCTCACTCTGTGACACAGCGCCATGTGCTCTTGCTTGCCCACTCCCCGACTCGGGAATACGAAGTGCCTGAGGCCGCCCGCCTCGTCGCCAGTTTGATATCCCTCACTGGGTTATGCATGTGCCAGCTAGCGCGGACCCCCACACTGCTCTCCCACCCGTACGGCCACCAATGAAGAGCGGAAACCAGGAGCTTGTTGAACCGTGACTTTATTCAAGCTCACAACCTTTGTAACTGTCTGCCTTCCGGTAGGCACTCCCCTCACCCTCTCTTGTTGTCACTTTCCTGGAGCCTGTGGCACGTGATGTGGGTGAGTCCAATACACCCAGTGCTTTAAGTGGGCTAAGAAACTGGGGGGGGCCCTCATTTGGGGGCATGGCTTAAGACGTGATGGGCGTGGCCTTATGGGTGGGCGGGGCCTAAAGGTGACATGGTAAAACTGGTCTGGGGAAGAGTCAAAGAGGCCCCTACTCTGTTCCTTGGTAATATATACATTACAATACATCCATATAATGATCCATTGCCTCCATCTCCCCTAATTCCATGACGCAGTTAGCCTTCACATCAATCCCTTATTGCATTTGTTTGTTAACAGCACTCACCCCCTCCACCCAGGTATATATATTACCCAGTACATGGACCCCTCACCTTTGGTCAGCTGCACTGCAGCCTACCTGCTGTGCTGCGTCTGTGCACACTTATTTTGAGCATTATGTTAGGTAGTGCTTGCGCAGAGTCAAAATTTGCGTCATAGGAGTGTGCTACAAACTCATGGGCCCTGATTCATGGAATTATTTGCGTGTAAAACAGGGATTTGTGCACCATTCTGCAGGCAACCCCGTTTTACACACAACTAATTCCACGAAACAGGGCAATGGGTGGGGGCGCACATGTTCGTTGTTTGCCCTGGGCACCGATTTGCCTAGAAACTGCCCTGCCCATGTTGCTCCACGCAACCAAGATGGTCCAGAGGACCAAAGACAACTGAATATCAGGGCGCACTAGGCTGGTTCACAGAGCCACCATGAGGAAACATACTGCTGACTTCGGCACAACAAATGGTACAATGGGAAAATGAAATGAAAGCAAAAGCGTGCGAGACTCGCATGCATTTTCTTTCATTTATTTTCTCCGTTCCAAACTTTCTGCTGTTTGTTCCCTCGCATTACAAACAAACAGCAGAAAGTTTTGAACAAGGAAAATAAATGAAAGCAAAAGTATGCCAACAAACCGCAGAACGTTTAGATCAGGGAAAATAAATGAAAGCAAATGCGCGCGAACAGACAGAAAAGTAAAAGGAACAAAGGAAAAATACAGAGCGTGAAAGCAACAGAAGTGTTTGTTGCACTTTCAGCTGGCCGAGGTGAACACACTGAAGTGCGAACCTCGACCAGTTGAAACTGCAACAAGGAACAGTAAAGCCAGTGGCAGCAGTCACTTACCGTGATTTTGTAGCTTCTCCTTCTCCTTCTCGTCGGATGGTGGTGGTGGTCGTCGTCACCCGTTGTCGCAGAATCCAGTGTCAAAGGTAAGAAATGCGACCATAGCGAACCCTTTTAATTGGGTTGCCAGGCTGGGACTCTCTAACTTCCTCTGGTAACCCTCGCGAGGGGTTACCAGAGGACGTTAGTTTCCAAGGTAATGTTCTTCCGCCAGCAGGCAGCTGTGACTGGCAGAAGTGTCAGCCAGTCACAGCGTCGCTCAAGCTGTGACTGGCTAACAAGTCTGTCAATCACAGCTTTGCCTGTTGCCTGACTCTGCTGTACCTGAACTCTTGATGGGCGGCCGGCGGGCTCATCTCCTGTCGCGTCTGTGGCGGGAGATGCACCCGCCGTGGCTTGGTGGGATCGGGGGGCCCCGGCAGGGCCCCGGCTCAGTCTCACTTTTTGGAGACTGCCAGGGCCCGGCCCCTGCAGGCTCCGGTCCACTTTAAGCACTGAATACACCACAGTAGTGGTGGAAGGGAGGAAGTGTCAAGGAGGGGCAAAGGAGATATAGAAGGAAGTGTGATAAAAGGATTCAAATAGTATGAATGAAGGGGAGGAGGAAGCGAGGGACAGACACAACAAAGGAGCAAACATGTCTTTGGGGATTGAAAGAATAGGGGAGTAGGGCTGAGAGGAAGTAAAATGAAGAGGCAGACGAGGGTGGTTGTAGCCCTGACAAGTGACCACTGATGGCTTCAAACAAGTGAATTCTGCCCAAACCAAGAAGGTCTGACCTCACACAACTGCCTTTGAGTATCTTCGCTGTGTGGCCTGAATCAAGGGCCTGAAATCTCAGACTGGGAACACCAACAGAATCCGTTTGTTATTAAGTAATTAAGGCCCTGATGATTCATTGAATTATTTGTGTGTAAAACAGGGATTTGCATCCTGCATCCTGCACGCAAATCCTCGTTTCCTCCAACCTCCTTGGATGAACACATGATCACTCTATTGCTTGGTGCTTGGATGGGCTCTTCGTTAAGCCAACAAATACCCCCACCCCAATCTCTCTCAAAGCAAACAGGGGGTCTATACGTCAGTCTGGGAAGTTTGGAAATAAACCGCCGAATACGCCTCTGTATTGTGCCGCATCAACATGCGTAAGATGCTAAGAGAGTAAGTAATCCTAAATCACTTCATTGTAAGCGCCACCCCATCATCATCACCAATCAAATGTCCCGAAAATACATGTGAGAAAAGCACCTTAGGGCCCACCAGCTGGTGTCATATTGACCAATTATATTGCACAAAGCTCACACTACATACTCTAATGCTTAGTAGGGGGAAAGAGTGGAATAAAAGAAAGAAAGGAAGAAAGAAGAGAGCGATGGATCAGTGTAAAATAGCATTACATAGAATTGCATAAGGGTACAATAACACAGATTGTAGGTAACCCTTCCTTTTTTACACAGCTATATTCCACCAAGGGATTGCTAGTGACATCATCAAGAGCAAAGATCAAGCCGTCTATGATGCCACATGGAACAAGGTGGTAAAATGAACCCATTTGATGGTACCTTCATCCCTATTCACCGTCTTGCAGTCAGCACATGCATGGACTTCAAAGGCGCTTGCCTAGTACATAGGGATCTCTACTGCCAGGGTCCAAAATTCATCAGAAGTTCATTTACGATCTACAGATCCAGATATCTCACACGCTTCTGACACGTCTCCTTTCTCCTCCATCTTTTAAAAGACAGAGGACTGGTAGCAATGCTTTTTCTAGCCCAGCGGTAACATAATGAACAAATCCCTTCAGCTAGCACTGAGAGACATGGATGACTATGACATGTTTGAGATATTGGAAGACCTTGCTTTTCTCTTAAATACTCAAGTGCTTAATCTGTGGGGGTGTTTGCCAGGGCTCAACCCTGGCACCTATTTCTGATCCCTGGTACTTACTGTCTCAAACTCAGCTTGATTATGAAGTAATGATCGCCAGAGCAACCATTGGCCCCAATGAGCAGGTGCGAGTTGTAGTTTAACCCCAAATGTGTTTGCACTGTGGAGAGCAGCTGTGGGTGGTGGCAGCAATGGTAGGGAACTGCCTGCCTGCAGTGTCACAGGAGTGCTAGAAAATATCTGGGACATGGCACTTGTTTTCTTACAAATTATGCTTGAGTAGAGTTGTTTTCTGTTCCTCTCGTGATAGGATGTGCTACAGAAGTGACCATAGCATAACAAAGCAGTTCTCATCTTCTCCCCACTGTCTAGTACAGGAGGAATGAGCCCAGGGGCTGAGGTCTTTCAAAGCATGCAGGAGGAATGGGCCCAGTGGCTGTCTTTCAAAGAGTATTTATTTATTTGTATTTTTTTACATTTATAAAGCGCTCACACAGCCCGCAGGCATCGAGGCGCTGCTATAGGAATTGTTTTTTTTGTATTTTTTTTAGTTGCGTAATTGTGTTTTTTTTTTTTTGTCTTAGTTACGTATTTATAATGCCCTTAAACACCCAGAGGTTTCTAAGCGCGGGGGATCGAACCTGTTGTTGCTTCGTGTCGTCTTGCTTTCAAAACGCGCACGCTGCCGCTGAGCTATCCTCCCGGGACAGTGCAAGAGTGCAAGAGGAATGAGCCCAGAGGCTGAAGTCTTTCAAAGACTGCAGGAGGAATGAGCCCAGGGGCTGAGGTCTTTGAAAGAGTGCAGGACGAATGAGCCCAGGGGCTGAGGTATTTCAAAGAGTGCAGGAGGAATGAGCCCAGGGGCTGAGGTCCTTCAAAGAGTGCAGGCGGAATGAACCCAGGGGCTGAGGTCTTTCAAAGCTTGCAGGAGGAATGAGCCCAGGGCTGAGGTTATTCAAAGAGTGCAGGAGGAATTAGCCTAGCGACTGAGGTCTTTGAAAGAGTGCAAAAGGAATAAGAATAGTGACTGAGGTCCTTCAAAGAATGCAGGAGGAATGAGCCCAGTGGCTGAGGTCTTTAAAATAGTACAGGAGGAATGAGCCCAGGGCCGAGGTCCTTCAAAGAATCCAGGAGGAATGAGCCCAGGGGCTGAGATCCTTCAAAGAGTGCAGGAGGAATGAGCCCAGGGGCTGACGTCCTTCAAACAGTGCAGGAGGAATGAGCCCAGGGGCTGAGGTCTTTCAAAGAGTGCAGGAGTACAGAGCCCAGGGGCTGTGATCCTTCAAAGAGTTAGGAGGAAGGAGCCCAGGGGCTGAGGTCCTACAAAGATTGCAGGAGTACAGAGCCCAGGGGCTGTGATCCTTAAAAGAGTTAGGAGGAAGGAGCCCAGGGGCTGAGGTCCTACAAAGATTGCAGGAGGAATGAGCCCAGGGGCTGAGGTGCAGGAGGCAGCTTTTAGCCGAAGGTTGGGACAGAAACCACTGCCTATAGTGCCAGGTGGTGGTGGCAGCGTTTGCCGGAGGGTCCAGTGGCTCTGCCTACAGCAAAGACCTGAAACAAATAGAATGTATATATGGGGGCAGGGGAAAGCAGGAGAGTTAGAAGAACCACAGGGACTGAGCTCTCTGGAAAAAGTGCAGAGGGAGTGTGTGAGCAGAGAGTCTCTACCTGCTATTTCACAAGGTGCAGGGGGAGTGTCCTAAACGCCCAGGTGGCACTGCTGAAAGGCTGCCTGCCGCAGGCACTTCAAAAGAATAGGAGATGAGTGCAGGGAGTGGGTAGAGAGCAGAAATGAGAATGGGAGCTGATGGCTCGAGAAAGAGTAAACCTTATAGCAAGGGCAGGAGACCAGATAGATCATTTCCCTAAACTCACCCACTGTTGCCAGCAGGCATTGTTATCAGTGGGCAGGGGCTTCACAAATACTCAGCTGGGAGAGAGTAACCCAATCTGCGTTAACTATACAAAAAAGTCCATACCTGTAAAAGGGGAGAATCCATATGTTGCCTGTGCCCAGCACTGTACAGTTTAGCCCCAATGTAAAGTGCTGATTAATAGAAGAACACTGCTGTGGTATGTTACATTTGGGTCATGTTGCACCAGTCCCAAGAACGATCCTTGCGTTAGATTTCCAGTGGTGACTCACATGTGTTTGGCAGGGTACACAGTGGCAGCAACATACCCCATGATACAAGTCCAGTGGTTCAAAGACCCATATCCAGGTGCAGCCAAAGTAGTGAGGAGACATCACTGTCAGAAATAGTGTTTGGGGCCAGGGAAGGCGTGCAGTGCACTGGAAACGGTGTTCATAGTGGTAAAACTACAATTCCCAGCATGCCTTGGGTCTGGGTGTAGTTCTTGGGCTCCGCGCGCCTCGCCAGCTAAGCAATTAGTGGCGGACTTAAGCTGGACGCGCCCGTGCTCTGGTGCAGATAATTGAGGTTATCAGCACGGGCGGCGATGGCAGGCGTGAGGAGCAGGAAGCAGCAGGCAGGATGCAGACGAACGAACATTGAGGAATCCCGGGCCGCGACGGTGAAGTCGAGCAGCCTTAACAAACCGGGCCACGGCAGTGAAGACAAGCAGCATTTTAGAGCCGGGCTGCGGCGGTGATTTGACGAGAAAAGCATATCTCGTTACGACGTCATTCATCTGGGTCCGGGTGTCCTCGCGAGGCGCCCGGACCAGCAGATAAGTGTTCTACTGTTTTCGTTTGTGCCATACAATGTGCAATTGCAAGTCATGTTTGTCAGAGGGAAAACCTTTCATGTCTGTTTTATTGCAATGTCATACATGTACATGTGTCTTTATGTGAAGAATGGGGGTAACTTCAGCGCATGTTATGGTTATGAGAACTCCTGTGCGCTGCAGCATTAATGGGTAGTTCTGCTTTGGTTAGGAAGTCAGTTATAGGTACAGGTTTAGGTGACTAGGTAAGCATTGTAATTATGCTTATGTATATGTATGTATGTTTTACCCCATCTTTCCCTTGTCAATCCACCCCCGTTACCTAACTCCGTCTTCCACCCATTGGCTGCCACGTGGTTCCCTGTGATTATAGATTCAGGCGCCTGTGCCAACCACGGTGGGAGGGTCGATCTATTCGGCTTCTGTGGTTCGGGAGAGGGGGTCGAATCCCCTATTATCCCATTAGTAGTTTTGACAGAATTATCTGCCCCCAACTTGGGGTATTGAACCACCGAGGCCAAATGGAAGCGACTCCTCCCTCTTTGGCAGAAGTGCTAAAGATGTTACAAGATATTCCACTTGAATTAGTACATGCCAGACATGAATCCAGTAACCTTAAGGCTCAGGTACAGGGTCTAGTATCTCAGAGTACTCCTCTAGAAGGGGCTGGGCCCTCTTCGGGAGTCCCCACAGAAAGGTCCTCTCCGACAGTAATTGTGCAGCCTCCGAGTAGTGTGCCTTTAGCGGCACCAGAGCGGTTCTCGGGAGATCCGAAGAAATATATGATGTTCTTGACCCAGTGCAGATTGCACTTTTTGTGCAAACCTACAGTTTTTGAGACGATACAGGCTCGAACTGCATTTGTTATTTCATATTTGACTGGGGATGCGGCCACTTGGGCTATGCCCCTGGTACACAAGGATGATCCTTTGTTGTATAATTGGGATGGTTTTTTAGCAGAGTTTGGAAGATTATTTGATCGTAGGGAGGTTTCCCTGGCCCAAGACAAGGAATTATTGGCATTAAAACAAGGAAGTTGTGATTTAGTTTCATATGTGACTCAGTTTAATAGATTAGTGATTGAAACAGACTGGCCAGAGAATAAACAAACTGTGTTATTTTATCAAGGATTAAGAGTAGAATTGAAGGATGCGATGGCTGAGGTGGAACCTCAACCTACTACATGCACTGCCATGATTGATTTGGCGTTAAGATTAGATCATCGCATGAATGAACGAAAAGGAGATAAGAAAAGACCAGAGGTGGTGCCATTTGTTAGGTTGGATCGTAGTAAAGGAAGTAGTAGAAAGGGGGAAGGAGAACCTATGCAAATTGGAGGAGTGAGAGGCCCATTATCTACAGCAGAAAAGGAACAATGTAAAGCTAACAAGTTGTGTTTATATTGTGGGCAACCAGGGCATTACATTAGGACATGTCCTAACACTCCGAAAAAAGGGACAGAGGTGATCGCAGCAAGGGCGAGGTGGGAAAAGAACTGGGCCGGCCTTAAAGGGAACTCAGGTGTCAGGCCCCTCGGAGAGTAAGTTCCCCAGCTGGATTGCTAATACCACAGGAAAAAGGAATTCTCATGTATACATTTTGGTAACACTATTTTCTGCTTGCACTAAGCAGATAGTGTCCACTATTGTGGACTCTGGAGCCACAGGTAATTTCATTGATATTGGTTTGGCCAAAAAATTATGTTTACAATTGAGGGAGAAATCACAGGTGGAGGGGGTGCAGTCAGTGGATGGATCTCCTTTGATTTCAGGGCCCATTTGTCACCAGACTCAGCCAATTAGAATGAGATGTGGGTCTGGTCATGTGGAAGAAATTGTATTTGAACTCATAGCGGCCCCATATTTTGGCCTTATTTTGGGTATGCCATGGTTGATTCAACATAATCCCAGAATTGATTGGGTTACACAAGAGGTTGTTTTTGAAGGACTAGAATGTGAATGTCATATGGAGGAGGAGATGGGCCCTGCTTTGTTTTTGGCAGAGAAGGGGTCAGAGTGCCAAAAGGTGGGAGCAGTTGGACTTAGTATTCCAGATCAATATCGGGAGTTTGCTGAGGTTTTTGATAAAGGGGGTTCAGAAAAATAGCCTCCTCATAGATAATATGATTGCATGATTGATTTGGAACCAGGAGCAAAGTTACCTTGTAGTAGAATCTATGCTTTGACAGAGACAGAAAATCAGCATTTACAGGAATACTTGGATAATATGTTGAAAAGGGGTTTCATAAGACATTCTACCTTACCCGTTTCATCCCCTTTGTTTTTTGTTCCCAAGAAAGAAGGAACCCTTAGGACTTGTATAGATTATCGTGCTTTAAATAAGGTGACAGTGAAAAATAGATATCCTTTACCTTTGATTTCAGTATTATTGGATCAAGTTAAGACAGCAGCAGTATACACTAAACTGGATTTGAGAGGGGCCTCCCATTTGATTCGAGTAAAGGAGGGGGATGAGTGGAAGACGGCCTTTAGGACTAAATTCGGCCTGTTTGAATACCTTGTTATGCCTTTTGGTCTGTGTAATGCACCTGCAGCCTTTCAATATTTTATGCAAGATGTGTTGAGTGAGTTTATAGATCTATTTGTGATAGTGTATATTGATGACATTTTGATTTACTCCACTTCAAAAGAACAACATGTAGACCATGTCAAAAAGGTGTTGAAAAGATTACAAGATTATCAATTGTATGTCAAATTGGAAAAATGTTGCTTTCATACCACTCAGGTGGAATTTTTGGGTTTTATTTTAACTCCCTCAGGAATTTTGATGGACAAGAAAAAAGTGCAGGCAGTTACTGAATGGCCAGCGCCTCAATGCATCAAGGATATTCAGTCCTTTTTGGGATTTGCAAATTTTTACAGGCGATTTATTTCTAACTTTTCACAAATTGTCACCCCTATAACTAAAATATTAAGGAAAACCACTCGGTTTTGTTGGAATTCAGAGGCAGAAAGGGCTTTTCAGGAGTTGAAGGAAGCATTCACATCAGCTCCGGTTCGGAGACATCCAGATCCGGAGAAGTCTTTTCAGGTGGAGACAGATGCTTCTAATGTGGCAGTAGGGGCGATATTGTCTCAAAAAGATGATGACGGTGTGTGGCATCCGGTGGCTTTCTACTCTCGTAAACTTACGAGTTGTGAACAAAACTACTCCATTACAGACAAAGAGTTGTTGGCCATTCGAGCAGCCTTTTTGGAGTGGCGGCATTATTTGTTGGGTGTGCAACATTATGTGACGGTTGTCACGGATCATAAGAATCTTCAATACTTTAAAACAGCACACACTTTGAGCCCCAGACAATTAAGATGGTCACAATAATGAATTTGACTTTTTGGTAACGTTCAGACCAGGAAAAAAGAATTCGTAAAGCCGATGCTCTGTCCAGACAGCAACATTTAGAAAACATGGTGTTGGAGGATAAAACAATCATTCCAGTGGAAAGAGTAGTAGGAGTGGTTATGACTCACTTGTTGAGACAGGTGAAACAAGAAATGAAGAAACAGGCACAGAGGCAATGGGGAGTGGACAATCCATTACAAACTTTTCGTGATGGTCTTCCATATTATGAGGGAAGATTGTACTTACCTACCCATGATTTGAAAAAAAAGGCAATGCAGTGGTGTCATGATTCTCCTTTAGCCGGTCATTCTGGAATAAGGAAGACTCAAAAAATGCTGGAAAAATACTTTTGGTGGCCAGGGTTACGACAAGATTCTATTGATTACATTCAGAAATGTGAAACCTGTGTACGTAGTAAAACAGATCATACCAAAAAAGCAGGGTTGGTCCAGCCTTTACCCGGGCCGGAGAAAGTCTGGACTCATAACTCCATGGACTTTATTACAGATCTGCCTCCCGACAATCAGTATGACACGATCTGGGTAGTAGTGGACTATTTGTCGAAACAAGCCCATTTTGTGCCGTGTAAAGGCATTTCTGGAGCAGGAAAATTGAGAGTTATTTTTGAAACATGTGGTTCGGTTACATGGCTTACCTCAAAGTATAGTGTCTGATAGGGGTCCTCAATTTACTTCTAAATTTTGGCATGCTTTCTGTCAGATGTTAGGAATTGATTGTGCATTATCTACGAGTTATCACCCGCAAACAGATGGTCAAGCAGAGAGACTCAATCAGACGTTGGAACAATATCTACGCTGTTATTTGAATGATGGTAGAGAATCTTGGGTGCAGTCTTTATGGCTAGTGGAATTCACATACAACAATACCGAACATGCTTCTTTAGGTATGGCCCCAAATGAATGCTTGTATGAACAGACGCAGCATATGTGACCTGAACATTTATTCGAAATGCAGCATATTCCAGTGCTTCAGGAAAGAAAACAATTACTTCTAACCATCAGGCAGAAAGCACAAGTCAACTTAGAACAGGCTAAAGAACAGTTCAAGAAATATGCAGACAGGAAAAGAAAGGAAGGTCCCCAGTATAAGGTGGGAGATAAAGTATGGCTGTCTACTTATAATTTGCCATTGAAAGGACCTCGTAAATTTGCCCCTAAATTCATTGGACCGTATGAAATAATTAATTGTATTTCTAAAGTGGCTGTGAAATTACGTTTGCCTCAAGTATCAAAGATACATCCAGTATTCCATGTGTCTTTGCTTAAACCCGCAGTGCCTGGGACACGGGTGCAGAGACCCCCAGCCATTACCAAGGATGGGCAGACGGAGTACGAGGTGAAGAGAATACTAGACTCCAGATGAAGACAGAAAAAGTTGTGGTACCTTATTCAATGGTCTGGTTATGGACCGGAGAATTGTTCTTGGGAACCTGCTAGTGCGGTCCATGCACCCCGGTTAATGAGACAATTTCATGTGCAGCATCCGGAGAAGGCCAGACCTGGGAGAGGCCCTGGGAGAGGAGGTACTGTCAGAAATAGTGTTTGGGGCCAGGGAAGGCGTGCAGTGCACTGGAAACGGTGTTCATAGTGGTAAAACTACAATTCCCAGCATGCCTTGGGTCTGGGTGTAGTTCTTGGGCTCCGCGCGCCTCGCCAGCTGAACAATTAGTGGCAGACTTAAGCCGGACGTGCCCGTGTTCTGGTGCAGATAATTGAGGTTATCAGCACGTGCAGCGACGGCAAGCGCGAGGAGCAGGAAGCAGCAGGCAGGATGCAGACGAACGAACATTGAGGAATCTGGGCCGCGGCGGTGAAGTCGAGCAGCCTTAACAAACCGGGCCGCGGCGGTGAAGACAAGCAGCATTTTAGAGCCAGGCTGCGGCGGTGATTTGACGAGAAAAGCATATCTCGTTACAGCGTCATTCATCTGGGTCCGGGAGTCCTCGTGAGGCGCCCGGACCAGCAGATAAGTGTTCTACTGTTTTCCTGTTAAAGGCATCTCGTTACTATTACGAGCATATTTGTTTTCTGGTGGCATAAAGACAATTATCCATTACATTTCTCTGAAGCGCTTAAGCTGTAAAGTTATGGAACTTTGGGGTTGAGGCAAAGCTTGCTCTACGGCCACCCACATTGGTTTTTTTTATGGTGCAGTCACATAACCAACCATGTTTTGTTTGTTGCTTTAAATGTGCCCAAAGGGCCATGATTCTTGTCCTTTCATCCAAGGGGTGTTCCCTTCGTATGTGCCATACACTGTGCAATTGCAAGTCATGTTTGTCAGAGGGAAAACCTTTCATGTCTGTTTTATTGCAATGTCATACATGTACATGTGTCTTTATGTGAAGAATGGGGGTAACTTCAGCGCATGTTATGGTTATGAGAACTCCTGTGCGCTGCAGCATTAATGGGTAGTTCTGCTTTGGTTAGGAAGTCAGTTATAGGTATAGGTTTAGGTGACTAGGTAAGCATTGTAATTATGCTTATGTATATGTATGTTTTTCTCCATCTTTCCCTTGACAATCCACCCCCTTTCCCTAACTCCGTCTTCCCCCCATTGGCTGCCACGTGGTTCCCTGTGATTATAGATTCAGGCACCCGTGCCAACCACAGTGAGAGGGTCGATCTATTCAGCTTCTGTGGTTCGGGAGAGGGGGTCGAATCCCCTATTATCCCATTAGTAGTTTTGACAATCACCCGTCCATAAAATAGGGATGATGTAGGGAAAACAAATAAGGAGGTAAGCAGTTCATTAGATAGATGTGTGAATTATGGTTTTTGGTAAGCAGTTCATTAGATAGGTGTGTGAATGATTGGGTTTGGTAAGCAGTTCATTAGATAGGTGTGTGAATGATGGGGGTTGGTAAGCAGTTCATTAGATAGGTGTGTGAATGTTGGGGTTTGCTAAGCAGTTCAATAGATGGGTGTGTGAATGATGGGGTTTGGTAAGCAGTTCATTAGATAGGTGTGTGAATGATGGGGGTTGGTAAGCAGTTCATTAGATAGGTGTGTGAATGATGGGGTTTGGTAAACAGTTCATTAGATAGGTGTGTGAATGGTGGGGGTTGGTAAGTAGTTCATTAGATAGGTGTGTGAATGATGGGGTTTGATAAGCAGCTCTTTCGACAGATGTGTGAATGATGGTTTTTGGTAAGCAGTTCATTAGATAGGTGTGTGAATGATGGGGTTTGGTAAGCAGCTCTTTCGATAGAGGTGTGAATGATGGTTTTTGGTAAGGAGTTCATTAGATAGGTGTGTGTATGATGGGGTTTGGTAAGCATTTCTTCAGATAGGTGTATGAATTATGGGGTTTGGTAAGCAGTTCATTACATAGCTGTGTGAATGATGGGGTTTGGTAAGCAGTTCATTAGATAGATGTGTGAATGATGTTTTTTAAGAAGGCAGTTCATTCAATAGATGTGTGAATTAAGGTTTCTGATGAGGCAGGTAACAAAGGTGCACTTAACTTGGTATAATCATAAAGAAAAAAAGCCACCCCTCCAGTGACCTCCCCTGGTCTCCCATAATCTGATATCTTATGCCATGCTTATATAAGTGCCTTCACACTCTTTATACCATGGGTACATAAGTGCCTTCACACTCCTTAGGGCATCTTGGCAGTGAAGCAGTAACAACATTTCAGAGTTGGACACCTATTGTGGACATATGCAATATTTTATTACTTAACAAAACTGATCAGCATCAAAATGATAACAGATATTAGCAGATGACGTAATCCAATGCTGAGTAGCCAAATCAGAAACTCCCTCAGGCCTCACTCGGTGGGTGTTCAGGACGTGAATTAGATAATTGACGAGTCAGTGCGGGATACTCACATCTCCCGCCAGGCAAAGATGATCTGCATGCCGGGCAGCCATGGAAAAGGAATGGCTGAGGTCCACCAGAAGATTCATTGAGGTTTCAAAAAGGAGAGATGCCAGAGCATAGCCTGGGGCCTGCCAACGGGTACGGTCCAAGGAGCGGACTTGAAGAAGAGAGAGGATGACCATGAAGGTTGAGGGCTCGGAAACAAGGAATTCCATGTCAGGGCTTAGCTGCTAATCACAATGGACTGAAGACAGCCAAGGAGGATGGCGCGCACTTTGAGCAAAGGTAGTGAGTACACATTAAGGAAATAAGTTGAGATCATGTTAGGATGATGGTAAATCATCAAAAGGCTTTAGCAATGCACCCTAATCAGTTGCATGAAGAACAGTCATAACATAACAACATGATCTTGGTGCGTCCTCGATGAGTTCAATTTAGGAGATAAGGTCATTAGAGTCTGGGGTTCTTCCAGGACCTTCAAGCCCAGAGACCGCATCTCTCTGGTGCTGAAATCTCTCCACTGGCTCCAGTGGCTCCTAGGATCAAGTTCAAGACCCTCTGCATTGTCCACAAGGCTTTCTGGCCCAGAGCCCGCTCTATCTACAACACTCTCTTCCTAAATACTCTCCCTCCTCATCTCTCTACTTGTCCTCCAACTCTTTTTGGGTGACGTGTTTTTGCAAACAGAGATTTGGGGGTAGAATGTTATCCTCTGCAGGCATCTCCCTCTGGAACAGTTTTGCTGCCCCTCTCTGACTTGAGCCTGATCTCCTTAAGTTCAGGAAACTCCTCAAGACCTTCTTCTTCTCTTCCTATTCCTCTCTCCCTCTCCCCTGCTAACCTCCTCTCTATTCCCGCCAACTTTCCCCCTCTTTATCTTCCCTAACCCCGCTCCATTTTGACGACTGGTCGCCTGGGGCACCTCCAGAGCCTCACAGGTCCCAGGCTCCCCCACCATTCCTTGCACTTGCCTCTGGGCCTCTGCACTCTGATCACCACTACTGCACTTCTGGAATGTGTTCTGTGAGAAGGGTAACCTCTCTGCACTTAACCCCGAGCCCTGCTGGATTGGGCATACTTGTTCCCCTCCACCTCCCTCTCACCTCCTGTCTGGGCACATACATTACCAGACTGCAATAGGCCTAGTTCTCCAGGCCTAGTACGGTATGTTTTTGTTGACTTATGTTTTTCTCTTTCTCGCCTTCCTGCTTGTCACACACTTGCACTAGTAACAATGCCGTCAGGCCTAGCATGCTAGCAATTCTTTGTTAGATCATTCTGAAACTTCAAGGCCTAAGAATTTCTCTGTATTCCCTTGCTCCCTTCCCGCCTTGAAGCGCTTTGAAGCACCTGTGTATAAGCACTTTACAAATAAACTATTACATATTACAAACAACCTCTTTGTTTACAAGCTGATATATTTAGGTCAGAGGCGTAGTGTGATGCTGGAAATGCATCAGGGGGACAGGGCCTCTGAATCCTTGTCCTTTACTGCCTTTTATCGTGTGTTCTGTCATGTTTTCTGCCCATGAGTCCATTTGGGACTCCTGGCAGTGCAGCGCTCTCTTTTGGTTTGGTGAAAAGACCCATGGGATACCCTTATGGCACCCATGGGTAGGGGTACAACCCTGTGCCCCTAGTGTATGTTTTTGGGCACCTGTGGGTGGCCCACAGAGCAGGGTATGGGCTGGTGGCAGCTCCATGCTGAATTTGACAGGTGCTCTGGGTGTCCTCCATTTTGGGATACTCAGGCCCTGCCATTGGAATCAGTTGATTCCTGATAGGAAACAAGATGGCCCCTGTGGCCTCTTGCTTTCTATTGCCTGTTATCTTGTTTTTCCCAAAGTCCTGGGAAGCCCTGACTCTGTCCCTTCCCCCTGACTGGCTGTTGGGTGGAAGTTCCATATATGGTGTTGTTGTGAAGGCCCAGCTAGACTGACTGGAGCCTTCCCAGTGACTGTATGTTGTGGGTACCTCCTGTGGGTGGGACCTGGGTGAATGGAGTGTGTGACCCATATACACTCCTTGTTGTGGTTGTCTGGTTTCTGGCATGAGAGACAAAGACTGAGACAGCCCTGCCCGAAACTGGCCTGAATGCAGTGTGTAGTGTTGAATGGCTGGGTACTTGTCCCAATCCACATTCCTTGTTGTGAGTGTCTGAAAGGGAGGAGTGTGGCCTGAATGCACTGTGTGCCTGATTGGCTGACTGACTGCATGAATGCCCCTCTGTATGATTGGCTGCTGAGTGTAGGCCAGCAGTGTGGATGAGAGACAGAATAGTATATCTGGGGACCTCTCACCATTGGAAATTGTTCAGAAGCGTTCAGAAGCTGAGTCTCCACTCAAGAGTAACTGGAACTGCTGATCCTCGACGTCCAGCTGGAAGAAGAAGACTTGCTGCTGCATTTGCTTCGACAGATCTGAAGGTTGCCGAATTCGTCGAGGACTGACCCGAGAGAGGACCTGGTAAGGCGCCCTCTTCCCGTGCTCCGAGGGATCATCGAGCACCGCTACATCTTCGCCGAAGCGCCCTGGAAGTCAGACCCTCGAAAGGCTGCCGACCCGAGACGGGACCGCCTAGGAGATCGAAGTGAAGCACCCGGACATCGACGCCGTCGAAGTCCATTGCCGTCGACCAGGGTTCGCAGGTTTGTGTAACCGCTGGAGGCCCGTCGAAGTTGTGTTGCCCAGCCGTGGGAACCACTTGACGCCGTGCCGCCGACGACCGGAGCCGTCCGCTCCTTTGCCTAAGAACATTCAATCGAAGGACTCCCTCGACCGCATCGTCGACCGCTTATCCTGCCGGAGAAAGTCGAGGATGACCAACGCGCCGAGGAGAAACCTGCCGGTGGGTTTCCCGCCACCCAACGACCTCAAAGACTCGGACGACCCGACGCCCTTGCTGGGCTTCCGTCTCTACAATCTTTGCGGTCCAGAACTATTGTCATCGAGGTGCCCCGCACAACTCCGCCTTGCAGGACGCCGACGCCCCGACGCCGACGAGCACCGCTCGGACAAAGCTGCCGCCTCTTCGACATCGTTCTACCTCGTTTGTCGACGGACGTTCGACGCCCCGTGCCTCCCGCTTGAAAGGGAAGGCATTCAAGAAGGGCCGTCGATTCCCCGTCGCCGAACCCCGAGGTCTTCGACGTTTCTCGACGCCTCTCGACGATCCGTGACTCCCGCTTGAAAGGGGGTCGCTCAAGAAGGATCCGTTGACGCCTCTTCGAAGGACTCGACTCCACCAGGTACATTGGGGGGGTAAAAACATTGTAGGAGAGAATAAGACTATTGAACAACATATGGACTGGGCTTGTGTTAGATCTCTTTCTTTTACAGGTTGCCCAGGTGGGGGGATCTCCACACAGAACTGTGTCTAGTGTTAGGGGCCAGTATTTTGCCTATTGTTCAACCACCTTATTTTCTCTCTTCTCTCTATTGCTGGTTTCACTTATTGATCTGTGTGACATTTTTGTGGATGCACTTTAATGAGGTCTAATATTAGTGGTACCACTTTAGAATTGTAGATATTTACCATTATTGATTTTCCTGAGCACAAGGTGCGTTATTGTGATAAGTGTACATAACCTTTGAATTAATTATATAAAGACTGTGTTTTCAGTAATACAGTGTGTGGACATTCCTTTGTGGGGGCTTGGGGAATACACTGTACTTAAGAACCAGCCTGCATCACCTCCTGAGAAGCTAGGCCTTGATTGGTCGTCCATTGCTACCGTAATAGAGAATCTTGGCTGGGGTCTTCCGTGCCTCTCTTCTACCATATAGGGAGCAGAGGTACAGACACCCCCTACCGGTCTTTACACGTAGGCGCTCCTGGCTTGAACAATATAAGTGTTATATAGTCGCTCCTGGCTTGAACAATATAAGTATCATAACAATATAAGTATTTTAAAAGTGTTATATTGTTTTACATGCAGTTTGGCCCCAGGATAGTAGTTCAGGCACCATCTGTATTCAAATTGTCACAGTCTGCTTTTAGATTCCGTTAGTACGTGCAAAAACCATGAATATGATGGAGTCTTATGTGTCTTATTATTTTAGTTTTAAGCGTGGCCGGGAGATTGATAGTTGCAGACAATTTGGTATTATCGTTCTTTAGTGCAGACGTGTGCTCTGGTTTGCTCATGAGAGAACCCCACCTAACGGGTGACGGCCCAGTGAGGTGCTCCAGATGTTTGTTGGGTCAGGATAAGCAAAGTTGAATTATTAAAAAAGGTCACGTAAAGTGGTTCAATGGTTATACGAAACATTAGTGAAACGCCCCACGCACTCCAATGTGTGAGCATGGGAGAGTTTTGTATTGCAGCATGTGAAGATCAAGAGAGCATTGGGGACGGCAATAAGAGAATTAATTAAAAGAAATTGAAGAAGTCATGGCAAATTTGTTATATTCACTACTAGCTGGGGTACCTGGCATTGCCTGTGTCCTGATCGAGTGGTGTCTCGTGTGCCCTGGAGGATGTTGCTCTTGTCCTCATGTCGGCAAGTCTTGCTTCAGTTTGCTCTGGCATCTCATGTGCCCTCGAACACGTTGCTCCTGTCCTCTGGTCGGCAAGCCATGCTGCTGTTTGTTGTGTTTCAGAAGCTCTTGATATTGATTTTCACTTTGCATCAAATGGAGCTTTTCCAAGTGATGTTCGTTTTTTGTGCGGCATGTTTTAGTCACTCAATGGCTTCAGCATATTTGAGAAAATGTCCAAAAAAGATTTATTGATTGTGCTCTCTTCTCGTGAATGAACTTAATTAAACTGCATCCTGGCCATTCCCCATATTTGGAGTGGCGTGTTAATTACCTTTAAAAATGCTTTAATAAACACCTTTGAACAGTGTACAGCAGTAATGCATTTCCAAGAAATAACCAACACTTTGAACATTTTGCTTCAGACACTTTTCCAAATGTTCCCACTTTCTAGTACCTACTGTAGAGAATCAGGGTGAGCACCAGTAAATAAGAGTGTCTACGGAGTGAACTTTTTGCATCCAACCATACACTACAATCTTGCCCAAGACAAAAGAGGAATCCATGCAAATTTTGGTGGACGTGGGTTCAACGGTGTGGATTTGTAGAGCCGGACATACATACAGACATACCCCAATCAAAATCACATAACAGATCATTATCAAGACCAGAGTCAAGAATGAAAAGGTATTCCTAGTACCTGATCATAAAATGCTAAACAGAACTTCAAGGACACCAACTGAGGTTGATGGAGTATTAACACCATGGGGATAAGGAGACGCAATAAGAACCTCTCTACTCGATGTACTGTGTCCATGAAATAAGGCAGTGTGTAGCTGTCGAGGCCTGAAGAAGGAGTCTAAGGATTGGCACCAGGGAGACGGACGGGTGACTGCAGATGAGGTTATGCCAGTGTCTGCCCTGGGGCTCGGTCCAGGTACCGGCTTGCTCTGGTGGTCTTGCCTTTGACTCTGTGTGTCCTACCTGCAGATGTGCTGCCGCTGCTTCTTCAAGGCCGCCTCTGCTCCGAACCCAGCACATTAGCCAATCAGCTGCACTATCTCCACCAAGTGGGAGGTGGGCGCTAAGGCACTGGTGGAGACCAGGCAACCTCCATAATCCCTGCAAGGACAGAAAATGAAACACGCAAAGTCAAAATAATAATCAAATCAAAGGTTTAAAAAAAGATTTTGGCCAGGCATCCGCATCATTTAAAAAATAAAATGATATTTAGGGCCAAAGGGCTGAACAAGGTTACATAAACAGCACAAAATATGAACATGGAGACGTCAAGCGAGGGCGAGGAGTGAGGAGTGAACGCCAGGAGGAAGAGTTTGAGAGTTTAGGGGCGAGTGGAAAAAAGGCACAAAAACCAGAAGTGGCACATGAGTGGTTTTGGACCATTAGAAGATGCCGGTGTTGTGAATGGAGATTTCGACGGAAGGAGCCTGGGCACTGCCGCATGTCGAGACATTAGTAGGAAAATGCAATAGAAAAGGGAAGTCAGAAGGAGGAGTGGGGATGGAGAGAAGAGGGGATGAAATGGAAGAGAGAGGGGGAGAGAGAATCACATTTAAATGAGTGGAGCAGAGTAAGATGAGAAGGAGGGAGCACTGGGATGGCAGAGCAATAGATGAGTCAGGAAAAGTAGAAGAGAACAGAAGAAGCTGAGCTGCGTGAAAGGATAAGAAAGGTCGCATTCCACGTTTGTTGCAACGATAATAGCGACAGGTGCGCGCAGTAACAGAGCTGCGATGAGGGAAGGACAGGGAGGGGCCAAAAGTGACCCCAAGATTCCAAACTGATGAAGGAAATGGGAGAACGGAGGGGAGAGGGGGGAAAGAAGGCTAGCGAGGCAAGATGCAGGGAAGGGAAGGAGGTAGCAAAGACCAAAATGACCAATGACCATTCAAATAAACTGTAATGATATTTATGTCTACGTTTGTATACAATGTGCCATTTGCTATCACGCCTGTACCTCTGTAACTAAGCTCATGCAAGTAACAGCGCCTCAATGCCCTTGGGCTGCTTGCGCGCTACATACATATAAATAAATAAATAAACAAAGGAAAGAATCTCCGTTTTGGAAGGATGAAGATGCGAGAAATGAGAAGACTTCTCAAGACTGAACAGCAAAATGCTTGAGAGACAGTGACAATATATGTGGACAGCCCTTGGCCTGTGTCAGCCTCATACCGAGGCTTAAATGACAAGCATGGAGTCACCAAAAGTGTGCTTTGGCGGCAAAACCTCTGCCCCATTCTCAACATATGGGCCAATCACGCTGCAGTTCAATACAACCCCCCCCCCACCACCTAGAAAATCCGGCATGAGGGCATCACTCTATTTATTTATTTTTTTATTTTATTTATTTATATATTTATTTGTATTTGTAGAGCGCGCTGCAGCCCAAAGGCATCGAGGTGCTTTTACATGAAGATGTACGTAAGCTTGATTCAGGGTTGCAATGGGATAGTTTCTTGGTTACACAAACATGTTACAGCAATGACACAGGAGTGTGAAGCAAGCTTCAAAATGGCACAGAATACAATTATTGCATAAAAGACATGTTATACAGTCAGGCAAATAGCCTAGTTTTAATAGCTTTGCGGAAGGCCAGATGGGAGTCAATCATCCTGAGGTGCGTGGGAAGAGTATTCCAGTATGAGGCGGCCATAGTGGGGAAGCTAGTACCGCCTGCCCGCACTCTCTAGACCTCGCAAAATAAACCCCAGAAGCAGCGGGCATAAAACAAGTTAGAATAATAAGTGACTTTTTTTAGTGTTCTTTGTTTTAATCACCCTTTCACAAAAATATATATATACATATAAAAAATATAGAAAAAAGATCCACGACTAAAAAACAAAGCATGCATCCACACATCTCATTACATCAATTCATTGTTGAGTAAAACTCACCTTGATGAAGCTCAACCTCGCTATCGAAAGAGACAACCAATGCATATCCTGTCCCACAAAGACTCAAAGTTAGAAGGGCCAAGATCAGTTTAAAAGGTGCAAAATGCTTGCCTCGCAGATCCTAGGTTCCAATACAATCTTGACATTTTTCTTTGACTCTTTGATGCATCTTTCTCAGTTCACCGATTTGTTATACACCATATTGTTCTTATTTAAACTAATACAAATTCTTAAACATTAAAATGTCGGTGGCCAGACAATCTCCAAATGCGCCGAACCCAAGGATTTCAAAAACCACATTATAAAATTCAATAAAGCTGTGATTGTGAAAGTTCTACTCCAGGCCTGAGAAACTGAGCGAGGCTCTCTGCCTGAAACTGACATTGGATTTTTTCATCATTTTAGTGCTTCTTTGGTGATCACTGGTATGTTGCAAGCAACACGTCGAGGCACACATAATGACTTCAATGTTGCACGAGATACAATGATACATTTTGAAATCCGTGTTCCTAAAGTGGGTACCTCAATGTGCTTCCTGGCGTCGTGTGATTGCAGCTCACACAGTTATGGCAGCTGGAAAGCCTCCTCTCTGCGCGCCTCTCTGCGCCCCTCTCGACACCATTATTCCTTTATCAACGATCGCGGGAGCACCATGGAAAGAGTTCAGGATTGGCTGCTCAAGTGGGAAATGCACAGCCCAGACAATCTACTATCAAGTGCTGAGGAAGGTGTCATCTTTAATCAAGACCGCTTTGGGGCTGATGGGAGACTTTGAAACATGTCCGGGTACTGGATAAACTGGGACCCACCCACCACCAGTAGCGTGCCGCTAGCGTGCCGTTGAAGAGAGGGGGATGGGCATGGGCGTAGGACATGGGGGTTTTGGGGGAGAAAATCCGCCCACAATTATAAGTGGGGGGATATAATAGCTTTTATCCCCCCCCCCAGATTATTTGTGTATCGTCTGTAAAATACGACTGCACTGCAGGCTGCAGTTGTCATGTAAGCTTGCAAAAGTTAAAGTAGAGTAGTCTACTTTTACTTTTGCAAGCTTACAGTAGACTAACTGTCTGCAACTTCTTCTGCTGCCCTGCGCACTGGCGTAACGGGGCCCACGCAGCCCCCGCCGTGCGAGGGGCCTCACCAGCACATGTCCTGGGTGGAGGCCCCACTTGGAGAAAAAAACTGAAATATTTTTTTTAAAAAAATAGTTTTTTTCTTGTTGATTTCACTTTGCATTCATAAAGAAATTATTTCTGTAACAGACATAATTTCTTTATGAAGGCAGAGTGAATACAAAAAGTCTGGTGGCTACCCCCACCCCATGACATGAAGACCCTAGGCTGGAGGCCTCCATGTCATGGGGTGGGGAAGCCCTATGACTTCAAAAAGAAACAGTATCTTTTTGAAGTCACTCTGCATTCATAAAGAAATTATTTCCGTTATGCTTCCGTACTTAAAGGAATGGTTTGGTAAAAAATGTTTATTGCCCCTACGGGGCGGCCATGTGTTTTTTAGCCTAAGTCGCTCGATTTTTGAAAAATTTCCTATGGACCTTACCCGAGTTTTCGTCCATTAAACGCACGCGAAAACAAGCACCAGGGAGCCGCCTTTTTCTGATAATCCTATCTTTTCCCCATCGCCCTGGCTGACCTGCTTTTGCGGCACTAAATCAATTCCCCCGCCCCTGAGCCTGACATTATCAAAACATTCATATTCCCCACCTCTCTCCATGACGTTACTGTGCTGCGTAGACAAACGTGCCCAGTCGTCTTCTACGCGACTTCACACAGAACCCGGAAACCAACACAGATCAACTCACAACACAGCGCGCCACAATTCGGAATATGAAACTGTACTTTAAAATCAAACAGCAACACGGTACATTTGGTAAAGTACATTTATTTGACATTAAATGTTTATAGAATATTCAGCAATTGCCATATTAACTCGGAATGCCATTTATTTTCTTTTATATCTATCCGCAAAAACTGTTCCGTTTTATCGTGAGTCACGCACTGTTCCTTTATGGTACACAGGGTGTTGGTTTTCGTTAAAAGAAGCACTTTGGTTGCACGGTGAACCGCAAGGCTGTTCCATCAACTAGGCACTAGGCCAGCGTAAAGGTTGATATGTTGCTTCTAGCCGCTAGTACCGCGTAAGGGCATATGGGCCCTTGGCGATCGTCCCATAAAATCATCAGGATTGTGCAGTTGTTTACATTAAGCTGCAGCTGGCGGTTGAAGAAGCCGTCTGCCTGGGTCTGAAACTGGTGGCAGTAGCAGTAGGGTAGGATATACCTGTTTTGAAAACATAAAAATTATAATTAGTCTCGCCAGCCGATCTTTATTAATATTATTCATTTTATTTATTACAGCCGATCTGAAACTATGCGCTTTCAAGGATAGTGCAATGGAGTATCTTCGGCTCTAAAATCAATGCGAAAAGTAACAAAATAAATCGAGGTTAGCACACAATGAGAAACGACTGTCTACATGCGTGTGGAATGTGGACCTGCATGCCCATGTGCCTGCTACAAGGACGATCCCACAAACGTTTTCCTAGCTCTTCATTCATTCATTTATTCATGCATCCATTCATTAATTCTTCATTCCGGTATAAAAGCGTCTAAAGAGTTACTTAGATTATATTTGCAATTTCCATTGTGTCTCTGCGTAATGCAGTCCGTAAATCCCACTGTGCTCTTGACAACGATTTTTAGTATACTGAACTAACATGAAACTCGGTCTAGTTTCAGAATTTTCTGCCTTATCGTCTCTTACGTTATTGCACCCCCCCTTCAAATGAAGTTCTTTCGGCATGGTCCCTGTCTCTCATGGTCAAAAAAGAATAGAACCTTATACTGCCAGTGCGAGTTGTGGGCCTCTTCAGGGCGCGAGCTGAAAATCAAAGCCGCTGATCTTCACTAGAAATGAGCATACATTCTTTCTTTGCAACATCCCGTCTAAAGCCATCTGTGAGAACTTGAAGTTTCAAATCCATCTATGTACTGCACCTCAATGTGCAAATGCGAACTCGCTTCTCTCCCATCTGCAACGGCTCACTTGGCGCGTTCGAAGGCCCCCAATTTTGTCCTCGTTGTCTGCAAGCTTTGCAGCCCCAAATAACCATAACTATGGAGACATTTAATTTTTGGGGGAAGGTCAGGGAAAGTATACAGTACCCGAAGAGTTGAGTTGAAAGTGAGATTTTTTGTTTGTTTGTTTTATTATTTGCAATATGCAAGCTTCCCCTCGGTTAACAGTGCGCAGCATTAACATGAGATTGTGAAAATTAGTTACATCAACAAAAATATATACATACACATATAGACAAGGTCAGCAATATGAGGTGAATAGAGAGAGAATTCAAAGATGACACCCAGGTTGTTCGCCACCCAGGGTGGTGAAGGTAGGGGTTAGGGTTAGCATACTTTGTATGTACACTGTACAATATCATTTATTTACAAAAAGACAATCGTACTACAATTATTTAAACCGGGATTTGTACTTCACAACCAGCTCTCCTTTGGGTGGACATGGCACAGTGGCAATGATAGGTGGCAATGGATCAGTGCTCTGCACAGAAACGTTCAAAATTCCATATCTGTGCTTCTCTAATACAGCAACAATAAGGCTCCATTTCCTCATAGACTGGATTGATCACCCATTGCTTACTTCTTTTTGAAAAGGCCTTAGTGTAGCAAGGCATCCTTACATTACCCGTAGTCCTAGATTGTTCACGGACGAGATTCTCGTTATGTGCCAAGACGGCAAGTATAGTCCTATGTCTCATGCCCTGTATGCTGAAATGCAAGCGCTTTGGCCTGTACTTTAGGCACATTTTGTGGAACACCTCCAAATCTCCTGTGTGACAGAATTCTGTCAGTCCCCTCAAATCTCTTGATAGAGTTTTATCGAAAACAATCTTCTCAATGGCTTTGTGTGTTGGTGAAGATGGATTCAAACACTTCTTCTTCCGTGCCTCCACTGGGGACAAAGGGCCATGTTCACATTGGTGGAAATGTAGGTTTTCTGACCAGCGGTGCATGTTGGTACAGTGGTGCATCAGTGACCACCATTTTTCAAGTAGTATTTCCACTGACCCTTCACAAGTTTTGGAGCTCCACCAAAGATGGTTGCTGATAGACTTGGACCACTCTGAAATACTTTCCAAACCTTTTTTTTTCCCTGCAGCCGAGATTTTCTTATTGATTGATTTAGCAAGATGCCATACGTCAAATTGATGTTTAATATGTGGGAACTGCTCTCTCTTGGCAACTGAAACGTGTCTGTCCGTGGCTATGAGGTCAATGTGCATTCCCCTCGATTGTAGATATTCCACTGATTTTATAAATCCTAGTTTCTCCATGGCCACTGAGGATGTACATTGTGTTACCTGCACGACCACCGAACTCACAATTTTCTTACTATCCATGTCCTGAAAGTGGTAGGTGCAGTACTTGGCAGAAAATCCAGGGCTGTCGCAGTGTCCATCGCCGGCTAGCCTGAATCGTTTGCCTTCGAATGTACTTGCTAGAGACAATTGTTCAATTTTCCAAGCATCACTAATGGCCGGAAACAGATAATCATGTTGGTATTAGTAGTACTGCATTTTTTAAATGAAATGGAGTCCCACAAACTGAAAGAAAGACTCTAACTTTCTAAAACTGGACCCACTAAAAAGTAATGCAGCTGCACACATTAGATTGCCTGCTGGCAGTTTCCCCAGCATCGGTTGTGCAGACCATGAGAACGTATGATTTAATCTACAGGCGGCATTTATTTTGACGTTACTGCATTTTTTCTGACGAGTGACATGAATCAATGGCTTCACACATACTTTCCCTCTAACGGAATGCCCACATTTCAGCATACTTATAATATTCATCAAACAACTGTCGAATACTATGTATTTGCCCTCTTTCATTAGACTGTCATCCGGCGTCAAAGTTGTTTCAGCCTGTGACGTTGAGGACATATCACCACATTTAAAAGAAATATCGCTGCTATCAAGTTCTGATGCGCAGTGAATGCTGCTGCTGGTTCATTCTCTGTCATTTCAACATCTGCTACTTCAGCATTGATGGGAGAACACAACAATGTCAACAGGTTTTTTGGTGGCAATTTTTTGGCGGGTGTAGATTGTGTGAATTGATCTGCGACTACTTCAAAGCTATCTTCAATACATCCAGTATCAAGTTGTTGTGGTGGTGCGGTCGCACTGTAGCAATGGTCCAATACAACTTTGCTGGATTCTCCGGACACATTCATTACATGTTCTGGCCATTGGACATGAGCATCCCGAGTCTCAACACGCCGCGTCTGAATTAATAGTTCCTCCATAGTGTAAATGGTCGGGCAAGCAACATCTCTGATTCGCTTCACTGTCTGTGTATGTATAGTTCGGACACCCACGGGTAACTAGAGGACAGATTGGAAAAGGGACGTTCAGTTTAAACACAAGATAAAGTATAGTACAATTGACTGGAAAAAAACATAAAATAGTCCCCAGCACAAAAACATTTCTAAAGTTATGAACTGTTTGTTACTAACCTTATTTTTGTTTCTTTTCTTTGCAACTTTTTTGACACGAACTTCAACATCTGCGCGCTGTTGCTCCGATTCGTATCCGCATGTCTCCTCTTCCTCTTGCGCTGCAACGACTATATTTTCTGTATCCGCATAGACAGCACGGAATGAGGCTCCATCGACTCCCTGAAACATAGTATTTTCATTACTGTGTATCAAAATATTGTTAGCTTAAAACACATGTGAGGACGAACACACAGGTACATCTCAATAGGCAAACACGATTTAAAGATTGTGTGGAACAATCAAACGGCAAGTATTAGAGCTCTGATGACTTAGTTTGATGGAGCTGTCAGTATCCATACCTCTGGCTCTGCATGGACTGCCACGAATGACTGTATTGAAGAGGAGGCATCAGCATCTCCCTGAAACACAGTACTTGCGTTAGTATGGTTTTCAATATTGTAAACATAACACACACTTGGGGTCGACGGCACAGGTACATATAAAGTGAAAACCACAAATGTTGCATTATCTAAAAGAATCAAGGAATATTTAAATATGATCAGATTTAATCGACTTATTTCTCAGATTTCTTTACATCTGCATCATCTAAGTGGGATCTTGTGATTGTAGTGGAAGCTCCATCGTCTCCCTGAAACACAGTACTTGTGTTAATAGGGAAGAATGTACAGCAAATGGAATCACGTTATATGATCACGCTCAATGGAGCTGTCAGTATTCATACCTCGTGCTGCTGAAGAATATCTATGGATGTTGTAAATGTGGTGCGCACTTCCGAAAGCTGTTGCAACGATTCGTATCCGCATGGTCCCGCTTCCCCTGGAATTACTTGAATGTCAGGCTCTGCATCAAGTGCAGAGGTTGACGCTTCAACAACTGCCTGAAACATAGTATTTGCATTAGTACGGATTACAATATTGAAAACACAACACACGCTTAGGGTCGACCGCACAGGTACATATCAATGGCTAACCACGAATGAAACATGGTGTAGAACAATCAAACGACAAGTATTCCAGTCCTGATGATCACAGTCGATGGAGCTGTCAGTATCCATACCTCGTGCTTCTGAAGAACATCTAGGGCTGTTGTCAATGTGGTGGACGCTTCAGCATCTCCCTGAAAGACAGTACTTGCATTAGTATGGATAACACTAATTATAACTGAAAACAAACACCAGGGGATGACAACTAAGGTGTATATCAATTGGAAGGCACTAACCAAACAATTGGTAAAATAATCACACGATACATAAAAACTATTACTTGACATGCATAAAACAAGTCTGTAGCGGAATAGCCAAGTATGATTACCTGATACGCGCTAGAAGTGGTTGATAACTGCGGGCACTTCACGGATGTAGAATGTTCTTGCTTCAGATTCAGTGTATAGTCAGGCAGTTGTAAAGGTAAATTATTGTTTGATAATGAAATGCAAATATTAAAGAATTGCCATGTAAACCAACAGAATACTTGAGAATAATGCTATTGAAAATGCGCAATATAGTACAGTTCCCTGTGCCCATAAATAGATTTCCTTTGGGGGTTATAAAATCAAAAAATAATGTATTGATAAATGTCATTATTCAAAAAGCTATACACTCATATCAATATCGAAAGTATTACAAGGGAGTATTACAAGGGACACCACACCTAAAATATCAATTAATCCATTCGGCTACCTACACACTACCGCAAGGCCTAAAGCTAAATCCGGACACTTGACTAACCAGTGGCGCAATGTGGACGAATCGAGTTGGAATAGCATTTGCGAGTAATTTTCGTGCCATTCGCCGTTTATTCTTCTTTGTTACCCAAGATGTGGCGTACATGTTTGAGGAAAAGTGCCGGCTGCAGATGCGGTATCGATCAACCCTCCTGTCCTCTAAGACTTGTTGGACTCTACTTTCCAGCTCATCCAGTGGATATCCGCAATGTCTGACCCATTCTCTTATTCGATCAACAGTTTTCGGGAATACATGCATTGTAGTGCCTTCAGATTTAGCATGGGTCTTTCGAAGGGCAACCGCTAATCGAACAGGCAGGCATTGTTGAAAATTCTGAAAAGTAAATATCAAGATTATTATAAAACCTTGATGAATAAAAATGTCATAAAAAAGTAAATGAACCATACCATGTTCAATGCAAGGTTTGTTTTGGTCGCCGGAACTATACCAGTTCATCATGTGCGGCTTAGTATTTGCATAAGTTACAGACATTTTTTAAGTGATGTGACTAAACTCTGAACATGTGACTCGTCCCTTGGATGTTCTGTCTTGCAGGAAAAGGAAACATGCTTACATTATAGACTGGACCCCCGAAGGATGCAATTCGATGACAATTGACACAGATGAAAAAAAATAGATCTATTGATAGCATAACAATTGAAACTCAAGTCAATAGCAATGAGACCAATGACCATAGCACTATTGGGTACTGTAATCGCAAATAGATAGAAATGTAAAAATGACCAAAATATGACTAGGATACATGGCCTTACCATGACCAACAAACAGTTGGATTCAGCAGGCCGAGCAGTATGTTGCAGGAGAAAAGGTAGATGGCCACAGGTAGCACACTGCTGAGTTTGCTCAAAGCGGTCACAGAAAGCACGACAACGAGCAGATTAGCATAGATCTCAGTGCTTCTCAGGTAGAAGGTTCAGGAGTTGACTTGCAAAGCACAAAGATGTTCTCATGAGACATATCAAGTGGTTTATAAAGTATTAGAATCAGGGGTGTGTTTGTGAATGAATGACGTGTGTATGTCGTGGTATTATGTCGTTTGCAGGTGGGCGGCCTGCCTCAGGGGAGGCCTGCCTGGAGACACAGGGTCTGAGGAGGCCATGTGAGCGATGGCCCCTGGGCGTGGGATACCTTTTGAAGTGTACATGCTGTTTGGCACCTTGGCTGTTTGTGCCCGTGACAGCCCCCCATGCCAGCGCTCATCCCCGGGTGCGAACCGCCTTTGATAGAGGGGGGTGGGATGGATGGGCCAATGGGCAAGCAGGCAAGTGTGTGGGAGCGAGGGGCCATCAGGCCCCTCTCATCCTTTACTTCTCAGTAGAAACTCGGACCAAGTGCCTCCAGTAGTGGGTTCGCCCCTTGCCCTTATGTGATGTTAACTTTGGTTGACATTCACGTAGATGGGACCACTGAGCAGGACACAGGGCATCCATTTTTGTACCTCCTTTCCACTCCATCTTGGTGACCAGACCTCACTGCGCAGAGCACATGGCCCCCACCCTAGTTCCCACTCTGACTGGAAAACTCCAGAGGTATTTGCAACAGCTAATAAATGTAACGCATCACTCTTCCTCTGAGATCACTGTCCTGCATGTAAACCAGCCTGAACTAAGCACGTAGCTCGTTCATCTCCACAAACGTGTCCTTGCCCACGCACCCTCGCCAGTGGAAACTTACTGCTATTCTGACCCTCTGTCCCTGCAAGGTATTCTCTTCATGTGCCAGACCACTGACCACGCCATGATGCCTACCTAGCAGATCCCCAACTAACATTGGACCCCTACTGCAGTATATCGTTGACTATCAATAACAAATGCCACATACCGGAGATTCTTGTGACCACAGACCCACACTTCAAACAGTGTATTATAGTGGTCAAGACCCTTAATCTAAGGCCTGTATAATCCAATGTTGATTGATAGTATAGATATATGTGTGACTTTTATAGAGACAGAACCGACTGAAAGACTTTGAACAAGTGTTATTTAGTGCATGCATTATTGAGAATATAATATGTTAGCTTAGATAGTGACCACCCTGCTTCACAGCGACCTGACCTTCACCCATTCGGAGCACAGATGTCTGACGTCCATCCTTGAATGGATATAAATCATAGAATAGAGAGTGTTGCTGTGCCATAGGTTTGTATTTTGGGAAAACGGGTGGGTAAATATTATTCCATGTCCTACCCTTAGTTAACCCAACATTGTTGCAATCAATGCTTCGATTAATGTCACCTCTAGTCCTATTGACTAAACAAGTGGGATACCTGGTGTTAAGAAAAAAGAGAAAGTCACACAGTCTATGTAGAAAAGTACAAATTAGTTCTGTATTAGCAACATAAAAGCATCAAAACAGAAAATTGTTTGTAATCATTAAAGGCATAAAAAATGAAAAGCAAATGAGGAAAAGACACACACCTTTGTATACATTCATATTCCTTAATCATACGACATGTAGGTTTCAAATTAGGGCGGTGGTGTGGGTTTGAAGGGGAAGCATGCATAGAAGGAAATTGAAAAAAGGAAAAAACATAAAGTCGTGATAGCAGCAGGAGTGAGACAGAATCATTCCTGTCCTAACATAGTGCTACGAGCAAATCATTAGGCTAAACAATAATTTGTTCAGATTAGGTTTGGGAGTGCCACTTTGTTGCTCCCGTTAGAGGTTTAGGTTGAAAGTGCCGGAAAGAAATCCTGATGGCATTTTCTTCTTCCTCGGACGTGGCTTCTTCCTCCGAGGCTTGAGTTTGCCTTGAATGGAGACACACTTGATTCATTTAAAAAATCGAAACAACCGTTGTTAAAATATATGTGGTGTTTTATTTTGTATCTTATTTTGATGGCACAAAAATACAAGACTTTACACATTGTACAGGTCAGGTTGCAGCACAGTGAGAGAAAATCCCCTGTACTGACCGCTGTCACTCGGGAACGTTTCTCTTATGGCACGAACGGCACAGGCGGGTATCACTCTTCGAACGCGGTGTCCAAGCCTCCCGTGAAGCCACCATGTAAAGGAACGATAGGCCACCAGCAGGTACCACCTGTGAAAAAGAATGATACAAACTGTTTTTAAATTAACAAGATAAGTTTAATAAACGTTTGCTGTCAATGACAATTCTTGTAACTAATGGCATTCTGCTCGGACAAATGCTATCTAGACACTGCACACTATTGAACGACTTTCATGCGTTACAATGATATGTATATGTAATTTTGGATATAGTAGAAGACCATGAAATAGGAGTGGCATCACAAGCAGAATATACTTACTCATTACTCGGATTACGAGGACGAACAGTTGCGCGAAGTTCGTGCATAAGCACCATCATTATCCTCAACACGGACCGCGTGAGGCAGGTTGCCCTGAAGTCTGGCAGCTCGGTGATGCATTGCGGTCGTGGCTCGCCTTCCGAAATGTAGGCCACGCCTCCTGAGTTTGCACAGCAGCAGCAGTTCTCGTCCTCGGTTGGCATTAGCTCGCACCGATTGCATGTGCACCAGGTGGAAACACCGTCCATGCGACTAGGTCCAGGCTCTTCAGCTGTTGAATCGTCCTCCCAACTGCCGTCCGAAGACCCATCGTTTTCGTGTGTTTCCCTTTCCAGTAGTTCCTCCTCGTTATACTCGGGCTCGTACATGTAGGCCATTATTGTAGCCATTGTGTGTTACACAAACTAAAATAATTGATAGCGGTGGTACTGGTATCTGTTCACATGGGCTACAAGCAACGAAGGTAGCTGACCAGAGCACAGAAACAAGTCACAGAATACTCAAAGTAACACAGAGAGAGGAGTGGAATCGAAATACTGCTGCTGTGCGTTGTGAAACGGTCTGTTTATACTTATTGAGGAAAGAGGCGTCCTGCCATTTCCATGGCGACACGTCATTAGCTGAAGCGCAGCGAATGTTGACACGAGACGTGCTTTGGCGTTGTGAAATGGGCGGTACGCATCTGCTGATGACAGGATCAGGGGCGGGGGATATGATTTAGTGCCGCAGAAGCAGATCAGCCAGGGCCATGCGGCAAGTGATAGGATTATCACAAAATGGCAGCTCCCTGATGCCTGTTTTCACGTGCGTTTAATGGACGAAAACTCGGGTAAGGTCCATAGGAAATTTTTCGAAAATCGAGCGACTTAGGCTTAAAAACACATGGCCGACCCGTAGGGGCAATAAAACATTTTTACCGAACCATTCCTTCAACGTCCTTAATGGAAATAATTTCTTTATGGAAGTCAAAGTGACTTAAAAAAGAAACATTTATTTTTGAAGTAATAGGGTTCATGGAGGGTGCGTGTGTGAGTGTAAGGTGAAAGGGTACACACTTAAATGTACGGGTTGCTGCCTGGGTGTACCTGTATGGTGAAAGGGTACACAATTAAATGTATGGATGGCTGCCTGGGTGTGCCTGTATGCTGAGAGTGCACACTTAAATGTATGGATGGCTGGGTGTGCATGTGTGTGTATATGGGGAATGGTGTATGGGCTTGCATTCAGTGGTGCAACAAAACCTACAATTCAGGGGGGGCTAACCCTTCAAATGCTGGCAGAGGCGCTAACTTCACGGGCGGTTGAGGAAGTGCAAACCTATTTATGTGGGGCATCTAATTTCTGTATGCATTTTAATGAGAGTATTCTGGTGTAGCTTCAATGTTACAAGCAGTTAACTCTCTCCTTTAAGGTTGAAAGCTCCCACTTATGGACTGCTGCGAGAATTGAGTGGTCTCCTATACCCTTCCAATCACTCCCCTGGCATACAAGTACTAAACCCACATCACAATTTCAATTGCCTAGTAATTGCTGGAATTGGTGGGCTCTTGTTAACAGTGAAACCCATTTGTCATGCTCTGACGGTCAGCCAGGACGAGTCAACATAGCCTAACATTTCGGGGGGAGGGGGGAGCACTGAATCCCAGTCAACTCAATGGTGTTGCACCACTACTTGTGTTTAATGCCTTGATTACTTATTAGTAATCTTCATTACTCCTAGCCCTATTCTTCCTTGTCCCAGTACTTGCGTATGATACACTGTGCGGCAGTATGAGGCACTATGAGGCAGTACTACGCAAGTACTGGGATGAGGTAGAGGTACAAGGAGGTAATGCCTGACTTAGCTACCTGTAATCTTCATTACTCCTAGTCCCACTCTTCCTCATCCCAGTACTTAGCTGTGAGTCAAGGAGCCTCATATGTAAGCACTGGGACAAGGAAGAGGGATGTGGAGGTAATTATGGGCCAATGAGCTGATTTTGGAGGTTGAGGTAGGGGTGGGAAGGAGAGGGGACGTTTGTGGGGGGGCAGGTTTGTCAGACAAATCATAATAGTTGTCCATGTCCAGGTTAAGCAGGCATGATATGTGGTATTAGTGGCTAGAGAGGCATTTTGGTGCAGCCAGTCTAGTCATTCCTCAGTTTGGTATGACTTTTTTATTTTTTATAACTGGGCATTTCTGATAAAGCAGTCCTGCAAAGTGTAATTACTTGGCCAGACTGGCTTTTGGGTGCTGCCAGACTAGTTGGTTCTTACTGCGGCATTGTATATTTTTCTGGGCATCTGTGATAAAATGATATAAGTCATTTATAATGCGCCTGTACACAAGTGTTTCTAGGCGCGACAAGACATGGCAGGGAAGATAGAGGGAGGACAAGATAAACAATCTTACTAGGCCTTGTTTCATTCAGATCGTGCAGGTGCGAGAACAAGAAGTGCAAGGGGGAAGGGAGGGGGAAGTGTTAGGGAGAGGGGAGGGAAAAACAGGGCACAATGCTCTGAGTAAGTGCAGCCAGGGCAGTGCGGCTCTGGGTATTGCAAGGAGAACAAGGGACTGTAGGGTTAAAGTTACAGTCCCTAAGTGCGTGGTAGTCCCAGAGGCAGTGCAGGGGTGACTGATCAAGCAAGAGTCTGGACATAGTGAGACTCGGAGGGTAGACAAGCAACCAGTCGGTACAGCAGACAGGTAGGTCAGGTAGGCCAGCATGGGAGGGAGAGAGAGAAAGTAGAGGAGGAGAGGAACATTTTTAGCTGCTTCCGGATCTTCAGTTGTTCCAGAATCAAGTTTGAGAGGGGCAGGGAGGCCTTTCCAGAGGGAGGCATCTGCATAGGAGAGAGATCTACCCCTCCCCCACTCTCTGCCTGGGGAAGTGTCTAACCCTTAGAGAGTTGGAGGTAGCTGAGCGAAGGGCTTGAGAAATAATGTATTTTGGAAGAGAGCGTTGGATGTAGTGTGGGACCCGGTCCCAGTAAGCCCTGTGGACAATGCAAAGGGTCTTGAACTTGATCCTTGCAGCAACCGGGAGCGAGTGGAGAGATTTCAGGGCTGGAGAGATATGATCCCTGGGCTTGAGGCCAAGGATAAGTCTTGTAGTCCTGTTCTGGATTAGTTGCAGAGGGCAGAGAGTAGAGGAAGGCAGGTTGAGAAAGAGGCTGTTTCAGTAGTCCAGCCTAGAGAGAGCCAGGGCTCTGGAGACAGTGAGCTTCTTGGGGAAAGTGAGAAAGGGAAGAGTCCCTTTGAGGAGGAGCAGCTGGTAGTGGGACTTCTTGGCGATGTCCGAGATGTAAGGAGACAAAGAGAGAGTGGAGTCAAAGATGACAACAATGTTTTTTGGCTCGCAGCAAGGCAAAGGAAGAGGGCCCAAGGCGGGCGGCCGTAGTCCCAGAGGGAAAGCAGGGACAGGGGTCCCAATGAGAAGGGTCTCTATCTTACTGGCATTAAGGGAGAGATCAGTGGATGTGCACCAATAATGAATCGCGGATAGACAGTCAGGAATGAGAGAGAGAGGAGAGAGAAGTCTGAGGGGAGCCTGAAGGAGCTCTGCATAAGAGGAGACATTACATCTGCATAAGAGGAGAAGGTAGAGATCAGGTGGGCCAAAGGGGACAAGAAGAGGTTGAAAAACCAGGGTGAGAGGATGGAGCCCTGTGGAACGCCATATGTAGAGAGATGTGGCGGAGAGAAAGGGACCAAGTTGCACCTGGGAGGGGCAGTTCAATAGGACGGAGGTCAGCCACTCAAGGGCCTGATCCATGATGCCCAGGTTCTCATGGAGTCGGTTGATCAGGGTGGCATGGTTGACTGTGTCGAAAGCAGAGGAAAAATTAAGGAGGATGAGGACAGAAGGAACTCTGTAATCAAGGTTAGAGAGCAGATCTTCACGGGTGTTCAGGAGAACAGTTTCCGTGCCTCTGGCAGCTCTGAAGCCAGACTGATGGTCATGGAGACAACCAACCGATTCAGTGTGGAGAGTAAACTGGAACATGGGCAGTTTTTTCCAACAGTTTGCCCAGGAAAGGGGTCATGGGGATTGGGTGATAGTTTGCCAGGCAGGCAGGAAAGGCAGACGGCTTCTTGAGGAGTGGGTGCACAAGGGAGTGCTTAAGGGGAGAGGGTAATGTTCCAGTGGTGAAAGAGTGATTACAGAAATCGGCCAAGGCTGGAGCGAGGGTGTCAATATGGTCCTTGATGGTTTTAGAGGAGCAGGGGAGCACCTGTTTGGACAACACTTTCATAGATCGGACTTGTCTAGAAAACTCATCAGGTATTGTCAGAGAGAAAGAGGAGAAAGGAGGAAGAGAGGTAGAGCTGGCCAAAGGGGTGCCAAGGGAGGAAGAGGGAGAGGAAGAGGAGATCGGGGACCGGATTTCCTGGTTTTAGCAGAGAAGTGAGAGAACAGAGCCAAACAGAGGGCCTGGGAGGGAACAGGAGAGGGAAAGACCGCAAGAGGATTGACCAGTTACTTGCAGATTTGAAAGAGTTTGGCCATGTTGTTAGAGACCACAGAGATGCGGGCTTGAATATTTGTTCTCTTCTTGATGAGTGTTATTGCTTTGACTGGCATTTTGGTTCAACCAGTCTAGGTATGTCTAAATGAGGCCTGGCATGCTTTACTGTAATGTTATTACCTGTCTAAACTGGTCTACAATTGTGCAGCCAGTTGGACAAGTTGTCACCGTGGCATCGCATTTTTAATAGCAAAGCATTCATGTTCCTGTGCAATGTTGGTTACTTGCATGTATTGGATTGGTGTTAACCAACAAAACCATTGCAAACACTCTGGCTTTTTAGCAAATGTTTCTCATAAAGTGTGCTGTATATTGCGTTAAAACTATTCTCCTAGTGCAGTGTGTGTGGCATACCCCTTCAACAGCACATTTGTGCGTATTGCACAAGCGTGATCATCTAGCCCGTCCCAGAGTGTGTGTGAACTGTGATTTGTTGGGGGGGCCCTCAGCATGGCTTGCAGGGGGGCCCCCACATTTTGTGTTTCGCCACTGGCCCTGCGCCAGCGCATGATGAACGTGCCCAGGCCGGTGAACTAGCAAACTGCCTGTGCCCTGACTGCGCAACTGCGCAGCCTAAGCCTTTGTTTTTCAGAACGAAGGAGAAGCCAGGCAGCGACGCATGCTGCAGTGCCTCTGTGCTCGTGACAGCGTGTGTGTTATCGAGTGAGAACAGGCTGAGCAGGTAGTAGCTACCGTAAGGTAAGTCAGTCAAGTGCCCCCCCCTCTCCCAGGTGCAGGGCGGCATGGGGAGGATATATTCGAGGGGAATGGGCGGCTGTGCCAATGTCAGATATAGTTTCTAAACACGCACAGCGCATTGCAAAACTGATCACGGAATCCTGGCCTGGATGGTTTGCAGCACGGGGTGACCAGTGTGTGCAGGGGAGAGAGGGGTGCAGGAAAGACCAGCACACAGAGAGAGTGGTGTAGGACAGAAATGGCATAGGAGGTGCTTCGGGTTTTGCAAATGAGAGAGAAGTACAGACAAGTGAGAAAGCGCATAGGGCAGTGTGTCAGAGTAATGACTTGGTGTGGGGTGCAGGGAAGGGACTTGGGAGAAAAGGGTGTACAGCAGACGAGAATGTGGAGTAGAGTAGGGTACAGAGGGGAGATTTGTACAAGGAAGAATGGTGCCTCGCCTCATGTTCCCAGATAAAGGGTGGAGTCACAAATGCGTCTTCTTCTACCGCTTGATCCATGCTCACGAGGCCTGCACGAGGACGATTAGAAGTGATTTGTTGAAATAATTGCAGATATATAGACTACACCACATCTGTCTGCGCATTGATTAGGCCTGATAATACACAAAGTAGCCCCCCTCTATCAGGTGCAGGCCGGCATGGGGAGGATTTATTAGAGGGAACACGGGAGCTCGGGCTTGGCGCTCTCCCACTGCCCCAGTGTCATCTGCGCCCCTGTCTAGGTCCTCTCCAGGAAGAGACAGTCACAGCAGGCTCTTCCTACATCAACTTCCTTGAGGTATATATTCACCTCTGACCTGTCCTGTAGTGGGAGCTGGTGCCAGGGTGCGTGGCATCTTGCCTTGCAACACAGCATCATGTTTTTTGGGCTATCTTAGCAACTTTCATGGGCTTTTGGTGGATGGAAGCCATGCGGGCTGCAGATTCATTTTACGCTATAACCTATTCCTTTAAAAAAACACTAGAATTATCTATAAAGGGCACGTACAGTGCCATTTCTGGTTTAGAAAATGCCACTGACTTAGGGATGTTTACTACAAAGCCGTGGGTAGTTAATAACTTAACTGGATCTGGGAACATACTACTGGTGTAATACAAATGTCTTATCCAGGGATGCCTTCATCCACTCCTTTTCTCCTTAATTGTTCATTGCACCTGCACTATCTGAAATGTCATCAGGCTGATTATGATACTTATTCTTCACATTCTTAATTGTTTCAAGGACCTATAAGAACGTAACTGTATTTCTCCCATGCTCCCCCGCCCGTTGAAGTGCTTTGAAACATATTGTGTATAGGCGCTATACAAATAAACAATCGTTCTGCTAAAAACCAGCAATGGCAAGTGTTTGCTTGTCTATACATATTGGGCATTTGCCAGGCACTGCTATTAAATGTTCAGGTACTTGCACCATGTTGCAGCTGTTACCATCAGTGGGTACCTAATACCACTATGGCGATGCTTGGCAAGGGCCTTTTCCATGCCCACATTAATAGCTGAATAATGAGTTATAGACAAGTTTTAATAGAGGCCACCATAAGCCATCCGGGTGACCCAGAAAAAAATAAAGCAGAGCCTCGAGATTCAAAAACAACACTTGTTCCGCTATCCATGTAAATCCAGTGAATACCCTGGCGCCGAGGTATGATTGCAACCCATACACTGCTGTAAAGTGTTCCATCTTTGAGGGTTCAAGTGGAATAGGATTTAAAGTGCAGGTGAGAGTATTATAAAAGATCTCTCCAAAGAGAGTATTATAAAATATCTCTCTAAAGGTCCATCGCTGGGAGGATGTTATACTCTGAACTGCTTTTCTTTTTCTTAATTTTCTTCGGTTTTCTTTTCTTCTTTTCTCTTGTTTCATACAGTGATGATATATGTAATTTAATATGTACTGCTATTTTGATTTTGTGAAAAGTTGAGTTCTTTGACTAAAACACAAAAAAGCCAAAGTCCCCAAGGTGTCCCCTGTCCCCCCCGGATTTTATGGGTCTCCTACGGCCCTGGGGATGGGCTGGGCCTAGAAAGCTGCCTAATGAGGAGGAAACACCTTGGGATATGGCTGCTGGCAGAGGTGTTGGGAGTGGCAAGGCTAAACATTGTAAACAGGCCGTGGTGGGTAGGTGGGCTGCATTCAAGTGATCTTTGTGGGGCAGGACAGTTCAATCAAAAATGGTTTTGCCCCTTCCTCGCCCAAGATTAACCATATTCTTTCAGCACTGACCAGGCCTTGTGCAGTGTTTAACGCCCTTTATGACGCGATGCAGATGTTGCTTTGGGATAATACACCTGCGTGCACTGCCTTGTGGCCTGAGCTTGTGGCGGGATTGGCCAACCTGACTTCAAATGTTAACACCTGACGCTTGTTGCACGACATCTGGGTGAGTGGCTGATAGATGACGAGACCATGCAGGAGGTTTGGGTCCGAGCTGAAGCTTGTGAAGCAACTTAATTCCCCCCTCTACCCCCCGCACTTGAATCAACATTTGCAAGAAGAGGATAGGCCAAAACTGCTCAACGCATTCCAGAGCAACTGCTGGTTGAAGATACTGAGATTCCTAGCTTTGGACCAATCCTTGTTTCTGACTAAACCCTGCAACTATTCCGAGTGCTACACACAATTTTGGGCAAATTGGATTTTGAGTGGAGTGAGGCATGCAACTGACCTCTGTAGCCAAGGCAACTGGTTGCCGAATGCTGAGCTCAGGCCGGGACTGGATAAATGCAGCATACACTGAATCCCGGTAGTTTAGGAGACTCTTGGTGTCACGTGGACGGAAAGGACCACGGAGTAGCCCCTGCATGCACAGGCAGAGCAGCTGTGGAATACTGTCTGGTAAACATTGTGCCACCCTGCTGAAGTACATGAGACACATGGGACAAGAAGTTCCGGGTGGGCGACCGATGGAGGCCTATTTGCAGGATCTAGAAAAGGAAGTGACGCACGAGGATTAGCTCCCCCGAAGTTCCTTTACAGAGGGATCCTCTCTTGACTGTGGCATGAGATCGTGCAAGATTTTACAGGAGGATAATTGGGTGCCAGAGACATCGTCCAATCAAGGTCTAGTCCACTCTGATACATGATGGTCATGCATGTTTGCCACTGGGACTGTCACGCATGTCATGACAATGTGGGAGAGCTCAGGGCACTGATGATCACCGTTAGGACTATCTATGTCAATTTCATCAAAACAACCTCAATAACAAAATCATAGAAAATGCCAGCAAACAAAACTAACAAACCAAAGAGTAAAAGAAGCACAAACAAACCTTGGGACAGGAAGCATGTTTTTAAGGTTTTGCACAATGGCATAAGATCATAGAGTTATCGTAGTGCCTCAGGTGGCACCTGTCCCAAAACCCCCAAAAAAGACTCTCCTCGGGGTAGACATCTGTTGGATTTTGGGGGTAGGAGTAACCCCACTGAGCATCTTAGAACCGACCTGAAATACTGCAGAACCGTAAGCGACGTTTCAGTGGCGCAGCGGTGGACGGTCTGCGGCTGGCATTTATGAAGTTATCAGTGTCAATGTGGGAAAGAGCAAGTGATGGAAAGAGACAACAGACATTAGAAAAAGGATTGAAATGAAGTGCACCGAAGAATCCTGCAAAAAAAATTGACCAGGGACAAAAGGCTCATTTAGCCATCGAAGACAGAAACCCTGCTGGCGTGGGGGCTAGGGTGTACAAAAAGGAAGAACCCCAGCTTAAATGCATTCAGCTTCCAGTAGTGAGAAGTCACCCACTGTTACAGAGCCGAAATGAATTCTTTAAGATGTGAAATGCATTGAATGGATAACACATGCAAGTGCTATGATGTATAGTCTGAAAACTGGAGCATTGGGACACCCAGGCTGGACACCAGATGCTCCTGAAACTCCATATAATAATTGAACAGCACTGCGACAGCAATGATCCCTGTGGTACCCGATAGGGCATTATCCGAAAAAGTCCAGGTCACCAAAATGGCTAATGCCCAGTCACATTTAACGGATCACACCTTCCAATCGATTTTCATTGCACTTAACGTTTCAAATGACAAATTCCATAGGTTTCTCAATTCAAATACAATGCATATCATCCCATATCATTTAATTAGTTTAAGATATTTAGTAAATTTAAGGTTTAATAAACACAAGAGTACAGTAAATACATTGCTGAAAAATGGTAAGAATATGTCTCTCAAACAATTTTGGACATAGTTCAATGCAGAGTCTTACTGCTCACAAACAGTCCTGATCAGGACAGTGATCCTAGAGATGTTTTCATACAGATCACATGTCTTTCAAAATCCAACACATTTCCAATAATAATATCCTTCTTTGGGGAAACTAAAGGCTGCTTCCCTAAAATTACAGATAGATGTCAATTGGTAAATAAACCCTTACTGGTTCAATCAATCTTTTTATACTATATCCAAAAGGAAAGGTCTACTAACCTTATTCCTTTGTAATCTTCACAACCATAACAAGGTGATAGGTATTAAAATCCTAAAACGTGATTGTCATTGTAAGGAGGGAAGGATGTACAGAACAATATCGCTGATTACAGTCTTACTCTTGATGGGGATGTCAATCAACAATCAAAATTCTTCAAAAAAGATGTCCTCCCACCTTCCATAACAAGGCTGAGCATAACCAATAAAGCCCAAAAATGTCATCAATAAATCGCGCACACAAGACCTAGTCAAGCTCCCCCTTGTCGTAACCTGTCTGCCATTGAGTCTCACCTTTTGTTCGCGGATGAGCCATGAGACACAGATAAGCTGGGGATACAACTCCATGCCTCACATTTGTTCTTTTAAATTATGAAATGGCGTCCCTCCACAATGCAGCACGAGATGCTACCATAGTGACGTCCCACGTTGGTGCGTCATCAGCGGCTATCTTAACAATCTTCACATTAGGTTACGATGATAGTTTGTATACTTTGCTCATCACAATGTGAGATGTAAACTAGTAATGATTAGGTACAGCTAACAATCATTCATTGACCTCAATACTTTAATCCTACTAACAGGCAACAATTTGTTCAGAATATGAAGTTATCAGGATAGCATTTCTATATATATAATCTTAAGCTGCTTAGTGAAAAAAAGCATAAATTATCCCTAACAAATTTCTATGAAATGTCAGGTCAAGGTATTACTGGTTCATCTGGACTGTTTTTATAAATAATCATGATGTCAAAGCGCAAGATTTGCTCCAACAGAGTATATGTTCGATAGTTCAGACAATTCGAAATCCTAATGCATCACGTCTAAAGGAAACATATCATGTCCCATTCACTGTTCATGCCCTTGGGCACCATTGCATCAAGTTGATCTATCCAATAAATGTCTTTTTGGAGAAGCACTGTATTTACCTCTCCTATTTTAAGGTGTCACTATTTGCTCAAGGATCACAAATTAGATCTGTGCTATATTGTGATTTGTTTTATTGAAATATACTGCAATAGGTGATTTTTAATTTGTTAACACAACATTTGACTTGTGATCTGTCCATTGGGTCTTTGCTTTGCGTGTAGTCATCCTGACATAAAATATGCCACAAGGGAACTTAATTCCATATATCAAGGAGTTACAAGTGGCTGAGTGACTAATGGTCCTTGACTGGCTGACCTCCTTCCTTTCTGAATGACCTACCCAGGTTCAACTGGGCCCTTTTCCCTCCTCCATCTCACTCTCCACCTGGGGTCTTCCTCAGGGCTCTATCCTCTCTCCTCGGCTTTTCAACATCTACCTTGCTCACTTAGCCCATTTGATCTCTGCCTTCTCTCCTGACTTCCAGTGTTATGCGGACGACACGCAATTCTCCTTCGAGCTTCCCTCATCTGCCTCCACTTCTTCCTCTTTCATTCCTGACTGTCTCTCTGCTATTTATGCATGGCGTACTGCTAACGATCTCTGCATTAATGCCAGTAAGACTGAGATCCTTCTCATTGAGTCCACAGCTCCCACCTTCCCTCATACACTCTGCCCACCCTCCATGGGCACCCTCCCCTCACCCTCCTATGAGGCAAAAAGCCTTGGTTTCATCTTCAACTCCTCTCTCTCATTCTCTCCTCACATCACGAACCTTGCCAAGAAGGCCCACTTTCAACTTCACCTCCTCAGAGCCATTTTCCCTTTCCTCAACTTCCCCCAGAAACTCAATGGCCCTCATTCCGAGTATGGAGGTAGTCATGGCGCTATTTGCGCCATGACTACCTGCCATACCGGTACCGACTCCAACTTGGTTCAATGGGGACTTACCGGTGTAGTCTGACCTTTGCAGGACCGGTAAGTCCCCACTGAAAAATCCATTCCCCATTCCCATTTGAGCCCCCATAGGGCTCAATGGGAATGGGGAAGTAGCTAATAACGGTACCGCAATTTGCGGTACCGTTATAAGCTCTGAAGTCCCTTAACGGGTCCCGTCCATAACGCCTGGTCAGACCAGGCGTTAAAGGAGGGACCCGCTAAGGGACCTCGGAATAGGGCTCAAAGGGTTTACCGGCACCGGTGTCCTTACCGGTGCCTGTAATCCCTTTGCGCCCAACTCAGAATGAGGCTCAATGTCTCCAGAGCTCCAGTCCTCTCCAGGCTCGACTACTGCAACAGCCACTTCCTCAACCTGCCTTTTTCCTTCCTTCGCCCCCTTCAACTAATCCAGAAATGGACTGCAAGACTTATCTTTGGCCTCAAGCCCAGGGACCGCATCTCTCCAGCCCTAACATTTCTCACTGGCTCCCATTGACTGCGAGGATCAAGTACAAGACCCTCTGCATCATCCACAAGGCTTTCTGGGCCTGGGATCTTGCTACCTACAACTCTCTCTCCATAAATACCTCCCTGCTAGAGCCCTCTGGTCCTCTAGCCCCAACCCCCTGCAGATCAGCCGCTTCTCCGAGCAGAGAGTGGGGGGTGGATTTCTCTCCTCCGCAGGTGCCTCCCTCTAGAATGCCCTCCATTACCCTCTCAGATTTGAGCTGGAGCTCCTTAAGTTCCAGAAGCTTCTGAAGACCCTCATTTTCTCTTCCTCTTTCCCTCCCCCCTCCCCTGCTAATGTCCCTCCTCTGCCTCTTGACTGGCTGCCTGGTTCCTTCAGATTCTTACAGGGCACCAGGCCGTCCCCGACCAGTATACCCCTGCACTTGATCTCCTCTGAACGACAACCTGCACTTTCTCTTCTGGGCCCCCTCCTACTGCACTAGCCTGGCTGGGCCTGCATTCCCTGAGTCCTTCAGCCCGTCCCTCACACTTAGTGTGTAGACCTTTGGCCCCAGCACTCTCTTCTGTCCACCTGGCCTCCCCTGGCACTCGTTTAACCCCCGGCAATTCCCTCCCTCCCTCCTCCGCTGCACTTCCGTTTACTGCACTTGCGCTATCCGAATGTCACAAGGCCTAGTAGGACCTTGTTTTGTTTTGTCGACCTTTCCCCCACCCCCTTGTCTTGCTGCGCCTTGAAACACTTGTGTATAGGGGCATTATAAAAAACCCAATAAAATAAAATAAATACTACTATCCACATGAGAAACAGGCAAGATACACCCACTACCCACATGAGCAACAAGGCAGCAAGCGTGAGCAACACTAACCACAGCATCTGTCACTACCAATCCATTACCACTTTCCTGCCCATCCACTGAAAACTTATATCCACCCCAGCGAGGAGACAGAATCTAGAACCCCCCACACCTCCACTCTGGCCGACAGACTGGTGGGACCGCCTGGTTGCATGAAATGGTTGCAGCCCACAAGAGAACCAACAAAGGTTTAGTGGCTGCTCACAAGTATATTTATGTTGATTCAGACTGGCGCTACTACTCTTGGGTGTCACAGCGCTCACCCATCGTGTCACGAAGGGGGGTGACATAAAGCTAGTGGAATAAATGTAAACCAGCAAAGTTACCAAACTGTCCATCGAGCCTTCAGCTGACCCTTTGGCACTCCATTAAACATGAGTTTACTCAAAACTCTTTTATTCAACAAGTACAACATAGGCAACAGGGTTTTAAGTGGGCCCAGGCTAGCCAGGATGCAGCACCGGCAGTATCAAGAAATTGCTTTTCGATCAGGGCTCTGCCAGGCTCTGCTTTTATCCACACTTTAATAGATACTATTAATGCAAGTCACCCATTGCAATGATGTGCAGTGATGGCAGCCGAAATAGAGGCCGCTTAGGAGCTGACGACCGGCTGGAATGTTGGGATATTCATTGTCATTGCACGTGTCCTGCAGGAATATCGCCATCGCACTGAACGCACACTGTCTGTGTGAGCTAAAGTTAGGGGTTGTGGATAGGCTTTGAGTGGGGTGCTGGGAGTTTGACAGACCTTTTAGGGGACTAGATGACCCGGCGACAGGCTCTACAACTGTTTGTTATTTATAAGTGTATGAGCATATTGCAACACATATATTTAGCAGCACTACCAAAAAATCAGTGGGCACTATGCACAATTCTTAGTGCTCACAGAAGAATCATTTTTAAAATAAAATCTGAATGCACCACTTTCCAAGAAGAGGGGACATTTTGAGAGATACAATGGGGTGTAAATTGGGCAAAAGGATCCATTAAGTTATTCAAACCAAAACCGTGTATTAACATTGTAAACTATTCTTTTTAAATATAACGAGTTTCATGTCTAATTTCATTTGTAATGATCACTTCCAATATATATTGTAGCCAGGTTAAGAATTCTACATTTGTCTCACAGAGCAAAAATATAATAGCCAAATAAATGATTTCCAGATAGAAGGTTATCATTCCAAGACAGATGAGGGGTACACTCCAATTGATGGTGACAAATAGCACCAATTATGGTTCCCTGCTGCTTTGCATAAAATCAATAATCATTTGGGTAAAATAAGAAAAACCACAGCTCTTTAGATGTGACAGAGATGTATGTGATACCCAATGCACACTGGACTGGGTGCTCTCTTTCTTTCCTACGACCCCAAAATGACAGCGTTTATAGCCATGAATCATATATACTCATTCAGACAACCTTCTGGACTTCAGAAAAATATCCTGTCACAATTATCAAAATTATCAGTACCTTTGCCCCCTCTCTTGCAGTTCATGTTCACACGCGGCAATATTAACTCACACTGCTTTTATTTATCGACCCCAATGAAATTACCAACCGTTCTTGAACAGTCATCCATAAATTGCACCTCTTCCTTAAACCCATCACCTTGGCACTTCTTATTGTACATGGACACAATATATGGGTGGATTATACTGTAGTAATGTCGGTGACAGAACTTCTAGAAGACCCTCAATTATGACCAACTAGTAAGTGCCCCATTGCAGACAGATGCCCCCCCCTCCCTCTCCCCACTATGGCCACCACAGAGAATGTAATAATACAACCTCAGATATGTTCTGATCACATACTAGTCACGCTTAATGTCACAAATGTGGCTTGTTTCCCCGGCCCCTAGTCCACCAACGTAGAGACCTTTTCTTGGAATAGCTGGATAAGCCAAGCACAACAGCCCACCCCGCCAGCTCACAATATCACACCCAACGGCCTCGCGGGACCACGACTGCAACACCTGAAACACTTTAGGAGAACATGCTCCCTGTAGAACGGAAACACGACGCATGGGGCCTAAAGCCACCAAAGACAGTCTTAGGAGAATGGATTATATGATTGGAATGGAGCTTCATTAGTGTACATCTCCAACAGCAGCTGTCAAGGCAATCTGCACGAGGCAGAGAGGTCTTCACGACATAGCTGTCGAGAGAGCCCTGCCTTTCATAGCATGGTATAGGTGCACCACAATGCTCAAAGGAGAGGTGGGGTATTCTCCAGGCGCTGACCCATTCTAGAAGCCATGAAGACTGCTGAGGCACAACCCAACCTGGACCCTTACCTTTGCCCCCAGCGAAGCACCCCAGCTTCCTGTCCTGTTTCACTCCTTCACACGGTGCTGGTCATGAAGAGCTTGCAAGGAATGCCTTAGAAACAAAAGCCTGAAGCCTTCATATGTTCTCCTCCCCGCCACTCGGTGCAGCTGTACCCCTCATCTGTGCCTCTCTGCATCCTACCCCCCGCTGGATATCTGTTCGGTTGTTACCTATGTAAAGCGCTCCATTATGCATCTGCCCAGTTGTAAACCTATGTAAGGCGCTCTGCTGTATACCCCTGTAAAGCGCTCCATTATGCATCTGCCCTGTTGTATACCTCTGTAAAGCGCTCTGCTGTTCCATTATGCATCTGCCCTGTTGTATATCTCTGTAAAGTGCTCCATTATGAATCTACCCTGTTGTATAACTCTGTAAACTGCTCCGTTATGCATCTGTACTGTTGTTTACCTCTATAAACTGCTCCATTAGGCATCTGTACTGTTGTTTACCTCTGTAAAGTGCACCCTTATGCATCTGTACTGTTGTTTACCTCTGTAAAGTGATCCATTATGCATCTGTACTGTTGTTTACCTCTATAAAGTGCTCCATGCGCTCTGTTATGCATCTGCACTGTTGTTTTCCTCTGTAAACTGCTACGTTATGCATCTGTACTGTTGTTTACCTCTGTAAACTGCTCCATTAGGCATATGTACTGTTATTTACCTCTGTAAAGTGCACCCTTATGCATCTGCACTGTTGGTTACCTCTGTAAACTGCTCCGTTATGCATCTGTACTGTTGTTTACCTCTGTAAAGTGCACCCTTATGCATCTGTACTGTTGTTTACCTCTGTAAAGTGATCCATTATGCATCTGTACTGTTGTTTACCTCTGTAAACGGCTCCATTAGGCATATGTACTGTTATTTACCTCTGTAAAGTGATCCATTATGCATCTGTACTGTTGTTTACCTCTATAAAGTGCTCCATGCGCTCTGTTATGCATCTGCACTGTTGTTTTCCTCTGTAAACTGCTACGTTATGCATCTGTACTGTTGTTTACCTCTGTAAACTGCTCCATTAGGCATATGTACTGTTATTTACCTCTGTAAAGTGCACCCTTATGCATCTGCACTGTTTTTTACCTCTGTAAACTGCTCCATTAGGCATCTGTACTGTTGTTAACCTCTGTAAAGTCCACCCTTATGCATCTGCACTGTTGTTTACCTCTGTAAACTGCTCCGTTATGCATCTGTACTGTTGTTTACCTCTGTAAAGTGCACCCTTATGCATCTGTACTGTTGTTTACCTCTGTAAAGTGATCCTTTATGCATCTGTACTGTTGTTTACCTCTGTAAACGGCTCCATTAGGCATATGTACTGTTATTTACCTCTGTAAAGTGCGCCCTTATGCATCTGCACTGTTGTTTACCTCTGTAAAGCGCTCCATTATGCATCTGCCCTGTTGTAAATCTATGTAAGGCGCTCTGCTGTATACCCCTGTAAAGCGCTCCATTATGCATCTGCCCTGTTGTATACCTCTGTAAAGCGCTCTGCTGTTCCATTATGCATCCGCCCTGTTGTATATCTCTGTAAAGTGCTCCATTATGAATCTACCCTGTTGTATAACTCTGTAAACTGCTCCGTTATGCATCTGTACTGTTGTTTACCTCTATAAACTGCTCCATTAGGCATCTGTACTGTTGTTTACCTCTGTAAAGTGCACCCTTATGCATCTGTACTGTTGTTTACCTCTGTAAAGTGATCCATTATGCATCTGTACTGTTGTTTACCTCTATAAAGTGCTCCATGCGCTCAGTTATGCATCTGCACTGTTGTTTTCCTCTGTAAACTGCTACGTTATGCATCTGTACTGTTGTTTACCTCTGTAAACGGCTCCATTAGGCATATGTACTGTTATTTACCTCTGTAAAGTGCACCCTTATGCATCTGCACTGTTGTTTACCTCTGTAAACTGCTCCGTTATGCATCTGTACTGTTGTTTACCTCTGTAAAGTGCACCCTTATGCATCTGTACTGTTGTTTACCTCTGTAAAGTGATCCATTATGCATCTGTACTGTTGTTTACCTCTGTAAACGGCTCCATTAGGCATATGTACTGTTATTTACCTCTGTAAAGTGATCCATTATGCATCTGTACTGTTGTTTACCTCTATAAAGAGCTCCATGCGCTCTGTTATGCATCTGCACTGTTGTTTTCCTCTGTAAACTGCTACGTTATGCATCTGTACTGTTGTTTACCTCTGTAAACGGCTCCATTAGGCATATGTACTGTTATTTACCTCTGTAAAGTGCGCCCTTATGCATCTGCACTGTTGTTTACCTCTGTAAAGCGCTCAATTATGCATCTGCCCTGTTGTAAACCTATGTAAGGCGCTCTGCTGTATACCCCTGTAAAGCGCTCCATTATGCATCTGCCCTGTTGTATACCTCTATAAAGCCCTCTGCTGTTCCATTATGCATCTGCCCTGTTGTATATCTCTGTAAAGTGCTCCATTATGAATCTACCCTGTTGTATAACTCTGTAAACTGCTCCGTTATGCATCTGTACTGTTGTTTACCTCTATAAACTGCTCCATTAGGCATCTGTACTGTTGTTTACCTCTGTAAAGTGCACCCTTATGCATCTGTACTGTTGTTTACCTCTGTAAAGTGATCCATTATGCATCTGTACTGTTGTTTACCTCTATAAAGTGCTCCATGCGCTCTGTTATGCATCTGCACTGTTGTTTTCCTCTGTAAACTGCTACGTTATGCATCTGTACTGTTGTTTACCTCTGTAAACGGCTCCATTAGGCATATGTACTGTTATTTACCTCTGTAAAGTGCACCCTTATGCATCTGCACTGTTGTTTACCTCTGTAAACTGCTCCGTTATGCATCTGTACTGTTGTTTACCTCTGTAAAGTGCACCCTTATGCATCTGTACTGTTGTTTACCTCTGTAAAGTGATCCATTATGCATCTGTACTGTTGTTTACCTCTGTAAACGGCTCCATTAGGCATATGTACTGTTATTTACCTCTGTAAAGTGATCCATTATGCATCTGTACTGTTGTTTACCTCTATAAAGTGCTCCATGCGCTCTGTTATGCATCTGCACTGTTGTTTTCCTCTGTAAACTGCTACGTTATGCATCTGTACTGTTGTTTACCTCTGTAAACTGCTCCATTAGGCATATGTACTGTTATTTACCTCTGTAAAGTGCACCCTTATGCATCTGCACTGTTGTTTACCTCTGTAAACTCCTCCATTAGGCATCTGTACTGTTGTTAATCTCTGTAAAGTCCACCCTTATGCATCTGCACTGTATTTTACCTCTGTAAACTGCTCCGTTCTACATCTGTACTGTTGTTTACCTCTGTAAAGTGCACCCTTATGCATCTGTACTGTTGTTTACCTCTGTAAAGTGATCCTTTATGCATCTGTACTGTTGTTTACCTCTGTAAATGGCTCCATTAGGCATATGTACTGTTATTTACCTCTGTAAAGTGCGCCCTTATGCATCTGCACTGTTGTTTACCTCTGTAAACTGCTCCATTAGGCATCTGTACTGTTGTTTACCTCTGTAAAGTGCACCCGTATGCATCTGTACTGTTGTTTACCTCTGTAAAGTGCTCTGTTATGCATCTGTACTGTTGTCCAGCTCTGTAAAGCACTCCGTTGTACATCTGTACTGTGGTATACCTCTGTAAAGCACCCCATTTTGAATCTACCCTGTTGTATACCACTGCAAAGTGCTCCATTATGAATCTGTATTGTTGTATGTGTCTTTAAAGTACTCCATTATGCATCTTTACTGTTGTTTACCTCTGTAAAGCGCTCCGTTATGCATCTGTACTGTTATATACCTCTGTAAAGCGCTCTGTTATGCATCTGCACTGTTGTTTTCCTCTGTAAACTGCTACGTTATGCATCTGTACTGTTGTTTACCTCTGTAAACTGCTCCATTAGGCATATGTACTGTTGTTAACCTCTGTAAAGTCCACCCTTATGCATCTGCACTGTTGTTTACCTCTGTAAACTGCTCCGTTATGCATCTGTACTGTTGTTTACCTCTGTAAAGTGCACCCCTATGCATCTGTACTGTTGTTTACCTCTGTAAAGTGATCCTTTATGCATCTGTACTGTTGTTTTCCTCTGTAAACTGCACCCTTATGCATCTGCACTGTTGTTTACCTCTGTAAACTGCTCCATTAGGCATCTGTACTGTTGTTAACCTCTGTAAAGTCCACCCTTATGCATCTGCACTGTTGTTTACCTCTGTAAACTGCTCCGTTATGCATCTGTACTGTTGTTTACCTCTGTAAAGTGCACCCTTATGCATCTGTACTGTTGTTTACCTCTGTAAAGTGATCCTTTATGCATCTGTACTGTTGTTTACCTCTGTAAACGGCTCCATTAGGCATATGTACTGTTATTTACCTCTGTAAAGTGCACCCTTATGCATCTGCACTGTTGTTTACCTCTGTAAACTGCTCCATTAGGCATCTGTACTGTTGTTAACCTCTGTAAAGTCCACCCTTATGCATCTGCACTGTTGTTTACCTCTGTAAACTGCTCCGTTATGCATCTGTACTGTTGTTTACCTCTGTAAAGTGCACCCTTATGCATCTGTACTGTTGTTTACCTCTGTAAAGTGATCCTTTATGCATCTGTACTGTTGTTTACCTCTGTAAACGGCTCCATTAGGCATATGTACTGTTATTTACCTCTGTAAAGTGCGCCCTTATGCATCTGCACTGTTGTTTACCTCTGTAAAGCGCTCCATTATGCATCTGCCCTGTTGTAAACCTATATAAGGCGCTCTGCTGTATACCCCTATAAAGCGCTCCATTATGCATCTGCCCTGTTGTATACCTCTGTAAAGCGCTCTGCTGTTCCATTATGCATCTGCCCTGTTGTATATCTCTGTAAAGTGCTCCATTATGAATCTACCCTGTTGTATAACTCTGTAAACTGCTCCGTTATGCATCTGTACTGTTGTTTACCTCTATAAACTGCTCCATTAGGCATCTGTACTGTTGTTTACCTCTGTAAAGTGCACCCTTATGCATCTGTACTGTTGTTTACCTCTGTAAAGTGATCCATTATGCATCTGTACTGTTGTTTACCTCTATAAAGTGCTCCATGCGCTCTGTTATGCATCTGCACTGTTGTTTTCCTCTGTAAACTGCTACGTTATGCATCTGTACTGTTGTTTACCTCTGTAAACTGCTCCATTAGGCATATGTACTGTTATTTACCTCTGTAAAGTGCACCCTTATGCATCTGCACTGTTGTTTACCTCTGTAAACTGCTCCGTTATGCATCTGTACTGTTGTTTACCTCTGTAAAGTGCACCCTTATGCATCTGTACTGTTGTTTACCTCTGTAAAGTGATCCATTATGCATCGGTACTGTTGTTTACCTCTGTAAACGGCTCCATTAGGCATATGTACTGTTGTTTTCCTCTGTAAACTGCTACGTTATGCATCTGTACTGTTGTGTACCTCTGTAAACTGCTCCATTAGGCATAGTACTGTTATTTACCTCTGTAAAGTGCACCCTTATGCATCTGCACTGTTGTTTACCTCTGTAAACTGTTCCATTAGGCATCTGTACTGTTGTTAACCTCAGTAAAGTCCACCCTTATGCATCTGCACTGTTGTTTACCTCTGTAAACTGCTCCGTTATGCATCTGTACTGTTGTTTACCTCTGTAAAGTGCACCCTTATGCATCTGTACTGTTGTTTACCTCTGTAAAGTGATCCTTTATGCATCTGTACTGTTGTTTACCTCTGTAAACGGCTCCATTAGGCATATGTACTGTTATTTACCTCTGTAAAGTGCGCCCTTATGCATCTGCACTGTTGTTTACCTCTGTAAACTGCTCCATTAGGCATCTGTGCTGTTGTTTACCTCTGTAAAGTGCACCCGTATGCATCTGTACTGTTGTTTACCTCTGTAAAGTGCTCTGTTATGCATCTGTACTGTGGTATACCTCTGTAAAGCACCCCATTTTGAATCTACCCTGTTGTATACCACTGCAAAGTGCTCCATTATGAATCTGTATTGTTGTATGTGTCTGTAAAGCGCTCCGTTATGCATCTGTACTGTTATATACCTCTGTAAAGTGCTCCGTTATGCAAATGTACTGTTGTTTACCTCTGTAAAGCGCTCTGTTATGCATCTTCACTGTTGTATACTTCTGTAAAGCGCCCCATTATGAATCTGTACTGTTGTATACCTCTGTAAAGCACTCCATTATGAATCTACCCTGTTGTATACCTCTGTAAAGCGCTCCATTATGAATCTGTACTGTTGTATGTGTCTGTAAAGCGCTCCATTATGCATCTTTACTATTGTTTACCTCTGTAAAGCGCTCCGTTATGCACCTGTACTGTTGTATACCTCTGTATAGCGCTCCGTTATGCATCTGTACTGTTGTTTACATCTGTAAACTGCTCCGTTATGCATCTGTACTGTTGTTTAACTCTGTAATGCACTCCGTTATGCATCTGTACTGTTGTTCACCTCTGTAAAGCGCTCCGCTATGCATCTGCACTGTTGTTTACCTCTGTCAACTGCTCCGCTATGCATCTCTACTGCTGTTTACCTCTGTAAAGTGTGCCCTTATGCATCTGCACTGTTGTTTACCTCTGTAAACTGCTCCATTATGCATCCGTACTGTTGTTTATCTCTGTAAAGTGTGCCCTTATGCATCTGTACTGTTGTTTACCTCTATAAAGTGCACCCTTATGCATCTGCACTGTTGTTTACCTCTGTAAACTGCTATGTTATGCATCTGTACTGTTGTTTACCTCTGTAAAGCACTCTGTTTTGCATCTGCACTGTTGCTTACCTCTGTAAACTGTTCTATTATGCATCTGCACTGTTGTTTACCTCTGTAAACAACTGTTATGCATCTGTACTGCTGTTTACCTCTTTAAAGTGTGCCCTTATGCATCTGCACTGCTGTTTACCACTGTAAACCGCTCCGTTATGCTTCTGTACTGTTGTTTACCTCTGTAAACTGCTCTGTTATGCATCTGTACTGTTGTTGACCTCTGTGAAGTGTGCCCTTATGCATCTGTACTGTTGTTTACCTCTGTAAAGTGCTCCGTTAAGCATCTGTACTGTTTTTTACCTCTGTAAAGCACTCCATTATGCATCTGTTCTGTTGTTTACCTCTGTAAAGCGCTCCATTATGCATCTGTTCTGTTGTTTACCTCTGTAAAGTGTGCCATTATGCATCTGCACTGTTGTTTACCACTGTAAACCGCTCCGTTATGCTTCTGTACTGTTGTTTACCTCTGTAAACTGCTCTGTTATGCATCTGTACTGTTGTTGACCTCTGTGAAGTGTGCCCTTATGCATCTGTACTGTTGTTTACCTCTGTCAAGTGCTCCGTTAAGCATCTGTACTGTTTTTTACCTCTGTAAAGCACTCCATTATGCATCTGTTCTGTTGTTTACCTCTGTAAAGCGCTCCATTATGCATCTGTACTGTTGTTTGCCTCTGTAAAGTGTTCTGTGGCTTCTCAAAGCTAGGTCTGCACTCAATACATACAATAATAATAATAATAATAATAATAATAATAATAATAATAATAATAATAACGGGACGTAGTCCTGATCCCTCCATGAAGCTTGTGCTCAAAACAGTAGCAAATGGTATCACAAACCTGATGAAAACGTCCTTCTAAAAGCTAAACCTTTCCAGATCCCTGAAACATGCTGCCATGGCAGCCCTGCCCAAACAACCATAGGCACATCTAATGTTTTCATCAACTACTACCTCATAGCCTACTCGCCTAACCCTAAACCAAAAAATCGTGGCCCAGAGAAAGAAACAGGCAGCTTCAAGAATATCTAGGAATAAAACAGTTCTGTTCACTACCGACAGTTAGGCCTCAGGCTCTGGTGGACACATAAACCAATCTAGCAAACATAAGAAACAACTTCCAGACTGTTCTAGGGGAAGTGCATCAAGGTGTTTTACACAGTGGGTCAATTCATTCTTTTGGAAAGAGTTAAAGAAATGGCTGAACTGTCTGAGTGTCTGGTACCAGTCTAGACTGGTGTGGAGGAGCAGGTGGACAAATTTTCCCTAACTCCCACCCCCTCAACGCCGTCATACTGGAACAGCCGGAGAAGGGCTATATGTGGGACCCCCATGTGTTGTGCCTATAACGCATCAAGTTTACGAAAGACGATATGCACTGCGACAACCGTATCAAATGTATCCTCGCACTGAGAGAGTTAAAGGATATCGTGTAGAAGGATGTCGTGTGGAGGAATGTCAGAACGCACCATTGGACATCATGTAACTCTAAGTGAAATATGATGAGGGCAGAGTGATGTCTTAAAGAAGGTATACGAGGACATACTGAAACGATACGAAAATACTTAAGAGTGACGATGTAACTGAAGTGGCAAGAGGAACATGTACGAAATAATAAAGTAATCATGTATGCAAAAGAAGATAACGTAACTTGCTGACCAATATGTGTAAATAGGCAGCAATGCAAGGTAGATGAGACATACAGAAGCTTGCTATAGAGGAAAATATAACGTGGCAAGAACGGCCATATTAGGAAAATGGACGTCGGCTTGTGCAAAAATTCAATCCAGCTATCTCGTAAACAGACTAGGGGTGTAGAGTCAGCAGGCGTTGGAGAATTAGCTTTGTGTGCAAAACAAAGAGGAGTCTATGTTGGCTTGGGATCAAATGATGCTATTTGAGGAATAGCTGCAAAGCATAAAGGGAGGGAGACGGATAAGCCATGGACGTGAGACATATTTCTCTTAGATTAAAGCAGAAAAAAACATTTGCAAGAGCCAAACAATGCACAATTAACAATGGATAAGGCTCCTACAAGATGGAGTGAGCAAGTCTCTAGAGGCCAAGAGGAGAAATGACACCCAGCATGATTGAATGAAATAGCAACTCTGCATCACGTGTGCGGTCTCTTCACATTTGATGCAGAAGTCGAAAATAAGGGCGGTTCATCAACCTGTGGACAAAGATAGTAATGTGCTTACACTCCCTTTAATGTCCCAGATCAGAGAGCGAGCTCCAAGGGCAACTACAGATGGGAAGCTTTGGCTCATGGTCCGACTGATGAGCCAAAGAGATGACTGATGAGCCGACTGATGAGAGATGATGGGCTACTTGGGAAAGTGGGGAGTAATCTGACATGACTCAAGCACCTGGGTTTCGTTTCATTTACGTGCTTCTATGACCCGAAAGGTTGGGTGGGAATGCCAACCAATCAGTGGGTCTATGGGGCAACCTGCTATGCAGTGTTGGATAGACCAATCTGCAGCCATTCAGTCTCCTTTAATCAATATTATACATATTTAGATGTAGTTCAAGGCATGCCTTACAGATAAGAGCCAGCCAATGAAGTGCTAACCCATATGTATTCGATAAGTAAATATGTTTCCCTAATCAATCCATCCCATCAATACGTTTTCCAGGTTGCCACATAGCATGCCATCATAGATGACGCATATTGGGGTATAAAACCTCTATGTAATCAAGTTTGTGTGGGAGTGTGCAAGCATCACTCAGACGTCAGTTTGCCATGCTTTATTAAATTGAGAATAAAGTAGTACTTTGCCATATTCTTTGAGTCGGTCTGGTTATTTAGTCACAGTTCATAATTGGTAATTCCATCTAGTACAAAAGACGCTTCAAGGTGCTAGAGCACATTTTGGTATCAGTACAGATGGTTCAGGTCTAATCAACCTAGGACCAGATCCAGACTTTCGGACACTCAACTTCTACTGCCATTAGCAGGAAGACCGCAGAGCTTCCTGTGGCGAATGGCATGCAAAAACATGTGTAAGAACATACTGTTGACAGGTCCCCTATTTGATGAAATTCCTGTCTGGTCCTCGCAGGTGCCCCGTGGACGGAAAGCGAACTGGTCGGTTAAGGGAGAGTCGATGCTGAGGGACTCGAGCTGAGCCTCAGACGTAAGTAGCACATTGAGAGGGGAGAAAATAGGGGGAGGGACTGTGTTATAAATAATACATAAGTATAATAGTAACAGGACTTTGGGGGATTATAAAGAGAGAAGTAGATGCCTTGTTTCATGGTTCCAAGGGAATGTAAGGGTACACACTAAAGAGACTCCAAATAGGGGGGGTGTTAAGGATTCCTGAGGCAAGGCCAACAAGAAGAGTGCGTATCAAGCTCTGAAATGGAGTAAACATGAGTTGAGATACATTTACTAAAGGTAGTAAAGGAAGCCATATGAAGACAAATTTTAAAAGTGCGCGTGTGAGGTTATAAATTTGTCAGTGTCAAGCTTTTGTTGTGTTTAAACTAATAAATATAAATGATAGTAAAAAACTAAAGTGGTTATTAGTTTCTTTTAATCAAGAGATTGACGTCGATCAGGAGTATAAAAATGAAAGGAGAATAATACATACATAAAGAAGAGACTCATACAGTATCAATGGTAAAACAATGAGATACCAAAAATGTATAGAAAGTGTAAACAGACGAATAAAAAGAACATTGTTGCATAGATTTTAAAACTGGTTAAAAAAAAAATATATAGTTGATTTTTTGGATAAATAAGCGGCGATTGACGGTGCCTGCTCAAATTGATCAGTGTGGTATACATAATTAAATAAAGAGAAGAATACATTGATTGGTAAGTATTGTAAGGAGCTCATGGTGGGATCAGTAAAGACAGACACAAGTGATAACAGTTCAAAGGTGTCTATTTAAGCAATATGCCCCGAGCGGCGGGGGCATTACCGAGTCAGGTAATGCCCCGGGGCCCATAGTTATAGGCCTGAGCAAAGCGAGGGCCTTAAAGAAGGCCCCGAGCATTACCTGACTCGGTAATGCCCCCGCTGCAAGGTGCATATTGCTATTAGTAACCCGGGCCGCAAGATCTGCGTGACCGGGGTACTAAAAGCAGTTTTTTCTGTCCTGAAATGCTGCAGCGCTTCGGGACAGAAAAAAAAAAAAAGACCAAGATAATGACCGCCGGGAAAGTCCATTTTCCCTTTTCATGACGGCCATCGGGAGCGGATGCGCTGGGAACAGAAGTGTTCCCAGCGCGTTCGCTCCCAAAAGACGACAGAGAAGAAGGTAAGTGGGGTTGGGAGGTGGGGGAGAGAGAGGGAAAAAAAATAGACGTACCTGAATCCCGGCAGGGGACGAAGGCAGCCTCCAGCCTTGTGGAGGCTCAGATCGGTGATGGACCCGCTACAAGCCTCTACACGGCTGGAGGCTGCCACGCCGCCCGCCATGGACAAAGGAGGCAGAAGGTAAGTGGAGTGGGGAGGGCGGGGAGGTGAGAGGAAAGGGAAAAAAAACATACCTGAGTCCCCGCCGGGGGGCAAATGCAGCTTCTAAGCCGTGAGGAGGATCGGAGCGAGGATAGCCCCACTTCGAGCCTTCTAATTGGCTGAGGGGCTGCCACGCCCCTCGCCGGGATCAACGGGTGTGGAATCCTGGCCGAGGGATTCCGGCCGGGTATTGCCCCACGTGGGCCAATCAGAATGCTTGTTCATTCTGATTGAGCCCTCTCCGGGTACAAATAGACTATATGAATGGGTGAGAAAAACGCCTAATCTAAACCTAAAGCTAAAATGTGAGCAAGTTAATAACATCAAATAATAATAAGGCAGTCCTAGTGGCATCTTGTCAAATAAAAAGGGCCTATACTAAAGAAAAATGATTGCCAATCCTTACCACTCAGGTACAAAAAGAGTGTGGGATAAGAAGTGTTCACAAATTGATCAGTCAGGATGGTATGGCTGGGTCTCCCTTCCTGACGTTTTAAGTACGGGACAAGGCATGACTTCTGAGCCCAGCACACTCCTGGGATTCTCCAGCATGAAGTTCAGTATTCCATTCAACAATATCAGGACCTTCAGTGCCTAAGTCTCTTGGGCCAACATGTCTTTCTTTGGAAGGCCAGCTGGACCAAAATAACAAACAACCAAAAGTTCCTTCAGTGATCTTGCACCATGGGCGATTGCTCTTCGCCCCTTTGGATCTTCTTGCAACTTGGGCCTCCCTCCATCGGGTTCACTGTGGCCTTTCATTCTTAACACAATCTTCTTGGGTGTATCAGATCTCACCCCGATTTGCAGACAAATTTCCCAGTTCACTTTGTATTACATTTGGGATTTACTTTCTTAGCTTTTCCTTAGGCTTTCCTCCGTCGGGTTCACTTAGCCAACGTTAACACAGTTTATGAGTTTCTAAACACAGTTCATGTTTTACATCATATTTTCGGAAAGCATGGTTTTGATTTCCCTACCTTTCTCTTGGCATCCCTCTGTGGGTTTCACACCTGCCTTAATTTGCAACCTTTCTTTGCAAAGTAGGGCTTCCCTTACTGAGTTTTTCTCTGGTGTCCCCTCCATCAGGTTCCCACTCGCCTTAGGCTTGCATTCAGTATTTTCTCAGGAAGCAAGAGGGTTTCCCTTCCCCTAGCTTTTCTCTCGTCGATGGGTCAGAGACTTTCAATTGTACAAAGGATTTTTCTGTGTCCTTTCTATGACCACTCTGACCCTCAGGCCACCCTTTCCTGGAGCCTTCTGGGTCTTGCAGTTTCACCACAAAACAAAGGGGCCAGCCAGAGTCTTTTGAATGAGCCCTCTTGCAGCACCTGACCACTCTGCATCTGGCCCTTCTCTGGGTTTTCTTAAAAGTTCAAAACACAAGTTCTTTGTTCACATATAAGGTTGCCACTAGCAACCTTGGGCTCTACACAGGTCGGTTTGCTATCAGCTTTCTCCGACTCACCGGCTGTGCTGAACCCGCTGGTCTGTTTCGCCTCTGGAGTCAAGGACGGTACCACAGTAGCCAGACTGCCCCCCCGCCCATGTTATCCGTGCGGGAGGTCCCCGTGCATCGTTGACACCTGTCACACCACATGCCAGCTGTACTCCCCAGTCTTGGAATTTCTTTATCGGAGGCTTTTCCGTTCTGAGTAGAAAAAGGCAAGGGCAACTGCCTCCTCTTCATCCATTCAGGTCTCGCCGCTTTTCTCCTCCTCTTTTAGTGCCTGTCTGGAATAGCTGTCCCCTCATGCATTCGGCCTTGCTCGTTGTGTGCTCTCGTGCTCCGCCTTTTATCCCTGTGGGGAAGGTAAAGCGCTGTCAGATGTGTGTGGTTCTGGTCAATTGCCTGACTCTGCCTGACCCTTGTTTTGGCACATGTCAGGTAAATGGCTCAGGTGTTAGTCCGTTGTCTTCCTCTGTGTAAGAAAGTGTTTGTGTCAGAAAAGAGGGTGGGGTAGAGCTTCTTGATGTCCTACGGGGTAGGACGGGGAACCAGTGGTACAGGGAATGGGATACCACGTCTCACCCATCAGCGTCCCACTTCCACTCACTGAAGACTCCCTATTCAGGTGATCCTCCCCCACTGGTCCACCCCCAAGAACTGGATCCAATAGCAATGGCCGTGTCCTGGCCATCTGGATGGCAGATCCCTGGGGATAAGTAAGTGAGACACCTTCAGGTTTCTCATAGTGTAGACAGTCAAGAACGACTCATCATCATGGGGGACACTCCTCTTTTACACTTATGCAGAACATTGACAAAATACACAGTCAAAATAAGGTAGTATCATTTGTAGTGGGTTTGAGGCATGACCAAGAAGAAACGTATGCCGTGGCCCCAGAAGGGTTTGTTGTCAAAAAGAGTATTTCAACATATGACAACATATTTGCATGCGACATATAAGGGAAAGAAGTTACAGAAAAGGTAGGCTATTTTAGAGTCATGGAAAATGTATCAGAGGGAGAACGAAGATCCAGCCGAGAAGGAGAGGATGCTTAATCAGCATAAATGGGAGGATGTAACACCTTCGGCTCCCCTTCCCCCTCCTGGAAAAAGAGCATAGACATAGTGGAGAAGGGATTTTATCCCTTAAAGGAATTAAAAGCAGTCGTGGGCTATGTTAATCTGACAAATGAGCCCCCCGCTTACAACAGGACAAACCAAATATACATCAATAAGTGATGAAAGTATGCAGCGTGAGGATAGCCAAGATAGACAGATGAAGATAGATGAGGAAGCAAGGAAACAGAAAGAAAAAAAGGGCAGAGTTAAGGGGATAACAATAGTACAGAATGAATGGATGAGAGGACAAATATTACTCAAGCTGGACGATAAGGGAATTGATGGGGTTCGAGAGAGAGAAGAGTGGGATATGAAAGAAAAGGAAGAAGAAAGAGCATACAAAGAAGAGAAAGAAAGGGAAACCAAGTAAAGGGAAGAATAAAGAAGACACAAGGCAAGGAAAGAAAAGGAGAGGTTAGAAGAGAAGAGACGAAAGGAGGTAGAAGCACAATGAATGAAAGTACGTAGGTTGCAAAGAAAGTGAGAGGAAGATGAATCAAGGGAGATGAGGAGAAGGCAAGAAGAAAGTAACAGAAATAGAGGACTAAAAGATGATGAGATAGAGTATCCATCTCATAGAAGCATAGTACCGATCAAAGCACAAGAACGATTTGAGGAAGAGAGAGGGTCACAACAGCCCCTTAGGGAGCTGCAAGGAATACCAAGAATACCAACACGGCTGATGAGTGAGATACAGAAGACTTAGGGAAAAGAATTGGGGATTTATATAGGCAAATGAGGGAAAAAGAAGGGTATAAAACCCAAGGGAAAGTAGAAGGACCTTTGGAGAGGGAAATTGGAAGAAGGCTAGATGATGTCATAACAGACAAGCATACAAGGCTGTCTATAAGTAGACTAAATCTTGGTGAGGCAGAAAAGGATAGCAGTCAAAAAATCTGGGGCAGAATAATGCCAGATGACGAAAGGCAAGAAGACGAGAGAGAGCGAAATGAGGGTGCATGCAGATTTTCAAAAGAATCGAGTGTAGAGAAAGGGGTAAAATGGTTAATGGGGTAAAATGGTCAAATCTAGAGGACCCCAAAGAAAAAACAGCAGAATCGATAGCATATACTGAGCGACCACAAGCATAATCATGTAGTACAGGGAATGTATTCCTGCCTTACTGAAGAAGATTAAGGGCACTTCCAGGATGAGACAATCAGGCGAGAATAGCCCGCCTAGAAAACAAGAATTGTAGGCAGGTATGATTACGGACCAGGATTTTCACAATTCCCATTCATCGAGAAAGGGGTACTACAACCACAATATATTCCATGGCCATAAATGGATAAAGACAATTTAAGATGTAAATTACTGAGTTTAACCTTCGGTGAGGGAAAATAGATTCATGAGTTAGCGAGAATGACATCAGGAATGACGTTAGCCATAGGTGACATAAAAGACTTGCTAGCAGCCATTACAGAAGAGAGAGCTGATGACATTTGGAAGCGAGCAGGATACAAAGGTGTGACTGCACAAGATACGACACACGATGTAGCGTCATTTAATAATTTCAGAACAGATGTATGATGGGGGCTCAGAGTACAATATCCTGATACATCAGATGTGGGTGACATTATGACTAGGAACATGGGGGAGGATGAAGACCATGTCGTCTATATTCAAGTCATTCAAGAGAGATAGAGCCTTGAGACATGTGAACCGTGGTATAAAACAGTGGCATTATGTTAGCACATTTTGTGGAAGAGAAACCATGGCCAGAAACACAATTGACGAGTGTGCGTCTTTGCCAATTAATGCAGGAGAAAAATAAGAAGAAAGCCAAGGGTACAAAGCAGGAGGGATGGAAGTTAGTCCAGAAGAAGTTGTCCAAAATAGCTATGGAGGGAGCAGTATTGACAAGTAATGAAGGTGGGGTGGCACGGGAGATGCAATCAGTGCAGCAAAACAACGTAGTTACATCCCTCAGATCAGAGTAGGTAAATGTTTTGGCCAAGGGGAAGAGGCAATGGGCCTAGAGGAACGAGGACGAGGTACATTTCAAAACCCTCATGGAAGAAGGATTAAATGGCAGACAGCTGCAACAATGCTGGAATTGCAGAAGAATAGGACACATAGCCAGAACATGTAGAAGAAGAAGAGGCATGCAGAAAAAATGACATGCTCCAAGAGGGGGATGGGCTATGTTCTGCAATATAAAACAGTATCGCAGGAGTATTACGCCAAAGATCACACGCAGGCTCAGACATATGCGCTGCAACCACAGCAAATACATCAAGCTCCATTACAAATGCAATCACCACAAGGATAATCGCAGCAAGTACCCATGCAAATGCAACAGGTACAAACTCAGTAAGCACAGACGCAGCAGGCCATGGTACCACAATGGAATATGAATACAGGAGCCCAGCAGTCACCCGCCATCCAAATTGGGGAGCCTAGTCGTGGTGTGGAGGAAATCCTTGCACAGGTACAGGGATGCATTTATAGCCACAAGACGACAGCCCACAGAGGGACCTGATGTGTTCAGTACTTACAATGACACCAGACCCTTAAGAGGAACCTTTTATAGATGAATTACCAATCTCTATAGGAGAACATGACATGTAGATGCCGTTATTATATTCAGGTCAGACGCCAGTTAACATATTAGTGCTTGACTGAATGATGAAACGTAACATGATGATATCTTTTACTGACGAAGGAATAGTGTCTTCCACCCTAGGTATACATTATATGAATGTGAGAGAGTTTATTTTAGCGTTTACAGGCCAGAAGGCATTACGATGAGTTCGCTTGGACACAGAAGTATTCATGTATGGAGTGACTTTTATTATCGTAGTTACCCAGATTGATAGGTAAACTATTAAGAATATCTTATGAGTTTTTGTTCAGATCAGAAATCTCTATGAGTGATGAAGAAGGGCAGATTTTCCCCTTGGAGTTAGAAGAAGCCGTGGTCAGAGAGGAAAGGGTGGTTCTTCATGGGGCAGATGATGAGGGAAGAGGATGGAGAGCAGTGATAGCCCTCAGTGAAGGATACTGTTTGACAGATTAAGTACTCAGATGATGAATTATAATTTTTTATAAATCTCACTTATTGGATTAAAGTAGAGAATAGAGAAATACTGCAGAGAATGGGGCTGGTAAAAAAGAAACCATCATTTTTCCAGGAAGATTTAGAGAAAGGGCCAAATATTTATGGACCAGCATTTTTATTTGGTTTGGGTCTATTGAAAGGAGTAGGAGCAATTAAAATCAAACTTAAACCAAGAGCCCCTTTGCCACATGCAAAGCAATATTCCATGTCCAGAGAAGCGGATGAAGGTATATTTGAGACTATCTCTGCTTAAACGAAGCAAGGAATATTGACAACATCCGATTCTCCATGTAACACGTCTGTGCCCCCAGTGCGAAAATCAACAGAGGGGTCGTGGAGATTCATACAGGACCTTGGCCCCATAAACAATAAAGTCAAAGCTGAGTTTCTTGTAGTTCCAAACCCTGCAACAATATTCCATCAAAGTTATTTTATAGTCATAGATTTGAAGAACGCATTCTTTTCAATTCCCCATTCATGACTCACAAGATTTGACTTCCTTTTTGTATAGAAATATCCGCCTGAAACATACTCGTTTGACTTCAGAACCTAAAGCAGTGAGGGAAATGCAACAATTATTAGGAATATGTAACTATTGAAGGGCCTGGGTTTTCGATTACAGTTCACATATTCAACCACTTTTAAAAGGGCTTAAAGAAGCACAGGTGGGGAAGAGCAAAATAATATGGACAGATGAAATGAAAGAAGGTTTTGAAGAATTAAAAGAAGGTAATCAGTACAGCCCCTGTGTTGGAATTCCAGATTATCATAAAGAATTTTACTTATTTTCTCATTCAAATTGAGAAGTCATGACAGCAGTCCTTACATATAAAATGACATTAGGACATGGACACAAACCATTGTCCTATTATAGTGGGATTTTAGATCCAGTTATGAAAGGGCATTATCCCTGTGAGCAGTCTTTAGCTGCTGCTGCATTCACGATCAAAAAAGCTTCAAATATAACAAAGGGGTTTCCAGTAACACTATTTGTGGAGCATGCATTATTTGCAATTTTAAAGAAACCTAAAAGTGCATTGACCACACAAAGAGCATCCGGATACAAGGTAATTACATTAAATCCTGCAATTAAAATTGTCAGATGTAAGACAGTGAACACAGCAACGCTCATAGCTGAACCAGTAGGGATGATATTTATGTTCATGATAGCACAAAATATACTGAACATTATGATGATATCCCCAAGTCAGAGAAAATGCTCTTGGGAGGGAGGAAGTTCTCTTTATTGATGGTTCTTCAAGAATTAACCAAATGACTATCAAAAGGCATACTGGATCAGCAGTAGTGAAACTGTGCAAGTGAATCCCAATCACTAAAAAATGTACACCACTTGTCCCCATACTTGAAGTGAGCAGCCGACTCTATCCGTGCTTCGGTGGACACATTGTTAATATAGATTAAAAGCCACAATTAAATTTTTCCCTTCATCAATTATCATAAACTCACCAATAATATTCATCCCATTTGCCAAAACCCCTCAAACTTGGAAGATGAGGGGTTCCTATATGCATCCAACAGCAGAAGAGGGATTGTTTCTGCACTACTTTTTAGCGAGATTGTTAGGGCAATTAATCCACTTGTTAGGGCCAATTCCACTTACCCAGGGTTTAGTTCCTGATTCCTGATTCCTTGAAATTATCTGTTGTTTCCTGGTTATTGAAAAAAGTTGGTCTGGACCCTGAGAACTACAATAATTATCGCCCAATTGCTGGTCATCCTTGCCCGGGCAAAATCCAGGAAAAGGGGGTACCTAGAAAATTACAAGACTATGTCGAGGACCATTGTCTGATCCATTGCAGTCTGGCTTTCGCTCCTTGCATGGGACGGAGACGGCATTGTTGGCAGTGTGGGACGAGATGTTACAGGCCGGGGAAGCAGGTAAACTCTCACTGCTTGTGATGCTTGTGATGCTTGACCTGTCTGCCCCTTTTAATACGGTGGACCACAGTACTCTGTTGGACCGCATGAAAAATCTTGTGAATGTAGATTCCTGTGCTTTACAGTGGTTCACCTCATTTCTTATCGGATGACAACCATGTGTTCAGCCCGGAGACTTTCTCTCAAAAATCCTCCTTCAGTGCTGTGGGGTGCCGCAAGGATTGGCACTCTCCCAACTTCTCTTTACCATCTGTCTTCGTGCCCTTATGTATATCTTGGGGAAATACCATCTCAGATTCCATTTGTATGCTGACGATACTCAGCTATATATCAGACTCGATGATGTAGAGGATGCCATTGCCTTAGTTAGCAGCTGTTTGGAATAAATAGGAACTTGGATGGAAAAAAAACTGGCTACAACTTAACCCAACATATCTGATGTGATTCTGTTTGGTCCGAAGCTTCTGCTTAAAGGAAATAGCTGCCCCCCACACCTCTGACCAGTTTTTGGGAACCAGCCTTAGGTATACCACTAAGGTAAAGAATCTCGGCTGCATTTGGCAGAGTGACCTGAGATGTAATGCCCAGGTCTCAGCCAAAGTGCAATCGGTTTTCTATAACATTCGCCTTCTACGCCAAGCACTTCCCTATGTTCACATCACTGATCGTGCTGTGGTGGTTGGGGCTCTAGTCAATTACAATCTAGATTACTATAATGGACTTTCGGCTGGAGCCCCGGGCAAGCAGATCCACCATCTTCCAAAAGCCCAAAATACAGGGGTAAGGTTGGTCTTTGATGTAGCCAAGAACACCCATATGTTTGGCCTGCGCCGGTCGTTGCACTGGTTAGCGGTGGAAGACCGAATAAAATTTTAAATTGGGTGTTTGGTTTACAAATGTCTGACTGGGTCGGCACCAATTTACTTAATAATTAAATTGAAGCGCTATCAACCAGCTCGGGCTCTTAGGTGTGAAGACCAATTTTTTCTCATTATTCACAGGACCAACTGTGTCTCAAGGGGAGATCGCAGCTTTTCAGTGGACGGACCAAGACTGTGGAATAGTCTTCCACTGAGCCTAAGAAAGGCAAACTCCTTATTGAGATTTAGAGCAGGTTTAAAGTCCTACCTGTTCAAGTAGATATGGTGACTGTGGCTTTTGTTGAATTTTTGTGGTGTCAATGTATCAGGTTGATGCTCCATTCTATTATATGGTACCATCTGCACCAGGATTCAATCAAGTTTGTTGTGTGCGTGATATAAATCCTTCAAATTCAAATTCATATTCAATCCTGGTATCTCTTCTGAGATTACACCTACCTTATCTAAAATGGAATTTTAATGGTAAACCACCAGACGGACAGCCCCCATTTGGAGTCTGTGCTTTGTGAGGGAGGCATGGTATCACAAGTAGACAATGATAGATACAAGAGCTGCAAGTTTCAAAACCTTTATTGATGTTAAAGGTTACTTGTACCGTGCACTATCACCACCGGAGTGGTCCCCTGGCACTCTGGCGGATCTGAAAAAGGATGCTGTGTAACAGGGAGGCTGTCAGAGTGGTTAGTACGGTGCAGTGGGAATATGAAAGTGAGATATGATTTTCTGTTGGCAGTGTCAGTTCAGGTTGCACCGTTCGCTGAGCTTAGGGGCGATTTTCGAGTCTGAGCGATTCCCATGTGCTGTTGTGCATGGTTATGTATTGTTTGTATGTTGTTGCAGTGTGGTGAAGTATGTGCGGTTTGCTGTGCAGAGATGTGGCCATCTGAGTTTCTGTAGGAGAAGAATTTGCGAAAAAGGAGGTTTTAGTATTGGGTTAGCAGGGTTTTTCTTTTTTTTTTCGTTACCTCTTTGCTTTGGTTTCTGTGGTTGGCATATATGACCATCCTGTGCGCTTTGATATTGTTCGGCACCCTAGTCAATAGGTACTTTGCGGTGTAGTAATTATCTTCTGTAGAAGTCGAGCAGTATGTGGACATGGATCGTGGAGGTGTGTCCTCCCTGCCCTAGGGTTAGAGATGGTTAAGTTAGGAAGATTATGGTTCGCTCCCTTGACTTCTACTTTGGGGTTCCCTGCTTATTGTGGAATTCCTCTGTAAACTTGGCAGTGTGTGTGTGCATGAGAAGTCCAAAGTGTCTTCCCTTTGCCCACCAGTTTGGGATGGTGAGGCAATGGATTGTAGGTACCTCCCTCGGCTTCCTGTTTCTGTCAGAATTTATGATTCCTACTTGTTCCCTTCTGATTCTGGCATGAAGAGGGTGCGGCTTCTCGACAGTGGGAGAAAGGTCTGGGATCCACAAAAAGGCAGATACAAACACAGCTGAATTTGAGATTACTAGATAGTGGGAGAAAGACCAAGTTTTCACAGAGTGGCAGATATGAACACACCTACGTTGGAGATTCCTAGATAGTGGGAGAAAGGCCTAATTTCCACAGAGTGGCAGATATGAACACACCTACGTTTGAGATTCCTAGATAATAGTAGAAAGGCCAGGTTTTCACAGAGTGGCAGATAAGAACACACCTACGTTTGAGATTCCTAGATTGTGGGAGAAAGGCCTGGTTTTCACCGAATGGCAGAGCAAAACACAGCTACGTTTGTGTATTTGTATTTGTATTTATTTTAATTTATATAGCGCTTTAATCCAAGGTGCTTTACAAGAGGAACAATCGATTACAAACAAGCAATACATGACAATTGAATCAAACCAGAAAACAGTACAAGGAACAATTTACGAAGTTGAGGAGGTTAAGCGCTAATGGAAAGGACCCAAAGTGAGAGAAGGGGTAGGAGGTGTAGGTAGAGGTAGATTCAGTCAAGAGAGAGGGAGGAAAAGAAGTTAGGGGGGGTGGAAGAGATAGGATTTAAGAGAAGTGCAGAATGATTCCTAGACAGCGGGAGAAAGACCTAGTTTTCACAAAATGGCAGATATAAAGACAGCTAAATTTGAGATTCCTAGACAGCGGGAAAAAGGCCTAGTTTTCACAGAATGGCAGATAAGAACACACCTACGTTTGAGATTCCTAGATTGTGGGAGAAAGGCCTGGTTTTCACCGAATGGCAGAGCTAAACACAACTACGTTTGTGTATTTGTATTTGTATTTATTTTAATTTATATAGCGCTTTAATCCAAGGTGCTTTACAATATGAGCCATCAATTACAAACAAGCAATACATGACAATTGAATTAAACCAGAAAACAGTACAAGGAACAATTTACGAAGTTGAGGAGGTTAAGCGCTAATGGAAAGGACCCAAAGTGAGAGAAGGGGTAGGAGGTGTAGGTAGAGGTAGATTCAGTCAAGAGAGAGGAAGGAAAAGAAGTTGGGGGGGTGGAAGAGATAGGATTTAAGAGAAGTGCGGAATGATTCCTAGACAGCGGCAGAAAGGCCTAGTTGTCACAGAATGACAGAGATAAACACAGCTAAATTTGAGATTGCTAGACAGCGGGAGAAAGACCTATTTTTCACAGATACCAGATATAACACAGCTAAGTTTGAGATTCCTAGACAATGGGGGAAAGGCATAGGCTTCAAAATATGAATGGCATTTAAGTTTTCTTGGATTTCCACTTGTCTTCCCAGAAGATGTCCCGGCGTGTGTGATTGGTGCAATTATTGCAAGTTTTTTGGCTGATTTTGGTATGCTAATGTTGTGTAGGTAATAAGAGAGGCAGGGCATTTTGGAATACAGTGATTGCTGTACTCCCCACCCAGACCACAGTTATCTTGTCAGTCGCTGCTGGTTGATGGCTGGCTACTGGCTTTTCAGGCAAACACAGGCAAACACGGTCTGATTGAAAAATGGGGTTGGTTGATGGTTTAAAAGGGGGTTATCTTGCCCTATAACTAAGATGGATGTATTCTCTACCATCAAACAAAATATAACACAGACCTAGTCAGTCCTAAGTCAAAATAAAATGGCCTATACTTATAGACCTAATGCCTGCCCTCTTTCTAATACAATAAATGTGTAAAGGGAATGTGTCAAATCAGTGTTAAAAAGAAATGTCAGTATAGCTGAGAAGAACTCCCTTCTCCACGTTATGTAGCACGGGGTAAGGTGGCACACACTTGGACCTGGCAACACACTCTGGCTTCTGACACAAAGATGCAGTTAGTTTCATGGACCTGAGCCCACCTGGCCTTCCATGAAAAGTCATTTGTTTATCCGCTGGACCTCTAGGCTTTCTCTCACTCCATCCCAGGTCACCTTTTTGCTTGTAATACAGTGCAACAAAAGTTTGTTTCCTTGTGGTTACCACAATTCAGTACAGGATTCCCTCCGCCAGGCTCAAACCTTTCAATCACAATTTTTGGGGGTTCCCTTCCTCAAGCCTCCTTTCATTTCCTTCCACTGTCAAAGACTTTCAAAACTGCAAGGCTATTGCTCTTACCTCGGCATGACCACTTTGACCTTCTTTCCTCAAACGTCACTTTTTCTCTCCTACACCAAGGCCTTTTGGTAAATGTAGTTTCAAGCACAGTACTTATTTCAAAGATATCTCTCGCATCCAGGTTTCCCTCTCCCGGTATCAACCCTAACAGTTCAAATCTTGCATCTCAGTTTCTTTCTCTTCCCGCCACTTCTACAGCATCAGACATTTCACAGAGACTTTCATTGGGGCAATCTTCTTTTGCCGGAACACTCTTTTACTTTGTATCTTTAATTTGCAGTTCTTTATAATGCTTTGCTTTCTTTCACATCTTATCGGAACACGCGCAACCTTCATTCATCGGATACTGTTGCCGTCAAGTTTCATTTAACACAGACCGGACTTTCATTCTTTCATCAACTCAGCGGCTGTGTTAGTTCATTTCTGTCTTTCGTGGCTTTGATTCTGAAGTCAAGGCTGATACCAAAAATACTGCTGCACCTCCCCAACTCTGCCGTTCACCCGGGAGGGTGGCTGGTATCCTTGAAACACAAAAGAGGTTTGTCTCTTCCCTCTGGCTGGGCTTCCTTGCGCAACCTTCAAAGTCCTTAGGAGGAAACGATCTCTCGCCGGGGTGTCCAAGGTTTCTCCGTACCTCGGCTCCATCCCTTGGCCTGTCGCTCTGCTCCGCCTGGTTTACCACTGCCCTGGAAGAACTACTCCTTCTTGTGCATCGTCTTGCTTAGAGTGTGTCTCAGTGTTACAACTATTAACCATGTGGGGAGAGCGAATAGGTACCAGGTGTATGTAATTAGGATCAAGTGCCTGGCCCTGCCTTATCTTATTAGTGGGGCATGTTCAATGTATTGCATGGGTGGTGCACCTTTCAGCCTCAGATCTCCTCTTCCTCATTTCAATGTTTGTGTAGGAAAGGGGGGGAGGATCTGGGAAGTTGGAATATCCTACAAAATAGGATGGGACAGGGGTATTTGGAAAGGGGGGCTATCATGTCTAGCAATCGGGCGTTCCTCCCCCACTTCCCGAGGACCCCTCACCCAGGTGATCCTCCCGCACCTGTCAACTCCCAGGGTCTGGATCCAAAGGCGATGGACGTGCCCTGGCCACCTGAGTAAGGGATCCCCGTGGTCCAGGCAGTGAAACAACCTCTGGTTTTTCACAGCTATCTCTTGTATAATTGAACATCGATTCAAGGAGAAGTTGACCGTTAACCAGGTTTCATGAAATATAATGATATCTTAGTTTATGAAAATATTGCCCCTAACTGCATCATTCATAAATCTGTGATATCCCCTCGTATTTCAATGTGGAAGAGACACCCCTGTCACTGTTAAAGCCCTGTCCCGGTTTCACCAGTCTCTTAAAAGTACCCTACAGGTTATGAGGAAGCCAAGACCAATCACTCTATTCTCCCTGTAGCCTGTTACCAGTGTGATTTTCAAGAAAGACAGTGTGAATGGCACTAAGAGAATGCATGCTATGTGTATGAGTCATCATGTTTTTTGATTGCGCTCAGCTGGTCTCTGTATCGATGACCATCCCCCAACCTTTCAGCATGTTCACTTTTTGTGGGAGAATGTCATAACCAATTTTATAGATTGCGTCGCTGAGTAACATGTTTACGCCCAAACTTGATTTAAAACACAATTTCACTATGTGCGTCCTCTTATCATCAGAAAAATATACCGGATCTATGCTCTTAGTCGATAACAAGCTGAGAGATGGAACAAGCCCAAAACATTAGACCTATTCCAAATTACAACTATATCAGAGTTCACTATGAGCTCCAGAATCAGCTAATTGGACTGGAACTCCTCAGGGACAGAGTTATTAAGCACTCGAGGTTTCACTCAGTTCTGCTGGAAAGTGGGGGACTTATTCCGGAGAAAATGTGGTTGCCGCCCCACAGTCAGTTGCTTTACAGCCGGATTAGCCGAAAAATTCTGACCATTCAATTGAGTTTGTTCTAGCAGTGGATTGTGAAAAATTATCACAGTTTTGCCGACGATTGCCTCCAATTTGGCTCTGTTGATCTGCCACTGGTTCCACCAAACATTGCAAACCCACCATTTGAAATTGACTACTGGTGGTAGTTTACGAAGAGCTGTCTTGGGTTTGCCAGATTTTGCTGCCATTACGAATTGGCTCACATCCTTGGGGCACCGTAATTGACCCAGGAGGTGCGGAGCCAAGATGATCCACAGGTACATGGTAATTTCGCTCAGCTAAGGTCTGGGTTCACGCCTCTTTTTTATGAGACAATGCTTTATCTAGACAGCGAATGTTTGATCCAATGGACTATTCATCCTCTTAGGTTTATCCGCTAGTACGTCTGTTGTATGCAAATTGTGCAGGAATCTTTGCGAGCTTTTCTGATTTTTGTTTACTTGGCCATTTTTTTGATTGTATTTGTTTCTTTCTATGGCCTCTGCACTAGTGCCTCCAGTGGACGGTCCGCAACGCCTGCATCTCTTTCTACGGAGCTGGACCCTTAAGTTATCGGTGACGGCACATTTTCAGTAGGAACATAGGTTTCTAGGGGCTTGCCTTTCTCCCCTTATCCTGTATTAACTCCTGTAAGATTTGGAGAGTGATTCTTTTCTCACTCAACTGCAAAGAGTATGTGGAGAGTCTCAGCTTTATATTGTCCAACAGGCTGACAAATGATATGAGGACAAGGTTTAGAGCAGAAATTTAAGGGGCCATCAATTTGACCTTGTTATCTACTTCCCAGGGGGCGTGATAAAGCGCCTGTTCAGAGATTGGACTAGTCAATGATGAAGAGTTGCTATTTAGTGAAGATTGATCTTCTGTGATAAAGGAATTTCATTCAAGTCCAATTGATCAATATCAAGCAGGGGATCCACCTTATTGGTTAGAAGCCCCTTTGATGGGGCTAACATGAACCTCTTCATTATAATTTAATGGGTCGATATCCAACAAGCCACCATCATTTATAAAGTTAGGTTCCTCCGGGGCTGAGGCACAGGTCTGAATCTCTGTGCTCGAACCAACAACCGGGATGAAGTCAATGATTTTCTTTTGCCTCCTGCCATGAGATTTAGTGCATAGGGACCTAGTATGAGCATTGCCATTTGAAACAAGGTTCGCCCCTTGGAAAGGGACTGCAGGTAGGAGCACCTCCTCACGTTGCACCAAGGAGGCCAGAGTTTAAGTCGGTGAGGAAAGGGGCTCCAGCACACCGGTGGCCACCTTCCCGTTCAGAGCCACAAGCGCATCAACAATGGGGGGTGAGTCTGTTAGCCCCGGATCAGGTCTGCCATTTTGACCGGCTTCTGTAATCCCTTGTTCCACCGCCGCGGAAGAACTTAAACAATCCGCAAGAGCCGAAAGCCGGGGCCGCCGGTCATCTACTGCAACGAGGCAGTCGTCAAGGGACCGACTTATTTCTTAAATGGTATATGAGCTTTGAGGTAGGCAATGAGTACAATGAGGCAGATTTTACTTATGCCGCTGCTACCAGCGCCGTCCGCAGACTGTTAGACTGCAATGCACACACGTATGACCTTCATATTGGAAGTCCGTTTTTGCGTCAGCTTCATGCGGGGAGTCTTTTTTTTTAAATAACTATTTTTATACGATAGTACAATTCGAAAAAACCCTAAACATCAACAAAAAAAAGAAAAATAACAAAAGACAGAGCATACATTTCCATATAACCATAACAATGCTTGTCCATGTAGAATACTCTATACCAGTCCCCTCCCTCTTCAGGCCTTAACCCGTGCTACTAAGTTGCTTTACCCTGCCTAAACTCACCACCTCTCCCAGAATATGCAAGACGGGCACATTAGGTAGGGTGACCAGATTTAAAAAGTATTAAACCGGGACTGGGCAACTAACATACAAGTAGGACTAACTCTTGAAAGTGGCTGTCAAGGCACTACACTTCAGTAGTGTTTGGAGGAGACGGGCGTTTAAAAGTTACTGTTCAAATAAACACGTGTTGTAATTAATTTATCACAAACTAACACTATCTGAATTTGTAATACGCAGCATTTATTCTGTGCGAGATTGTGCATTCCTGCCTGCCAGCTATGAAGACCTACTACCAAAAACCGGGACCACTGCAGTTTCCAATGGAAACATAATCTTGACAAAGGGGGACAGAGCCCCAAATTCCGGGACAGTCCCAGCAAAACCAGGACGTCTGGTCATCCTATGGTATTTCACTCCCTTCCAGCTTAGATAGGAGGTCTAGGATCTTTTCCCAATATTCTCTGACCTTTGGGCAAGCCCAAATCATGAGAAAGAAGGAACCAACCCCACTTTTACCTTTCAGACATGTGTCATCCTCTGTCCTAGCTGGTGCAGGATCTTCAGCTTAACTAACCGGAGTCTGGTAGACATGTTGACCTCCCCAACTGCATTCTTTCTCTTCCAATTCCCTTACGTCTTGTTCACCCTTAGCTCTGGCTCTGCTCAGCCCTGCGGACGTAAAGTTGTTAATAGTTGGATATAGAATCAAGATCGCGTTTTTGTCATTGCGTTCAGAGAGCAGATTAACATCTAGTGGCGTGTGGTCTGGGATATCCATGCTCTCTCCCGATTGGCCCTGAAGAGCCTGGCTCAGTAACAGGTATGTGTAAGGGTCTCTAGCACCCAAGTCGTTTTGATTGCACCTGTCAGGGAAGGTAGCCATCTCCTGTCCTCCATCGACGTCCCCCACCTTCTGGACTCCCTTCTTTGCCCACCTGGTGTGTCTGCCCAGCTTGTAAATCTCTGGTATAACTTGGTTTTCCCACAGAGGTGACGCCCCGGTGACCCCTCCCTTGTATTCCAAGCTCTGGTGACCTTGGGTTTTGATTCTATGACTCGCCAGGTCTCTGGTGGTAGTGTATGAACTCTCGGACTACCATACAAAACCTGTAACAGGAGTTTCCTTCCCATTGCATCAATCTCTAGCTTAGTGCTAAATCGGTACCCCCATACACCCATTCAGTTGTCACTACTTGCTGGCTAGCCCAATAATACTTGCATACGTCCTGGACTCAAAAGCCTCATTCCCACCCTGAGTTAGTTCAAAAGGTGAGTGTGATTCGCAGGGCACCCCGCCCTTATATGATTACCCGCACCATTGAGTTCATTCTGGCAAAGGTCGCCCTGGGTATCATAATCGGTGTGTTCTGTAAGATGTTGAGAAGCCTAGAGAGCTTAATCATATTGAACAGGTTAGCCCTTCCCAACATGGTCAAGGGAGTGGCACCCAGTGTTTGGCGTTGTGTTGTGATTAACTTTGCATTCATCTGGTGCAAGTGACTAGAATCTTGAGATGGAATGCAGGGCTTAGAATGTTTATCTATTAGTGAGTTCCAGGTTTGTTAGTTGCAAGGATGTAAGCCCTGAGAGAGGATGCCGGTGGGTGTCCTATGTCCCCTTTTACTTACCTGACTCTAAGAACTGTATTTGGTGTACCTAAACTTAAGTAAATAAGTTAACAGTTCACTGGAGTGTCAGAGTCATTTGTGGCCAAACCCTGAACACAACACTGGCGACGAGGATGGGATTCGAACCCACGCGTGCAAAGCACAATGAGGATGGGATCTGGCTGTGCTGGGGGGACAGCACCAAAGGGAGACACCCACCGCCCCCCCTCTGAGAAGTGATCCTCTCTCAGGTAAGAGCGCTGGATGGCTGTGAGGCACTGCAAGTGCAGTGAGGGCAATTGAGGCCCAGACAGAGGTGCTACAGAGGCAAAGGGGGCAAGAAAGGCCCAGACAGAGGCGCTACGAAGGCACTGGAATAACAGAGCAGCTATGGATGTAAAGGTGCTGCATGAGGCAGTGGAGAGGTTCTGCCAGGGCAGTGAGGCGCTACAATGGGCAATGAGATGTTGCAGAGGCAGTGAGGCGCTGCATGAAGAGGTGCTGCGAGGGCAGTTAAGCGCTGCAACAGGCAGTGAAGAGGCACTTCAGTGACAAGGGTGTGCTGCAAAGGGCAGTGGGGACAAGAAGTTTTAGTGTTGAAAGGTACAACGGTCTGCTGTAAAGTGCAGTGGGCTCTGTGAGACTTATGGTTATTAGAAGGAGCTGTGAAGTTCATTGGAGCAGCAAGGTTCATTCATTCATTGGCATGGTGAAGTTCAAGGTGGCAGTCTCCCATAAAGCATTTAAAAGAATTGAGACTGTACAGACATTCAGAAGAGCTGGAAGTTGTTAATGGATCTAGGATGGGCCTGGGGCCCATGGACTGTGCAAACATCTGTTGCGCCAAGGCTACAAGCTATTGGTCATAGTGAAGGCAGCTGAGATCACTGACAAAGTTATCCGATGTCAGCGCTTACCTTTGACTGGAACCGAAGGTTGCTGCGGTTGGCTTGAGTGGAGTCCTGGAGTTCGGCATGAGTGCTGCAGCGGGAGGCCTGACTCAGTTATGAAGTTTGATGGGGATCGGAGCTCTGTGTTCCTCCGTTACTCTCTATGCAATGGTGAAGTAGGAGAGAATGCAGAGGTGCAGGCGATTAGAGTTGAGATACTAGAGCTGATATATATTAGTTTATTAGAGTGATGTTGTAGGTACATGTTTCTCTCTTTAATTGAGTTATGTAGTTTAACATATTTCTCTCCACAGGCGGACTACTGTCCATTACATGTGTTGCATGTGTAAAAAGGTGCAATGGTTGAGGTGAACCGTTGAGCGTACTACTGTCCATTACATGTGTTGCATGTGTAAAAAGGTGCAATGGTTGAGGTGAACCGTTGAGCGGACTACTGTCCATTACATGTGTTGCATGTTGAAAAGGTGCAATGGTTGTGGTGAACCATTGAGCGGACTACTGTCCATTACATGTGTTGCATGTGTAAAAAGGTGCAATGGTTGAGGTGAACCGTTGAGCGGACTACTGTCCATTACATGTGTTGCATGTGTAAAAAGGTGCAATGGTTGTGGTGAACCATTGAGCGGACTACTGTCCATTACATGTGTTGCATGTGTAAAAAGGTGCAATGGTTGAGGTGAACCGTTGAGCGGACTACTGTCCATTACATGTGTTGCATGTGTAAAAAGGTGCAATGGTTGAGGTGAACCGTTGAGCGGACTACTGTCCATTACATGTGTTGCATGTGTAAAAAGGTGCAATGGTTGTGGTGAACCATTGAGCGGACTACTGTCCATTACACTGTCTGTATAAAAAGGGAAATGTTGTTCCTAGACTTTGGTGCCATTGTTTTGGCATATGTTGGTAGACATGTTTGCGGTGATGTGTGAGTGAAATAAGATATTAAGGTTTTGAGTGTTTATTAAATCTTCATTAGAGTTATTAAGTTGATAACAGTGTTCATCATTAGCTGTTCTATGTAGGCATATTAATATGTTCTCTCCACAGGTGGACTTTTAATTTTAATCCACAGATGGACATTGATGTTAATGTTAATAGATTTTGAAGTGGTGACAGGGTCTAAACCTTTTGGAGTTGGTTGTGGTTATATATGAAATGCTTTGAATAATCTTTTGTTTTTCAGGTGGGACTTTACTGGACAAATCTTTTGATGAAATATTGATCTTGCCACCGATACTTTACTGTTCTTTTTGTTGTCCCTATAGGGGAAAGATGTGTTGTGATTAACTTTGCATTCATCTGGTGCAAGTGACTAGAATCTTGAGATGGAATGCAGGGCTTAGAATGTTTATCTATGAGTGAGTTCCAGGTTTGTTAGTTGCAAGGATGTAAGCCCTGAGAGAGGATGCCGGTGGGTGTCCTATGTCCCCTTTTACTTACCTGACTCTAAGAACTGTATTTGGTGTACCTAAACTTAAGTAAATAAGTTAACATTTCACTGGAGTGTCAGAGTCATTTGTGGCCAAACCCTGAACACAACACGTCTTCCAAGTTGTTACCTAGAAACAGCCGTTCATCCATCGGTAGCTGGTACTGCCCCCACACCCTCCTGAACCGGGTCCAACACTGATTTACTCCAGTAATCCTGAGTCCAATATATTCCCCAAATTGCTGTATCATCTGTATTGCACTGGGGCCCGTCCGCCCTGGATCTCCTAGAAGAAAGAGTAGAAAGTCATCAGCGTACGGAGAGATCCAATCTTCCTATCTCCCTGGTCATACGAAGCCGGTCAAGAGCTGGTCGGACCTAATGACATCTGGCAATGGTTCAATGGCAAGCAGGAAAAACAATGGGGACAGCGGACACCATTGCTTCGTGCCCCGCTGGTGAGAGAAACTCTTGGATGTGTATCTATTGACTCGTATCTTGGCTTGGGGTGTGGTTATATTAGTCAAACTCATCGCATAAATCTGTTGCTATGGCCAAATGTACTCATTGTAGCCCACAAGAACTCCCACCAGATTGAGTCAAAAGACTTTTTTGAGTGGAGGGCCATGATGGGGTGAGGTGTCTCTAGCTCCCTCTCCTTAACCATAGCGGTGTGAATCCTTCTAATAGTCATCCGCGTGTCCCTCCTGGGAACAAACCCACATTGGTCCGATCTGATAACCCTGCCTATTACTCTAAGTAACCCATTAGCCAGTCCTTTTGGTAGGACTTTGTTTCCCCATACAACAGGGAGATTGGGCGATAAATGGAGCGTAACTCTCTCGGCTTCCCTTTCTTATGGAAGACCACGATAGTGGCCAGTCGCAAATCTTCTTGGAACTCCCCTCTATCCCTACACTCCTTAAACATTCTGAGCACTGGTTCGCCACATATTTGCTCAGCCTCTTCCAACATTCGATGGGGAACACGTTAGACCTTGGAGTTTTCCTGGGCTGTTGCTGACAAATGGCGGCTGCCACCTCTTCGACTGAGATGTCCATATCTAATGCCTCCCGCTCTGCCTCCACGAGCCTGAGCAGGGACATTTCTTCAAGGTACCCATTAATCTCCGCTCTATCCAGATTCCCCCATCTAACCTTACAAGCACTGGAAGAATCCTGCGAATTCCACCGCAATCTGCTATCCGTGTTTCCTTTCTCCTCCCCCGACTGGTTCTATTTCTCCTATCCATCCCGACCCCACCTCCCAGCGCTCTAGCCATGGCAACAGTTTCCCGGCCTTATCGCCCGTCTCATATACACTGGCTTTGCTCGCCCAGTGTTCTTTCTTAACTTCGTCCATCGCCACTTCTAGTAAGGTGGCCTGCAATAGTTCATTGTAAAATTGGGCCATTTCGTCCCTCCCATGCCGTTCCTCCTTGTCCCTCTCCAGTTCTACCAAGGAAGCCACTCTATTCTTCTGATGTTTCCCAGTCTCTAACATAGTCTCGAACATAGCCCTTCACCGCAGGACAGTCTTATAGGCCTCCCACAGTGTGGCTTTACTCTCCACTGATCCCTCGTTTTGGGCAAAGAACTCTTCCCTCGCCTCTACCAACCCTTTCAATATCTCCTTGCTACCCAAATGATAAGCACTTTGCCTCCACTCCACATGCCCTTTAGGCTCCCTGCCTGAAAAGATGATAGTCAGGGGGGCATGATCAGAGATGCCGCACTGTAAATATTCAGCATTCAGTACCCTGCCCTTCCCCATACATGGAACGAAGAGATAGTCCATTCGGGGGAATGTCACATGTGCCACAGAATAGAAAGAGAAACCAGTGTCCATCAGGTGTATATATCTCCAGATATCTTCCAGGCTGGTAGTAAGGAGCCTGACATGCTGCCAAGGAAGTCTTGACCAGCTGCTGTGAAGCTCCACCACCGCGTCCCGATCTGTCTTGCCCCCTGCACATGGCATTGTTAAAGTCCCTGGTTATGATTGTGATGTCGCCCGTGCAGCGCTAGCAGATCCTGGATCCCAGCTAAATATGACCCTCTTGGGGGCGACGGGGGCACATACACATTAAAAACTGTCAGGTTTGCTACCCAAAATTTCCCTCCTATTTTCCCTCCTATTTATTTATTTTATTGTTCATTTATAATGTGCATAATACCAGCAAGGGGTTTCTAAGCACGGGATCGGTATTTGAACCGGGGTTGCGCTGTTTTGTCTTGCTTAACACTCATAAATTTGTCATGCATTTCAATTGGTCGGAAAAGGTAACTTAAGTATAGGTGCTATATCTGTATATGGTAACAGAGCGTGAGGATTGGATAACTCTTATTGGGTGGGCGTCTACGCCCATCCCTCTACATCACTCGTGATAGACGTCACTACAAGCACAACGTCTAATTGGTTCTACAAGCTATAGGACCCTAGATTATTTGGTCCATTGTGATTGGGTGGGTTACACCCCTAGGCATACATCTCCACTTTTAATTAGCAGCATGCAGAATGGACATCCAGGTGCCTGGTGCCCCAAGTTTCACCCTGCCTCCCTTCCATCAATCAGTACTTTAGGGCTATGTGTCAATTAGTTGGCTGAAGATGGCCTCGAAACTGTAGCTTCTTATCACAAAATGTTATGGCATCCTCGGGTTCTGGGTGACATCAGACGTTGGTACCTCTTCGCCCTTGGCTGGTCACGTGTCTGTTCACCGTGAATCTGCTTGATTTTCCTTCTTTTCGTGTATTTGTTTCTTACTTAGCCTCGCCACCTGCATGGGGCCTCCTTATCTCGACCTTCACTGGCTGGCTGCTATGCTCTGAAGTTTCAAGTCTTCGAAGTTGCCGCTCTCCTCCTTTCTTGGAGTTGACCTCGAATTCCCAAGCATGAGCTACTTCTTACTGAGTTTCGATTCCGCTCTTCGATTCTGGCTTTAGCTGGAATATGAATCTCGGCCTGTTTTGACCCTTGCAGCCTGGGCTTGATTCTGCTTTACAAAATGGAGACGCACTTGTATACTGTGCTTCATTGAGGTAGATATATAATTGGCACTTGCCACTCTATTCTTCTACTAAGCATCGCAAGCAGTACCGTTTCCTTTGCTTCTTGCGTTCCAAGCCTATTTGCATGCATTTAGTCAGTCGGATATTTTCATCCTTCCTTCATGGTTACGTTCTTCGTGCTGCACCGTTGTTTCTTCTTATAAATCCATTGCATCATTATTCTTTGCATTTCGACCTTGTGTGTCATTTTTCGATCGTCGTTTATGTTCATCTGTACGTCTGTCTGGGCTCTTATGTCGTCACCATTTGCCTTCCATTAAGGCTCTGTGGGTCTCTTCGGGGACTGCCTGTAAGTAGTATTGATTTCGTGTCAGCTGCTGGTACGGTTGTCTCAGTGGGTATCGAGCTGCCCATGGTTGTCTGGTTATAGGCACTTCAACGGTTATTGCTATTCTGATGGGCACTGGGCATAGGCCCAGTGCAGCTCTCTGTTGGTTCAATTGTTCCTCATACGTCATGTACCTTTGGCGAGCATGTTCCTGGTACCTCAAACTGTGAGGCTAGGGTGTAGGCCATGTCTGGGACCTCCTCTACACCCCTATAGTAACCTGCGTATTCGACTATTTTATTTTCCCTGGCCCCAGAAACCACACAAGGTACCTGTCAGATGGATTTCTTGCAATAGAGCTATGTCGGCCTTTTTATTGGCATTTAGGCCATTAACATTCCCCGTAAGCTCTTTGAGCTTCCTGGTACCTCAAACTGTGAGGCTAGGGTGTAGGCCATGTCTGGGACCTCCTCTACACCCCTATAGTAACCTGCGTATTCGACTATTTTATTTTCCCTGGCCCCAGAAACCACACAAGGTACCTGTCAGATGGATTTCTTGCAATAGAGCTATGTCGGCCTTTTTATTGGCATTTAGGCCATTAACATTCCCCGTAAGCTCTTTGAGCTCCCTTCTCTGTTCACCCCCATCACCCATGGTGAGACCAGTGGGTATGCCTCACATGCTCTGGCAAATAAAACATCTTTGCAACAGTAACAACGCTCATCCCCAATAAGTCCATACTTCCCCCCAGCTTAAAGCATCTATCAACCCCTAATGAACAGAGCCCGGCATGCCGCACCTGAGGGCATATGCCAGACTTAAACGAGAGGATAGATGGCCACGGTCGCAACGCTACAACTCGGCTCAGCTCGTTTCTTCACTTCTCGTCAATATGGCCGTCCCGACGGATGCTCATACCTCCTTGACATAATTCCCCATTTCCAACGCAGTCAGCAGGGCTCAACAGATCTAATGTCCAGATACCCTCAGGGAGAACCTTCGTCCCCTCGTGGGATAGAGCTCTCAGTGTCTGCTGTTGGTCTTCCACCCTCTCTTTGTGGTTCTCTCCTCTTCGTGCTGCTATTAGAATGTATGGTTTCTGCCCAGTCCCAGGCTTCTGTGAGGTTCCTAAAAACCGATACCACTGTGGGCCAGTCACTCTAATCGTTGCAGGGAAAATTGTAGCCTATTTGAACTTCTTCTGCCTGAGCTGTTTCCTCACTGCGTCGAAGGACTGTCTGGCCTTTTAGACCATCTTGGTGAAATTGGGGAAAATGGTGACCCTGGCTTCGTTGACCTCTATCACCCCTTTCTTACGGATGGCATGGAGGATAAAGCCCTGGTTCTGGTAATTTAACAATTTGTCCATTACTTATCTGGGGGGGCAGCCGGGCGGCAGTGCACTGAATGTCCTTTGTGGAATGAAGGCACCTTAAAAGGAAGTTAGAATGTTTCCTGGAATGGTGTTTCACCAACAGCCTTCTCTCCTAGCAACATGGGGCCAGAGATTGTGAAGGAGTCGATTTTGGCCTGGGTTCTCATCTTCTTCCCTCCTTCCTGCTTCTCTTCATCCTTCTTCATGACTTTCGTGGACCCACAGTCCCAAACAATTCGCAGTTACCTCCTCCAAGAGTGCCCCAGGTCTCCAGTGGGCACACTACTGACCTCCCTGGGCCAGACACAAAGTGTCCTCTTGCCCCCCCTGGTCTGCCGGCACAGGCCGCCTCTCTTGCCTTGGCTCTCCGAACTCTTTGCTGGGCCCTCCCAGGCCTTCTTCCTCTGTCAGTCACTTCTTTGTCCTCCCCCACCCCTGATCTCCACCGGAGGGATAAATAATGAATTGTGGGCATCAGAGGTACCAGCCCAGGGCAGCTGTGGCAGAATGATTCCCCCAGGCCAGATACACGCACCAGGCAAACGCGGTTCGTACCCAGACCCCTGTCTTTCTTGTGTGGCAGGTAGCCCTGTGTCTTCTCCTATCTTGCCACATGTCTGTTGGGCTCCATGGGTCCTTCTCTGTGAGCCGTTAGACTATCCGGACACCAGGTACCACCAGACCCTCTGTTGCGTTGATCCCTCTCTGCAAGCCAACAGTCTGCTCAAACATCCAGCTCTGCCAGGCCCTCTGCTCGTCAGCAGGTCCTGCCTGCAGGTCAAGTGCAGCAGCCGCGTCTACCCGAAACTCAGTCTCCTGGCACTTCCACCTCACACACTACTGCGCTAGGTGTACTGGCGGTGGAAGGGGACGGGAGTAGTGTCACTCGCAACAGCCTCCCGACCGGCCTCCTCCTCCATGTTGCTGTTTCGGCAGCGGTTATTGCCACACTTTCACCCCGGCGGCCATCTTGGCCCGCTCTTCCTTGGGTGTCCGTCACTGCTCGGGCTCTCACACTATTATTTTGGGTACCTCATCTGCCATAAGTCTTCTTCGACCTCCCTCTGCTCCCAGGGCTGCAGAATTGGCGTTGGGACGGCCTTCCTAGGTGGGAGACGGTCTCATGAAAGCAGAGAAACCACGATCTGCCGCCAGCTCATGACATTGCGCAACTGCGCCTCCGAGAAGACAGTCTGAAATAACACCCGGTGGGCGTGTCGGGTCTAGCAGAAACTTGCACAGGGAAAAACAATCCGACAGCACTGACTGCTAAACTGCAATGCAAACACGTCACACTTCGGAAAGTTTATAAAAATAGAGTTTTAAATAATGTCAAGATCTAATAACCCACAAAACCTATTCTGGGAAAGTTCCATTGTATCATCACTCAGTGACCCAATGATGAAGATTACCCAGGCTTACAGTACTGGGAATCTTGATTCTATTAAAGACACAAAGGCGAGTATTATGTTTCAACTTCTTTAATCACTAGTCAGCAGTTTCAAATTTAAACTACATTTCCCTTTCTTTTGAAACATTTCTGTAGTCCTTTACATGTCCCGTCTCAGCCCTCCAGCTGTTTCCTGTCTCCAACTACTCCTCTTCTTCTTTGGATTTTCCAAACTGAAACTGTGCGAATCGCACTCAAAAGCTCAAACAGTCGTGATAAACTCAGGATCCAAACTTCAATGAAAACTATCTTCTGCCCTCTGCATCGCGCTCACATAAGACTTTCATTCCTCCAGCCACTCTGAGCCATTCTTCTGGTCATCTCCTGTTGGATCAGACAAACACACTGTTGGGGCCAGGGGTGATGTGTGCTGCCCTGTTTCTCAGCAAAAACCAATAGTACAATTTCAGTAGAATGATGCATCGTAGTGCATGCAACGGGTAGGAGAGTAATGCTCGCCTCTGTGTGCAACGGGTAGGAGAGTAATGCTCGCCTCCGTGTGCAACGGGTAGGAGAGTAATGCTCGCCTCTGTGTGCAACGGGTAGGAGAGTAATGCTTGCCTCTGTGTCTTTCATAGAATGAAGGCTCCCACAGTGCTGTAAGCCTAGGTAAACTTCATTCTATGTCAAGACCGGAGGCAAGCATTATGCTTCTCCAAAGCTCTGCACCACCATTCCAGCCACCAACATGACTGGTTTGAAATAGAAAGTCTTAAACGCTCTGTGCGTAGACCAGCCCATGGCCCGCAGGTTGTCCGCTAGTGATGCCTCTGCCTCAAAGGCTTTGGACGCCATTGTGCCCCTCACGGAATGAGCTCTGAAACGAGAGAGGGTGATCCCTGCTTGATGCATAATCTTACGTACCCATCTAGCTATTGTGGTCAACGCCACTGCCTTGTAAGGCGTCCTGCTCTCAGTCAGTAGTTGCACAACCCCGGCCGGTCGGAGATCCACCATCCTGATCTCGTACTCCCAGATACAAGCCGCCACGCACAGCTGCGGTTGTCCCGGAAGGTAAGGGAATGAAATGGAGGTTGTGATGGTCTTGGTCCTTTTCGCTAAGTTGACGGTAACCCTATGCGGGCCAAATCGACCTCCGACGCCTTGACGTCTGAGACTCTCCTAAATAATACTAGGCACAACATCGCTATTTTCCCACTAGCTGTTCCATTGATAGATACTTATTCACTGGCCACTCCGCCAGGGACGGGAGCACGGGAGCACTCCAGCCACATCCCATAGATGTGAATATTTGTTGGTCAGTGGGACCCGAAACATTGCCCCTTTCATGAGTCTAACTAAAGCTGTGTGCTCCCCTAATGGGTCCCTGTCCACTGCTACGTACCGCACTGATATGCTGATCTATACACTCCCACTGTCCTGAAAGCCTTGCCATCTTCTATGAGGGAAGCTCGGAAAGAGAGGATAGAGGCTACGGAAGCAGAAACGGGAGGAATACTTCTACTTTCGCACCAGCACTCCCACTTGCTCCACACCACGTTATAGCGCCTGCATGTGGAAGGTGCCTACGATTCCAATATAAGCTGTGCAGCATGGTACGAAATGCCTGGCATGGACTATCTTCTCCTGACACTATGCAAACCATAAGCAGGAGCGTGCTCTACTCTCTCCAAGGATGAAATGACCCAGTTGGGTCCGTGAGCAGGTGTGCCTCTGACAGGAAGTCCTCTAGAAATCCCAAAAAGTTCCATAAGTGCTGGACACCATACTTGCGACTTCCATATGGGCGCCACTACTACGATCGTCGCCTTATCCTTGCGGCCCATCGCTAGAACTCTGCTAAGCATTATAAAGGGTGGAAATGCATAATGCACTCCTCCGTTTAAATCCAGTAAGAACGTCTCGGTTGCTAGGGTCCAGCCGCCAGCCTGGATATCTGGGCATCTGTGCGTTCAGCCTGGATGCCAATAAATATGTGTGGATCGGACCCCACAGACTGTCCAGACTCTGGAAGACCCCTCTGTCTAGTCTCCAGTCACTGGAGTCCGCCGGAGGGAGAGAGTTCCAGTCCACCACCCCCCTTGTAGAAGCACGCTCGTAACTCCCTCTTCATATCTCGTATCTTCCTCTCCGGTACCTCTAGTGTTGCCAACCTGGTATCTGCCACAAACCACAAGAAATCCAGATGTCGGTTTGGGCTATGTCTGACTTCTCCAGATTGATAAGGAATCCTAAGGGTGACAGGAGATCTTATACCAACTGTAGTTGATATACTAAGGTCTCTCTGTTGTCCACAAGAAGCAGAAGGTCGTTGAGGTATATCATAATGCAGATCCCCTTCTCTCTGATGGGCGCTGCTACCGATCTCATCAGCTTGGTAAAAGCCCATGGGGCTGAGGCCAGCCCAAAGGGCAGTGTACAAAACTGCCAGAATCGCTCTTACCACCTGAACACTAGGAAAGGCCTGAACTCGTCTAGCACTGGAACCATCAGGTAGGCACCTTTGAGGTCTATCCTGGCCATCCAGTCATCTTGCCAGAGAATATCCATAAAAAGATGGACACCCTCCATCTTGAAATGCCTGTAAATCACCCAGCCGTTTAACTGCATCCGGTTTATAACTGGCCTCATCTTCTCTTTCCTGTGCACTAAAAACATGTAGCTCATGAATCTTGGGTCTTGTGGGCTGCAGGGCTCTATAGCCCCCTCGACCCTGAGCTGCTCCAGCTCCTCGTCTAACAGTTGTTGTGCCTCCTGCACCATACGGATGCTGCATGGCCAGGCAGTCTGAATTCAGGGCTGAATGAGCTCTAGCTGAAAGCCCCTGGCTGTCTGGAGCACCCAGACCACAAAAGTGATGGGTGGAAGGTTTCGAATGAATCTAAACCACTGGCAATTGCTCTGGGCAACCTTCCACACCACCGTTTTTAGCCCGTCTGCGCCATTGCAAAAGGGGACCCGCCATGTGCAAATCAGTCAGCAGCTGCCGCCACCGAAGGTAGCAGCCCAGCCCGAACTGCTAGGCCAGGTCCCCTCTGCACAGAAAACCAAGCAACACCAGACATGTTACGGCCTTGTTGGACCTCCTCAGTGAGGTGCAGCCTGGTTCCCTGTGGCTCAGCGAGCAAGGGACCCACGTCTGGGCATATCCTCTCTCACAAGGAGAAACAAACTGACCACAACAGTGATGGGTGGAAGGTTTTGAATGAATCTAAACCACTGGCAATTGCTCTGGGCAACCTTCCACACACCCGTTTTTTAGCCCGTCTGCGCCATTGCAAAAGGGGACCAGCCATGTGCAAATCAGTCAGCAGCTGCCGCCACCGAAGGTAGCAGCCCAGCCCGAACTGCTAGGCCAGGTCCCCTCTGCACAGAAGTGATGGGTGGAAGGTTTTGAATGAATCTAAACCGTCTGGGGCACCCATGCATCGCTGGAGGGCGCCTGTCAATTTAGCCAAAACTTCAATGTTATCCCCACTACCGGCAGGTATACTATAAGTAGCACCTTGCAATCTGCTGGCTCCTATGCCTCTGTGACCTCTGAAGTAACTCCCTCTGGTTGGGAATAAACAGTCTTGCTGTTATGGCTCCCATTATTGGGCACTGCCACCCTGGTGTCTTCGAAATGATCCAAAGCGACCAGCCGATCGACCCCGGTTGTGGCCAGTCCTAGCAAAAACTCTGCTCAGGAAGATATTCTTTATGGACGCTGTGCTTTGTCCAGGGAGGTATACGTGCCTACAAATCTCTCCATGTCTTTGCTGAAGGCCTCTGCAAATAGCAGACTATGTACTGCCCTCCTGCTTCGTAGGAAGCAAGGTCACTCAGTTTGGCGTCGATGTTCAGTAGGAGGCCCCTCCATCTCTCTGACGTTGACGTCTTCCCCTGTGTATCAGGCTTGTTGGTCCAGGTCCATTATTTTAGCTATGGGCCCTGTGAGATCCAGCAGCTTCTCGTGGCAGCTCTTCCAGACCTATCCATACCTTTCCTGAGATCTTTGGTGGTTTTGGTCATGAAAGTGATCATTTTGGGGTCAAGCTCTGGGGCGTCCACCACCTTGCCTGCCACGTGCCGACGCCACCACTCAGCTCTAATGCGCAGCATGCTCGCTTTGTCTAATAGCTTGCTTATTCTTTGCACCATGTACTGAGCAATTCTCGGAGAGGGTTGTCATTCTGTGGATTTGGTATTAATAATCCGCTCTTGATCAGACATGTCTGACATATCTGCTTCAGTCAAGTCCAGATGCTTCTCTTTCCTGGCCTTCTTTCCGCTCGCGGGGATCAGCTTCCCCTGCATTTTCTTATAGACCTACTCTTGAGATGAGGCCGTTGCCACAGGGGACTCTCCATCAGTATCCTCATCTGTATTGCCCAGATTCTCTTCCCCTGGGATGGGGGCCTGGAGGTTTGGCACCGCTGGCTTTTGCAGGAAAGCCTCTTTCAGCTTACCAAAAGCATCAGTTGCCTCTGGGGCACAATGTCCCACCCCACGATGCGGACCCGGGGAGAAGAAGAGCTTTTTCTCTTCCGGGTCATGTGACTCCCCTGAAGGCTCTCCTCCTCTTCAGTAGCCTTTGAGGACATGCTTAAAGTGCTTATCTGGGTTCTCTTTGCTCTCTTCCCTAGCGTCGCTTCTAGGGTATCCAGTCTTTAGTGAAGTGGTTTCACCACTTCTGCTACTACTACCACCAGGGAATTCCCCAACACTTGCTTGAAGCTGAGTGCTAGGTCGCTCTCCTCTTGCTCCCCTTCCCTCAGGTGTGTTGCTAGCTCTGGAAAAGTTCTGGTGCTAAGCTAATATCGGGACTGTCTGGAGTAGCTAGTCTTTTGGTTGTAGCCCCTGAGCTTCTATCCGGGGCTACAACCAAGAGTCCTGTGGCTATAGCCCCCTCCGCCCCCCCTTAGCAATACTCTGGCATGATGTTGTTGAGGGTGGGGATGTTTTGTTCAGATATTTAGTGCCTGGTGCCCGAACTCAGCAGGCTGAGGTGCATGTCCGCTCTGGTGGTCTATTGCTGGATTCCCAGGCACCCACAATAAATTTACAATAATATTTGCTTGCCTGAACCTGTTGGGCTGTTTATAATTAGCCAGGGACCTCTCTCCCTGTGGTTTCGGCGAGTATGCCGTAAAGGCACTATCCTGTTGTGTGCCAGCATGTTTTTGACACTCCAGGCTCTTAATCTCGATCTCTGCACTGTGTGCGTTGGTCTTTTACTGCTTTTTGATCATTCGCCTGCTAGCCTGTTCTACCGAGGACTGCGGCACGGGCCAGCTCTGCATCGCATGCTTGACAAGGCATACCCTCCTCCACGAAGGAGAGGGCCTCGCTGCTCTGCTCTCAACTGTGCCTGCGCCACGGAGCGGGACTCCGGTGGCACTTGTATTGAAGTGCGGGACCCGCTCGGAGCTGCGGGTACTTGTAACACCTGCAAATAAAGGGACTATGCAAGCAGGTTCTCGCCCGCTCGCTCTCCACTCTGAGTGCACACTCAGGTAAATAGCTCCGTTATTGTAAAGATCCTCCTCTATCGTCACTGTATGAAGATGTTAAGGAACTAATGAATAAGATCGAAAATATCTTCCTAAGTACACTTAAATCAAAGTGCAGTGATAACTTAATTAGATCAGATAGTACACCTGACATATTGGTCCGAAATCCTGGAAAAGCATAAGTGCCCGCTCAGATCATGGACTGGATTAAGACTATAGAAAAAAGGAGGTCTGCACAATTACCATCCTCACTCACACCCACCGATAAACCTAGGTCCTTTCTTCTGATTTACTCAAAGGAATCACCAGGTCCAGGCTCTAGAATGGAATTTCTGAGGTTTAGATTAAATAGTCTTCCTACCTTAGAGATTCTCCATATTAGGGACACAGAGAACTTCCCTTCAGACATCTGTGACAAATGTGACGACACTAAAAAACAATCACTACGTCATTTACTCTCAGTGTGTGTGGGCACTTGGGAGCAAAGACTCTTGAGATTCAAAAGATTTGTACATGATATTCGGTCAATAGATACTGTGTCCTTCTGGGAAATATTGGCTTCAGGAAATGACATTTGTCTTATGGCCGAAGTGGTTAATTTACCGAATGAGCTGAAACTAATCGAAAAGAAAGCTGACTGATAGAGGGAAACCTTTGATCAATCTCCTGACATTTTTTAATGAATTTGTATTATCGCAAAATAGTGTTTGCTAGATATCATATTGCGTTTTTCATATAGTTTTCTGATTTATGTCGTTTTTATTTCGTTTTACTTGTGTCTTTCGGTGGTAACTTTTGTTTTTTTCCCCCATGTGTTGAGAAATTGATTTTTATTGTCTTAAAAGAATGTTTTTTGATTAAAATTGGAGATTGGATTTTGTTTAGTGAGGGTACAATTTTGTTGTATGTTTGTTGTAATACATTTTCTTGTGTTTTTTTTTCTATTTTATTGTGAACAAATGTTTCTGGTTTTGTACTTTTATGTAATGTGTTAACTTAACACAAAGGGGAAGGGAAAGTTAATTGTGATAATTGTATGGTCCTTGTTAAAATATAATGTTAAACTGTTGTAACAATATGAAGATAACAAAAGTGTTCCTGTTTGCGTTACCCTTATGTTTCAAAACCAAGATTTTTTTTGACTAATGCACAATAAATAAATTAAAAAATTTAAAAAGTAAAGCTGCTAGGGTAACGAGTTGGAATGAGCGGTTACCGCAACGTTTATGAGCAACGCTAATGCTGTTGCCAGCTAGTCCCACTGCCTTTAAATCTATGTAAGCACATCAAAGCATTACCCACATACATTGAGCAGTATGATAACACACTTAACTTGCTGAAGAGCAGGAAAAAGAGGAGGATTCTGAACTGGATGCAGCTAAGCGGTTGAGACAGGAAATGTAAAGGACTGCAGAAAAGTCTCAAAAGAAAGGGAAATGTAGTTTTAAAAAAAAAAGAGAGCGACATTTCTTTATTTTCTTTTCAAAACTTGAAACTGCTGAGGAGTAGTGATTAAAGAAGTGGACACATAATGCTCGCCTCCGGTCTTGACATAGAATCATTGCCTGGAACCCCCCTTGATCCGGGTTTATCACTCACGAACACTGTCCATCATTTTAATTTGTAATTTTGCCTTGCTGTGAAGTGTCCACAGGATCACGTGCATCCAGTAAACTAACCCTATGGAAGTGCATGTAGTCCTGTATATTAAACAGCATACAAAGACAGGCCTATTGGCTTTGGCAGTCTTTGTCATAGGTCGCCGAGAGCGAGCGCGCAGTGCGTTAGTAAGATCTGGCGAGGGGCGTAGAGCTGGAATGGATGCGGGGAGGCCCGCCAGCTAGTAATTGATCGTTGAGTTGGCTAGGCCGGTTGCCAGAGCTACGGATACAGCGCAGAGGATGCCTGGCCCAGCTGCATCTACTCTGTGCGGAGAGCCCTTCCAGCTTTCGTTTGGCGCCCTTCGTAGAGCTTGCAAGTCTTGATGTGGTTCACGCAGCACACAGCAGGCGCTGGGGCACTTCATCCTCGTCCGCTTTTGAGCTCTTTGATGCATTGCAGAATGTTCTAGTTAAAGGCATAGGCCTATGTCTCGGGCGCTATTTCCCAAACTGTAATGGCCTTGCGGGCTATTAAAAATGTCACATATGATTTGCTTCAGAGGATGTCTTCTTCATCATCCAAGAAGAGGGGAGCTATGTTCTAAGAAGTGGAAATCCTTGAAACATGATGGCTGACACAATGTTGTGACTAAGGCTCCGTGCTGAGGGCTCCTGCAGAGTCACCTGATTGTGGTCCATGTGATCACAGCATGCCCCCCACGGGGACGGCAGTGATCATGTGTCATTATCTCACTAGGCCACGCACAGGCGTAGCCAGGATTGTCTAAATCGGGCCTGAAGCTAATGTAGTTGGGCCCAACGCAGTGACATTAATCTCTGTAAATGCCCACACACTTCTGCTGAGCGGGTATTTACAGATTTTGGGTGGGCCTTGTGTAGTATAATGCTTTCAATAAAGACAGGAGCCTCTGATCTTGTGACGTTGTATTTATTCACTCACAAGATTTATGCAGTGTGCACACAACGTGCGTGCCTTAAAGATAAGGGCCAACGGGCCTAAGGTGGCTGGGAGGATGTCGCACTGGAGTCTCTCGCCAAGATGTGTAAGGAGCGGGCCCCGTAGCAGAAGGGCTAAGCAGGACGCACCTTATCGCGTCCTCCGCTCGTCCCGTAGTGCGCGCGGAGCGCGCGGGGGCGGAGCTTGAGCCTTCAGCGAGATCTCGCGAGAGCGCGGGCTCTCGCGATGTCTCTACACATCTCCCTTTTTCAACGCGCACCGAAATCATTGTAAAACATAGTCATTGTATCTCACCGGTCTTCTGTGTTCCCTTCTGGGACGATCATCAGTTCTGGTGCAATTCTCTTGTTGCTCCTGATCGGGATCTGCACCCAGCGCTTCCGGTTCAACCTCGGTTTCAACCCTCTCTCTGTCGTCTCCTTCTGGTTCTCTTTCTTCGCCTGCTCCATAGTCTCTTTCGGTTTCCGTTTGTGATCTCTCCGGGGTCTTCGCTCTTCGTCGATTCTTCTGGTAGAGTGCCACTCTTTCAAGATTCCACGCTCGCCCGTCTTCCGTGCGAACATGATTTGCTCCTTTGTGAATCACTTTGATGGGTCGGCTAAACCGAGACCCTGTGCTTTGATCTTTCTTCGGTAACTGGATTTTAACCAAGTCCCCTTTTCCTATGTCATACGTCTGCTTGGTTCTTCTTCTCCGATCACTCCATGATTTCATGCGTGCCTTATCGCTTTCGATTCTCCAGACTACTTCTGCCATGTCCACCGCTTCATCTTCTCGTATTTTCGACAACCATGGTGGGATCAGTGTGGATGCCGCACTCCTCCCTCTCAACATTTTGAACGGGGATATTTGGGTGATCCCATTTGGTGTGAGTCTGTGGGCTGCTATGGCATCCTTGGTGGTTTTGAGCGGGTCCATGCCCGATGCTGTTGCCAATTGGATGGCGCCTTTTATGAACCTGTTGGCCCTCTCAACAAGCCCATTTGCTTGGGGGTGATACAGGGCCGCTTTCTTTTGTTTTATGTGATTCCTTTTTAAGAATTCCTCCATGTCTTTTGAGACTAGTTGCACCCCATTGTCTGTGACTACCTCCTTGGGGAGGCCTTCCCCTGTAAGTACTTCTATAACGGTTGCCGTGGTTATGTTCGGGACGAACGCGGCCTCCACCCACTTGGATAGGTAATCGACCAGTACTATGCCATACCGGTGTTCGGGTGCCATTGCTTCCAAAGGCCCTATGAAGTCAATGCCGACCTTTGACCACACAGCTTCTGGAATTTCCATGGGTATTAGGGGTGCTTGGTGGACTTTAAGTCTCTTGTCGCTGTTGAGGCATTCATGGCAACGTTCTATCATGGATCGAATTTCCTGGTCCATGGATGGCCACCAGTAGGCCTCTCTCACTCTGCGACGGGTCATGGTGTTTCCCAAGTGGCCCGCGTGGGCTCTACCTAGGATGATTCTTCTCATTCCTGTGGGAGGTATAATCTGGTCTGACTTCATGATTATCCCCTCCGTTTCCGATAGTTCTTCCGACACCTTCCAGTAGGGTCTCATGCCCTCGGGTAACGCCTTTTCACTAGGCCAACCTTCCTTGGTCCATTTGCGGATCATGGCCATGGTGGGGTCTTTCCCATCTTCCTCTTCCCAGTGTCTCTCACTGAGTTCCAGGTAATCTGGCGCTCTCAAGTCCAAAATGGATGCAACTATGCATTCTCCATGGAGGAACGTGGTGGCTTTATCCTTACCCTCTGGCGGTCTCGACATGCAGTCAGCTTGTGAACTTTTCCAGCCTGAGATATGCTGGATCTCAAACGTGTACTCTTGCAGCTTAGCTGCAATGCGTGCCAATCTGGGCGTGGAATCTTTTGTGCCTCCCGGGCTGAGCATATGGATAAGGGGCTTATGATCAGTCACCAACTTGAATTTGGTGCCCCATACATATGTCCTGAAATGTTCCACCCCCCATGCGCAGGCCAACATTTCTTTTTCAGTGGTGGAATAGTTCCGTTCCGCCTCCGATAATGCCTTCGATGCAAAGGCCACAACGTGTTCAGTGTCACCTTTCTTTTGTGTTAGCACTGCTCCCAGTCCATAAGCACTGGCGTCGGTGGTGACGACTGTTACCCACGCCGGATTAAACGGTTGCAGGCATGGTGCATCTATGATATGCTGTTTTACCTTCGCCATAGCTGTCTTTTGGGGTTCTTGCCATACAACTTCCGAGCCCTTTTTGAGTACATCGCAAAGAGGTGCCGTGGTCTCGGAAAACTTCGATACGAACTTCGCATAGTACTCGGCCAACCCCAGAAATGACCTTACTTCCTCTTTGCTGATTGGTTCCGGTGCTTTAATGATTGCTTGCATGAGATTCTGTTTGGGACTGATCCCTTTTTCTGAAATCTTATATCCTAAGCATTCAACTTCTTTCACTCTCAACTGGCATTTCTCATAGCGTAACCGCACCCCTGCTTCTTGTAGCTTGTTTATGACAATTCTTAACGTGGCGTCGTGCGTTTGTTCATCCTCCGCATACACGAGGATATCATCCTGGAAGTATACTACGTTTTTAACTTTCTTTAGCAAGACGTCCATCATGCGTTGGAACGCCGACGCTGCTGATGACAACCCGAATGGCATTTTGGTGAATTGGTATGTGCCAAATGGAGTGATGAATGCCGTGAGGGGTTTCGACTCGTCATGTAGCTGTATTTGGTGATATGCATTCCTCATGTCCAGTTTTGAAAATATCCTGGCTTCTTTCATTAACAGAATGAGTTAATTTATGCTTGGAAGAGGGTAATTATCTGTGATGACTTCCAAGTTTAAGCTGCGTAGGTCTATGCATACCCTGAGTTCCTGTGATTGGGGTTTCTTTATGAGCACGACAGGGCTCAGCCATTCAGATGCTTCGATTTCTTCTCTGACGCCCTCCATTTTCATCTTTTCCAACTGACTTCTAAGGATGTCCCTTGCCGTGGCTGGTACCGGTCTCACTCGGTGCTTTACAGGGATCGCATTCCTTTTGAGTATTATTTTGTGCAGAAAACCCTTGATGTGCCCCGGCTCCTCGGAGAAAAGTGTTGGGTAGTCGCTTTTGACAACAGGTCCGCTCGTCACCGTAGCCGACAGGACTTGTTCTTCGGTGCTGGGATCCAGTCTGATTTTCAGCTTGTCTTGGTCATCCCACCCTAGCACTGCTGGGCCTTCGTGACTGAAATGGACCCTGGTCGTGGTTTCTCTTCCTTTGAATTCAACTCTGGCTTTGATATATCCTAACAGTTCGACTGACGCCCCTCCAAACACCGTGGGTTTGTGCTTCGTTATTAGCACTTGCACCTTTTCCTTTCCCACCATGTCCTTATACGTGCGAAGGGAATGATCGTTAGATCGGACCCTGAATCTGCCATGACCCTAGTTTCCATGCCGTCAATCTTGATCATGCAGTGAGGCTTCTCTCTCCTCGCTCTTGTGCTGTTAACCATGATGACAGTGGGTCTACCTTCATCTTCTGAGGATGACTCTTTCTCCGTATTGCGATCTGCATTGAGGCTGGAGACTTTCTTGTTCCTCCACCGACACACAATGGAGAAATGGCCAATACGTTTGCAAATGGAGCACTCCTTGTCTCTGGCTGGGCACTCCCTGTCAAACGCCAGGTGTTTCGTGCTGGTGCACCTGTGACACTTTAGGGGTTCTTTTCTGTTCCCTCTCCCTTCTTTCGTGTCTCTTTTCTTGCATGGAAACCCACTGCTTGTATTTCTGCCGAACTCTGGGGCCCAGTAAGCTCCTTTCGTCTTCCCGCCGTTTCCTCGACTGCCCTGGCGATCTCAATCGCTTTCTCCAACTGCAGTTCCTTTTCGACAATAAACTTATCTTGGACTTTCCGGCTGTTAGTGTGGACGACCAACATGTCACATATGAGACTCTCTGCATTGTTGCCGAAATTACACAGCGCCGCTAATTCCCTCAGCTTGGTGACGTAATCGTCAACTGGTTCAGATATTTCTTGTCTTCGCGTGTAAAACCGTATGCGGTGGAGCACAGTGTTCTCTTTACTGGCAAACCTTTTTATGATTCTCCTGACAGCCTCCTTGAAAACATTGTCATTGTCGCCATCCACCGGTATCGGGGTGAGACTCTCGAATATTCTCTGTCCTTCCACTCCCAAGGCATTTAGTAGCATGGCCCTGCGGCGCCTCGCCGCTGAAAACCCCGCCCCACCTAGGGCCTCCACATATGTCGTGAATAGGGGCTGCCATTGTGGCCATGGAATGGCAGGCCTACCTGGAGTTTGGAGAAATGGTGGCGGTGGCGTTGCTCCTTGGATGTTCCTCTGTGGGTTCTGGTGGTGATCCTCGTCGCCAATTTATGTAGTATAATGCTTTCAATAAAGACAGGAGCCTCTGATCTTGTGACGTTGTATTTATTCACTCACAAGATTTATGCAGTGTGCACACAACGTGCGTGCCTTAAAGATAAGGGCCAACGGGCCTAAGGTGGCTGGGAGGATGTCGCACTGGAGTCTCTCGCCAAGATGTGTAAGGAGCAGGCCCCGTAGCAGAAGGGCTAAGCAGGACGCACCTTATCGCGTCCTCCGCTCGTCGCGTAGAGCGCGCGGAGCGCGCGGGGGCAGAGCTTGAGCCTTCAGCGAGATCTCGCGAGAGCGTGGGCTCTCGCGATGTCTCTACACCTTGCCTGCTCAGGCCCTACCTTGTCTATGCCCCTGAGGCCGCATCAGGAGAACCACATACACAATACCATACCGCATGAAGTGGGTATCTTGAAGGGAGCAGAGGCATTTTGACTTGGTTGATAGGGCAGTGAGTTCATGTCATACATGGAGTGTTTATGAAGCAGAACACCCTTCCAGAAGCAATTGTCATTAATGTGGAACATCAGCATTGACGCCCTTCTCTCCCACGGTCAAAAGCAATGCACAGAAGGGTCGGCTATGGCACTTCTGCATATTGTGTGTGCATCTGTATGCTCAAAGATAGTGAGAATGGGAGCATGTGAGATGCTGAAATACCCAACCTTCTTTGAGACACCCCACATCTTCCTGTCCCTCATTTGAAGGGAATGTGGTAGAGAGATAGTCTACTAGATCCAGCATAAGAGGTTTTGAACACTCCGGGATGAGCCAAGTTGCCCACATGGCCCTGCACAGATTTGCCCTCAGTAAGATGCTCAACCTCTGTCACACAATCATTGAATAACTCTCCCAACAGAGTTCAAGCAACAGAACGCTGGCCCTCTGCTATCAACGTACACATCACCGCCGCGCCCCGGCAGCCCTCTGGTCAGCCATGCCTCTATTCTCCTGGCACAGAGCTCCTAGATACTGACCACGACTGATGTGCAGGCATCCACACAACAGTAACGTTATCATCAACGTCCCCTCCCTAGCCTCAACCCTTACCACCCCCTCTCTCCAGAACGACCTGGAGACCATGAAAATGGCACCTTTGTGTGGTACAGATCCCACTAACATGGCTCAGTGCCGTTTCTAGGGGGGGCTGAGGGGGCTATAGCCCCGGGTCTTTTGGTTGTAGCCCAAGATAGATGATCAGGGACTGCAACCAAAAGGCTAGCTAGCCCCGCGTCCCGGCAATACCAACATTAGCTTAGCCCCAGATCTTTTCCAGACCTAGCAACACCCCTAAGGCATCATTGATATGATATGATAGTTTATTTATATAGCGCCTATTCACAATGTACTTCCAAGCGCTCATTTGCCATATTTAACTAATTAACCTAGTCATTGGAAACTGAAACAGTCGCTGTTTTTACTGTGGCCACCAAACCAGTTGTGTACCCCTGAGTGTGGGACCTGTGCCCCACTGCAAAGTTCGAAGTGCCATGAGCCTCACCACAGTTTTTGAAATGTGTGTTTACAATCCTCTGCTCGCTTCTTTGTAATGTTTCCTTGCTCGACGCTGCAGGCAGAAGGTCTTTGGAGAAGGCTACTCTTGGCTCATTGCAGTTTCCGCTTCCGTTTGCCGCTCCGGGGGCTTTTCCACAGCAAGAGACAGATGCAGCCAACTACATTCCCAGAGCAGAGGGAGGCCCAGGCGAGGCATCGCAGGAGGGTCAGCGAGCAGGAGTGTGCACTTGCGCTCCCAAATATGGCCACACCCGAGGATGAGCGGGTATGGGAGAAGGTCCAGAAAGGTCACTTTTTTAAACATTGCAAATATAATCAATCCGACGTGCAAAAATAAATAGGCAAATAACGACTTGCTTTACACATTTCATTAATTTAAACTTGTCGGGTTTTTTCATCAACAATTCCATAGCTTGTAAATTCCACAGTCTTTTCATTAATTACAGTCATCCGTATCGGCTACTCGCCATCCACTGTTCTCATTATTTGCGCCTCAATTGCCCCCGCTGTGCAGCCTCGTTTCTTCGTAATGTGGACGGGCCAGCAACGATAGCACGAGGATAAGAGGCAACGCGCTGGTCTTAGAAGCAAGATCATGCAGAGTAGCAGCGGTTCGAATCCCGGATCCGCGTAAAAGGCGCTATACAAACACAAAAAATACATTTTTAATAAATAAGATAAACATTCCCCCTGCAAACTTTATTTCTACAAAGAAAACAAATTGCAACATGATACCATTTTGTCAATAGAAACCGTACAAGCAATTACCAATGAAAATTTAGGTACAACTTATGGGCATGTTACAAAATTCAATTAAAAAGTCCACAGAGCATTGAGTCAGAAAAATAATCCACCCACACAAGCCAGGAGCAACAGCCTTCAACATTGCTAAGAAATGAACCCAACAAGGTCCTAGAGTGAGTTTGAAGAGAAATCTGACTAATTGGGCTCTCAGGGTGAAACAATACAATTGTTGATTATGATTTTGTGGTATATCCTCTGAAATACCACAAAATGGATTTACAGTTACTGCTACTTGGTCCTGTGGATTTACCACAGGATTACAAGTGGTGGAAGGTGGATAGGACTCCATTGGGGATTTTTGGTGGAATTACCACCGGTGCAATTACAAGTGGTAATTCCGCCGATTGTTTGGCGTTCCGTGGGAAGATTTACCTCCAGGGTTTGGCTGGAGGTAAATCCTCCACACAACACCCAAACTCATAATTTGGCATAGTGGTAACATTGCAGGCAACTAAGTTACCTCCAATGTTACCACTTACCAACATACTCGTAATGAGACCCAATGTGTCCTTAATCTCACAGCTCCCTTAAAATAAGAGAGCAGTGCCCATGCACAATGGGGTGATTCAATCTGCAATAAGTAAAAGAGAGCAGGTCGACACTGGACAAAATTAAACCAAAGCCGAAGGACAGGGACGATTGTACGCTGCCGGATCGACTGATACAGGGGACGGAACACCGCAAAGTGCATACTGTCCTCTAGATGGTGATCACAATATGGCTACTAACTGAGTCTGGAAAGCCCTTCGATTTAGTAGTGTCAGATCGTAGATTCAGTTTCTTGAAGCGAGTCCTGGTAAGTAGCCAGCGATCAGAAGTTTGAGCCCAACAGGCACGATAGAGTTGGAAAGAGCCCGAATGGCAAATCATTGCCAACCTTCTATTAGCCAGAATTTGCAAAGCCCTGGCTTCACGAGCTTCCTTAATACGAGCAACAAGCATTTTTTTATAGCTGTTTTTAGACTCAACTCCAAGTGATCTACTTGGAAGGAAGAGGGATGGGCCATAACATTGGGTCAAATGATCATTAAAGTAGTTTAGCCAGGGCCGTTTGTTCCAACCATTGGCCTGCACGATAGCCCTTCAGTACTTTGTCTGCGATGCTCTGGGATTTGCCCAAATCTGAAGCCATAATAAAAGGGGGGCCAAAAGCCAGTGACCCCCCAAGACTCCAAGCCCCAGTCCTGAGTGCAATGAGAATATCGGGGCCAATCTTTGCACAACCAAAAGCTCTCTCAAAAACATATTTTCTCTTATTTTTTGGAAAGGCACTTTTTCAATGCCCCACAAAAATGCACCATAATTGGTTGCTGCCCTGGTTTGCGTCTCATAGACTTGAAAAATTATTCCCAAGGGCTGCCGGAAAAGCAGGCATTAAAGTGGGAAACAGCACCCAGCGATGTGCCCATATGTAGCTCTTGTTTCTTAATATGAGCTATGCTAGAGAGCGGTGGGGAGAACCGAATACCTACATAGTCAAACTCGAACACCCTGGGTATAAATGCACCGTTATTTAGCATAGGGTGCATTTTGATGTACTTCCTGCCTGGAACGCAGGCCATAACTGCTGATTTTGTAGTATTAATTTTCAAATCCTGGGAGGTCATAAAATGTGTGAATTCCACAGTCAACCTCTGGAGAGCATTCGGGGAGCGGGCGATCAAATCAATATCATTGGCATATGCCAATAGTGGCAATGCCCACTTTCCCACCGTCAAATAGTTTGCTCCGGACTCACGAAGACATTGGGCAGGCTGAAAATGTAAAGGGTAAACAAGACAAGGGCTGATACACAACCCTGACGCACTCCCAAATTTACATCAAAAATGGGAGTGCCCCCACCCCGTATCCATAATATACGCACGCTGTGTTACCCGAATGGATACGCCTAAGGATATCAATAAGCTGTACAGAGCAATCAACGGAAACTGTCAAAGGCAGGGCTCAGTTCCATAAAAGCCCTAAACCCAGGCTCCCTCCTGAGAAACACTGATTTGGATATCGGGAGGTATCGATTCACAGCCTGTTCTGCCGTGCCCACCCTGGCCTAAAGCCCAACTGAATGTCTGCCAGTATATGGCTTGCAGAGATCCACTGTTCTAGACATCCCAGGAAACTCTTCCGAATGTCTTGGAGGATGAGTCCAACAATTATATATTTCCCATCGGATGTGGGAAATATAGTGGCTGGTTTCCAAGAAGGGGGCATTTTCCCTGTAGCCAGAATGGCATTGAAACTACTTGTAAACAGAGGCGCCCACAGCTCCTCCCAGGATTGGAAAAGATCTGCAGGAAGAGCTTCTGGACCAGGAGCACGATTATGAGGTTGACCACGGATGGCCAACAAGACCTCATTGAGTGAGAAAATCAGTGGATGAGTCGAAAGGTGAGGCTGGACTGCATCCATCCGCCCAGATACAAGAGTGAACAATGGTCAACCCAAGCCAATCCCTGAACCGAGGTCTCGGTGCCCTTGCTCACAATCTTATAGTTTGGCCCTTGGATCAAAACTCCCAACATTTCTTGGAGTCATTGGCCTCTACGGCCCTGAGCAGGGAGCCCCAGAAGAAACATTCCTTTGTTTCGTCCATTTGCCCATTGTTCTACTACATATTGGTGGTTTAAAGGAGTAAGCACGTAAACTCCCTCAAGGCGGCTATGGTCTCATGTAAAACTACTAAGCAAGCAGTTGGGCGAACGGTTGAAACAAAAAGCGGTGGGAGGCCTAGTAACACCTCCACTGTGCATGAGTCTAAGCGTAGAGAAGGTACCACTGGCCCAAGCTTCATTGCTACCACAAGTCAATCACTGGAGAGACAGAATACCTCTGCAGGAGCAGGAACTCCTCATTCCATCTTCTGACGGGTCTTGCACACTCCAACCAAGAGTAACAATTCCCGCAATGATCTAACTGTTTCAGAAACGATTTAACAACCAGTGGCTACTGCTTGCGGCGCCCTGGGGTCATTAGGAGAAGGAAGCCTATGTGCACAAGGCACAGTGTAACATCCCATGCTCAGGCCCAGAATCTTGTTACGGTTGGGACTGGGTCTGTCGGAGATATGAATGATGATAACCGGATTACCCTGCTAGCCTTACACCCCACAACCCTCCATCAATGTCACCATGGAATCGGAGGAATCGGAGGAATGGCATCAAGGTTTTGCCTCCAGGGAGTTAATGGAGTCCTTTTACTCCATTCAAAACTTCTTGGCACTATTTGATAACAAACTGGCAAAGGAAACGGGTGGAGACTATGGTCCGGATCACGCTGGACAGGCTGAGTTCCTAGATCTGAGTTCAAGGAGTGGGCAATGACTCCTTAAGGGGCCATGCCCAAAGTAATTTATCAGCATGTACAGCACAAAATGTGTGCCCAAATTGTGGCCACAGGCATGCCCCCAAAGGGAGGTGACAATTTATTGATTATACCACGGCGAGAAACATCGCAGTTAATGTATCCGAAAGTGCCCTGTCTGGGCCACAAGTGTATCACTCCACCTTGTATCATGGCCAAATTGTGGACCGTCAGGGGTTAAAAATGGACACACTCCTGAACTGTTTTTCACAGAAGTTGGGTTCATCACTATTGAAACCAAAAGAATGCAACAACGACTCTGCCTGTTATAGGCAGTACCTATGCTAAACCGACCCCGTAACACACTGCTGTCAGTCCATCTATTAGCCTATATATGTGAATACCAGTGCACGATTGGTATCATTGCAGCTAATATTAATCATTGCCGTAGTACACCGGGAGGTGTTACTTGTCATAAGAGCATTCAGGGTCCCACTGGAACGATTGTTTAATCAGGTGTTGATCCCCTGGCAGTAAAAATACCCCACTGATTCATGCATACCGAAGGAACCAACAATTGAAGGCAAGGTAAAGCCATGATTTCATCCACTAACAGAATACCATGATGCTAAACGAGAAAATGGGGCACACGAATGGCCATTCACCATAGATGGTTTGTTGTCCAATGACACTGTATTCTCTCAACTCTTAAGGTTGGAGGTCACGATGAAAGAACTAACGCAAGTTGTCACCTGCCTAAGGGAGGAGCGCATCCAAGATCAAATCCTACTAGAGAAAAGTTTAGATCTGATAAACGATCTAGTAAACCAAGTTAGGCCAAGGTGCGAGATCAAATCCTACAGGAGAAAAGTTTAGATCTGATAAACGACTTAGTAAACCAAGCTAGGCCAAGGTGCGAGATCAAATCCTACTGGAGAAAAGTTTAGATCTGATAAACGACTTAGTAAACCAAAGTAGGCCAAGGTGCGAGATCAAATCCTACTGGAGAAAAGTTTAGATCTGATAAACGACTTAGTAAACCAAAGTAGGCCAAGGTGCGAGATCAAATCCTACTGGAGAAAAGTTTAGATCTGATAAACGACTTAGTAAACCAAGCTAGGCCAAGGTGCGAGATCAAATCCTACTGGAGAAAAGTTTAGATCTGATAAACGACTTAGTAAACCAAAGTAGGCCAAGGTGCGAGATCAAATCCTACTGGAGAAAAGTTTAGATCTGATAAACGACTTAGTAAACCAAAGTAGGCCAAGGTGCGAGATCAAATCCTACTGGAGAAAAGTTTAGATCTGATAAACGACTTAGTAAACCAAGCTAGGCCAAGGTGCGAGATCAAATCCTACTGGAGAAAAGTTTAGATCTGATAAACGACTTAGTAAACCAAGCTAGACCACGGTGCGATCAGACACCATTTGAAAGAGTGACTGATGTAGCAGAACAGCACAATCAATCAATGAACAAGCGAGCAGTTGCCAACGCCGCCATGAGAGGCACCAATCACATTGATGCCCTATTGCCTACAAAGAATAATCAGTGTATTAAGGCCAAGAGCAAGCCATCCAAAAAGGCAGAATCAGTGATGCGCCTGCAGGCGGCTGCTCAGGCGAGAAATGAGGCAGGCAGCGGACATGACTTCCATGGCCTCCACATCCTAGCCCTAAAAAGTAAACGTGGCAGGAACAAAGGTGGCCTGGCCACATGTGTTCATGTAAAGCTACGTGTCACCTGTAGCTCGCATTTAATTGCAGGGCGCATCTTACACCAACAGACAGAGGGCATCGTGGTTCTACCTGGGGAGAGAAGAAACAGCAAAGGGAGAGAAAAGGAATAGGAGGCTAAAATTATAGGGTCTTCAAAGAATGCCGAAACCAGAGGTGGTCCTGAATTTTGCATAAGCTTAAGGGAATAGCATTCCATAACCTGGCCGCCGCAACCAAAAAGGCCCAGCCACCAGGTCTGGAATGAAAAAAACGAGGAGTCTGAATGAGGAAGAGAGCAACAGAATGGAGAGAATGAGCACCGACAAAGGGAGAGAACCTTTCCTGAAGCAATTCCCAGCTCCAGCTGTAGGAGGACCAGTGCACACTGCACATTGCTTAGAATTTCACCCGTTTAAGTATGGGGCGCCAGCGTAGAGAGGCTAAAATAGGAGGGGCTGAAACCCGAAATGGAGCCCTCAGGGCCAGTCTGGCCGCAGTGTTTTGTAACACCTGCAGCTGATGAAGAAGGCAAGGAGGCTGGGTAAGGTACAGGGCATTACAATAGTCCAGAGGAGCTGCAACTAACAAAGAAACCACTATTGCATGAAGGTGCCCGGGAAGAAAGGGAAGCACCTTACTTAACACTTTCAATTTAAAATAAACAGACTGGCAGACAGTGCCCACCTGGGGCTCGAAACGCTAGATATTCTGATGCCAAGATTCTTGACTAATATCAGTAAGGATCTAGGCAAACCACTGTCAATGATACATTTCTATAATGCCTCCTAGAGATCAGCTCTGAGCCCCGATATTGAGATACTATTAAAAGCAATAGATACACTGGGTAGCTATCAGCCATCGAACTGCAGCATAAGACCAATGCTAATAATTGGAGAAGATTTCAACATATGGCTGGGCGACGGTACCGTTGGGGAAAGTGTGTCTAAGGAAATAGACCTTGCACTCAACATTCCATCGTTATGCATGTTGGATGGACGCACACCTAAGGTTGGCAAATTGTTCCTATTCAAATTATTAGACATGGGATTACGTACAGTTAACGGGAGGTTACTATCTGACACTCCAGATCAATTCACCTTTCGGAATACCAGAAACTGATCAACAATTGATTATTTATCACGGCACGTCTATGACTTGCACTACTTCTATAAACTATGCATTGTTCAATGTTGCGATGGTGACCATGACTCATTGATACTGTCTGTGAACCTTCATAACATGTCTACCATCGATTCCCAGAGAGATGCTGTCATATCAATGTACACCTAGAGGAATCCATTGCAATGGGCAAATATGGATAGGTAAGAATGTATAGGAAACTGATTAGTGCTTGTCTAAGTTGCATAGAAACCTGCCTTACCGGCCCAGATACAGACTTTGTGCAATTACAAGCCTTTAACTGCATGATGGAAAAAGCAAGGCTGCACCTAACCTCTGCCATCAGGTCTTGTTGATATAAAACTAAGTATCCTACCTGGTACCATCGAGATTGCAGAAAAATGAAATCTCGTTTACAAAAAAATATAAAGAAGCCCAACGAAGACAAATACAGATTTATAAAAGAGCTTTAGAACAAGCTGAAGACACCTAGAAACAGGTCCTCGAAGCAGCTGGAAGCCGCTGAGAAAAACAAAAGTCAACTTTGTGTCAAAGGAGATTACATCAGCCCCAATTGATACCAATGGATTACCACAGGCCAAAGACTGTGTCAATCATTTCTCAAAGCTTTACAACCATCTAGTTCAAGTGGAAAATTCAGCTCTAGCAAACATTTGCACTGGGGAATAATGTCATCCAATTGCTCTCCAGTGCATTCTGAGGTCGCAAAACCAAGCAGTGCTCTGTTTTTCACTCCCTCACTTAAAGCTCCTGGTCCGGATCAGATTATTTTGGACGTAATCAAGGATAATCATTTGATATGGGTGCCTGTATTCACTAAAATCATCAACGCTATAACGGGTAATAACAATCACATGTCCTTGAGTTGTGAAGAATCAATAGGAATGCCTTTCTTTAAAAAAGGCGATGGACTAGACCCAAAATGCCGCCGGCCAATTTTACTAATTGACTCCAGAGCTAAATGGCAATGCTGGGTAGAGTATAACCGTATAATTGACTGGGAACCGGCCTATAGAATTCTATCAGAAGGGCAGTATGGATTCAGAGCAGGAGTGGGAGCAGTCAAGCAGGTCCTTAACCTCAGGCTGATACTGGACAAGTATGTCCGGAGTCACCCTAGTTTATAGCACTGTGCTCGGCACTTGATAGTGAAAACCGGCAAAAGCTGTGGCATTCTCTGTCCAGCCTAGGCATGCCCTGGCCACTTTAAAAAAAAACATGCTAATTTCTCTGCACAGCCATCTCACCGCTGTGGTAAGACTGGACAGTACGGGCTCTTCGGAAACTTAATGCTGGATATGTCAGATTGTCCTTGAACACGGACACATCTAAGCTTACGTGTGTGGGCACGCCTTGCTGTAATCTACCCTGCGTGGTAACATCTGGTGGAAAATTAGAGTAGATTCCCAAATTCACATATCTTGGGATGGTGTTTAATAGTGCACTGAACTGGTGCGATCGTATTATCAATGGGGCCACTGAATCTGCTTAGGCTAATAGTGCTATTATCAGCTTTGGCAAAGATATGGGCGGCCTAACTTCTGATTCTGTGCTTCCCATCTATCAGGCCAGGTCTACTGCAATGAGTGTGTACGGGGCCGAGGTGTGGAGTTTTCCCCGCCCCATGAATCCAGATCAAAGAAAACCACTTCTTATGACATCTTTTCAGAGTTGCAAAATGTTCCTCCACGTATCTGTTACATCGGAAAGCTGGTTGGACTATGAAACTGACCTAATTATTCTCAAAATAATATAGAGTGGAGACCACCAGGGGGCGCAGGCAGTATGGGAGCCTGAAAACCCAGCTCCTCACAAACCACCACCTGACAGCGAATTTTGTAAGCTTACCCAGCCCCTATGTTGCTGAAACTCGCCGTCAATTAAGGGGAAGGGGTCGAGTCCACCAGACCCAAGTTCCGCCCGAAAATGAGTGAATTTGCAGGGCAAACGACTGTGCCGCGGCCCCCCCCCACCTCCGTGGGCGAAAAGGGCCTTCTTCTTCTTCTTCTTAATTATCGAAGGCGTGGGCGGACCCACGCAGGCGCTTCCCCATCCTATAGGATGATGTGCACCATACCCACTAATTATTATTTAGCTCCATTTAAACTCACAACTCCCCCCACCTCCCCGTCTGCCTCACAAAATCCAACATCACACTACTCCTCCTCCTGCCTCTCTCCCCATCACCTCCCAGCAAAGCCCTCCCGCTCAGCTCAGCCACACCCAGCGCAAATAAACGAACCCTCATCAATTCTCTCTCTGCAACATGTCTCTCACACCTAATCAAAAAATGTCCCACAGTCTCAGGCACCCCACACACAGCACAGTCCCTTGATTCACGCTTCCCTATTCGAAACAGACAGTCATTCAGCCCCACATGCCCTATCCTCAACCGATTCAGCATCACCTCCTCCCGCCTCCTCCATTCCAGACTCCCCGCATCCACCTTCACCGACACTTTCCCACAAACACCGAACATCCACCTGCCCTTCACCCCATTCACCCACCTCTCCTGCCACTCATCCATGACCTGTCTCACCATCACAGCCTTCACCTCATCCACACTCAAAGGCAACCTCACATCAACCGCTCCCCTCCTCATACCCTCACCCACTGCCAGATCCACCAACTCATTTCCCAAAATGCCACTGTGACTGGGAACCCACGCCAACTCCAAATCCATACCCCCGCGCACACACCGATCAATCTTCATCCTAATATCCAAAATCACATCCTTCCTATCACCATCCCCTGCTACAATCGCCTGCAACCCACTCAATGAATCCAAGAACACCACCACTTTCTCATACCCCAACTCGCACACCCTATCAATCGCCAATGCAATCGCCACCAACTCAGCCGTACAAATAGACACATCATTCGTCAGTCGTCCTACTTTATACTCCCCAATTCTTTCTAGATAATATGCCATTCCCACTCTCCCAGACACAGGATCCTTTGAACCATCCGTAAACACCTTGTATCCTCACTTTCCTGCCACATACTCCTGACCCAAAGCTTTGATCTCACCCCGCATACCTCTTTTCTTCGACACCACATTTGCCAACTCCAAACACACCTTTGGAGATCTCATCATCCACCTCGGCCTTCTCTCCAAATCCGTATCTGTCACAATCATCAAATCACCCACACCCCACTGCACTCCCTTCTCCCACATGTGAAACCCAAAAGTGCCCCCCTTTCTCCACCACCGATCCCTGTAATAGTCAAACCTCCAATTATACTTCAAACATTCACGCACCGGATGAGCCACACTCTTCGCACTGCACTTCACCCACCATCTCATATTTAACGCATCCCTCCTCAACCCCAATGGCATCTCCCCCACAAGCACCTGAACCGCATTCACTGGAGAGGACCTCATCACACCCGAACACACCCTCAATGGCCTCGCCTGTTCCCTATCCAACCGCAACTTCTGACTCGACGTATAGCCTACTGACACCTGACACCCAAAATCCATCACACTCAAAATCAACCCCTTATACAATTCGTAAACACTTCTGTTGCGCACCCCATATTTTCCCAGTCACCGCCCACAACAAATTCAGCCTGCGTTTACACTTATCCACCACACAATCCACTTGCACATTCCAATTCAACTTTCTATCCAGAATCACCCCAAGTACCGAAACTCTTCCACGCTCTTCACCCTCACACCTTTCAAAACCAATTTCAACTCCTGCTGCACTCTTCTCCTTGAGAACACCATACTCACACTTTTATCCACAGACACCGAAAAGCCCCATTTCCCACACCACTCCTCCATGCGTACTATCGCAGCTTGCAACCGTCTCTGCACCAAACAACAAACTCCGCCCTCTTACCCAGACCACACCATCATCCGCGAAGAAATCCACCTGACACCCAATTCCTGCCAAAGCCCGAATCAACCCATCCACCATCACATTAAACAGCATCGCACTAATCACACTCCTCTGCGGCGTCCCATTCTCCATCTTCCAAACCTCAGACATCACTCTCACCTGAAAGGTCCTGTCAGCCATAAACGCCTTAATCCACCGAAACATCCTCCCCTTCACACCCATCTCCAACTGTTTTATCAACAACCCGCTCTTCCACACCATATCATACGCCTTCTCCAAATCCAAAAAGAATGCTCCCACCAACTCCCCATCACATAATGCCTCCTCCACCCCAGTCACTAATCTCACTAATGGATCAGCCACCGACCGATTCCTCCTGAACCCACTCTGAAAGTCACTCAAACACCCCTTCGACTCCAAATAAAACCCCAATCGCTCAACCACCATCCGTTCCATAACCTTACACAGCACAACAGTCAACGCAATCGGCCTATACGACTTACACTCTGTAGGAACCTTGCCACCCTTCAAAATCGCCACTACAATCGCTCTTTTCCACACCTTTGGCAAAACTCCACTCTTCCAGATCTCATTGAACAGCGCTAATACCTCTAACTTACATTCCACAGGCAACTTCTCCAAAAATACATACATAACTCCATCCACCCCAGGGCTAGACCACTTCCCCTTCCGAATCGCTCCATCCAACTCCACCATCGAAAACGAAACCTCATATTGCTCCTCCCAAGGCCCAACATTCGCCACCACCTCTCGTGTCTCCTCCTCTACCACACCCATTCGTATCCTCACCTCTTCTGGTAAGTTCCTCGAACTGTGAACCCCTGCAAAATACTCCCCCAACAAATTTGCCTTATCCCCATCCTCACTAATCACCTCTTCTCCTTTCAACAACACAGACATACCACCCTGCGGCCTCATTAATCCGGACATCCGCTTGAACTGTTTCCAAACCTCACTTACACCAGAATCACTCCCCAGGGACCCACAATAGCCCCTCCAATATCCTCGCTTTCTTTCCCTAATCACCCTCTGCGCCACCGCCTTAGCCTTCTTATATGCCACCAGATCCACCAACATTCCCGTTCTCACCGCTCTTGCTCTAGCTTTCTTTCATGCCGCCACTGCTCTTGAACATTCCACCGACCACCAAGGAACCTCGATCTTCCCACCCTTCCCCTTCTCAATCTCCGGAATTGCTGCCACAGACGCTGCTCTCATTCCCTGCACCAGATGCTCATTCCATTCATCCAATCCCCCTCTCTCTTCCCCTTGGAACAATCAAATCCCGACACACTCCCTTATACACCTCCCACTCAGCCTTCCTAAAATTCAACCGACTCCCAGTCATACGTGACCTGGTCCCTACCTCACCCCTCAAAGTCACCAAAATAGCAGAATGATCGCTCCCCATGTTCCCATACTCGCGCACCTCCCAATCACATTCACCCGCAATTGCAGCAGTCACCCAGGTCAAATCCAAGCACGACAGCTTCCCAGTCCTCACATCCAACCTCGTACCCGACCCCTCATTCAGCAATACCAGACTCAATTCATCCACCATGTCTTCCCACAGTTCTCCATTCGTATCTGTCCTATCACTACCCCACAACGTGTTGGCACTGTTAAAATCGCCACACAAAACACACGGTCCCACATGTCCTCTTATCACTCCAGTCAACACACCCACTTCCACCACCTCACACGGATTATAATAATTCAGCACCAATACTTCCGATCCTCCTACCCGAATCTCCGCCCCAATCACCTCTACTGCTCCATCCACCACAATCTCCCTTGCAATCAACCCCTTTCGAACTGCTAGAGCCACACACCCCCCTCTCCCCTCCAACCTATCCTTACGAAACAACTCAAAACCTGGTATCACAAATCTCAAATCACCCCTCAACCACGTCTCCTGAATACAAACCACGTCAACATTCAATTCCTCACACAACACCGCTTTCAACCCTTGTCCATTCCTTAACAAACTCCTCGCGTTCCACTGCAAAATCCTCATGCCGGCACCCCACTCAGCTTCCGCACTTTAGCAACCTTCTTAAACACATCTTCTTCTGATACATTTACAACATTCAAAAACCTCCTCCCAGCTTCCACTACTCCTTTCGTAAGATCTGATGGACTGATAGACACATTCCCCTGAACCAGATCCAGCACATTCACTATAAAGCACAAAAACTCAGTTTTCGGGACAACCACCATTTCTACACCTTTCACTTCACCCACCACTTTCTTCCTTCCCACAACCTCATCCACCACCAACTCTTTCTCACTCACCTCACTCACTACCCGTACTGGTTTCACCTTTGCTACAGCCTGCGCATAAAACAAACCTTCCGCAGCCCGCACCTGTACCACTTCTTTCGCCACCCTGTAACTCTCACACCCCCTAAACGCGGAAGAATGCTCCCCCCCACAATTCACACATTTTTCCGGGGTCCCCACCTTGCATTCCTTTATATCATGATCTCCACCACACCTCCCACAGTATCTCTCATTCCTGCATGCTCTCGCCACATGTCCAAATCGTTGACACTTATAACACCTCAATGGCATTGCCACATATACTTTCACACGATACCTCTGATAAGCCATCTCCACCACCTCCGGACACTCCGTTCTCTCAAATCTCACTGCCACAGTTGTAGACACCACATCTCCCCAACCTCCATGCCTCCACCACCCCCACTCCCGCCTGTTGCTCCTCCACCTCAGACATACTCATAACCACCGGCACTCCATACAGCACCCCTTACAAGACACACCACTTTGATCAAACACTCCTACCGCATGTCTACCCAGACAACGCACCTCCAGAATCTTTGCTTTGCTATCAGCATCCGTCCCCTCCACCAACAACCGGCCCCCAGCCACCACTTGTACCCGGGAAACATCTCCCACTGCTGCCTTCAACCATCTAGCAATCTCCGTCGGATTCACCCCCAGAAACGTCTTGCCACGATTTTCAGGTTTCAACACTACCTTCCACACACTATCATACTGCATCTTCTCCTCAGACATACCGCTCACTGAGGCTTCCAGCCCCGCCAAAGCGCACTTTTCTGGAGTCCCCGACCCTGAGATGTCCCTGACCAGCCCCCCTTCATCATCCCTCTGAGAGGATCTGCTGCGATGCTGTCCCTCATTTCCCCTCTTCCCCCTCTCCACAGGTGTAGATTTCACAGATGATGTCTTCCCCCTCTTTGCCTCCTCCTCCTCCACCCCCCCTTTCTTTCCAACCTTCCCTTTCCCCTTACCCATTCTTACCACCTCCTCTGAGCACTCTCATTCCTTGCATCCGTCTCCAGAGACCGCTCCTCCTCCTCGAACCCAGCACCCTCCACCCAGTCACCGCCCCGCCCTGCCTGGGTCCGCCTTCTCTGAGAGTCTCCTCTCCCCTGCAACAGAGCCAGCCCCACCGAGGGAGGGGCTCGCACATGACGCTCCGACGAAAGGGGTCAGAAGCAACGTCAGCATTCAGGCGGGAGTGGAAACGCGATGCACCCAAGCCAAGCCTCCTCTGCCCCTGCCCGTCAGTGTCTAGTTCCCATTTGAGAAACAGGATCCCAAACTCCCAAGACTGAGAGAAGGGACCCGCCGAAAAGGGCCTTCGACGTGAGGGAGTGGTGACTGTTGGGAAGGCACGGATTGCCGAGCACATCGAGCCGCAAGCAATACCATAGCCCCATAGATTGACTCGCAGAACGCGGCTATATCCTGGAGTGGACCTTAATGGAATTGATGCTAGTCTGAAAAGCCAGGCAACCCCCACGGGCGCAGCGCCTTTAAAGCCGGAACCGAGTGATCCCGGCCCCCGCCACTGCAGGCACCCGCCGAACTGTGCTTTGCGGAGGGGCAGAAAGCACAGTAGCCACAGAGGAAGTGGCCTAAAAGTGATTACGGCAGTCCTGCTCCCCCCCTCCCCAGTTTACGGAACCCTGTGCAGCCATTTAAAACTGAGGCCCATCCTGGCAGTGAGGAGGAGGCGTACAGGACGAAGCGGCCCTTCGGGTCTTCGGGATGGTGACATACGAGACGGCAACGCTTAAGAACCTGATTCAGGGCCGTGAAGCAAGGCTCTTGATGACAGTACCGACGCCCTGTGAGGAGCGGCATTTGCTAATACAGCCGATGGTGGGTTCGATCCTGCAGAACCTTGGAAAAAAGTGAAAAAGCGACACAGAGAATCCGGAAAGCCCCACGGATGCCTTTCCAGTATTGGTGTCCCCAAGGAGCAGCCCTCGGCCCGCCAGGAGATGGGCTAAGGTAAAGAGAGGGGGAGAAAGCCTGCTGGCCCTTTGCGGTGCAGTGGCATTTGTGGACCTTTGAAAAATCAAGGACGCTGCCCCCCTTGTAATTGTAGTCTGGCTGGCATCTAACCCCCCCACACACTTTATTCGCTAGCCGCCTCTCTGGTGATCCCCTAGCACATTAAACTTGGAGGGGGATCGCTACTGTTGTTATTTTTGGACCAGTATATCTGTCACGGTAAGCTGGAACCACGTGAGACGCCAGTAGAAAAGTACAGCTGATGATCAAGCACCCTCTCCTGCTCAGTGAGGAAGGGGGCGTACCCCACACACGCATTCCAGGAGCGAGCTGCCGGATCCCCCTCCCTATAAAAACAGGATTTGCCCCACTAGATCTGGCACGCAGAGTCAACAAGGGGACCCCTGAGACAACATTCTTCGCTTTGTACTGCCCCCAGTTGGGAATTGAAAAGGCAACAGCCAAAGACCCAGGCTTGGCACCATTAGATTCTGTGGACAAATTGAGATCTATATCTTTATAATACGACCCCCTTAGTGTGTAAAGGGATATCGTGCAAATTGAGCGATACACAAAGACATGACATCTGTCAAGCCAGGGCAGCCCGAACTGTGACTTTGCATGCAGCCTACCGTAGCTATTTCATCGGTGGAAAAGTTACAAAAATACAGGAGAGACCATATACAAATGGCGGCTTCCACCTCCCAGCTAGCCCGGCCGATATCGGAAGGAGATCAAGATATGTCCACCAAAGCAGACAACCACCTCCTCTTCGAAAAAATAAGAGCATTCAGGACGAGCATGTCCTCGACGGTCAGCGACGGTCAGCGTCCTACAGGATAAAGTGCACAAGATGTAGGACAAGGTGGAGGCCTTGGAGAACTACCAACAGTAAGGCAATATACTTGAAATGAGAACTGAAGGCCGATTTCAGGAACTGGAGCAGAATAATCGGGACTTGGAGGCAAAGGTCGACGGCCTTGAAAATAGAGAACGCAGGGCAAATGTAAGGATACAAGGCATAAAAGAGTCTCCGGGCGAGACACCGGCCTCCCTCGAAAGAAGAGTCAAAGATCTCATCGACGCTATCCTCCCCACACCGTTCACACCCGCATTAGAATTTGAAAGAATCCACAGAGCGGGAGGTCCACCAGGGGGCCCGAGATCGGTACTGGCAAGATGCCACCATTACAGGCATAAAATGGAGATTCTACAAATAGTGAGGGAACTAGACACCATTGAGTTTGAGGACTCTAGGGTAAAATTTTTCCAGGACTTGTCGTCCGCAACCCTCGCAAAAAGAAGAGCATGTCGACCCCTTACAGCTTGGTTGCAAGACAAACGGACTAGGTACTGATGGAACCACCCATTTGCGTTGGTCTTTATTCGTGAAAACGAAGAGTATAGAGTTACCTCAGGGGAGGAAGCGGACGGAGTTTTGAAGGGCTTGCAGACGGACCCGGACAGGCAAGAAGCTCCATCATCGTCACAATCAGAGAGAGCACCAACTGGTCCATGGCGACAAAAAAGCAAATCCAGAGGCGGCAACAAAATTCAAAAGGCTGAACACCCCATGACTGGGATGTTGATGACATGAAAGAAATTGTGGAACACTTAGTATATCCTAGTAACTATAGCCGGGCTGGGCACTTGTATCTACAGACATTATGCATTTGCTAATAAGTAGCAGGACAGTAAAATAGCAGAATAGAAGGTTTTGCGGGGGGCACCCGTTGGTGGCCCTATGTTCATACTTCGGGTGTCTCCAATGTTATGGAGGGAGAGTATCTATCCTTTTCTATTTTTCTTCTTTCCTTTCTACTGTTCAAATTTCTTAGCGGGGAGGGTGGGGGTGGGTTATACACGGCCGTTCTACATAAGAAAATCAATGGAATCTGAAACTGCACTGTTAAATATCACAAAAGCATGGCTGCCAAAAAAAAACATTAAGGCTCCAGCAGTGACTCGCAACAACGACATCGATGGAATGTAGAAAGATCAGAGTGGGATCATTAAATGCAAAAGGGCTGAACTCACCGCAGAAAAGATCAATGGTGAGGCGGGCATTCCACTAGATCAACCTAGATATTTAGTTGTTCCGGGAAACGAAGTATAAACATTCCGGGGAATTTGATATAAAGGGGGTAGCATAGGAGGATCACTATGAGCCTCTGGACCAGAAAAGAAGGGAGGAGTGGGCATATTGTATCCCTCCACTTTGGGTTTCCAAATTACACGTGTCCGTAGAGATCCAAATGGAGCATTTTTGATTGTGCAAGGCGAGTTGGAATCCACTTGTGCTCGGCATATGCCCCAAATGTGCAGCAACTAACCTATAGCAAAAATGTACTGCCGGTCTTGGAAGGTGAAAGAGTGGGCCCACTCATTTGCGGGGGAGATTTTAACCAAATAATGGCCTCATCCCTAGACTAGCGATCATTTCGCCTCGGCACCGACCCCCCCCCTGATAACACACAGTTTCAATCATTAATCTCAGAGAACCACATTATAGACGCCTGGCGTGCCATACATTCGACCAAGAAAGCATACACATTCTATTCACACCCCCACCAAACTTATACACGTATTGACTATGTACGATTAGACTCTAGCCTGGAACACCAGATCGTTGAAGCAGATATTGAAATAATAGGCTGGTCTGACCACGATATAGTTGTGGTCGACCTGAGTCTGGGTGGTCACAGGCCAACAGGGAGCAGAGGGACGTGTAATGGCACACTGTTTAAAGATAAACTGTTCTGAGAAAGTCTAGATGAAGAATTATGGGAATCTTTCATAAGGAACGACACCGGCGACATCCCTAGCCGCACGGCCTGGGAAGCAGCAAAAGCGACCATACGGGGACTCATATTAGCGGAGGGAGCCTCAGTCAAAAGACTGAAATTGTTGGAAGAAACTCGGGTCAAACAATTAATATCTAAAAAAGAACATCTCCTGATAGATGGACATGGGGATTCATTAGAGATAAGAGCAGAAATTAAAGCTCTCAGACAAGAAATGAAGGACATCTGGATGGGCAAGGCCCTGTCCAGTCTTAGATTTGTCAAACAAAAATACTTTGAAAAGGGGGACAAAGCCCATACACTGCTTGCAGCGAGATTCAGAAAGGAAAGACCGGAAAGAGTCGCTCTTAAAGTGAAGTTGTCCTCCAATATGATCCTAACAAACCCGATAGAAATCACAACATGGTTTGCTCAATTTTACGAACAACTTTATGCCACTGACATACCACCATCCCCCAAAAGCACTGCAGAATTTATCTCGAGAGTAGAATTTCGTCCGCTCACAGATGCGGATAGGGAGCTACTAAATGGCCCTATTAGATCAGAAGAGGTCGATTGCGCCATTGGCTCCTTGAAAGCAGGATGGATCAGCGCCGGGTGCGGATGGCTTTACCCCAGCCTTTTATAAGAGGTTCAAGGATGCTCTAACCCCGTTCCTCATGCTGCTATTTAACAGCTTTATGGAGACTGGTATAGCCTCTCCATCATTTACAGAAGCTAGAATAATAGATCTTCCGAAGGAAGGGAAAGACAGAGCAGAATGCGGCTCTTAACGGCCGATTTCGCTTCTAAACGTCGATGCGAATGTGTTCGCCAGTATCCTGGCTAAGCGACTGAGCAGGGTCCTGCCTCAACTGATCCATAGCGATCAGACGGGATATGTAGTAAACCGCCAAGGGGCAGATAATGTCTGTAAAACACTAGATCTCATGGCCCCCACTCCCACCCCAGATATCGAACCCACGCTGGTCTTGATTGATGCCGAAAAGGCTTTTGACCACGTGGAGTAGAGATTTATGACGGACGTTCTGAAAAAAGCGGGCTTGGGCCCTGATTGGATCCGCGGAGCCAATGCTTTATAGAAAAACACCTGAGCAAAAACTGTGGTGAACGGTATTGCATCACAAGAATTTAAGTTGACTAGAGGGACGAGACAAGGGTGTCCCCTCTCCCCTTTAGTGTATATCCTTGTCATGGAGCCGCTAGCTCAAAATATTAGGCGAAATCCCAATATTAAAGGCTTCAAAAGATATGGAACCGAATACAAGCTTGCGCTATTCACTGATGATGTATTGGCGTACATCACCTCCCCAGATTGGTCGATATCAGCACTGCTGCTTGAAATAAAGGAATATGGGGCGCAATCTGAGTTTAGCATAAATCGGCATAAAACAGTTGTCGTTCCTCTCAGAGAACTAAGCTCACCCTCCACAGCCACTACCCAGACATGGGGCTTCCAAATGTCATAAGCAAACCTAAAATATTTAGGAGTTATAAAACTAAAAACCTTCAAAACTTGTTCCAAGCAAATTATAAAATACTCTGGGCCACAATTCTAAAAGATCTGGGCAACTGGAGTAAACTTAAGTTGTCATTGGCTGGAAAACTGACAGCGAGTAAAATGAATTTCCTACCAAGACTCCTTTTTCTTTTTCAGTCATTGCCAATCCCCCTCCCGCACATGTTTTTGAAAGAGATTAAGGAAGCTCTGCTATCAGTTTTATGGGACAAAGGCAGACCCTGTATGGCTTTTAAAACCCTGATCTTACTCAAAGATAAGGGGGGCCTCGCCTACCCAGATATCTCCTCCTATTATGCAGCAGCAGTGCTTCATGTTTTGGTTGATCACATTAAGGAGTCGAAGAGCAAGCAGTGGGTGGCCTTGCAAAATGGTATTTTCACCCCGTGACTATGGGCGAATGGCTTTGAGCACCTGTAAAATCTATACCACGTAGGGCGAGAGAGCATCCTGTCTTGTCGGCAATTTGGTCCCTATGGAACAAAAAAAACCTGGCATGAGGGGAGTGACAACTTGGCCATCTCCGCTTAGTTGCATTTGGGCCCCTCCAATCAGAGACGCCATAATAGATCCCCTTCGCTTTCAACCTCAATATGAACAGGGCTTGGTGAGAGTAGGACAAATATGGATGGTGGGCTCCTTTTTGACCAAGGAAGAATTGAAGGAAACACAAGCGCTAAATATTGGTCCTCTTCCATACCTTCAGTTAAAGGGTGTCCTCACAGACCAGAAATGGAAAGACCAGCTACAGCGCCCCTTGACAACATTTGAAAACATACTAAATAAACACATAGGTTCCAAAGGCATCATATCATGTATGTACAAAGCACTTTTAGAGAGAGGACATCTTCCTAAGCCCAAACCCAAAGCTAAATGGGACAAGGAACTGGGGTGGGTGGATAACCAGGAGGGGTGGGATGCTATACATAGAGCAGTGTGGAAATCTTCAATAGCAATGCAATACAGGATGCACAACTGTAGAATATTAGTACAATGGCACCTTACCCTCCATCGTATGGCTAAAATGTACCACGATATAACCCCCTATTGTTGGCGTGGATGCACACAAGTTTGCACATATTGGCATCAATGGTGGGCTTGCTCCCAGATTCAGCTGTTCTGGAAGGGAATCCTGGGGTGGATACACAAGATCGAGGGCATTCAAAGGGCCCTTGCCCCTCTTCTGGTCCTTTTCGGAGTGCAGGAAGATGAAGAGAGATACACGCTCCTCCCACACATGCCAAGGAATCTTTTATTAGCAGCCTGTGTCTATGTGACAATCAAATGGAAGGCACCCTCTCTCACAACAAAGGCTGACTGGCTGAATAAAGCAAAAGAAATGTATGAAATGGAAAGCCTTACAGCCATTGTAAAGGAAACTAACACTTAGATAGATCAACAATGGCTTCCGTTCCTCCAATTCTACAGGGAGAGCCAGCCCATATAAGGAATATACTAGCTTTCGAACAGTATTAACCTTCCGGCTCACGCCAAGCTCGCAATGGAGCGAACCATAAAATAAACCCAAGTGGCAGGAAACTAGCACTGGCCCATTTTGGCAAAGCATTTTGCATAATGCCTACATAACAGATTGATCCCCCACTACATATCATCATATGACAAACCAACGTTCTCCATTGATGATGCAGCAACTCATTTTTGATGTGCTCCTGATTCCACCATATTCAGCATCTCGACCATTGACTTTTCACGAATGGCCCTGGGAAGAAGAGGGGAGTGGGGTGGATGTGGGAAACGGGCTTTGTGTCCTCTTTGCCTTTCTTCTTCATACTTGCTCCTTTACGACTATTCTTCCTTAGTCCTCCCTTTACCTCTCTGTCAAAGCTCTATGGAGGACTGGGGCTCTTTTTCGTTATTTCTTCTTTGACTAGTAGAATTTTGAAAAACAGAAAATGTTCTTTATGTGACCGCATTGGTCAACATGTAAAGTGTATTGGTTGACTTTGTCTTAGACCGGTTGGCCGATGTAATTCTTGGTCACAATAAAAATATATTTAAAAAAAATAATAATATAGAGTAGTGGGGTTACAGAAATCACGGCCTGTGTATGTGGGCAGTCAACAAATGTAATCACTCAGTCACACAAATATACATTTATTAAATCCAATATCATAAAAAAAATCAATAAATAAAACAGTCCAGAATGGAATATAATGTTAAAAAGTATAGAAAAATATAATCTAGAGTAGTGATTGGGGTAAGCGCAAAAGTCTAAACCAAAAATATTAATAATGGTCTTAATAGTCTAGCAGACATATACAGTGTATGTTCAAAACTGACAAGGTATTGTCTATGTGTTTTACATTTAACACATAACCTATGTAAGCTATTTATCCTCAACATTCAGCTCGACATGTTTCAGTTCTGTCTGGATATATGGTGAACATTTGTCTGGAGGCACCGAGATATTGTGACTTTTTTAGAAATACATTCTGCATAATGATTCCAGCACTAGCTTTCAATCTTGCCGGTATAACAGTATACGGCTGCTGTCACAACTCAGGCTCGATTGGGAAGGAGGCGAAAGCTGACACTAGGGATGGTCTTAGTATCGCACTCAATCTCCTAGAAGATCTTCAGTTGGTTCTCTCATAGTAGTAGAAGCACCTTCAGTGTTGATGCTTCTATGGACGTATCCCACTGTAGAAAGATTTTCTATATGGGGTTTCTTCTGGTAATGCCAAACTATGGATGCGGTCCATCAACAGCTTGCAGGAGTCACTCTGCACCTAACTGCCATTACGAAGGCAGCCATAGAAGTGTCCGCCCATGTTACAACTTGGATGGGTTACCAACTATAGGGGTAACGCATTGCTTACGACTCGAATAGTGCACGAATACGCATTAATAGAGATGACTATCAAAGCTCAACAACTACAAAAAGGGAAACCGTCTCCAGCATTTACCATCACAAGGGACCCTGCATAAGGGCCACACGCCTTTTCACGTGTTACACGGCAGTAATAGGAAGGAAGGGTGAAGAATTCAAAGAGCCGTCCTTTCCATTCTCGATGCAAAAACCTAATCTAAGACTGTCCTGGAGAAAGTGGGTAATAAACTTGTAAACCACTGAAACCGGTAGACTAAAAACTGTCGGGCACTACACAGTTTTGCTACACCACTGGCTATGCCCCCCCTGATAATCCGAGGCCCCCCTTCCAGTGAATGATAGCCATTTTGGTCTTCTCAACAATTTAATGATAGAAATATCATATTGAATAACTTGAGTGTTCTAATTTTTAACAATCATTTCTCTATTGAACTTAATACTTGTGTCACCCTTTTTAGAGCAAAGGTACACATTGAGTTGGATCTGTAGATCCTTAAAATGTAATTGTTACCGCAAATAGACTAACCAAATGTGCGTTTTAATACTGCCTGTAACATCACACACTGTGTAGACAAAGTAGTGTGTCTGACATCTTTAGGCGGGAAGATGGGACACCTGGGCTGGGACACCTCCTGCTTTGTTCCATAATGGTTCTTTTATCATGATTATCAAAGTTGCACGGTATTAGCACTAGGGAAAAGTTTGCCCTATTTTGAAATACACTGGGACACATTAGAAAACTATTGCACCATGGCAAGTGCAGTTTGACATAATAAAAATTGTCCTAGTGCAAAAACGGTACATTTTTGAATCATTTTTGCATCAGGGCACACTTCGCCCTGGTGCAAACATGCAGTAGAAATGCATGTTTTTTGCACTAGGGGAATTTTTGCCCTGGTGCTTTAATATGCCAAACTGCCCTTGTCATGGTGCAGTAGTTTTCTAGTGTGCGCCACTGTTTTTAAAAATAGTGCAAACTTTGCCCTAGTGCTAATACCGTGCAATTTTGCCCTTTCCTTGGCGCAAAGTTACTGTAATCTGGCCCCAAGTGTGTTGTTCCCTTTTTGTGAAAAAATATTACTAGTCGGGACGAACCCCACATATTCAGCCTGTAGGCACCCTTTTGTGACTTGCACTCTGTGTAGAGCCAGCACACAAGAACGATTAAAAAAAATAAATAAATAAAATGTTTATTTTGTATTTATTGACAAAGCGGAAAGCCGTTTCGAACAGAAACGCTGTAGATAGGATAGAATACAGAAGAATGGAGGCAATCCCGACAGTGTGTGCCTTTACAATAGATTTTATTGAGTTAATGTTGTTAAAACCAAGTAATGTGATGCTATTGTGGGTCATATATCTGGGACAAAGGTGTGAAAAGATAACAGTCGGTGCACAGTGAAGCCCTGAACCCAAACATGTGGTTCCTATGCATATTTTCAGTGGTGGTAAGTGTTTGGGGGAAGCACGGGGGTCATTTAGAGATCTGAGATGGAAGGCGAGGGGGCCCCTTCCCTGCCTAACAGGTGGAGTTTAGTCTGGTTGTAAATACTTCTACTGTTGGACTATCTTTGATGTCATGGGGAGGGTGCTCCAGTGGAGATGGGCTAGAAGTGAGAATGATCAGAAGTCAGAGGAGGAACGGTGGTAAGAGGAATGAAAGGTTGGGTATAAGAGGTTGAGTAGCGAGAGATGTGGTGGTCTAGGTAGTGGGGGCGAGACCATGAAATAGGAATTTGAAGAGTGCACTGTTTTGCATGGAAGCCATAACACAATGTGACAGTGTGGTGAGGAGGGAAATGATCTTGGTAGGTTATAGAGGGAGCAGGTGGGAAAGTTGAGAAATTTGCTAAGAAAAGACTCAGAATATATAGGGAGAATGAAAAGCAGGCTTGAGCAATAGGCCAATGTGTTGTATACAGACGAGGGCTTTGGCTGAGTGTTGGGAAAGGGGGTTCAATTTTCTTCCAAGTAAGTAAGATGGTCGCGGCCGTGGCAGTGGTCATAATGACATGTTGTAATTTTAGATTGCTGTCAAAGAGGACGCCAAGTTTGTGGCCTTCAGTCATTGTGTGAGGAGGTCACCGGAGAAGGAGATGTCCTTAGGGAGGAGAGTTGGTGTTGGCGGCAGTGAGACAAATAACTTCAATTGTAGGTGAGTTGAGCATTAGTCAGAATAGGACCATCCAATGGCAGATTACTGTGAGGCCGTTGGTTAGGCAATTTGAGATATTAGGGGTGAGGGATGAAAAAGAGAAAATATCTGTGTATCCTCATATCCTCAGCCAAAGGATGAGCTGTGTTTGCATAGAGAGGAGGTGTATATATTCTAGATGAGTGAGGTAAGGAGTGAACCTTGGGGGACTCCCATATGGAGGGGTGTTGCAGAAGAGCTGTTAGAGGTTCAGAGACGGAGAAAGATTGATCAGATGGAGAGGAGGCCATCCAGTTGGGAGCGGTGTCCTTGAACCCAAGGACAAAGTCAACTGCTGCCGAAATGTGGAGTAGAATGAGGATGGAAAGTGGATGAGTGGTGGGCAGTGGTTGAAGGGTTGGATACATGGGTAAGAGAAGTTTTGTTACAATGTCTGTTCCGGAGTGCAGATTGGAGGGCATCACACTGATATGCATTTTATTTTGTCTCATATTGTTTTTTGTGTGAATTACCAGTACCAATTGTTTTATTATTCATTTCGATCATTAATTTAAAAATATTTATACATTTTGTATGTTTTATTTTTGATGTATTACTATTTTATTTTTTAATAGTTTACTTTTGATTAATAGTTCTTCATGTATGATTAATTTGTTTTGTATTTTTTAACTTCAGGATTACTTTTTGGTATTAAATATATGGCATATCATTATTGTAGTTATCCTGACATTTTTCATATTGTTTTTGCTTCTATTAATATTGATCTTTCATTTTGACTTATCATTTCTTGTTGCAGTTTTTTTTAAATGTAGCCTTTCCGACTATTGCATTTTTAATTTGTGTCTATCAATGCAATAATATTATTCATCAGAAGTAATATTTACTTCTGATGAATAATATTATTGCATATTTATATGTATTGGGTATTTATTAGGTTTTGTTTTAATTTTACTTTATGGATGCTTTTTTTATTGTGACTGAATACTTGATTTTGTCATGCATTGCATTGTTTTAACTTAGTTGTTACATTTAGTACAAGGTGAGGTGCCAGAAAGTGTGTAACAAAGATCATGGAATGTAAAATAAACATTGAGAAAAAAGAAACAAAATGTGGAGACTGTGCACTTTCGTGAAAATGTAAAGTAGTGCATACTAACACAATTGGTGAAACCAGTAGCTAATCCATTTGGCCTTGGTGCCCCCTTCGCTCCTTCTACGACCAGCAGCTCAGTCAGATTCATAGGCACGTGTGAGCCATTTGTACATGAATATACATTGTTCAATGGTTGTAGTTTTCAAAACGATCCGTGCATTTTGCGTGTGCATTGTGCGTGCAGCTTATATATGTGTTTCCCCTCCATGCAGGCGGGCCCACCAATCGAGATTCATTTTACAAATATAACTCCCTATAGAATTAGAATGACAGCCTTTAAGCGCTATACAGTCAGAGAACTCACATATGCCACAACCCAATAGCCCGTGTGGCCCATGACTCCTGAGAGTGTAACACTGATCTTTTGGCCCTGCTGAGCTGAACAACATAACACACAAGTGCCTCAAGGGGCCGTGAAACCCAAAGCTGTTGCCTCGCAGCGGCACACACGTGCAAATGAAATCAAGCGTCCAGTCCCAGTGCTTCATATATAAGATAATAAGTGCCAGGGCCCAAATATTGTCTAGCATGCCTGTTACACATTGGGGAGCGCAAGCACCCCACACAGTGCTGGCACTACCCACCGGTTCATTGAGGGCGATGTTTAGCAGTGTGGCTCACAGATACCAATGGACATATCACATTACTTGTGATTTTTGCTCTGATCCTGTCGGTGGCAAGTGGAGTGTGTTAACCATCTATCCACAGGACACAAGAGCAGGCATGCTTTCCGCCTACGGTAAATTGATGGACAAATGCAGGCAACATCATTGCTTGGCCGGTGACCTAGCCTATCAAACACTGCAGAAAGACTGTCTTATATAGGTTGTCACTCGTGACAGGGACTCCACTTCCATATTGGCCTTTTCACTGACCTTGCCCCTATGTTGGAGCTGCTGGCCGCTGACTGCAGAGACGTCTTTATGGGGGGGTAAAAGGGGCACTTGCCCCGGGCCCCCACCTTGGAGGGAGGCCCCAATATGCAGCCTAATTAAAAGAATTCCGTTCCCATTATTCATAAAAATTAAATATCACATGTCAACATTCTTTATGGTGTGCTGCTGAGGCTCTAGACATATTGCCTGCTGTTGTTTGACATGTACATTCTGCTCTGATCTCTTCATCCTGTAATGCTTACTATGTTCACTGGTGTATAAATAGATTGTGCGGCACACCTATAGCATGCACACCTTTCTGTGGGGATTATATTGAGCATGTGCAATAGCCAAAGGTGAAAAGGATATTGATGAATTTGAGTGCCGTGATGGTTCAGAGGATAGCTCAATGTGTTAAGCACTCATTGCAGGGATTTGCGTTCAAGTGAAAGATTACAGTACCACATTCCAGCAAGGCTGACTCAGCCTTTGCAATGTATGCAGTCGATAAGCCTGCTTGTATATGTACTTTGATTTTTAGAACACACGGTGTTATCATCACCAGTGTGCCTGCACCAGATAGCGATTGCAATAGAAAGTACCATAGCTGTAAGAGGATTCAATTCAACACTACAGCTAAGTCAATGCCTAGTCTGCGATACTGAATGGAAACCCTTATTGATATATCTTTATGTCCAGTTCATGAGTTCTGGATGACTACCCCTATATAACACCCCTCTCTTAGAATCCCCCTGACTCCACTGAGCCAAGAGGTAGTTCTGTTTTGCAAGTTTAAAAGGTTTATTTGAGAAATAAAACAAAATATAGATACCACGCTTTTATAATAAATTAATAATCGATATCGCCCTTATAAATATAATGTTAATCAACAATGGGTAATCTGACACTAACATACTTCTTTATAATCAATGAGGAGTTGGTGTAGGATGGATAAGGCAGCGAAAATACTTTTATGGTTTCAAATGGATGCAATGTTGAATGAAAATGCAGTACAGAAACTAACAAATATGGTTTCACAAGATATCATATGTTCACTTTTCCCCTGGTGGCAATTCACCCCCACCCCCTATATACAATCCAAGGAGATGGAAGTAACACACACAGTTCTCAGGAATGCAAACAAATACAATACGAAATTCAATTCCCACCCCAGCAAGCTTAGAGAAAACAGGTATGAGTTTTAAAACACAGGCCCAAGCGCTTTGAATGTGGTGGCAATGAAGTGAGAAATATGCTGAAAATGCTTTTAATTCCCTTTAGGAGGTTCAGGGTGAGTAAGAGATACTTGGGATGAGCTCAGGCTCACTTTAGCAATGATTCAGGGATGGTTATTAAGAGGCAAACACATTTTTAGCAAAGGAAAGCAAAAAGCTGCTATCTTTTTACAGGTAAAGAAATCAGGCCAAATCCCAAATCGCAGCAAAATTCGCCAGTGCGTGAATCATGATTACGGCAAAAGTATAAGGAGGAGCAAGTCGGTTCTAGGTTCGTTGGAAAGCTAGGTTCGGCAAAAGTATAAGGAGTGACAAACGGTTCCAGAGATATGCACGATTTTGTAAAGGTCGTTTTTGGGATTTAAAGTAACTCAAATTGACAGGTGACAGCTTTGAAAATGACAGGTGACACGATTTCTAGGAGACAGTTCTAATCAGATTAAAATAGTTGGATTAAATTATTTTAACTAAGAGCTTATTTCTGTCACAATCTGATCCAAGTACTCACTCCTAGCTTTGAAAGGACTTGACCTCGCCACGGATCGGGTCAGTACTGGCTGCGGTTCCTTCGCCACGGACGGTCTCTGCGCGCAGCGCCTGGGTCAGCTCCCTGGATACAGCGGCCTCTGGTTCTCTGGATCTCTGGTCTGCTTTCTGGGTGTCTCTGCTTTCTCTGGTTACAGCACTGCTTCTGGATCTTTCTGGCGCAGGGTTTCAGGCCAGAATCAACAGCTCAGCCCGGCTGTGAATAGTTTGCAAATGATTTTGAGGCCTGCTGAAGAGAACTCAGCTTGTGGGTTAGGCCTGTTCTTTACAAATTCTGAAGTAAAGTCTTGGTCTCTGAAGATTGATGGATTGAAGTCTGAAGTCTCCCGGCAGAGCGTCCCGCGGAAAGTGAAAAAGGGATCTCCACTTGTCCTGCACTGTCTTCTTTTATGTGTTTAGAAAGTGGGTGTGTGCGCAGCATCACTAAGCCAGCCCCTCTCTCAATTTATCATTGGCCAAGCTTTCCTTTCTCCCTTGATTGGGGGAAGGATAGTGTGTCAGAGTGATGTCATTTTATGGCCTGCAGAAAGGACACTCCCCTGTCAAATTGCACACAAATCTATATTTGATCCAAATACATATTCTCCCAAATACACAGTTGTTTTTACATCACCTACACACCTCATATATCACATGAGGTAGGCACTGTTCTGACTCTGGCGTTTCTAGGAGCTTGGGTAAACAAAATGGCAACTTATTTTCGATTTTAGTGTGTAATGCAACATTGGTTTTTCATTAAAAATTATACACATATACACGGCCTGTCCATACATACTCAAGTAAATTCCCATGTCTCTAGCTTAAACACAGAGTCTGTAGTATCAATAAATAGCAGGGATTTGCCCCAGAACATCACACAAATTGGAGTTTGGGCTTCAATTGTGGGCAAAGTTTTCATTTTAAGGATCCCCAAATTTCACATTTCTGTCATCTGGTTACCAAGAGTTATCAGTATTTCTGTAAAATATATATTTGCTTTCAATTCAAAGTACTGCAGTGTTTGAGTCCGCCCCCAAAGTTTGGGGATGACAGTGATCACATGTCTCTCCTGGCTGGCAGATCTTTGTTGACAGGAAACAGTGAAAATCACCATATCCTATTCAAGGGAAAAGGTCTTTTGTGTGGGCTCCAGCAAGCTGAGGTCAACAGAACAGGGGGCCGCTTTGCATTTGGTTAGCATGACCATGTGATATCCTGGGCTTTCTGAGGTGAGAAGGTTTCCCAGCCTTTTGGCCTGTTAATCAAATCAGATTGTCTCTGGGAACAGCAGGTGGTTAGATTTCTAATTAACCCACAGTCTTTTGAAGTCCCAATTGTCACAGAAGGCTGATTAGCTTCTGAAGTAGCAGTTCTCCTGTCAGAGTTTAGACCGCTAGCGCCACCTTGAGTCCAAAGCGGGTACTGCTTGCATTTTTTTTTTGATCAGTCTTGAATTAATGCATTTCAAACAAGAGATTTTGCATGGAAGTATATTATCCAGGTTCAGCACATGGCACTGGTGTGGTTCTGCAGTAAAATAATTTTGTGCCCATAATTTAACAATATTTGACCTGAAGAAAATGAATTCCCAATAGTTGTGGGTTGCTTTTGGCAATCAGCATTGCCCCTTTTGCAATGGTTTCAGGCTACTGTGTGTAGCCCAATGGTGGTTTTAGGCAGTGCCCTTCTGTGCCCACAATATAGGCAAAAATGGGTGGCAGCCTATTCTTCATGCATTTCCCTGTGCATTTTCTGGGATGTTCTGGCCATCATGATGTTTTCAATGCCAGTAAGGCACAGTTTTTGTGGTAGGGCTCGGATGCATGGGTAAAAACATCCCACAAGACCCCCCTTTTTGCGATGGCCATTCTGATCCTTCACAGATGGAACTCGCAGGATCTGGGATGTTCTCCTCATCTTCTTCTGGTAGATGGCACAGTTAAGCATATTTTCCCCCATCCGGTTAGATCGATCGGTTCTCCTCACTGGTCCTGATGGGAATATTGGGCGGTACCCCGGGCCCCTTGGGTCTCTGCTCCCGGTCCCCGGTCGTCCACCATGGTCAGTCTCCAGGTTTTCTTTCTCCTAGGACGACAAAGGAAAAGCGGCAATACCTATTCGTAGACATTTTTCCATCACTACTAATGGTGTGGCAGACATATACATTTTATACTTTAACATACCTAACATTTTACTTTTGAGATACAAGTTATCATTCAAAGACAGTGGCTTACAAGAGTATAATATTTTAGAGACTATATGTGTTTTAGGGTTGGAACTGAATTAATCTGGAGCGGTCCCCTCTGGTATTGCAGAGGACTCCTCCAGTTGCTGCAAAGTGTGCCTGGGATGGCCACACTTTAGCTGGTTAATATGGACCCACTTGTCTTCCCCTTCCGCCAGACTGCCTTTGGGGATGCAGATCTTATAGGCAACAGGGGAGATCTTGTCTATAATTTCAAACGGTCCCTTCCATGTAGGCAAGAATGTTCGCTGTTTGGCCTGATTCCTTTGGAAATTGTATAGATAGACCCGATCACCCACCTTATATTCCTTTCGGGTAGTTTTTAAATCATAGTGGGTCTTCATGCTCTCGGCTGATCTTTCTAGATTCCGCTGAGCATAGGCAAAAGCATGCTGAAGGAGTTTCCTTAAATTCTCCACATACTCATGAGTTATGGAGGTATTTATCAACGTTTGCTCTTGGGTTCTGTAGAGCAAATGCTGGGGAAGCACCATCTTGCGTCCAGTCATTATCTCAAATGGTGACATTTTGGTTGCAGATGAAGGAGTAGATCTGATAGCCATTAGGGCCAGAGGTAATCGGATATCCCAGCTTGGCCCAGAATCTGCCACAAACTTTTTTAAGATGCTCACAATGGTTCGGTTATATCTCTCCACTGCTCCAGAAGAAGCTGGCCTGTAAGCAATATGTAGCTTTCTTTTGACCCCAGTCTCTCCCACATCTTTGTCATTACTTCACTGGTGAAGTGGCTACCTCTGTCTGACTCAATCCTTTGAGGTAGACCAAAACGGGAAAAGATGTGGTTAATCATCAGGGCAGCTGCTGTTTCTGCCTTGCAGTTTGGGGCTGGGAGACATTCCACCCACTTGGTAAACAAGCATGTAACGGTCAACATGTACTTGTTTCCTCTAGACAAGCGAATCACGGGGCCTACAAAGTCGATTTGCAAATCTGACCATGGCAGTGTCCTCCCCCTCTTTTGGAGAGGCGCACGGTGTGTGAGGGATGATGGCTGAAATTGTGCACACACAAGACACCCCTTTAAGTATTGTTCGAGGTCCTGCCCCATGTGTGGCCAGTATGCAACCTCTCTTAAGATTTCCAGTGTTGTGTGAAACCCCCTATGACCGGCGGTGGCCGCATCATTGGTGTGACTTAACATCAGGCTTCGGAATGAGGTAGGAACCACCCACTGATCATGGCCAGCTTGGGATTTCCTTACCAACAAACCGTCTTGGATTCGGAACATTTTTGGACATTTCATCAACACTCTTAGGTCCTCTTTCCCAATGTAATCGGTATCCGTCAGGGGAAAGTTCTCAGGGTCCTCAAGGTGTTGGTAAAACTTACCAATAATTGGATCCCCCTTCTGAGCTGTAATCAAATCAGCATCAGGGGTCTCCTTACTCCATTGTGCAGTTGAAAGATCATTGTGAGCATTTGTCTGGGACCTAGTGATAGCAGTGACCTGGATTTCCCCCAACAGGGACTCTATTTCTATTAGATCCCCTTGGATGGCCCCGGTTTTGGCCAGCTGATCAGCTAAGTCATTTCCAGTTTTGTCTGGTCCCTCTACTTTGGAATGACCCTTGATCTTTTTCCAGTAAATGGTCATCCCATTCGATGTGACCAGATCATCAATGTTTTGAATTACCTTCCCATGTTTCAGGGGTTTGTTATTAGCGCATAACATGCCTCTGGTTTTCCAGTTGACCAGGTGCTCCACGAACCTGTTCCGTACATAATCCGAATCTGTAATTATGACCAGTTCTTGGAGTTGATGCTGGACAGCAGTGAGGATGGCCTGATGCACAGCCATCAATTCTGCCACCTGACTACTTCGGGGACCAATTTTGTATCCAGCGGAGGGTTCTGGGAACTCCTTCACCCATGCATTCCCTACGCCAGCCACTAGTTCTTTCTCCCCGTTGTGGTCAACATGGTAATAGCATCCATCCACATAGACAGTGGGCATTCCCTCTCACTTGTCTTCTTCAAAAACTTTGTGTGGGGAATTAAGGTATGCCTCCATGTTGTCCTTGATTTTTAGACTTTCGTCCTCGAGACAGTTTTCTCTGGCACAATCATGCAAGTTAGCCAGACCTTGCGCGAGGGGACTCTTCTTGTTTTGGCCATATCTGACCTCCACAGGAAAGCCTTGCATTGATAGAATCCAGGAAGTAATTCGGGAATTACTCACATTTCCGGCCCGGATTCTGTCACTTTGGAGATATTGCAGAGGCTGGTGCGGAGTCTCCACTATGATGTGTTCCCCCTGGATAAACGGGCGGTAATTCTTCAATGCCCACACCGTTGCCAGGAGTGCCTTCTCACAATCGTTGAATTTTTCCTCCACAGAGGATAACGTTTTGCTCGCATAGGAGATTACTTTATTGACCTTGTCATGCTTTTGGTATAATACTGCCGTCAAGCATGTATTAGAGAACCCTGTCTCCAGGAAGAACTCCTTGTTTCTGACAGGGTAAGCTAGGCAAGGCGCTTGTGAGAGGCTTCTTTTGAGTTGTCTTACCACCTCGGATTGTTCTGGACCCCATTCCCACTTGACCCCCCGCTTCAAGAGATGAATCAGGGGTCTAGTGATCTCTGCGTAGCCTTCAATGCTGTAATTAGTCAGTCCAAGGAGACTCCTTAGTTCCCGCAGAGTTGTGGGGTCCTTCAGTTTCTGGAGTGCTTCCACTTTCTTTTCCTGGGGACAGAGACCCTGAGGAGTAATCTCATGCCCTAAGAAATTAACACGGGTTCTACACCACTGTGCATTCTGAAAGGAAAGTTTTGCTCCGGCAGCCCTCAACTGTGTCAGAACATAACGGATCTCCGCTATGTGTTCCTCCACAGATGAACTTTTGATGAGGACATCATCTACGTAAGCCAGGTTACCCCTCACACCCAGGTCGGGCATGGCCTTACGTAGGAAAATGTTGAATTCATTGCCGGAGTTGAGGTATCCGAAGGGAGTCCGAAGGGTGTACTGCTGGCCCCCAAAGGTAAAAGCCAGTTTGTATTGGTCCTCCCTACTGACAGGCACGGTCCAGTATCCATTGGTCAGGTCTATTTCTGTGAATACCTGTGACCCCTGAATCTGGGCCAGCCCTTGGTCAATGTAGGGCAGAGGCCATCGGGAAGTATGGGCCCATTTGTTGAGCTCCCTAAGGTCGGCGCAGAGTCTCCACTGGCCGTTTGGCTTCAATATTCCCAGCACCGGATTATTGAAAGTGCTGTGGACTGGATGGATTATTGCCCTGGACTCAAGGTTCTTAATTATTTCAGTAAGGGATTCCATGGATGCGAGAGGCAAGCGATATTGCTTCACAAACACTGGAGTCATTCCAGGGTCTGTGGGAATTGTTGTGGTGTGGATGTCGGTGCGACCACAGTCATATGAGTCTACCGCAAAGAGATCTTGGAAATCCAAGAAAACTTGTTTTAACTTTTGCTTCTGTTCCAGAGTCACACAGGCATCAGCTAGGTTGACTCTCTCTTCCACCATCTGCCTGAAGCCTGGAAAGACTTCTGGTTTGGCTATCTCAGCGGCCTCCTCCAGCTGGGTGGAGAAGTCCCTGGTCAGAGTGCTGATTTGGACTGGAGGCTTCAGGTGGGAAAGGCAGCCCTGATGGACCCGGAAAATCACCTCATCCCTCCTGAAGTCACAAGTCACATCTTCCTTACCATAATGGCAAGAAGTGTACACCAGGAAGTTCCCCCCATGCCGGGTGAAAATCCTGTCTGGTGTTGTATTGTCTTCACTGTCACTGTCAAAACAGTCCTTGGGGATTGGTCCTAACAGTTCATTTCCTAAATCAATGGAGAAATGTCGATCATCAATCGCCATTCCAATAATGGTGCCTGTGGCTAGAGTAATACTCTTTAAGTCGCTGTTATCCACCTCTATTGGAATGGTGTCATGTTCTATGTTGACTAATGGTGTTGGGTTTACCCCCAACCCTTGCTGTTGGAGAGAAGCATTTAGATGAATATAAGCATCAGGGTGTTTCCATTTTTGTCCTCTTTTAGATTTCACTCCCAGGGAGAATTGTCGGATCCTTTCTGGGATGGTGACTTCCTCTTTAATCTGAATTTAAACGGCATAAGGTAGCAATTGAGCTGACCTAAATGCTTTTTCTGAATCATCAAAGCCCATGGGATTATCCGCTAATCGGGACCAAGCTTTGAAGTTTATTAGGTACAAACTAACGGCAAAGCGATTGAGAATGTCACTGCCTAAGTAAAAGGTGGCAGTGACGTCTTGCATGACACAACAATTATGGACTATGCTCTTGTTGCCGATGGAGATTTTGAGCATACACCTGCTTGGCAGGAGATGTTTGGAATTGGGTGCTTCCAGGTCCATTTCCAATGTTCTATCAGTTTGAATTTGGGAATGGCTGGATCTTTTGGGAGTTGGCGGAACATGGCTTTGCTGATGAAGCTCTTACCGTTGTTCACACACTCTCGAGCGAGAACAGAGTCCTTCCCATCATTTAACTGAACAGGGATGAACAACTGCTCTCCAATTTGCTGAATATCAGCCAGGCTCGGAGCTGATTTCAAATCTTTCTGGACTATAGGAGTGGGAGTTTCTGATTGTGGATTGGTAAAGAATTTCAGGGTGTTTCCTTCCAGTGTGGAATACCACCTTAAACTGGAAGGAAGGTTGATTTTCAGAAATAGAGAGGACCCCCCATCACCAGTCTGTTGTCCTACTGCTATTACTGTCACGTCTGGAGTTTGGTTGTTCTGGAAGTGAAATTCACTTGGTCAGATTTTTGTTCAACCATGTGGCAGGTGCTGTTTAAACTAACATGGTTGACACTCTGTTTTAATTTTATTGGTCAACTAGTGTGGGTCCAGAGGACCTTGTTTACACAATCTATTAGAGGTGACAACCTTCTCAGGAGGTCATTCCCTAGTAAACAAGGGGTGCCCTCTGGAGTCACTACTATGACCGGGTGTTTTGGACATTGCTAGTGAAGAGATTTGGGCAGAATTCTGTGGAGAGCCTTGGGAATCTGAAAGAAAAAGTTGGCAACTGGAGATCAGAGCCATTGTGGGTTCCCCTGGTTCCGGTTCTGGGCCGCCCCCCCCTTTTTGAAGGCAGTCACCAGGATGGGTTTGAACCAGGGGATTTTGGTATTGTCGGTTCTGGGATGAGATGATGGGCGGCGGTAGCTCAGTCTCCACATCTCCCCAGTCTGGATTGGAATCCCTTGGGACCCATTTTTCCTTGGGAGGAGTTCCCCCATCTCTGAAGGAGAAGATCCTTTTCCCAGGATCTTATGAGGATCCCCCTCCCTCAATTGGAAGACCTGTACCTCCTCCACAAAGTGGGTCTGTTTGGGTCCTTTGTTTCTCCTACCTCCTCTCTGCTCCTTGGGAGGCAGGCTTTCAGGGGCAGGAGATTTTGTTTCCGGTTCCTGGTTTTCCAGGGGCTGTTTACAAGTTGGGAAGGAAGCTTCCTCCAAGGCTTTACACCCCCCTTACCCTTGTGCCTCCTCCCTGGGAACCGGTGGGTTATCGGGGTGCTGCCCCCTCATTGTTCTGGAGCACCAGGTCCAGAGTTTGGGGCATTCTGCGGTGGCATGGTCATCTGAGGGTTCTGTTGAGCCCTCAGTATGTGACCCAGATCCGTGCCATATTTTGACCTGGCGCTCAAGTTGTGAAACCCGCTCAGGCTGATACGGGGCTCTATTTTCTCCCCTGGGCTGATCCCGGGAAGGGTAGCTATCCCTTCTCTGGTAGTACCCCTGGTTGGGAAGATTTTGGTACCCCTCCACCCTTGGCCTCCCCTCTCCCGGAGTAGGTTGTCTGGGCTCAGGGAATTGGGGAAAGAAGGATGGATGATTTTGGGGCTGGAAATTGGGTGGATACCTGGGGAAAAAGTTCTGCCCAGGATTTGGTGAATTTCTGCCCTCCTGGGGGAAGTTAGGAGGGAAGTTCCCCGGGTCAGGTGCTTGGCTGGATCCCCCCCCTTGGGCTGGAGGAGTCCACACATAACCCAGGATGGGTCGGTTTCCCTTGTAGCGGGGACTTGCATAGTCAGGGAAGCAGGGGACCCCATTTGTGGGACTACCTCCTCGACTCCCTGTCTGTGACTGGCCCGAGGGCCTTCTGGGCTGTGAATTATTTGGTGCAGGCAGGTTTTTAGGCCCCCCCATCTCCAAATCTAAAACGGGGGCAACCTTTACCTCTGCCACCTTGGCAGCAGCAGGGGTGCTGTTGGTTTTGGGGTTTTTCGGCGCATTATTTTTATTTTCGATGGGCTTCTGCACCTCATAGATCCGGGTAGCTTGTTCAATGACCCAGTCTAAAGATCTTTTCTCATGAAAATCTCTCATGAGCTGGGTCATTATGTATTTGGGTAAGGCATGGAAAAACGTATTGATAAATTCTCTGCTATCCGTGCGCACCCTTCTAGTGGTCTGCGCAAAAGCACGCTTTAATTCTTGCACAAACTCTTGTGGGGCCTGATCCTCCCCACATTGCAAATTGTAGGCTGCCTTGCGAGCCTCTTGAGGATTTCTGTGAACAGAAAAATGTTTCAAGATGGCCGCCTTATAGGTGGACCATCTTAAATGATTTTGGTCCTCCAGCCCCACAAAGAAACTGGAGTATTCTGGGGAGAATGTCCATTTGACGTACTGGATGCAGCTACTGCTGCCCTTCAAATGGAAAGTCTCCATCATTTGCTCATAGAGCTCCAAGTGTTCCCAAACGGAATACTTGGCGTTCTTATTATAAGGAGTGATGACACTCCTGATTGACTTTATTTGTTTCAATGGGTCCTTAAGCAAGGCCCTTTTTGCCTTATTGGCCTTTTTGGTTCGGGTAACCCTGGTCCATTCATCCTCTGCCTCAGAAGCACTGCTCCCAGAGGCGCCCGTCTGATCTTCCAGGTTTTACCAGATTCTGCGAGCCTGGGAATGGCTGGCAGAATGTGGGGACCTGGTCTCCTGTGTCCTGTGACACTCATAGGAGTCTTCAGATCCCGCCTTGCTACCAGGATTTGCTGGGTATCCCCCCAACTGACCTAACTGGGCAGAGGTTTTCAGGATGCCCTTAATGGGCCTAGTCTCCTGGGGTTCCCCACTAAATTGCACTGTGCTTGGGTACCCATACCCGGATACCCGCCCATCCATTCCTGGGAGGTACTGGCCTATGAGCCCCATACTTCTAGCTGGATAGTAATCTGCCATCCCCATGGCCCTGGGCTCATGTGCGAGAGGGGACATGGGGGTGGCCGAGTCCATGGACTGAGAGAGATAAAGGCCTCTGGTACTAGGGCTCCTGAGGTTATGCTCAGAAGTTTCTCTTTCCCAGTGAACCTGGTCTCTATCCGCCCCTGCTTCCTGTTGCAATGCAAAAGCCTGCGCTTTCAGTTCCTCAGTTAAGGCCTCACTAGACTCTATCAGTCTCTCCTGCATCGCTACCTGTTGCTGGAGCCTATCATTGTGCTGACAGAGAGCCTCATTTTCTCTCTGTGCCTCCTGATTGGTCCTGGAGTACTGGGCCAGTCTCTGCTGCAGGAGGGTTACCTCCTGAGCTGTGTCCCTATTGGCCTGCTCCTTTCTTGCCAGAGCATCCTCCACCCTCCTGGTGTGCTCTAACAAGTTCTGGTTTTCTTTTTGGAGGTCACCCAGTCCCGGGAGGGCCAGGTGATTTTCTTACATTTTTCTTTTTAAATGGCAGACTTCCTGGCCTAAAGTGTCCCTTTCCTGACCAAGAGCCTGAATTTGTGACGCCAGGACGCCCCTCTGCCTTTGAAAGGCACCAGCTTTCTGGCACTCTTCATCAAACTCTGCCTGGGTATCCAAGTCTTTCAGAATCAGTTTGTTGCTCTCTGCCTTCACTCTATCTAGATGACTTTGCAGGGTGGCTACCTGCTCTGTGCATGCCCTGTTAAAGTCTAGTTGTTGCTCCAGCTTTTTCTGGCTCTGCAGGAGGGAGTCCAAACCTTCTTGGTACTCCTTCTGCAAGGCCATAGATCTGGTATCCTGGTCAGACTGTTCCTGTTGCAGGATACACATGTCCTCTTTGATTCTAATGAGATACTGTCTGCTCTCATTTTCTGACTCCTGGCTCCTCTGCAGCCTCTGCTCAGAAGAGACCAGGTCAGATTGGCCCTTCTCTAATGCCATCTGTTGGCTATTTGCCAGATCATGGCCTTCAGCACATTTATTCTGTATGACTCCCATATACAGGTACAAGTATGCCGCTATCCTGGCAATCTTGTTATGTTCCTCTTTGGCTTTAGGGGCCATATATAGTTCACTCAGGGCCACATGTAGGGGACCCTGATCTCTCCATTTATCTGACGCTGTTTCAGTGACCTGTTGCGCGATTGCCTGCAACCAGACCGTTTGGTCCTGATGAGTCCACTCACCTCTCACAAATAGCTTATGTAAGAGGTGCTCCCTCGCTATTTTCATGTCTACCAAGGTCATCATTCTAGAAATTGATTTCCGTCCTGACTTACAGAAATTAGTATTTTATTTTTGCAAAACAGACCTTTCCCTTAGAGCGTCCTTTTGAGGAGTGCTTTACAGCGTAACACAGTGTGGTGATCCGACCGGATGAATGTATCTTGTCAGTTAGCACACTGTATTAATCTGCACAGGTGATAGATCTAATCCGGATTCCCGGACGAGCCCCCAATTTGTAAGAGGATTCAATTCAACACTACAGCTAAGTCAATGCCTAGTCTGGGATACTGAATGGAAACCCTTATTGATATATCTTTATGTCCAGTTCATGAGTTCTGGATGAATACCCCTATATAACACCCCTCTCTTAGAATCCCCCTGACTCCACTGAGCCAAGAAGTAGTTCTGTTTTGCAAGTTTAAAAGGTTTATTTGAGAAATAAAACAAAATATAGATACCACGCTTTTATAATAAATTAATAATCGATATCGCCCTTATAAATATAATGTTAATCAACAATGGGTAATCTGACACGAACACACTTCTTTATAATCAATGAGGAGTTGGTGTAGGATGGATAAGGCAGCGAAAATACTTTTATGGTTTCAAATGAATGCAATGTTGAATGAAAATGCAGTACAGAAACTAACTAATATGGTTTCACAAGATATCATATGTTCACTTTTCCCCTGGTGGCAATTCATCCCCCCACCCCCCTATATACAATGCAAGGAGATGGAAGTAACACACACAGTTCTCAAGAATGCAATCAAATACAATACGAAATTCAATTCCCACCCCAGCAAGCTTAGAGAAAACAGGTATGAGTTTTAAAACACAGGCCCAAGTGCTTTGAATGTGGTGGCAATGAAGTGAGAAATATGCTGAAAATGCTTTTAATTCCCTTTAGGAGGTTCCGGGTGAGTGAGAGATACTTGGGATGAGCTCAGGCTCACTTTAGCAATGATTCAGGGATGGTTATTAAGAGGCAAACACATTTTTAGCAAAGGAAAGCAAAAAGCTGCTATCTTTTTACAGGTAAAGAAATCAGGCCAAATCGCAAATCGCAGCAAAATTCGCGAGTTCGTGAATCGTGATTACGGCAAAAGTATAAGGAGTAGCAAGTCGGTTCTAGGTTCGTTGGAAAGCTAGGTTCGGCAAAAGTATAAGGAGTGACAAACGGTTCCAGAGATATGAACGATTTTGTAAAGGTCGTTTTTCGGATTTAAAGTAACTCAAATTGACAGGTGACAGCTTTGAAAATGACAGGTGACACGATTTCTAAGAGACAGTTCTAATCAGATTAAAATAGTTGGATTAAATTATTTTAACTAAGAGCTTATTTCTGTCACAATCTGATCTAAGTACTCACTCCTAGCTTTGAAAGGACTGGACCTCGCCACGGATCGGGTCAGGATTTGCTGCGGTTCCCTCGCCACGGACAATCTCTGCGCGCAGCGCCTGGGTCAGCTCCACGGATACAGCGGCCTGTGGTTTTCTGGATCTCTGGTCTGCTTTCTGGGTGTCTCTGCTTTCTCTGGGTACAGCACTGCTTCTGGATCTTTCTGGCGCAGGGTTTCAGGCCAGAATCAACAGCTCAGCCCAGCTGTGAATAGTCTGCAAAGGATTTTGAGGCCTGCTGAAGAGAACTCAGCTTGTGGGTTAGGCCTGTTCTTTACAAATTCTGAAGTAAAGTCTTGGTCTCTGAAGATTGATGGATTGAAGTCTGAAGTCTCCCGGCAGAGCGTCCCGCGGAAAGTGAAAAAGGGATCTCCACTTGTCCTGCACTGTCTGCTTTTATGTGTTTAGAAAGTGGGTGTGTGCGCAGCATCACTAAGCCAGCCCCTCTCTCAATTTATCATTGGCCAAGCTTTCCTTTCTCCCTTCATTGGGGGAAGGATAGTGTGTCAGAGTGATGTCATTTTATGGCCTGCAGAAAGGACACTCCCCTGTCAAATTGCACACAAATCTATATTTGATCCAAATACATATTCTCCCAAATACACAGTTGTTTTTACATCACCTACACACCTCATATATCTACATGAGGTAGGCACTGTTCCGACTCTGGCGTTTCTAGGAGCTTGGGTAAAGAAATGTCAACTTATTTTCGATTTTAGTGGGTTATGCAACATTGGTTTTTCATTAAAAATTATACACATATACACGGCCTGTCCATACATACTCCAGTAAATTCCCATGTCTCTAGCTTAAACACAGAGTCTGTAGTATCAATAGCGGGGTTTTGCCCCAGAACATCACACAAATTGGAGTTTGGGCTTGAATTGTGGGCAAAGTTTTCATTTTAATGATCCCCAAATTTCACATTTCTGTCATCTGGTTACCAAGAGTTATCAGTATTTCTGTAAAATATATATTTGCTTTCAATTCAAAGTACTGCAGTGTTTGAGTCCGCCCCCAACGTTTGGGGATGACAGTGATCACATGTCTCTCCTGGCTGGCAGATCTTTGTTGACAGGAAACAGTGAAAATCACCATATCCTATTCAAGGGAAAAGGTATTTTGTGTGGGCTCCAGCAAGCTGAGGTCAACAGAACAGGGGGCCACTTTGCATTTGGTTAGCATGACCATGTGATATCCTGGGCTTTCTGAGGTGAGAAGGTTTCCCAACCTTTTGGCCTGTTAATCAAATCAGATTGTCTCTGGGAACAGCATGTGGTTAGATTTCTAATTAACCCACAGTATTTTGAAGTCCCAATTGTCACAGAAGGCTGATTAGCTTCTGAAGTAGCAGTTCTCCTGTCAGAGTTTAGACCTTTAGCGCCGCCTTGAGTCCAAAGCGGGTACTGCCTGCATTTTTTTTTTGGATCAGTCTTGAATTAATGCATTTCAAACAAGAGATTTTACATGGAAGTATATTATCCAGGTTCAGCACATGGCACTGGTGTGGTTCTGCAGTAAAATAATTTTGTGCCCATAATTTAACAATATTTGACCTGAAGAAAATGAATTCCCAATAGTTATAGGTTGCTTTTGGCAATCAGCATTGCCCCTTTTGCAATGGTTTCAGGCTACTGTGTGTAGCCCAATGGTGGTTTTAGGCAGTGCCCTTCTGTGCCCACAACATAGGCAAAAATGGGTGGCAGCCTATTCTTCATGCATTTCCCTGTGCATTTTCTGGGAAGTTCTGGCCATCATGATGTTTTGAATGCCAGTAAGGCACAGTTTTTGTGGTAGGGCTCGGATGCATGGTTAAAAACATCCCACATAGCATAAGTATGGGAAAGGTCTAGAAATTGGTTCGTTCAGATGGGGAGTTGCAAAAGCTAGGCAGCCACCTCCAAAGACCAAGTGTTAGTCCGTGGAGGTGATTATGTATCCAAATTCCAGACTGTGGAACCAAAATGTTCCTTCTTAAAACCTGGCGTTGCCAGAAGATGATACAGTGACCCTGGACACATCTTTTATCACTGACAGTACTGTGCTATCTTCTATGGAAAGGTTTGTGTTTAGTCATGTGATTTGCATATTTTCCTAATCAGTTCTGTAAAATGGGATTATTCTAGTTCAGGCTAAGAAAATACAGTGGTAAAGGGCAGACATTACAGAGAGGATGTTAATACCCACTTAACCTTTTAGCCAACATGTGATCCTGGGCATCAAATGTTATCTTATATTGCCGCGCTAGTCAAAATTGCCAGTCCCTCACTCCTTCAGAGTGATTTTGCTCTCAGGGTATGATCTTTAAAAAAGACTCAATCATGGTTTCCCTTGCTATATGTAGTGTTGCTTCCTCTATAATTATAGTAAGATTTGATATATTGCACACCAGGGCCTCTTGTTTATTTGCTCTCTAATGGCAACACTACTTTAAAACCATGTCCCTTTTCTAATCTCAGTTGGTTTGGATACAGACAACTTTCGGTTATCCTCAAATCATCGTCCACTCTCTATACTATGGTAGGTTTCTCCTTGCTTCCCATTGGTCACCTGTATCCATGCTTGGGCCCTTTTGCATCTGTGGGGCAGCTAATCGTGTCGATTGTCTGTTCTGTTGTATGTGCATCTTTTTCATAAGATCTGTGTCCTGCAATTAAACTTTGTCCAAAATACCTTCCTTGTGGCTGCTATTTAGTGAAATGTTTCCTGTACCTCTGCTAGAACACAAGCACCCTTGTCGTAGACTGCAAATGTTGCCCTTGAAATGCTACTTATTTAGCATTCTGAATACAACAAGAATGAAGGAGACTGAAATGGCGTTTGTCATCCTTTTTTTGATCTCTGCAAGCAACATATCCAACTGTGGGGTGTGATCGTGGCAAAGGGGAGGGAGGGAGGGTTGCGCAACCCCATATTCGAAATCCCTTAATTCCTTTAGTCTGGAGCGGGGCCCCAAAGGTGTCAATGCCCCAGGCCCCAAAACTACTTAAAATGGCCCTGGGTGACTGTCTAGTTGTTGCCAACCCACCCTGATGGTTACTGTTATGGGGGGCCGGCCGGCCCACACTTGTAAAGGGCCCTGCTGGGAGGCCCTCTGCCTCACTTGCGGCGCTGGCGCTGCACTGCAGTTATATTCTGGAGGCGGGGTCTGATGGTCGGGACTGGAGCACGGAGGACTATGCGCCTATTTAATGGCAGTGTCACGTGGGTGACCATGTGACCCTTTACATGTGACCACTCATGGGCTCTGGTTACACCATCCCATGCCAGGGGTATAAACAAAACAATGCCAGTCATAATATCATAGCAGCAGTATACCCAGTGCATTAGCCGTTAACATATTTACATGGAGGTGAACACTGAGGTTCTGTTTCTCTGAGTCCAGTTCATGCCCACTAGACGGGCAGGAGCACAGCATCAAGGGCACATCACTTTCCATTGGGGGCCCTGTGAAGCACACATCAAAGGGGGTACATTGTCCTTGAACCAAACGTCCTCTGACCATATGGAGTGAAAGCCGCACCCGTGTTACTGGGGCCCCAGCCCACCTCTGCTCTGCAGAGTTAGTCCTCAAGCAGTGGCGTTCCTGATGACCCCCAGTGCCAACACCATGTTGGGGCTGGCTGATGGCAGCACACGGCCGCGCCGGTGTTGGGACAGCAAGCAGGGGGCAGTGACAGGCCTGACGGCACCCTACTCAGAGACCACTGAGTGCATCACAACCAGGGCTCTTCCACCACGCATTCGAGAGGACTGCTTTACTTCTATCCCTTCCAGGCATACGTAAAGCAGGACCTGCTACTGCCCCCCCCCCACCGTGTGCAACGGGGCTGCAAGGATGGGCAGAGCCAAAGTGCTGAGATTCAAGATATTTATTTATTTATTTATTCGGATTTATAGAGCGCACTACAGCCCACAGGCATCGAGGCACTGAGAGGAACGTAAGAAGCCTTGATTCAGGGTTACAAGAATGCGGCCCAACAGAGTAATGCTTGGTACAAGTAGTTGCATTGCATAATACAATTGATGACAGTGACTTAGACGCATACAGGTGTTGGAAGACCCGCTCCCGGTGCGTGCTGCACAGCATTGCCAGGATTGGCAGGTCTGTGTAGAAGAGTGCTCTGGGCCCTCTGGCAGCATTGGACCGCCTTCGAGTGGGGCCTCGTTGGCATGAACTGGCATTTTGGGAGCATAGGGGAACTGTACAGTGGCGGCAGCCCATACAGCGACCATCTCCCCCCCCCGCCCCCAGGCAGGAGTTCACTGCTCATCAATGTGATGGCGGTCCTTGCCACGCCTCTCTCCCCCAAGCAGGAGTACACTGAGGCGGAGATGAGGCTGCGGTCTACACCGCGCCCTACTCTCTCCCACCAGGCAGGGGCAATATTCTGTCTTTTTTTCCCCATTAGGGTATGCACCGGGGATTCCCGGGCGTGCGCACGCCTAAAGCCGGACCTAGTCGGCGGTTGTCGGGAGAGAACCAAACAGCGAACGCACACCGTGAGGTGGGCGCTGCTGCTGGTGTGCCCCAGCACGGCTTGGCAGCATACCGGGCTTGTTCAACTCCTTTGTGCCAGATGTTATAGGAGCCCGGGGAGCCAGCATACACTTGCAAACCGCCCTGCTGGCAGGCCCTCTGGCTCCCTCAGGGTGCTGGCACTGTGCTGAAATTATACTCTGGAGGCCTGGTCTAATGGTAGAAACTGGCGCTCAAGGGATTGTGCACCTATTTATTGGCAACGTCACATGGGTGACCATGTGACCCCTAACATGTGACCAGGAATGAGCCCTCATCGCGGGGTCTGGTTACAACATCTACTACAGTTGAAAATGTGCAACAATGTCACGCGAGTGGAGCAGTGTGCAGACATTGCCAACATCAGTGCCCAGCATTGTCACTGTCCAACTCGTTGTTATGGGCAATGCTGCCTGGCATCCCCAAGCGAGGCCGGGTAACCTCTGCCCCATGGAAGCAGGCGGGGGAGAGGGACGAGCGACAGCCCAACAAGAGGGTGGGCGGTGCTCCTCCCTCTCCCCATTGGCGTAACAGGAGCCCCCACAGACACCGCGGTACGGGGGGCTCTGCCAGCACATGTCCTGGGGGGCCCCACTGGAGAAAAAACCTTTTTTTTTTTATTTTTTAAATTCAGTTTTCATCCATAAAGAAATGATTTCCGTAACAGAATAATTTCTTTATGAAGGCAGAGTGACTACAAAAAGATATATTTTTTTAAGACCAAGACCTCCACCCTCCCCATGGCATGGAAGACGCTAGCTTTAAGGCCTCCATGTCATGGGGTGGGGGGAGCCCTATGACTTCAAAAATAAATAGTTTATTTTTGAAGTCACTCTGCCTTCACAAAGAAAGTATTTCCATTATGTTTTGGTCTTTAACGGAAATAATTTCTTTATGAAGTCAGAGTGACTTCAAGAAGAAATAATGGGCCTCATTATGGGTTTGGCGGTAACCGTGTCGGTGCTACCGGCAGGTTGCTGCCAGACCCGTAATGATTTACTGGTGCCCAACTACCTGGTAACACCAGGGGATTGCAACCCCGGCGGTCTGGGATGTCCCAATTTCCATAGAGTCCTATTGGACTCTATGGTAATGGGGACCACGGAAGCACCAGCACCGTTAATAACGGTCCCGGTGCTTCCATGAAAACTCTGCGGGTGGGTGACGTTCTGCCCAGCAGGTCTGACCTGCCGGATGGGACGGCAACCGCCCGCAGAGCTTTAATATGCCGGTCCAGAAACAACAGTGCTGGTAAGTTTACCGGCACTGTTGTTTCTGGACCGGCATATTTGTAAGAGGCCCAATTTCACAAGAATTAGGGCTCCCCTTAACCCCATGATGTGTGCATGTGTGAGTGTCTGGTGAACAGGTGCACACTTAAATATATAGGTGGCTGCCTAGGTGTGCCTGTATGGTGAAAGGGTGCACACTTTAAAAATATAGGTGGATGCCTGTGTGAGTGTATGGTGAAAGGGTGCACACTTAAATGTATGGGTGGGTGCCTGGGTGTATGTGCCTGTATGGTGAAAGGGTGCAAACTTAAATGTACGGTGTCGAAAGAGAAATCATATTGTGTCTCCCATTGCAATAAATATATCAATATTGGCCTACGCCAAGCTGCTCGAAAGTCGCTTACGAAAGAAATCCGTGTTGCAAGGTCCTGACCTTAAATCCATGTAAGCCGCATTTTATGTCAAACCGCCATTTTAGGATTTGCTTTGTAAAAGTCACCCTATAAGTTAAAGTGGTGGACGATGTCATTCAAGAATACAACATGGCCGTCTTGACCTCTGTACATAGCTAATGTGTAACTTTCCTGCAGGCCACTTTTTGAGGTCGTGAACTGAGACCTTGTCCTTCGTTGACCTAAGTGTAGAAGGATTACACGTGCAATGAAACTAATCCCCGAGCATATGATGAAACAATGTATTCAAATACTGAACGAAGAACATCTGTTCAACTACATTGTATTAATGTTTGAGAAGACCTGCATGGAAAATCTTAGAATACACAGTTATTGCATAGGCTTGTTGATACATGTATTAAAGGCAAAACCAGTTAGATGCGGTTGATCGAGACTTGGCACGAACCCTAGATCGGTGATGTATTAAAAGGAATATTAACCCGAAGTGGGGCTGGACATCAGGCCCATCGAATGTATAAAAAGCAAATGCATTCTAATGTACAACATCTCTCACTGAACACACTGCACCACGCTGGAGTTCATTGTGTTGTACTGAGAGCCGATAGCTATCTGATTTTGCTCTGTTTTTGTAACTGGATTCAGTATAAAATAAAGTGCTTTGTATGTTCCTTTGTAACCTGTGTTCCGTGTATTTCCTTTTGGGGTACTCAGCCTCGATATTTTCATTCTGTTTTCACAGTTGGCGCCCGAATAGGGACCCTCAAGATTGATGCCGGATTGTTGAAGGTTGACGCACGCTATCGGACCGGGATCGGATGGTGTGACATAAGGGGCCCCTGAACGAGACGCGACACTTCAGCAGCGCTGCACGACCCGATCCTTGGATGATAAGCGTGTGGTCCAAGATGGCATCTTGACGAGGGTCCACTTATCGAGGCGGGCAGATTTGCCGAAATCACCATACACGAGGTAAGATCAGTTAGGTAAGATTCTTAGAAATCCGATCGGACCTCCTTAGGTTTGGTCAGATGAGTCGTGACCCGATTCTTAATTTAATCCTGACAATTTGAATTTTGGCGCATTGTATCTGCAGACACAATTATTGACCAGGTAACACCAAGAATTTGAGATATGCCTGGGAAATTGTCTACCTGCTTTAGGGCATTAATCCGCAGTGATAGACAATCTTTGGAATTTAGCCGTCCGGCACCACAGCAGGGGTCACCGGCATGTACTATGTACTGTAAGCATGGCATTGAAAGTATAGTATTTAATGACATTTGCCACAGACAAACCAGAAATGCCTCCGAACTTCAGTGGCCAATCAACGGTAGTTTTGAAATCCCTCGTTATGAGTATTTAGAGTCAATTCCATTAAAGAAAAAGGCTAGACCTGCAGCATTTGATGTTTTGCAGAATTGCAAAAAAGAAGCATTGCAACAACTTAAAGGTGGAGAGAAGCATGCGTGCCATCACAAGACGAATGCCGAAAAAGCACTTTTGTATGACCAAGATAAACATTCTGAATCGACTAGAAATATGGATAGGGCATTCTCACTCGGTATTCAGAAAATCTATCCTTCTAAAGATCTTCATGTTTCTGATGAGTTTATAGATAAATTATTAAATGAACGAAGGCCTGGTGCTTCTGCGCCACCTCCGTATGCACCTCTTCCTGCTGCTTTGCCTCTTCCTCCTGTTATTCCTGCTCCACCTGTTGTTGTTCCTGTTGTTCTTGCTCTGCCCAATGTTCCCCTTCCTCCAGCTCCCCTACCTCTTTTTATTACACCAGTTACAGTACCTCCATCGAATTTGCCTGCTCCCTCTCTTCCAAGTGGTCCTGAGCCGCTTGTAATTGATCGAGGTGCAGGATCAAAGGTTGTCACTCGCAATACTGTACTATCAGAGAAGAAACGTGAGTTAATTGCATGGGCTAAGCATTGTATGGAGAAGGATGATAAAGCTAGCGTTTTTTTTCACACTTTGTAATATGGATAATTTTCCTGAGAAAAATATTTTTATTGAAGGTTTAGGGATTCAGTTATATATAATGTGGGGAAGATTAAATAATGCGGATCTTCCCCAAGGGTTAGGGATCTAAATACTCTAGCACTTTCTAGAGACACTGTGGAGAAGGTAAATGAGCATGTTGAGAGGTTGTTTGGGTATAGAAAGTAGTATGAAAAGTTAGAGGATGAGGATGAGGAGGAGGAAAATATGTATGTACAGAAACGGTTCCTTCCGTGTCATAAATCGATATCTGAGGAAACGTGAATTTGTAAGAAAGACGCGATTAGATGGAATTCAGACATATCGATAACTCCAGTTGAGGTATATGACACATATAGTCAATATACGCTATAAATGCAGAGGAAAGTGATACAGGTAATGGTAGAGTACCTGCAGGATGAGTGTGTAAAAAGGAAGATTAGTTGTCCCACAGAGTTATTAAGTATTTACAAGAGAACTTTTTCACTTAACACTTCTTCAACTGCTTTAGCGCTCGATTTAGCTCTGTTGCTTAGTAAGCGTTCGGAATCACTTACTTCTCAGTTGCCTATGAGAGAGGTCCCTCCGACATTTGTCCCAAAGGTTGAGGTTGTGGCCGATGCTGCACGGGGTATAGTTTCTGTGGACATTCCTGCGCATTATGTATCGCAGTTCATTCACGTCCCGTTCTCAAGACAAGAAGTGAATACTATTAGGCAATTTGTTCCTGATATTATGAAAAATCCGACAGGGTTCTATAAAGAGATAGAGTCCGATTTGCAGTCCTCAGTGTTCACCCTAGGTGACACTGATTTGTTGTTTCCTGTACTCCTGCCCATAGATTTATGGAAATAAGTTAGAACTATTGACGACGTACCTGGGTTGGGAGATACATGGGTGAATATAACTAGACTCGATGGGGAAAGGCCAGCTGGTGAAAGACTGCCTCAGGTGATATTAACTTTGCCTGACAGAATCGTTGCTAAATTAAAAAGCATAATTCCCGAAAAGAGAATTATTTGGGACAAGCTTACGGCCTGTGTCCAAGGAAAGTCTGAGGGTGCTACTGAGCTCTTTAATCGGTTCAAACAGGTATTCTCGGATTTCAGTGGACAAGACTTAGGCACAGAATCTGGGAAAAGATAATTTGTGGACAAATTTGTACGTGGATTGCTGCCTGAAATTGAGTCACAAATTACGTCTTCTGAGAGCGCCTGGCAGGAGAAATCACCATCAGAAGTACTGCACATGGCTCAGTACTACGAGAACCGTGTCAATAATGAAAAAGATAGGATTGAAAAACGAAAAGGCGATTTGAAAACTAAAGTGCTATTGCAGCAAATTGTTAGAGGCCCCAGAGGGGGTAGTTCTCAGGTTAATGGTCAGTATGTCCCGCAGGGGAATGTGCCCTTGGGTCCTGTGAACATTAACCAGTGCGCTTATTGTCGTCGAGAGGGTCATTGGCGTGCACAATGCCCCGACCTTCAACAAAGGTCAAATAATACATTCGTAATATGGGTAGGCGATCCGGAGGTCGCCCGGGAGTAGGGGGCCCTGGTAGAGGTCAGTTTACACAGGACCCACTGCAACCTTTTCGCAGGCCAATCAGACTCTGAGTGTGGACACCATTAACATATTTGATCATCCTTCCGCTGCATATTTATTAGAATTGCCCGAAGCAGGGTTTGGAACCTACACCTATTCCCGTCAATCAGAAAGGTCCCTACGTTGAAATGGTGGTGGGAATAGGAAACATCAGTTTTGGATAGACACTGGAGCACAGACGTGTTCCATTGATCATTCACGGGTTCCAAACATTCCACTGTCAGGGCAAACCAATGTTTCTGTAGGGTTTTCTGGTACACCAGTTGTTTGTCCGGTTTCTATGCCGGTACCCATTTCTTTGGGTCCTTTTACGGACCATTGTCCATTTCTGTTGACTTCGGATTGCGGAGAGAACTTGCTGGGGTTGAATCTGTTAAAAGAATTAAATGCAGTGATTTATTGTTCTTCTGATGGAGTGCGCTTGACGATTTCACCACAGCAATTTTCTGTCTCGCAATTCTTGACTAGACCTTTGCCTCCAGAATTCATTAATGTACCAGAGAGCTTGTGGGCTGTCGACGACAATGATGTCGGTGATTTACAGATTGAACCTGTCAAGATAGTTTTGAAACATGGAATTGAGCTGGCACGCATTCCTCAGTATAAGATTTCAGTTGAGGGTGAGCGAGCTTTGGAATGCATTGTTTCCGATTTTGTGCATCTCGGGGTGATTAAAGAAATTTCAGGAAGTTTGTGTAACAGTCCGATTTTACCCGCGTACAAGAAAGGCGATAATGCAATTCCATTCCGTTTCATAATTGATTTACGTGCCATTAATAAAGTTGTGGCACCACAATTTCCAATTGTGCCTGATGTAACGACAATGTGACTTGAACGGTACCCTTGGCTGAGTTCCCCCTGTACACACGCTCTCCTCACCTGAGCTTTTCGAGTCGATGGTATCTTGCAGGCCTAGACGTGCCAGGTAGTCTCTCTCCTTCTTCTGGTGCGTGGGCTTGTCACGGAGAGAAGCCACTGTGGCCGCTGGGTGAGAACAGCGGCTCAGTGACCTCCTTTCCGGAACCAAGCCAGAAAATACAGGGAAAAACCCGCAAGGGGAAAAAACCCTGATAAGAGGTGTCAAGTCTTGTCTCAGAAGGCCAGTTGTTAACAGATGAAAGAAGGAAGCGAAGGATCTCCAACAATGAGGGTGTGGCCACAAAACGTCCAAGTCCAACGGCAGCAGTAGGCCTGAAGAGCAGGCGGAGAAGGCAGCAGCTGAAATGGCTGAGGTGGAGGTAGAAATCTTCCAAGAAAGCACTGCGGAGGAACACGGGAGAAAACCCCACGCTGACTGGACTCAAAGAGCAAGAGAAGAAGAACGGGTGAGAGAAAGAGAGAAAGAGAGAGAGAGAGAGAGAGAGAGAGAGAGTGAGAGAGAGAGAGAGAGAGAGAGAGAGAGAGAGAGAGAGAGAGAGACCGCCGGAGAAAGAGGCACAGGTAGCCCTGCCCAGGGAAGGCTGTGGAGAAGAGTAACCACGGGGAAAAAAAAACCCTGAGTAGTTCCAAAGCGAAGTGCAGAGGAAGAGCGAAGGACCCAGATTCGAAAGGTAAACAACAGAGGGGGTTGCAACGCAATGACCTGCCGGGAGGCGGGGATTTAAATACTCCCGGCAGCGTTGCGTCCCGCGTTTGGAGCTGCGGCTGCGAACACAGAAAAAGGAGTAAAGTAACCTTCCTCTGCGTCCTCTCAAACTCCAACGCGGAAGACATCGCCAGTCACGGCGACGGCCGTGACTGCGAGCGACAGTATGCCCCCCCCTAGAGTGCAACCACCCAGGCTTACCCGGGTGCAAGCGATGAAACCTGGCCAACAGCTGAGGGGCATGTATTTGGGAAGCTGGCTCCCAGGAATCCTCCGATACCGGGTAGCCCTTCCAGGACAGGAGGTATTCCAACCGACCACGAAGGAATCTAGAATCACGAATGGCAGAAACTTCGTATTCATCCTGATCGGCAGCAGGGACAGGAAGATTCCGGTTGAGAGGCCGGCGATGTGGATCTGAATAGTAGGGTTTAAGAAGAGAGGTGTGAAAGACAGGGTGTATGCGTTTGAGAGATGGAGAGAGTTGTAGACGATAGGCAACAGGATTGACCTTGGAGAGAATGGGGAAAGGTCCCAAGAAACGTGGAGACAGTTTAGAAGGTTTTGTCCATCTGGGAAGGAATCTGGTGGACAACCACACCTTGTCCCCAGGTTTCCATGAAGGTGCTTCCCTGCGATGTTTGTCGGCTTCAACCTTATTCCGCTGTCTACAATCCCCCAAACTTAGCAATGCACTGTCCCTGGCCTCCTTGATATTTCTTAGCACCTCTTCCGCAGTTGGAGAGTTGGAGAAACTGGGCACCTCGGGCATTAAATAACGCGGATGAACCCCGTAGGTACAAAAAAGGGGATACGCCTGTGGCAGTGTGCCTGGAGTTGTTGTAAGCAAATTCCGCAGTAGGGAGTAGAGAAACCCAATTATCTTGATGCTGGGAAATAAAGCATCGCAAGTACTGCTCCAAGGTTGCGTTGAGTCGCTCCGTTTGGCCGTTCATCTGTGGGTGAAACCCAGAGGAAAGGGCCCTTTCCACTCCCAATCGAGTACATAAAGCCGTCCAGAATTTGGAAATGTACTGGCTTCCTCGATCGGATATTATCTTGTCGGGGAGGCCATGAAGCTTGAAGATATCTCGGGCAAATGTTTCTGCCATCTTGGTGGCAGAAGGGAGTCCTGAAAGAGGAGAGAAATGTGCTAGCTTGCTTAGAGAGTCCACTGTAACCATGATACATGTGCATGACTCAGAATCAGGAAGTTCCACTATGAAGTCCGTGGAGATGAGTCCCCACGGGTGTGTCGGCCTCTCCACTTGGGTGAGAAGTCCTAGGGGCTTCCCCGAGGCATATTTGACTCTGGCACAAGTTGGGCAGGTCTTTACGTAGTTGAACACGTCTCTCCTGATGTTGGGCCAAAGAAACGACCTCGAGATAAGTTCCAACCTACCATTTCCACTTCTGCGTCCGCCTAGACGTGAGTCGTGACACCATTTAAGAACTTTCCGGCGCAGCGACCCTTCAGGGATATACCACCTCCTCTTGTAGAAGACCCAACCGTCCTTGATTTGAAAAGGGCAATCAGCGGAAAAAGAGATATGAGGAGCCTCTTGTGCAACCGCAGCCTTGACCTCCTGAAGGAAAGAACTCACTGTGGCTAGGATCCGATTTCTGTGGAACAATGGCTCAGACCTGACAGCTACCGTTTCCAAGTGGGAATCCTTGCGAGACAAAGCGTCAGCCAGACGATTGAGAGACCCAGGGATGTACGTGATCTGGAAGTCGTACTGCGAAAACAGGTAGGCCCATCTAGCCTGCCTGGAGTTCGAACATTCCATGTCCTGTAAAGCCTTTAGGTTCTTATGGTCGGTGCGAATGAGGAACCGATGACGGGCACCCATGAGAAGGTGCCTCCATTCCTCACAAGCCAATTTCATCGCCAACAATTCCTTCTCCAGAACTGAGTAGTTGAGTTGGCTGGGAGAAAGAGTCTTAGAGAGATAGGCGACAGGATGCTCCACCATGTTGAAGGACTGAAGCAACACCGCCCCGACAGCTATAGCGGAGGCGTCCGTCTCCAGAATAAATGGAAGAGTTTGGTTGGGATGCTGCAGAATCGGGGCAGAGCAGAAGAGGGTTTTCAGATGACAGAAACTTCTTTCCGTCTCAGTAGACCAGGAAAAAGGATAGGCCGTCTTCTTGAGTAGGCGGGTGATGGGAAACACCACCTCCGAAAAGTTTGGAATAAATCTCCTGTAGTAATTGGAAAGACCCAAGAACCTCTGGACCTCTCGGACGGAGGTCGGGGCCGGCCAGTCAAGAATAACGTGCACCTTGTCAGGATCCATGGCGATCCCTCCTTCTGACAGAACATTTCCCAGATAATGTACCGAAGGTACAGCGAATCTGCACTTCTCCTCCTTGACCAGTAGATTGTTCTCCTTAAGACGCTCCAAAACTCGTCGTACTTGTGCTATGTGATCTCTCATGTTAGGGGAAAAAACCAAGATATCATCTAAATAGATGATGACCAAGATGGAAAGCATGTCAGAGAACATTCGGTCCATGAACCTCTGGAATACTGCTGGGGCGTTCACCAAACCGAACGGCATAACCTTATACTCAAATAAGCCCAGAGGAGTACGAAACACGGTTTTCCGTTCGTCACCCTTGGCAATCCGCAACAGATGGTATGCGTTGCGAAGATCCAGTTTGGTAAAGACTGGAGCACCTTGCACCGCCTCAATAATGTCCGTGATTAGGGGCATAGAATACCGGTCACGGACTGTCACTGTATTTAGGCCCCTGTAGTTGATGCAGGGTCTAAGGTCGGCGGAATCTCTTTTCTTAATGAAAAACAAAGGAGCTCCTGCTGGAGACTTTGAAGGTTGGATGAGACCATTTTCCATGTTGGTATCCAAGTATCTCCGAAGAACTTGTCTCTCGGTTTGGGTGAGAGCAAACATCCGTCCGAATGGAACCAAGGCATTGGGCTCCAGATCGATAGTGCAGTCTTCTGGTCGATGGGGTGGAAGTCTGGCATGGAGGCACTCCTGAAAAACCTCTGAAAACCCAGAGCAGAAATTGGGTAAAGCATGGATACCCACATGGTTGTTGGGAAACACCTTGACTGGCTGAAGATCAGCTCGACCTTCCAGTGAAAAACAGTTGGTTGCGCAATATCTCTCCAGGACTGATTATCCAGAACAGAACTGCGAGACTTGTCCTTGGCCTCAAGCCCAGGGACCGTATCTCTCCAGGACTGAAATCTCTTCACTGGCTCCCAGTGGCTGCGAGGATTAAGTTCAAAACCCTCTGCATTGTCCACAAGGCCTTCTGGGGCCTGGGGCCTTAATACCTTCAACTCTCTCTTCCTAAATATCTTCCTTCACGAGCCCTTCGCTCATCCGTCTCCAACTCCCTCATGGTCAGCCGCTTCTCGAAGCAACGAGCTGGGGGTAGATCTCTCTCCGCAGCAGGGGCCTCCCTCTGGAACAGCCTTCCTGCCTCCCTGAAACTTGAGGAGAACCATCTCCGGTTCCGGAAGTACCTCAAAACCTTCCTCTTCGCTTCTGCCTTCTCTCTCCCTCTCCCCTGCTAAACCTGCTTACTCCCCACTGAGTTCTGCACTAAACCTGCATCTGGGCCACTCTCAGCGACCTCGGTCCAGGGCCCAGCCACTCTCCACTTGCACTGCCTCCCTGGCTCCCCCTGCACTGTGGGACTGTCACTGTATCCCTACAGCCCCCCTTCCCAGCACTTCTCAGCACTTGCTCTGCACTTACCTTGCACTTGCCACCAGCTGGCCCTTTTTATTTATTATTTTATTACGCTACTTACCTTGTACTGCACTTCCCCCCCACCTCCTCCCCCTGCACTTTCTCCTTTTCCCCTTACCTCTGCACTTGCGCGATCTGAATGACACCTGGCCTAGTAGGATCGTTTGTCTGTTCTTCCCCTTGTTTCCCTCCCTCCCTGCCTCGTCGCGCCTTGAAACACTTGTGTATAGGCGCGTTACAAATACCATATCATATCATATCATAATATGGGGAACTGAAACTTATCTGATTCTCGGTCCAGTTAATCAGAGGATTATGTCGACGGAGCCAGGTAATGCCCAAGATGATGGGGAAATGGGCAGCCCTGATAATATCAAAGCTCAAAACTTCCTTATGTTGGATGATCGTCAAGGAGAGATCTTCAGTGGTATGGGTGATGGGACCTGAGGACAAAGGCGAACCGTCCACACCTTCCACCTTCTGACCTTCTGCCCGGGGGATCCGACGGAGACCCACCTTGTCTGCCCACAGGGTGTCGACGAAGTTCCCTGCCGTGCCACAGTCCAAAAGAGCCAGTGTTTCCACCTGATGGTGTCCGAGGTTGAGTTGTACTGGAATGACCATCAGCCTGGAGTCCTCCTTAGATTCGGAGGAGGTCACTGTCAGAGAGACATAGGGACGATGAAGATTGCTCGAAGACCCTCGGTCGCTTGTCCCTACTGACGCCGAGGGTAGTCGTTTCCCGACCTCTTGCTTGACAGTTCTGTACAGTCTCTGAGAAGATGTTGCTCTGATCCGCAGTAGGCACACAGTCCTTTCTCTCTTCTGCGACGTCTTTCAGCTGCGGACAAGGGCGCCCTGCTGGCACCGATCTGCATGGGTTCTTCGGTAACAATGTTAGTAGAGCGACCAGGGAGAAAGGTTACAGAGGGGTCTGAGGTATGGCCAGGAGTTCTTTGCTTACGACGTTCAACTCGTCTCTCTTGAAGGCGATACTCTATATGAAGGGCAGCAGAAAACAGATCTGAAAAAGTAGGAGAACGAGGAGATCTGGCTAGCTCGTCTTTAATCTCCTCCTTCAGTCCTCTTCTGAAAATGGCACACTGTGCTGTCTTGGGCCATCCTGCTCCGGCTGCTAATGTTTTGAAAGAGGAGATGTATGACAAAACGTCTAGCGAGCCTTGCCTGACATCCAACAGGTCTTCGCAGGCTGTAAAGGAGAGCTCGGGTCGTTCGAAGGTCTGCTTGAGAAGATTCTGAAACCCCGAATAGTCCTGCAGATTGGCGTTTCCACTAGTCACCAATGGGGTGGCCCAGGACAGAGCGTTTCCAGTCATGTTGGATATTAGGAAACCCACCCGGGCCTGATCTGTAGCAAAGGTACGGGGTCTGAATGTGAAATGAACCAGGCATGCTTCAAGAAACTCCTTCACCTTCTTGGGGGAGCCATCAAATTTCCCAGAGGACAGCGCCATGGGTGGCAATTCCGAGGGAGTCGGTTCCCTAGCCGCAACCATTTGTTTAAGCAAAGCGTTCTCAGTCTTGACCCCTTGTAGCTCCTGGGACATGGCCTGGAAAGCCTTCCACAGCTCTTGGACCTGTTCCTCAGCTGACATCGTGATACTCTTTGGCATTGCAATCTGTGACTTGAACGGTACCCTTGGCTGAGTTCCCCCTGTACACACGCTCTCCTCACCTGAGCTTTCCGAGTCGATGGTATCTTGCAGGCCTCGACGTGCCAGGTAGTCTCTCTCCTTCTTCTGGTGCGTGGGCTTGTCACGGAGAGAAGCCACTGTGGCCGCTGGGTGAGAACAGCGGCTCAGTGACCTCCTTTCCGGAACCAAGCCAGAAAATACAGGGAAAAACCCGCAAGGGGAAAAAACCCTGATAAGAGGTGTCAAGTCTTGTCTCAGAAGGCCAGTTGTTAACAGATGAAAGGAGGAAGCGAAGGATCTCCAACAATGAGGGTGTGGCCACAAAACGTCCAAGTCCAACGGCAGCAGTAGGCCTGAAGAGCAGGCGGAGAAGGCAGCAGCTGAAATGGCTGAGGTGGAGGTAGAAATCTTCCAAGAAAGCACTGCGGAGGAGCACGGGAGAAAACCCCACGCTGACTGGACTCAAAGAGCAAGAGAAGAAGAATGGGTGAGAGAAAGAGAGAGTGAAAGAGAGAGAGAGAGAGAGAGAGAGAGAGAGAGAGAGAGAGAGAGAGAGACCGCCGGAGAAAAAGGCACAGGTAGCGCCGCCCAGGGAAAGCTGTGGAGAAGAGTAACCACAGGGAAAAAAAAACCCCTGAGTAGTTCCAAAGCGAAGTGCAGAGGAAGAGCGAAGGACCCAGAGTCGAAAGGTAAACAACAGAGGGGGTTGCAACGCAACGACCTGCCGGGAGGCGGGGATTTAAATACTCCTGGCAGCGTTGCGTCCCGCGTTTGGAGCTGCGGCTGCGAACACAGAAAAAGGACTAAAGTAACCTTCCTCTGCGTCCTCTCAAACTCCAACGCGGAAGACATCGCCAGTCACGGCGACAGCCGCGACTGCGAGCGACAGACAATCCTAAGCATGATTCCAGCTACAGCTACTTACTTTAGTGTTGTGGACCTGAAAAATGCTTTCTTTAGTATTCCTATACACAAGGATAGTAGACATTTGTTCGCGTTCACCTTAGGGGGACGCTTGTTCACATTTACTCGTGCACCTCAAGGGTACACAGAGAGTCCTAGCATTTATAGTAGGGCTTTGAAAGAACAACTTGATACCCTTGAATTGCCCTCTACCTGTACATTGATTCAGTACATTGATGATTTACCTCTAGCTGCTGATTCTGAGAGTGCCTGTAAGGAGGGCACTGTGTTATTGCTTATCCATCTAGCTAAGCATGGTCACAAAGCTTCGCTTAAAAAATGTCAATATTGTTGCCAGGAGGTCGTCTATTTAGGCTATCTCCTGTCAAAGGAGGGAAGAAGATTGACACCTGAAAGAATAAATCACATTTCTGGCATGTCTGTCCCAAATACACAGAAGGAAGTTAGGGTCTTGATAGGTATGGCTTCTTACTGTAGGTTGTGGATCCCAAATTTTTCACTAGTGATCAAACCGATGTTGGCTTTGACGAAGAAGAGCATTTCTTCGCCATTGCCATGGAACGCGATACATCAGCAGTCGTTTGACTTGCTTAAGACTGCATTATGCTCTGCACCAGTTTTGGGCACACCAAACTATGAAAAGGCCTTTGTATTGTTTGTGCATGAATTTGATGGATGTGCTTTGGCTGTATTAACGCATGAACATGGAGGGAAGAATAGGCCGTGCGGTTACTTTTCTTCCGCCCTTGATCCTGTAGCATGCGCTTTGCCAAGATGTTTGCAAGCTGTCGCTGCTGCTGCCGCGTCTGTAAAACAGAGTGAGGGAATGGTCCTAGGCCATGATCTAACCCTGATGGTGCCTCACTCTGTAGATGTTCTACTTAACCGAACTCAAACGCAACACCTCACTTCTGCACGGTTGACAAGATATGAATTGATCTTGTTTGCTCCTCACATTCAAATTAAGAGGTGTTGTGTTCTTAATCTGGCTGAATTCCTACCTTTCCCGCAGGATACTACTTGCGGCGATGAAGTGCCACATGATTGTTTGTATACGACCGAACAAGAGACAGAGGGCCTCATTACGACCCTGGCGTTAAGGGTTTAACGGCGCCGTAAAAGGTGTCGGCGCTGTTAAACCCTTAACGCCTCATTACGAGTTCCCTTTGCGGGACCCGACCTTAACGCCTGCTTTTAGCAGGCGTTAAAGTAGGGTGCCACAAAGGGACCTTGGTGCTAAGTACGGTGCCGCAATTTGCGGCACCGTACTTAGCACCTTCCCCTTTCCCATTGAGCCCTATGGGCAAAAATGGGAATGGGGAAGGGCCCATGGTGAATGGGGAATTACCGCCCCGCCAACCTTGGAATGGGGTGGTAATACCGCCATTCACCATGGCGAACCCCGGCATGGACCATGTTGCTAATAGCACCATGGTTTAGTGCCGGGGTCGTAATGAGGCCCAAAGGGTAGAATTGATTTGAAAGATACTCCCTTGGATAATCCGCAAGGAGAGCTGTTTTGTGACGGCTCCTGCTTCAAACTTCCGGATGGTACATCCACAGCTGCTTATGCTATCACTACATTGAGCACGGTTGTGGAAACTAAGAGAATCACGCATAATTCTGCGCAGTCCGCAGAGATTATAGCATTGACCCGAGCTTGTGAACTTTCCGAAGGGCTTGCAGTAAATATATATACTGATAGTCAGTATGCCTTTGGGGTGGTCCACAACTTTGGGAGACTTTGGTCAGAGAGAGGGTTCCTAACTTCGCATGGCACCAAAATTCAACATGGCTCCCTAATAGTACAACTACTCTCAGCACTTGCGCTCCCTACTCAGTTAGCAGTTATGAAATGTGCAGCACATCGAAATGTTACAGATGATATAGGGAAAGGGAATGCTTTCGCTGATCAGATAGCTAGGCAAACTGCTATCGATCTCCTTCCGGAGATGTATGTTTCAAGGGAATATGTATATGTTTATGCAATAGATGAGGGTGTTGGGTCTGTACGGGATATCCAAGCTGATGCCACATTAGAAGAATCCAAAAGGTGGGCTGAAGGCTTGGGGAGACTTGATGATGACAGGTGTTGGGTGGACATAGTAGAAGGGAAATGGCTGCTCCCTGACGCGTATGTCATGATGATGGTCATCATGGCTCATGGTCCTATGCATGTATGTGCCCAGAAAATGACAAAAATGTTAGAGAAAGTTTGGATAAATGACAAAATTTCAAAAATTGCCCAGCGCTACATCCGGGAGTGCATGATTTGCCTGCAACACAACGTGGGAAAGGGGACAGTAACTCCAAGGGGTAGTTTTGGGCCACCCTCTGTCCCCTTTGAAGAGATCCACTTTGATTTCATTGAAATGGAACAATGCAATAACAAGAAATATGTACTGGTGGTTATCTGTGCTTTTAGTAAATGGGTTGAGGCTTTCCCTGTTAAAGATGCTACAGCTATGACTACTGCAAAAATCATGTTGAAAGAATACTTCCCACGGTTCAGTTTGCCAAGAGTTATCTGGTCGGACAATGGTCCACATTTTGTCGCTGCTGCAATTCTGCATATATGTACAGCATTACGAATAGACAAACGGTTCCATTCGGCCAGACATGCTCAGAGCACCGGACTAGTAGAAAGACACAACGATATCATCAAGAACAAGCTCGCTAAAACATGTGCCGGCATCAAACTAAAATGGCCGGACGCCTTACCGATCCTGTTGAAATCCATGCGCACAACCCCTCAAACTAAGACTGGGCTCTCTCCATTTGAGGTGGTAATGGGTATAACTACCAATATTTGGAACCTTCCTAAATGTAACTCATTATGAAATGTTGAAAATGTATTACTTTCAGATTATTGTAGCCAGTTGACTAAAAACCTGGTACGAGAAGCTTTACCTGTGCGATAATACGGCCTGGGCCACAGCATACGGCCTGGGAGTTGGGTGCTCGTCAAAGCTTTCGAGTGCTCCTCTTGCCTCGCGCCTCACTGGCGTGGGCCTTTCCAAGTCCTGTTGGTCACCCAGACAGCGGCGCGGGTCGCAAGGAGAAAGAACTGGATCCACACGTCCCACGTCAAGAAACTTCCTCACCCTGTGCCGCACATTACAGAAAAAACAGAACCACTCGCTGACACTGTAAACAATGATCCTAAAGCAGTAAGTAGCACTGAGAGTGGGTCAGAGAATCTCTCTGAGCCTGTGAGGCTTGGGGAAGCTGCCATTTTGTCCCCACACTCTCCACAAATTTTGCATCTGGAAACTTGCTTCCGACACGTTGCTTCCAGCAGGAAGTGACGACATATTGTTTCCGGATCAATCAGTACCGGGAAAAGTAAGATACAATCTACGACCATGAAGATAGACTTACGGCACAGTTTTGCTGTGCATCTGGTAGACGTACGGCACGGTTTTGCTGTGCATCTGATAGACTTACGGCACGGTTCGGCTGTGCATTCAGAGAAGGAAAAGAGCCATCGAGGGCTTTTTGCCCAAATTTGAGAAAGGGGATTCTGTTGGCTAGGGTTGTTGAAGGACTAAGAAGTCGCTCGACCGGGAGGTCGCCATCAACAAACTTTGGAGTATCCGTTTGAAGACTACGATGCCCACCACCATTACCACTCATATGGGACTTGTAAATAAGGGGGTGACCAACCGGTACAATGGACAAAATGCCTGGGGCCCAAAAATGTTTTGCTGTATTTTTATAATGATATTTGGGTTTTTAATAGTCACTGCCTTAGGATTGTGGTACCTCGAGTAAACTCATTCTCTAGAACTTTTGTTGCCTACTGAAAGTGCACCTATTGTTCCTACTCCCTTTGTACATTTGCATACTCTATCCCCTAGGGATTGTCAGCACAGACAAAGGTACCACAATAACACTCTACTGCTTATCATGAATGCTACACATGCCATTTTTAATAAATCTAACTGTTGGGGCTGCTCACATTTACCGCAACACGGGGATAAGAGGCAAGGTTGGTATATTCATCCTTTACCTCTGACAACTGCTTGCTATGCTTCTCTTAGAGCACTGTTTTTGGTCGGTGGAATGATAGCATCTCAGGTAACTTTGATGGTATCAATTTGAATAGTTTTGAGAAACGTGTTTTGACTCCCCTGGGATGCTCGCTTTTCGCAAACAGGAGTAAACGGAATGTTGCTTCTATTAGGCCTTCTGATAAACTGTCTCGTCCTTTCCAATCTTTGATTTCCTTTAAGATGGCTCCAACAGGCAATAAGGATGCCATGCCTCCTTCTTACACTGTTAACCATAGCCCCGATTCAGTTTCTTTCTGCATACAGAGGAATGGAACTCAGTCAATGGGACATTTTCTAGGTTGTGCCAACGTTGCAAATTTGTCTGGGGAAAACAGACCTTTGTATGTAGGCGAACCTGTCTACTTTGTCTGCCGTAATGTAACATTCCTATGGTTGCCCAGGGATTGGCAGGGAACCTGTTATTTAGGGATCCTGTTCGCTGGGGTGTTTATAGCTAGTACAAGAGAAGTTTCGAAGGCTCGTCCATGGCGGGACGAGAATGGTGACACCCCAGCACAAATCTTGGGAGATATAGCTAAATCAATTGTGCCATTTTGGGGGCAGATAGTGAATTCAGAAGATATCAGAAAACTAGCGAGAGTACTGGAGAGAACCATCAACCGGACCACGGACATACTCTATAATATGACGTTAGAACAAAAGGCGATAAGATTAGTAGCACTCCAAAACCGAATGGCCTTAGATGTCATTCTAGCTGAACGTGGTGGAGTGTGCAAATTAGTGCGGTCCGCTTTCTGTGTTTTCGTACCAGATTCTTCCCCAACTATCTTCAAGGCAATACAGAATCTGCACGTCCTTAGTTCAGAAGTGCATGTTCCTGTCATGATGCCTACCCCCGGCCATCAGGACCAAGCCCATCAGCTCCGGGAGCAGGCATCCAGACACTTATTAAAACACCAACAACCCCGGCTGGGGGCTGTTTGGGTTCAGTCCTGGCGCCTTAGGCGCCAGGCTCATCATAAAAATCAGTCCTGGCGCCATAGGCGCCAGGCTCATAGACTTTACTTACCTGATGCAGGATGCAGACCATGCTGCTAGTGAGTCTAAGCCAACGTGAGGCCTGGATGGGACTATTTTATTACAGGAACTATTTTTTACTCGGGCGTGGTTCTAGGGAACCTCTTACCTGGAACTACTTTGGAGGCTATTTAAACCACGCCCGAACAACAGCACATGCTTCGCGTTATTCTGCATCCAGCAGCGTAACGCTCACCGTGCCTGCAGTCTGCATCCAGTCTTCTGCCACGCCTGCCTCGAAACTGGAGCTCCTAAAACAAAGAGGAAAGAAAAGGACAAGGTTAGAAAACAAACTATTTTCAAATTCCTCACCTGATTCCGGATCCATCTCGCCTCCGGACCTGATAAGAACATCATTTCTGTACGCGTCGCATCTCCAGCTGCAGCGCCGCGACATACTCACCAGTTCTCGCAGCATCTTTCGATTCGGCGCAGCCTCCATCATTTCTTCGCCGAACATCTGGCATCTGAGGGACAAAAGAAAACAACAAGGTGAGCTGAGAAAATCAACAAATATAACTCTTATCACCATGGACTTACCTGATTTACCACCGGAGGCATTATTCTATAACTCTCCACATCTTCATGTGCCGCACCTGCAAGAGAGAGAAAACAACACGTTAAACACGTGCAACATTTACCGGACAGAGTCGGGTAATACAGACTCTTACCTGAGCTCCACCAGCTGCTACGAGAGCATCTTCTCACGATCTCAGCTGCAAGACAAGGAAGGAAGGGGGAACAACAGTGAAACATCAGACACATTGAACTCTATGAACTTGATACTTACTGGACCTTGCCAGGAACCTCAGAGTCAATACTCTCCGGAACTCTCCCACGCCTTCAAACCAGTGAAGTAACTGGCATCAACGCGCCCCTGCAATCCATGCAGGATGGAGAGATCATCTTTCAAGAATATAAGGTGAGGTTGCTGAGAGGGCACTTCGGAGGTGATTAGTTGGGAGGACTGTGGGGGGTGCCATCACTTGATTCCACGGGTGGCTAAATCCATCTCTCCACTTGCAGGAGAATACTTCTACGGGTCACACAGACAAGATTAGGAGGGCCAATCCAGTCAGTCATCTCTGCACTACGCATCACGTTGGTGGAGACCGCAGCCGTCTGGATCCGACCGACGCCCCTGTGGGAGCCAGGTGAGCGTAACAGTTCCCGAGGGAAACTGGGATCTAAGCGCTTGGTTCTGGGACTTCTTGCGATCTTGGGGTTGGAAGGTACTTTTGGTCTTCCTAATTATTTTGGGAATCCTGTTGTTTCTTTGTTGCTGTATTCAGTGTTTACCTGGTATATGTTCGATGCTAGGGGGATGTTGCGCACAAGCGATAGGTTTTATAGGACATAAAGTGTATGCCCCGGATAAGACTTCTAAGGAATATGTATTGAAAGATATTTTAGCAAATGACCTAATGGCAATAGTTATTTTCGATAGCGATTAAGGGTGCATGGAAGATGATGCATGGAGTTATTTGTAAGGAGATCCAAAGTAGTTTCTAGCACTTGGCATAGGCCAAAAGGAGGGTTTGTCGAAAGAGAAATCATATTGTGTCTCCCATTGTGATAAATATATGAATATTGGCCTACGCCAAGCTGCTCGAAAGTCGCTCACGAAAGAAATCTGTGTTGCAGGGTCCTGACCTTAAATCCATGTGATCCGCCATTTTAGGTCAAAGCGCCATTTTAGGATTCGCTTTGTAAAAGTCACCCTGTGAGTTAAAATGGTGGACGATGTCATTCAAGAATACAACATGGCCATCTTGACCTCTGTACATAGCTAATGTGTAACTTGCCTGCAGGCCACTTGTTGAGGTCGTGAACTGAGACTTTGTCCTTCGTTGACCTAAGTGTAGAAGGATTACTCGTGCAATGAAACTAATCCAGGAGCATATAATGAAACAATGTATTCAAATACTGAACGAAGAACATCTGTTCAACTACATTGTATAAATGTTTGAGAAGGCTTGCATGGAAAATCTTAGAATACACAGTTATTGCATAGGCTTGTAGATACATGTATTAAAGGCAAAACCAGTTATATGCAGTTGTTCGAGACTTGGCACGAACCCTAGATCGGTGATGTATTAAAAGGAATATTAACCCGAAGTGGGGCTGGACATCGTGCCCACCGAATGTATAAAAAGCGAATGCATTCTAATGTACAACGTCTCTCACTGAACCACGCTGGAGTTCGTTGTGTTGTACTGAGAGCCGATAGCTATCTGATTTTGCTCTGTTTTTGTAACTGGATTCAGTATAAAATAAAGTGCTTTGTATGTTCCTTTGTAACCCGTGTTCGGTGTATTTCCTTTTGGGGTACTCAGCCTCGATATTTTCATGCTGTTTTCACACGGGTGGCTGCCTGGGTGTGAATGTATGGTGAAAGGGTGCACGTGTAATTTTATGGGTAGCTGCCTGGGTGTGCCTGTATGGTGAAAGGGTGCACACTTAAATGTAGGGATGGCTGGGTGTGCGTGTGTGTATATGGTGATTGGTGTGTGTGCTTGCGTTCAGGGGCGCAACAAAATCCACATTTCAGGTGGCTAACCCTTCAAATGTTGGGAAGGTGCTAACTTCATGGGCAGTGGAGGAGGGGCAAACTTATTTGTTTGGGGGTATCTAATTTCTTTACTCATTTTAATGAGACTTTTCTAGTGCAGCTTCAATGGTACAAGCAGTTAACTCTCTCCTTTAAGGTTGAAAGCACCCTCTTGTGGACTGTTGTGAGAATGAGTGGTCTCCTGTTCCCTCTCTACCCTTCCAATCACATCACTCCCCTGGCATGCAAGTATTAAACCCAAATCACAATTTCAATTGCATAAAACATTTGGCATTTGAAAGCAGGTACTAACAGTGAAATGCTTTATGTTAGTATTTGCTGGGCTCTTGTTAACAGCTAAACCCAGGTGCCATTTAACATCTGTGCCCTGTTCTGTCTGGCAACTGCTCTAAAGATCAGCCAGGTCGAGTCAACAAACATAGCCCAAAGTTTCAGGAGGAGGGGAGTGCTGAATCCCAGTCAACTCGATGGTGTTGCACAAATACTTGTGTTTAATGCCTTGATTACTCATTACTCCTAGCTCTATTCTTCCTCGTCCCAGTGTGTATAAGAAAGTACTTGTGTATAAGGCACTCTGCCTCAGACAAAAGTACTGGGATGAGGTAGAGGTACATGGAGGTAATGCCTGACTTAGCTACCTGTACTCTTCATTACTCCTAGTCCCATTCTTCCTCATCCCAGTACTTACCTATGAGGCAAAGAGCCTGATACATAAACTCTGGGACAAGGAAGAGGGACATGGAGGTAATTCTGGGCCAAGGAGCTCATTTTGGAGGTTGGGGTAGAGGTGGTAGGGAGAGCGGATGTGTGGGGGGTCAGGATTGTGCAACAAATCATAATGCTGTCCATGTCCAGGTCAAGCAGGCATGATATGTGGTATTAGTGGCTAGAGAGGCATTTTGGTGCAGCCAGTCTAGTCATTCCTCAGTTTGGTATGACTTTTTTTAACTGGGCATTTCTGATAAAGCAGTCCGGCTAAGTGCATTACCTGGCTAGACTGCAATTTGGGTGCTGCCAGTCTAGCCGTTTCTTACTGTGGCGTATATTTTTCTGGGCATCTGTGATCAAATGATATAAGTCATTTATAACACGCCAGTACACAAGTGTTTATAGGAGTGAAAAGACAAGGGAGGGAAGATAGAGGGAGGACAAGACAATCTTACTAAGCCTTGTGTCATTCAGATCGTGCAAGTGCGAGGACGTGAAGTGCAAGGGGAAAGGGAGGGGGGAAGTGCAAGGGAGAGGAGAGGGAAAAACAGGGCAGCAATGCTCTGATAAAGTGCAGCCAGGGAAGCACGGCTCTTGGTAGTGCAAGGAGAACAAGGGACTGTAGGGTTTCAGGTACAGCACCTAAGTGCGAGGTAGGCCCGGAGTCAGTGCAAAGGTGACTGATCAAGAAAGAGTCTGGACTCAGTGAGACTCTGAGCATAGCCAAGCAACCAGTCGGTACAGCGGACAGGTAGGTCAGGTAGGCCAGCAGGGGAGGGAGAGAAAGATAACAGAGGAGACAAGGAAAGCTTTGAGCTGCTTTTGTAAATTCAGATGTTCCAGCTCAAGTTTGAGAGGGGAAGGGAGGCCATTCCAGAGGGAGGCACCTGCAGGGAATGGATATCTATCCCCACTCTCTGCCTGGAGAAGTGTCTAACCCTTAGAGAGTTGTAGATAGGTGAGCGAAGGGCTTGAGAAGGAAGATATTTTGGAAGAGGGTGTTGGATGTAGTGTGGGCCCCAGGCCCAGAAAGCCTTGTGGCCAATGTAAAGGTTGTTGAACTTAATCCTTGCAGCAACTGGGAGCCAGTGGAGAGATTTCAGGGCTAGAGAGATAAGATCCCTGGGCTTGAGGCCAAGGATAAGTCTTGCAGTCCTGTTCTGGATAAATTGCAGAGGGTGGAGAGTAGAGGAAGGCAGATTGGGAAAGAGGCTGTTGCAGTAGTCCAGCCTAGAGAGAACCAGGGCTCTGGAGACAGTGAGCTTCTGGGGGAAAGTGAGAAAATGAGGAGTTCCTCTGAGGAGGAGCAGCTGGTAGTGGGACATCTTGGCGACGTCCGAGATGTGAGGAGAGAAAGAGAAAGAGAGAGTGGATTCAAAGATGACACCAAGGTTTGTTGCCTCACAGGAAGGGCCCAAGGCGGGCAGCCAGAGTGAGAGAGGGAAAGCAGGGGCAGGAGTCCAAATGAGAAGGATCGCCATCTTACTGACATTAAGGCAGAGATCGTTGGAGGCACACCAATCCTTAACCGTGGATAGACAGTCAGGAATGAGCGAGAGAGTAGAGGAGTCTTAGGGGAACCTGAAGGAAAGTGGAGTGTCAGCCACATAACACTGAAAGTTAGAGGAGAAGGTAGAGTTCAGGTGGGCCAAAGGGGCCAAGCAGAGGTTGAAAAACCATGGTGAGAGGATGGAGCAGAGAGAAAGGGACCAAGTTGGTCTTGGGAGGGGCTGTCCAAGAGGAAGGAGGTTAGCCACTCAAGGGCCTGATCCATGATGCTCAGGTTCTCATGGAGTCGATTGATCAGGATGGGGTGGTTGACCGTGTCGTACGCAGAGGAAAGATCAAGGAGGATGAGGACAGAAGGAATGCTGGAATCAAGCAGATCTTTACAGGTGTTCAGGAGAGCAGTTTCCGTGCCCCGGGCCAGACTAAAGGTCAAGGAGACAACCAACAGATTCTGTGTGTAGTAAGCTGGGAGATGGCCAGCTTTTCCAACAGTTTGCCCAGGAAAGGGGTGATGGAGATTGGGTGATAGTTTGCCGGGCAGGCAGGTTCGGCAGATGGCTTCTTGAGGAGTGGGTGAATAAGAGAGTGGTTGAGGGGAGAGGGGAACGTTCCAGTGACAAAAGAGTGATTACAGAAATCCGCCAAGGCTGGAGCGAGGGTGTCAATATGGTCCTTGATGGTTTTGGAGGAACAGAAGAGCACCTGTTTGGATGACACTTTCTTAGATCGGACTTGTCTAGAAACCTCGTCAGGTGTTATCAGAGAGAAAGAGTAGAAAGGAGGAAGAGAGGTAGAGATGGCCAAAGGGGGGCCGAGAGAGGAAGAGGGAGAGGAAGAAGAGATGAAGGACAGGAGAGCCTGAGTTTTAGCAGAGAAGTGAGATGACAGAGCCATACAGAGGGCCTGGGAGGGAACAGGAGAGGTAAAGACCGCAACAGGATTGACCAGTTCCTTGCAGATTTTAAAGAGTTTGGCCGTGTTGTTAGAGGCCACAGGCTTGAATGTGTGTTCTCTTCTTGATGAGTGTTATTGCTTCGACTGACATTTTGGCGCAACAAGTCTAGGTATGTCTAAATGTGGCCTGCCATGCTTTACTGTAACGATATAACATATCTACACTGCTCTACGTTGTGTAGTCTGTTGAACATGTTTTCATTGTATCATGGCATTTTTAATAGCAAAGCTTTAATGTTCCTGTGCTCTGTTGGTGACTTGCATCTATTGAATTGGTGTTACCCTACAAAACAATTGCAAACACTCTGGCTTTTTAGACATTTCTTCTCGGAAAATGTGCTGTATATCTCATTAAAACACATATTTATATCTTTCTCCTAGTGCAGTGTGCAGCATATCCCTTCAGCAGCACGTTTGTGCGTATTTCGCAAGTGTGATAATCTATGCCGGCCCAGAGTTTGGCGCGACCAGTGATTTGTTGCCAAGTTGGGGGGGCCCCCTCAGCATGGCTCGCAGGGGGGCCCCCACATTTTGTGTTACGCCACTGCCTCTCCCCCATTACACTACAAGCGACACATTGTCGCTTTGGTCCCGGAAGAGACGAAGGAAGGGCGAGGTGTGAAATAACACCTCGCCCTTTCCTCCCCAAGGGGTGCTAAGCACCAGCATCAGGAAGGGGGGCAGGAACAGAGTAGTCCAGGCACCACATGGTGCATTATTACTGTCTGCATCAGCCAGCCAGGGGGCGGCACCCAACCCCCACACAGGCACATCAAAGACCCAGGGGCAGCCCTGGCTCTAATATAAGGAGCTACGCTGCAGCGACAAACAAAATCAGCTTGTGGTCCCTGCACAGGGACCCAAACGACAGAGTTCTCTGCAAACGACAGAGTTCTCTGCAAACGCAGTGTCTCTTCCTTTTCCCAGAACCCTCCCACCCTAGAAAAAGGGCGAGAAGAAAGAGAAAGAAAACTGGTCACCGAACAGCACAACACACTGTTGTAGGATAAGAAAGACGGCACGGGCCCGAGGGGGTAACCTCGGGACCCGATGCCCAAAAGTACAGCATATTATGGTTACTGTAATTATGATTATGTTTTATTATGACCATAAGTGTGCAATAAAATCTCACGGCCTTTTATTGCCAACACTCACCCAAGGCTTTCGTGTACTACCTGGGGGGGGGTATATGTTTGTCTGACCCAGGTAATGCCACCACCCTGCCTGCATATGGGTCCACTGGTTATTCATGAAAATGGATAAACAGCTCTGCCAACCTGGGCCATCAGGTTTACGGATAACAATGAGCCCACCCATTATGCAGAGACCCTTATGCACTGTTCTTGTTATATTACTATAACAGGCTGACTGACAGTTAAAATAATAAAGTTGCCAAAACACCACAACATAACCAAGCTGGAACCAGCACTAAGTGCAGGGGCTCAGAAATAAGTGTCAGGGCTGAGCCCTGGCAAGCCCCCCTCCCACCCACAAGTTAAGCACTGCAAGTCACAAATAAAGGACCCTACAAAATAAACATTAAAAAGCAATAACATGGATGGAACAAGGGAACTATAAAGTGCTTGGCCTGGACTCACCAGAAACTGGCCAATCATGGCCTCCATATGGTCTAGCTGGGCCTGATTCCCTCACAACTTTCCATTCATGTCCTTTGTGTTCTTACACGTGAGTGACTGAAAGGTATGGACGTAGAGACAGCAGCAGCAGTGGTGGAAGTGTATCAAAGAAAGTAGTGGAGCTGTGTTCCTAGCAGGGGAGAGAGTCGGCAGGAAGGGAGCAACATGCAACACATTGTTGCAGGGTTGCCGCCATGCTGGCTGACAGCCTATTGAGTTGAAACAAATCTAATTTTAGCTGGAACTGCTATTGGGTGTTAAAGTTGAGAAGTGTGAAAAAAGTAGTTGAACGCGGCTCCCGACCGTTCCCGCTCACTTCGACCACTGAGCAGCAGGCCTTATGGCTTGGTGGTGGAAAGTAGGCTTTGCCTTCCCCTGCCAGAGAGGTAATTTCCCGGCCAGAGGGGTCATTTTCCGGCCAGAGGGGTCATTCCCCGGCCAGAGGGGTCATTCCAGGCTGCAATCCCGCTCCCTCCATTATCTCCCAAGGCGCTGGCAGATCTTCGCTGAGGCTTCTCTCGGGTTCCATCTGAGAAAAGGAGACAGGTGTAACATATCTTAGTATTTAGTACACATACTTTATCTGGCATAGTGCGTTATAGAGTAGTGTAGTGTAGTTTAGGAGTGGATAATGGCAGGCAAGTCACGTGTACTCACTGCTGCCTTCCGGGGCTGTTTCAGACTTGGGGCCACAGCATCCGGAACCTTCATCCCAGACTTGCAAGCGAGTCTAGATCATAGCCCCAAAACCTCAGTTCAGTCATGACGGACATGTTTTGGGGGGCGTTTCACGCCAGTTCTCAGCTCCATTTTAGTGGCCACCTTCTCCAACATGGTCTTCCTTCCTTGGAGAGGGTATGCGCTCCCATCCAGCATTCTTTGCATGTGAAGTACCACGTTCTGGTTCAGTAAAGCCATCTCCCCTTCACTAAACCTAGCACTAATAGGGGCTAGCTCCCAAAAAGAAAACGCAATACTCGGAGGCGGCACTATCACCAACAGAGTGAGAATGTGAGAAGCTTGTGTGACGTAGCTAAAGAATTCATCCCTTCTCCCCAAGAGGGGAGCTACCCTTTTGGCACTAGGGAGGTGAGTCTGTTGCCCAACACACTCCCAGGTAGACATGGCCAGGAGGATCCATCTGCGGTGCTCCCCTTCTGGGGAAAAGGAATGCCCAAAGAAGCAGAACATCCATCTCCCTTTCTGATACGTCTGACATGATTATTGGTTACATGGGAAGTGAGCCGGGCAATTATGTGCAGGGCCCCTTTAATCTGGAAGGCTCGGTTTCTGCCCTGTATGTGTCAACACCTTCTTGTGGAAGCCAGCACCACTCAAGCTACATCTCCCGTTCCACATCCGGAAAGGCAGCATGCATCGCCATTGAGCAAAGAAATCGGGCTCGCGAAACCGCACAGAGGAGGAGCCGAGTACGAAGCCGACGGCGTGGTGGGTGGAATACGGAGACAGCACAGAGAAACTGTCATTTTGATGAAGGCGGAACCTTGAGCTAGAGAGTGGCTGCTGAGGCAGGACGCACCGCCACCGAAGGCATGAGGTACCAATGTCCTGGAGCACAGACACCAACGCTTTCAGCAGAACAAGACCGCATGGAGCACCGCCACAGAAAGGGCAAGAGAACCTCACAGGCCATGAGGGGTGATTGAGAACAAACTCCAGGATGGGCTGAACAAAATCAAACAAGCAAACGGGTCGGAGATGTCCATATCCCATGAGGGACCCACCATGAGTGTAGGTCAGAAAATAGCCTCCACTACTTCCCGGGTGAAGCAACCCTTAACTAACCATTAGCGTAGGATCCTTCTATCTTCTATTTCTTAGAGCAGAGTTGATATTAGGTTAGCTTAGGTTTGGGACGGAGGACTGACTTTATTTTATGAGACATCCTGACAAGCATCCTTTTATTGTTTTATAGCATAGGGAACTCATCTTAGAAGTAGGGACCAGAATAGGCTTCTCTTTACTTAATAAACCAGCGTTAGTCTCGCCTCTGTCTGACCCACCACACCAGGCTGATCTCAAACTAGTAGGTGTTGTGTGCGTATGTGGCCATCGCTTCCCACTGCATCATACACACCACGCGTGAATACAATTCGACAAATGTAACTACCTGCTTGTTGTGTTCCCCTTAATATACTCCAGCCAGTGATGCAGCTTGAAAATGTGGTTCTGTGCTTTTATTTTCTGCTGAGTGTACATTAGCAAGTAATACACTTCACAACTGATGTTATGCCTCTCATTCGTTCATCACAGCTGTATTTTTGTGAAGTACTCCATGTGCAACGCTTTTCAGACGGAAAAATAATTGGCTGGAAATGTCATCCACTGAATGAACGGTGTGGACAGAAAATGTCAGCGTCTGCAAGAGCAGTGACACGAATGGCAAACTTCGCAACCAGGGGTGAAGTTGGGAACTTCCTAAAACCAGGAGAGCAGGAAAAGAAAACACGCCCATCTCTACACTGGTTATCCAAGTTGCTCCGTAACGGGAGGATAGCTCAGTGGCAACGTGCTCGCCTTGGAAGCAAGATGATGTGGAGCAACACAGGTTCGATTCCCAGTCCGCACTTAGAAACCTCAGGGTGTTAAGTGAGTTAAAAATAGCCAATCATAATTATAGCACATACCATCTCTCTCTTGCTTTCTTCCTTCTATAGGTATCACTCCTTCGTTTGTGGGGTTCCTCGGGTTCCTCCTTCATTCTAAACTCACCCCCAAGGGTCACATTGCTCAAATCATAGAAACATGTTTCTTCATCTTTCAAAGTGTTGGAAGTCTTCACTGCTTCTTCAGACTTTGCCAGGCAGTGTGTCAAGTAAGTGTTGCTGGAGCTAGTGTATTACGCTTTACAGGTAATATTTGTCAGTGCCTTGTTACAATATTTTGTGAATATACATTTCAATAATATGGCCCCAAATATTGCCTTTGCTAGCTATAATGGTGCTGTTAGTTTCACTAGATGAAATGAGGGACCATACATCCGTCCTAGCTCATATACAGATTTCAATAAACCTATCAGACGGACTTCAGCTGAGCTAAATCTTTGTGTAATAAGGGTGAGGTGCGGCCACCTGCTGGTTGCTGGCAACAGCTGATAAGGTACGAAACAGGCTATCACGCAAAACCTTGTATATGTGGAACAGTACATACGTCCAATGACCATTGGCCACAGTGCACTGGAGGGACTGTACTTTGCGATGTGGCACATTTTCGTTCACAGCATTCAAGGAAACTCATTTCCTGATCATGTTTCATGTGCCATTACTGCAAAGTCTCATTCTGTTACATCTGCCAGGAGCAAGGAGCATGGTACTGTTACATTTGCAAGGAACGAGGGAGGTTGTACTGGGCTGAGAGGATAGCGTAGGGGCTGCGCGTTTGTCTTGGAAGCAAGACAATACAGAGCAACACAGGGCCAAACCCCCGTTATAAAAGATGTACTAATTACTGAAGTACCTGCTAGCATTGAGGAATGTGGTATTATGCCAGGATCACAGGAATGAGGAATGTACAGATTGCATGTGCCATGAATCAGGAATGCAGTTTGGTTACATGGGCCAGGAATGTGTACTGTTAACTATGCCAGGAATGTGGTACTGGGATAAAGGAACATAGGACCGCGCGCTACATGTGTTATGAATGAGGAATGCAACATGTGACAGAAATGTGGTACTTGGAATGTAGTACTGGGAATGTGGTACTGCTGTACGTTTCTATGTGAAAATGTCTCCTTGGAGGAATTTGCCAGGTAGGTGACTTTTCCCCTGCACCCCAAAAAGCCTTCCCTCACATATTCTAGAATGGGTAAAGTGTTCTATTCTAACTCCAGTCTGTGGGGGAAGTGCTTGATTTTCGGGGGAGTACAAATTTGAGAAAATGCCCCACCCCTGGAAACCTTTTCCCACCCCTGGAAACCTTTTCCCAGGCGACTTCTTTACACGATACTGTCTAGTACAGTTCTATGTCACATTTCTGCATTTCAAAGACCGACCACAGAAAAGACAGTTCTCTTTCGGCCGTTTTTGTGTCGGCTTTAAAATGCCAAAATATTATATATACCCCCTCCCCTTCCCCACTCTCTAACACTAGTTTTTTTCTAAATTGGGGGATTAACCCCATCCCTGCTTTTACCCACCCACCTCCCCTCCCCTCCCCAGAACAAAACAAACACACACACGCACATACGCACGCACGCGCGCACACACACACACGTACGTATTGTTGCATGTGCCGGGAACAAGTAATGTGGTTCTGTTACACATATGAGGGAAGCAAAACCTGAGGTGCATCACCAGAGCCAGAGTGTGATTGGGGGCGTAGTGGCGAGCCCCATGCCCACTCACCCGATTTCTGGCTCAAGGGCCATATAAGGTGGAACATGGGAAACCCCTTCTCTTTTATCTGTGCTAATGTTTGTGTAGGAAGTACATGGGGTGCAATAGCAGGCTATGCAGAGTATTACGCTTAGAACAATTTGTAGCTACAAGAGTACTGTTGGAAGGGCGGCACTCAGTCAGAGATATTTACCACAATGCTATGAGTCCAGGCAATGACATCACAGGACATACTACAGGGTTACATTTTGACACCTGTAAACTGACTGAGTGATGAAATGTAATAATGTCAATTGGTTTTATACATGATGTCAAACGAACTTTCACTTGGATGCCTTCACAGGAAGCTGTGCTCTAGCACCTTGAAGCGTCTCTTGTGCTAGATGGAATTACCAATAAAGATCTCTGACCAAATAACCGGACAGACTCAAGGAATATGGCAAACTACTACTTTATTCTCAGGTAAATAAAGCTGGGTCAACTAACAAACATGAGACAGATGCTTGTACGCTCACCCATAGACTTGCTGACACAGATTTCGTATACCCCAAAATGCATCATTTATGCCATAATCGTACGTGGCCAATCCTAATACTTATTAGCAGGACGGATTGGATTAGGGGAACATGTCCACTCATAGAAATATACGGGTTAGTGTTATATAGTTGTATTACTTAAGATTATACAGATATGGAAAACGTTATATTGCATTGATGTAGGCACGTCATAGATGTAGTGCACAGTAACTTAGTTAGATGGGGAAGTTATACATGCTGCCTGAAGAAACAACGTTCTTAGGGATTGTGATGTACTTGCTACGTGTACTAAACATTCTGTGTTTGTTCGTTGGTGAAAGGCATTCATACAGTAACACCCTCTAAGCTGGAGGTCCTTGTTTGTGCTGTTGTTCTTAATAAAACCCCATTTTAATGTATCCTGAGCAGTCTGAAGTGTGTGTCTTAACATTGGCGACGAGAATTTACAGCAACCGAGGACCTCCAGCAGCCAGTATCGACTGAGGCGGCCGCTCCGTTCCGTGGAACATTTTAGCGGCCGGGAAGGAAGTCCTGCGCCCACCCTGTCTTATAAAAGTAAAGCGAAACGTTTGCACCCGCCCTGTTTTATAAAAGCAAAGCGCAGCGTTTGTGCCGTACCTTGTTCCGTTTCCTAAAGCTGCGCTAGACAGTTTTGGTCGGCGACAAACACGCGGCTGAAGTCCCCTCCTCCTCCCTACGTTATCGTCTAGTGAGCCATAGGAAGAGGCACGGAGCGGCGTCCTGCCTCGTGGGACCACAGACACACTGGTATCAGCGCACATCGAAAGTGGCTCCTTCAAGCGTGTCTGCAGTAGGCACACTAATATACGCGCACGTCAAAAGCAGTTTGGATAACGTGCGGCAGTGACAGTGAGGTTCCTAACGGCGGGAGGAGGGGTGAAGTGTTACGGAACAAGTGATTTTGTTTGTGCAATTACGGCAGCAAGGGAAGCGTTCCGGAGCAGATGTGGGACTTACAAAGCAACGACTGAAATGTTCTTAGAGGCAGTAGCGCATGGGCAATAATTCAAAGACAGAGGAAAAGCAGAGGCTGAAGTAAAGAAACCAAAGGGGATTAACCAGCGTTGTGCCTTTCAAGAGTCAGATCTGGACTGTGCAAGTACAGAACATGGCCATGTCAAATATCAGTGGGCCACCCATGTTTATGGCGACCCCAGGCCCGGCTAAAATTAAATGGGCACAATGGAAAAAAGGTTTTCTACATTATTTGAAGGCAGTTGGGGGAAATTCATTCTCTTCTGACAGGAAGCTTGCCGTATTGATGCATCACTTGGGCTATGAGGGGCAGAGGATTTTTGAGACTTTACCGCAGCTGGCTAATGTTGGCGAAGGGGATGAGATGTCTGAATTGGAGAGTGCTTTGGCCAGACTGGACCTGCATTTTAATCCAAAAACCAGTACTGTGCTTGAGAGATATAATTTCTGCATGAGAATTCAGGAACAGGGCGAATCGGTGGAAGAATATATCACGGCCCTTCGACAATTGGCATCTACGTGCAAATTTCAGGGTTCACATGATCAACACTTACGCAATCAATTTATGACACACTGCAGTGCTGATCGCATATGCAAAGAACTGTGGCTAAAGGATGAGCCTAGTTTGGATGAGGTGTTAGTCATCGCATGTAGAGTGGAACATTCTCTGGCATGCATTGCCAAATTGGCTAAAAAGGAGAGTACCGAATCCAAGGCTGATATAGTGAACGTTAATGAGCAAAAGAATAAGAAGAAAAATAAAGAGAAGGAGAAGATGGGTCGTGGTTACAGCACTGTTAATAAGTCGTCGAAACAAAAGAGTGAAGAAAAAGAGAGAGGAGTAAAGGAGGAACAATTATGCTACAGATGTGCTAGCAACTCGCATTTTGCTGCATCGATGGTGTGTCCAGGGAGGAGAGCGACTTGCAACAAATGCAAACGACGTGGTCATTTTGCGAACTGTTGCAAATACTATCAGAGTAGTCAAAAGAAAGTCTTATATGTGAATGAGGATGAAGCAAGAAGATCATCGGATGATGAAAATGAATTCCCTTTAGAGAATATTATTGTGAACACTATAACAAATGTTGTGGGTGATGAAAGTAATGTTGATGATGAGTGTGAACGTCCATGTGCTGATATCAGAGTGGATGGGAGGCAAGTGCGCATGATGGCCGATTCGGGGTCAAAAATCACTTTGATGTCTAAAGAGGTATATGAGAATGAAATGAAGGGTAACGTACAGAATCTGAGTAAAACTGACATTAAACCAGGAGGGTACACTCAAGATCCCATTGAGTTGTTAGGTTATAGCACAAATAAGTTTGAATTTAAAAATCGCACGTGTGAAGGAAAAATATATGTGGCTAAGAAGGGTCTCACTCTATTGGGGTGGAGGGAGCAAAAGAGCTTAAAATCAAACTTGACCCAAATGCGAGGGAGCAAGTTCTGCAAGTTGTTGATTCCATTATAAGCAAATACCCCAAAGTTTTCAAGAAAGGGATTGGGAAGATTAAAGGTGTTCAACATCAAATTGTACTAAGAAAGGGAAGTATACCCACAGTGGCAAAATGAAGGCCAGTACCAATGGCTGTAAGAGATAAGGTTAAAGGGGAGCTGGCAAAATTATTGTCTGATGGTGTGATCGAAAAGGCAGGTGTTGTAGATTGGGTGTCACCGTTAGTGGTGGTGAAAAAGAGTTCTGGGGATCTACGGTTGTGTGTGGATCTAAGATAATTAAATAAATGTGTGATGGTGGATCGTCATCCGTTACCCAACATGGCTGAAATGTTATTAAGGATTGGTCAAGGAAGAATTTTTTCAAAATTATACATGGCATCCGCCTATCACCAGGACGAATTGGAGGAATGATGTCGAAAACTGACTGCTTTCGTTTCATATGAAGGTGTTTTCCAATTCAGGCACAAGCCGTTTGGTCTAGTATCAGCATCAGCTGTTTTTCAAAAGATTATGGATAAGATGTTAGGTCATATTAACAGTGTGTACTGTTTCCAGGATGATGTGTTAGTGTGTGCCAAGAGTGTCGAGGAGCATGATTGCATTTTGGACAGAGAACTTAAAATATTTGAAAAGAATGGGCTGGTGGATGCCATAAGGAAAATTAAGAGACCAGAAAATAAAGCCCAATTAAGGTCATTTTTGGGAATGACCGAATTCTACCAAAAATGTGTACAAAACTATTCAGACAAGGTGATTGAATTACGAAAATGGTTGAAGAAGGCGTGTAATTTTGTGTGGAATTCTGATTGTGAGTGTGAATTTGAGAATCTGAAGAAGGAAATAAACTTAGCTAAACCATTAGGCCATTTTAATACGTGTTGCAAGAGTAATCTTACTGTGGACGCGTCTGAGATGGGGATTGGAGCAGTAGTGTCCCAAGTGGATGATAGTGGGAAAGAACACATTATAACTCATGCATCAGGAGGTTTGAGGGGTGCAGAGTACCGCTATTATGTATTGGAAAAGGAGGCGTTGGCCTGCCATTGGACCATAGAAAGATTCAGGAATTTCATTTGGGGTACACATTTTGTGTTGTGCACGGACCACAAACCGTTAAAGGAAATCCTAGAAAATAAAGGATTGGACAAAGTATCCAGGAGAGTTGCGGGGTGGATCACTCGAATGCAAGGGCACGAATTTACTGTTAAGGTGATACCTGGGAAAGAAAATGTATTGGCAGATTGTTTATCTAGATTGAGGAGTGAGGAAGGACTTAAAGAGAAGTGTGAAGATAAAGAAATTTAAATGGTATTTGTCAACATGGATGGCATAGTTTCCAAAGAGGAATGGCTAGATGAGCTCTGTGTAAGGATGAGAAATTAACATTGATAAAAGCATATGTTCAGTAAGGTGTGTGGCCCAGAAAATCGGAGTTGGAAAATGGTTTGGAATCATTTTGGGAAGTTAGAAATGAACTAAGCGTGGTGGAGAACTTTGTGTTTGGATGGGAACAGGCAGTTGTTCCAGAGTCTTTGCGCAACAGGGTGGTTAATTTAGCACACATGGGACATATAGGCATTACCAAAACGAAGGGTATCTTAAGAAATTATTACTGGTGGCCTGGCTTTGATAAAGACATTGAGAGGAGACTATTGGATTGTGCCATGTGCAGGAAAGTAGGAAAAGGTGAGGTTGCTAAACAACAGCCGATGGTGGAAGTTAAGGTACCTAATGGAGTCTGGAAAGATGTGGCTGGGTCCGGTTGAGTTAGGGTATGGACGTTGGAAATTTGTTGTGGTAATTATAGACCTATTTTTACGTTAGTGCGAATTTGGTGTGGTTAGAGATATATCGGGGGAAACTATGGTGAAAATATTACAGAAAATATTCTCAAGGGAAGGTATTCCAGAAAGTGTGTTGACGGATAATGGACCGCAATTTACGGGTGGTTGTTTCAAGGTATATTTGAGTGAATGTGGAATCAACCACAAGAAAACATCTCTATATCATCCAGAGACAAATGGGTGTGTGGAGAGGATGAACAGGTGAGAGATGCGTGATGATAAAGTTATACCATTAATGTTATATAGTTATTTCTTAAGTCTATACATACATAGCAAATGTTCCCATAATAAAATGGTTTGAACGGTAAATGGAAAGGAAAAGAGGGAGATGTGTTATATAGTTGTATTACTTAAGTTTATACAGATATGGAAAACATTATATTGCATTGATGTAGGCACGTCATAGATGTAGTGCACAGTAACTTAGTTAGATGGGGAAGTTATACATGCTGCCTGAAGAAACAACGTTCTTAGGGATTGTGATGTACTTGCTATGTGTACTAAACATTCTGCGTTTGTTCGTTGGTGAAAGGCATTCATACGGTAACACCCTCTAAGCTGGAGGTCCTTGTTTATGCTGTTGTTCTTAATAAAGCCCATTTTTATGTATCCTGAGCAGTCTGAAGTGTGTGTCTTAACAGTTAGTACTACATTAGCTGTCTCTTATCTGTAATATAACCCTCGAACTACCTCTAAATAAGTACAATAATGATGTGATCTAGCACCTTGAAGCCTCTTCTTTGTGCTGGATGGAATTACTAATAATGGTCACAGAGCAAATAATCGGACAGACCGAAGGAACGTTGCAAAATGCTACTTTATTCTCAATGAAAGAAGGCAAGGAGAAATACACCTATCAAAGTAGATGCTCGTTTTTTCACATCAAGTTTTTCTTGCAAGGAGTTTATATAGTTTTATGTCCGTCATTCGTGGCATCATCCTACGTGGCATTTCACAAAAACCTAACACCGGGAGAGATTGGATTTGGGGAACATGTCTACTCATAGAATAACATAAGTGTTAATATCTAATTGGCTGCCCCTTGTCTTCTATGTATGTCACACTGATTATAGCAAAGAATAGGGCAGCAGACTACTAACTGCAACATTGTATATGAAAGTGCATGGCAGGCCCCTTTTGATTGGTTGGCACCCCTATCCAACCTTGGACCTTCGACTCATTTAGCAGCATGTGAACAAAGTGAAATCTAGGTGTTCAAGTTGAGTCAATTGGTTCCCCAATTAGTCCACCATATGTCATCAACCGGTTCCTTAGCCAAGCTCTATCGTTTGTATTTGACCTCGTAGTCTGCTCACTGTTCTGGAACATTCAAGGGAGTGTGAGTACACCACTATCTTAACTCCAACTACTAATGAATAGCATTTGTTTTTTAATTCTTCATCACGTGTCAGGAGACCACGATTTTGTCTATTTCTGCCTCCTAATTTCTGTTATTTGATTTAATTAACCAGGGTGTCATTACCCACACTTGCCTTTAGAGAACTTGCTCACTCCATGCCTCATAGACTTTTGTCTTCGTGGTTTGCCCAATACTTGGCATCAGAAAATGCCCTTGCCCTCCGAATCTTAGCAGAAATATTTCTCATACATGAGTTCTTTTGCAAACTTTCTTCAGTCTGATTTTTCTCTCCAATGCCACTCCTAATATCATTCATTATTGTCAATCCAATAGATTTCTTGGCAGTTTTCTGGCATTGTCCCAAGATGATCCTTAAAATGCAGAATCCTAGCAACACCAACACTAGTATTGCTGCAAGTAGTTTAAAAGCATTTGCCAACCAAGATGGAACACATGAAAACAGGTATGAGACCCAATCATCTCCTGCCGTCTCATCAGCTATGTCTTCCATTTTTGTATGCAGGGTCGTTAACAACATTATTGCCCCTGTCAGGGTCTCATTTTCATCCTCATGATTGAACGTAGGGCCCTTTGGGCAGTGTGCATGCAGTGCATTGGACAACGTATGGCCACCTCTAGTGCAAGTCATCACCAACACTATTAAGTACATGGTATTTCATAGGCTCTCAAAGTATAAGGCCCTTCGTTATAAGGCCCTCTATAATTGGGTGGCACGCTTGTGCCAGTCTAGAACATTCGGCTCACTTAGCAGCAGGTACGCTCAAACCCAGGTGCCAGGAGGTAGACTTGACTGTACCTCCCCACCTCCGTTCTTCTTGCAAGTTTATTTCTATCGGCCGCTCTCCACAGGAAACTCTGCGATCTTCCAGCTAATGGCAGAGGATGGCCGATCACCCGAAAATCTGGAGACAAGCTGGTTTGGATCTTGAAACCATCCACACCTCCACCACGTGAACTTAGGGCCTTTTAGTAACGTGCATGCAATGGATGGGCTCACAGAATAACTCTGAATCCAAATAACAGAACCAACTCAGGAAGAGGGCAAAGTACTGTTTTATTATCAATCATATAAAACAGGGAGTTACATCAGACATCAACGGACGTTTGGTCTATTTCTCTCAGCAATCTTTTCACAAAACATAGACTTTATACAAAAAATACGTCAGAGGTGGCGTCATATTAATTGGCAAATAATGAAAAACCAACTAAGAATCGTGATAGGCTTAAGGGGAACATCTAAGCATACATTACATAGGAACTGGGATTGTGATTGGCTGCCCAATGTCAAGTGAACAATACATGCCTACCTCTAAAACAAGTCATCTTCAAAGCCATTAAGTACACAGTTTTAAATTGGTCTTCAAACTATAAGGTCCTTTCTTATACGGACCTCTACAATTGGTTGGCATGCTTGTGCCATTTCTAGAACATTTGGTTCACTTAGCAGCACGTAAGCCCTGACCCAGGTGTAAGGAGGTGGGCCTGACTCTATCTCCCCACCCAATTAGTCCAACATCTCTCATTGCCCATGCCTTCTGCCATGACGATTGTCTTTAAACTTGGCCTTGCAAAGTATCATTGTCTCTGTGAATAGATGGGAGTGCAGGCACTCACTATCGCTGTTCTAGGACTCCAAGTTCAACTCTATTTTCGTCCTTGCCTCACGTGACAAGAGACCACGATTTGGACCATTTTGCAGGTTTTAAATGTCTTAAATGAATAAAACTCTTGGTGTTCTTTCTCTGCACCTTACCAACAGATGATTCATCCTTCACACGTTCACATCTTTCAAGAATGGAGAGCTGACCTTGGCTGTTTCAGTTTTCATACTAGGCCAGACAGCCATGCAGCTCCACGATTTCAGCTTATTCTTGCTGCAACACAATTCTCCCTTTCCTCTTCATGGATCCTGGCTTAATATAATTCATGATACCGATGTCCAGCTTCTATACATTGGCGGCTTTGCCTGCATTCTGTTACAGCCGACTTCTATGGAGACTTAGCCTACTTTGCATTTCAACGTCTTTACAATTATTGAGCGGTTAATTCTCTGCAGCACTACATGCATGTGTAATCTTCTTTTATCGTATTTAAAAGTTCACTTGACTCTTTACTACGTCATTAGTTTCTGTAGGATCCATGCATCCTCTTCAGTCAGTATCTCTGGAAGTCACACATGTCTCTTGTGACATCACTTGCTTCTCTCTTTGCTCTTTTTTATATTCCTTCAGGGAGGTTCCTCCCTCAGATTGTCGTCTTTTTCGGGGATACATTCGATAGGGTTGTCTTAATGGGTATCTTCTTTCGAATATACGCTGCCATATTTGCACAACTGCTGGTGTCAACACGGCATGATCTCAGACTTCCAACATATAGGAGGTAGGGGGGAGTGATTTCCTGCAGAGGAAAGCAACTTCTGCTCTACACATACGTGGCTCAGCTCAAGTACCTCTGCATCGACTCGCCCTCAACCGACTAGTACGCCTTCCATCCACAAGGCACATGCGTGGACTGGAATTTCGTCAAAGAAGGACCTGCCAACCGTATCTTCGTAAACGTGTTTTGTTGCGTGCCATTCTCCACAAGAAGCTCAGTGGTCTTCTGGATAGTGGTGGGAACTGTCAACCGACCGGAGGTCTGGATCTGGGCCTAGGTTGATTAGACCAGAATCATCCGCACCGCTATCAAAATGTGCTCTAGCACCTTGAAGCGTCTCTTGTGCTAGATGGGATTACCAATAAAGATCTCAGACCAAATAACCAGACTGACTCAAAGAAAATGGCAAAGTACTACTTTATTCTCAATTTAATAAAGCAGAGTCAACTGCCAAACATCTGATTGACGCTTGCACATTCAAACACAAACTTTATTACAGAGGTGTTATACCCCAATATACGCCATCTATGATATCCTACATGGCAAACTGTAAAACCTATTGATGGAAGGTATTGGTTAGGGGGAACATAGCTACTTATAGAATACATATGGGTTAGTTCTTCATTGGCTGTCTCTTATCTGTAAAACATGATTCGAACTACCTATAAATACGTATAATACTGATTATAGCAGACAAAATAGCAATAGATTGGTCTATGCAACATTGTATAACAGTTTGCCCCATAGACCCACTGATTGGTTGGCATCTCAAGCAACTTTTGACATTCGGCTCGACTAGCAGCACGTAAGAAAAACGAAACCCAGGTGTTTGAGTCACGTCAGATTACTCCCCACTTTCCCAATTAGTCCATCATCTCTCATCAGACCAGTCATGAGTCAACGTTTCCCATTTGTAGTTGACCTTGTAGACTGCTCTCTGTTCTGGGACATTCAAGGGAGTGTAAGCACATCACTTCATCCACAGCTTAATGAATAGCCCTTGTTTTCGACTTCTAGATTACGTGTGAGAAGACTGCAAATTTGTCCATTTCGACATCCTATTTACTGCTATTTGATTTAATTGTGCTGGGTGTCATTGCTCCTCTAGAGACTTGCTCAATCCATCTTGTAGGAGCCTTATTCATTGTTAATTGTCCAATTATTTAGCTCTTGCAACATGTTTTCTTCTTCTTTATTCTAAGAGAACTATGTCTAACGTCCATGGCTTTTCCGTTCGCCTCCCTTTGTGCTTTGCAGCTATTCCTTGAAATAGCATCCCTGATCCCCGGCCAACACAGACTCCTCTTTGTTTTGCACACCAACCTAATTCTCCAACGTCTCCTGGCTCTGCAGCCCTGGTCTGTTTCTGAGGTATCTGAATTGAATCTTTGCACGAGCCAGTGCCCGTTTTTCTATCATGGCCGCCCTTGCCAGGTTATATTTTCCTCTATAGCAAGCTTCTATGTGTCTCATCTACCTTGCGTTTCTGCGTAATTACATGTATTGGTCAACAAGTTACTTCATTCTTCTTTGTGTATTGTTGGGTGTCCTGACCCACGTTTAAGCTATCATGCTACAACATTTGGTGCTGTGGGCTTAGAAAAGTCAAGATGGCGGAAAACCCACATGTGCGCCGAAATCCAGGAAAGCTGCGCAGTTTGTGCGCACACCGAAATGGTTGCCTCACTTGCCACCCACCAGTGCGAGAATGAAAGGCCGGGTTGCCATGAGGGAAATGGGTTGCCAAAGGAAAAACAGTAGCGCCGGTTAGCTTCAAAGCGCTTTAAAATCACCATTGGACTACCCGCACAGTAGTCTGAAACCATTGGGAATGGCAATGCTGATTGCCAAATGCAACCTAGAATTGTTGGGAATTCATTTTCTTAAATCCCAAAAATGTGTGCAGTACCAGTACTCACCACTATCCAAAAGCCGGCATTTTAAAACAACACCAGATTTTACTTTTTGCAAAACTGAATAAATGAACCCAAAACAGGCCAAAGAAAGACTTACTGAGAGGTGGATACAATCTAAAGTTATATTCTGAAGTGACTTGAAGGTTTATAACAAAACTGGCTGAGCCATGGAGTCAGCAGTTTAAGTTGCACTGGATTTAAAGACACTAAAATCGAAAATGTTTAGATTAAATGAGTGACCTATGTTTGGTGTCACATGCCTTTGTAACTGTTGAAATCTCATAGTTTTGCATTTAGAATCAGCATTCTAGCTGCATGTGTAAAATTGCAAGTTAATTTAAAAAGCAACAAAAAAAAAACATGACAGTTAGCTGAAAGTCTGGCTTAAGGAATTGGATTTTGCTTGACAACTACCCCCATCAGGAGTGAAACTTGAGTCACAGCTGTGTTCCCAGGCCTAGCTGCCCTTTTGCTGCTCACACTAAGGATATGCCATCTATCTGATAATTGAATTACCTGTGCTCTAGAGGAGCTCTGAACAAAGCCTGTCTTGACTCATGCAAAGGTTTTATTACAGCGGTCGTAAAATGTAGCTTCCTCTTGGCAGAAGCTGGGAGGAGCACTGCCTGTGAGAGCAAGCTGGCTTGGCAGAACTGGAAAAAACAGTATTTCTACCTTGTGCTGAGAGGAAACCACACCCCTTTGGAGCCAGAACATAACTTTAAAAAGATGGATCACTCATAGTACGGACATGTGAAAATTTTATAAATGACACCATAATTCTTGTGATTTTTCTGCCCACATTTTAAGAGGTTTTTCGACCCGGTGGCATGTTCAGGGGGGTTTTAGCGGAAAAGAGGATATTACTCTAAATGTATGCATGTTAAAAATCTGAAACTTCATCAGTTAATGTCCATACTCCCTGCACACATGTATGTAAAGTTGGGTCAATGTCAGAAATTGAAAAATCAGTTAAAAAGTCAATTATGTGCCATTTCTGAATGCAAGGTCTTAGAAACAGCAGATTTGGACAGAGACCTGGCTAAATTCAGCCACACCATGTATATGTAATTTCAAGCAACTGTGTATTGTGAAATATGTCTTTTATTATCAAATATAGAATGTGTGCAATCTGACAGGGGAGTGTCCTATCTGCAAGCCATAAAATGACATCCCTCTGACTCACAGTTCATTCCCCAATCAAATGAGAAATGGAAGTTTGACCAATTAGAAGCTGAGAGAGAGGTAGGGTCAGTGATGCTAGAACACACCCACATTCTAAACACATAAAAGCAGACAGACAGGACAGATAGGGACCTTCAATTCCATCTGCAGCGGGACGCTCTGCCGAAAAAATCCATACTTACCTCCATCAATCTTCAAAGAGCCAACACTTAGACTCCAAGATAAACAGAGACTTCAGAACCTTAACCAAAAAGGCCACTGCCAGCAAGAGTATTTGTCAGCAGGCCTCAAAATATTTTTGCAACTGAACTCTTCAGACAGCCGGGCGAGCCGTCTGAATTTTGCCAAGAACTTTTGCAAGAACCCGGTGACAGAAATATCCAAAGAGAAGGCAGGACCCGACCCAGAGAACCGGTGCCTAGCAGAGACCAGGCCATTGTATCCAGAGTGCTGACCCCGATGCTGTGAGCAGTTCCAGAGGCCAGGCGCTGTGAGCAGAACCCGGGAAGACCTGACCAGACTGAAGTCCGTGACCAAGTCGCTTTCCGGTTCAAAATCTCTTGTGAGTACTCAGCAAAACTCAGAACACATCTCTTAGTTAAAATAATATAATTCAATCTATTTAATCTAAGTAGAACTGCCTCCTAACTGTCACCTGTCATTTGTAAAGCTGTCACTTGTCATTTTCTAGTTGCAAGCTGCACGTGTCATTTTGAGCTTTTAAAATTTCAAATCTGAAAAACGACCTTCACAAAATCGCTCATATCTCCGCAACCGTTTGTGCTAGAGACTTGCAATAACTTTCATCTGAATGGTTAGAATCGTGGCTTTCCTACGAACCTAGAACCGTATTCCTACCCCCTATAGTTTTACCGCAATCGCGGAACACGCATCCGCATATTTTACCGCGATTTGCAAATTTCTCCACATGTAAAAACAGCTGCTGCTTGCCTTCCATTTGCCAAAAACTTCGTTTACCTGCTAGTTACTACTAAAGCACTGTTAAGGTGATCCTGAATTCATAGAGAGTAGCTATCCCTCAACCTGAACCTCTGAAAGGGAATTAAAAGCATTTTAGCATATTTTTTAATTCATTGCCAGCACATATCAAAGCAATTTGGGCCTGTGTTTTCAAACTTCTGTAGTCTAAGCTTGCTGGGGTGAACTGTGTGTTTTCCTTCCATTTCCTTGCCTTGCATCAAGGGGGGGAGGGGATTGCCAGAGAAAAGTGATTACATTGTTTTGTTGAAATCATATTGAGTATTTCTATACTGCATTTCATTCATTCAACCTTGCATCCATTTGAACTCTATAAAGCATTTTGTACCACCTTCTTCTTTTGTTCCTATTCACCTGTGTGCTACCTTATCCATTTCATGTCAACTCCTTATTGATTATAGAGAAGCGTGTTAGTGCCAGATTCTCAGTTGTTAATCTTTATCATATCAGATTAAGTGTGCTATTCAATTATTAATTTATTATAAAGCGTGATATATATATATTGTTTAAATTATCAATTAAACCTTTAAGCTTGCAAAACAGAACTACTTCTTGGCTCAGTGGGGTCAGGGGGATTCCAAGAGAGGGGTGTTATATAGGGGTAGTCATCCAGAACGCATGAACTGGACATAAAGAGATATCAATAAGGGTTTTCATTCAGTATTCTAGACTAGGCGTTAACTTAGCTGTAGTGCTGAATTGAATCCTCTTACAAATTGGGGGCTCGAGCCGAGACGTTGGGTTAGATTTACCACTTGTGCAGCTTAATACAGTGTGCGAACTGACGGGATACATACATCCGGTCGGATCACCACGCTGCATTACGCTGTGAAGCATTCCTCAAAAGGGACACTCCAAGAAAAGTTCTGTTCTGCAAAAATAAAATACAAACTTCTGTAAGTCAGGACAGAGACCAATCTCTAGAATGACGACCTTAGTAGACATGAAAATAGCCAGAGAGCACCTCTTGCATAAGCTATTTGTGAGAGGTGAATGGACCGAACAGGGCCAGGATGTGTGGTTGCAGGCCATCACACAACAGGTCACTGAAACAGGGTCAGATATATATAGAGATCAGGGTCCCTTACATGTGGCCCTGAGTGAACTATATATGGCTCCTAAAGCCAAAGAGGAACACAATAAGATTGCCAGGATAGCAGCATACCTGTACCTATATATGGGAGACATGCAGGATAGATGTGCTGAAAGCCAAAATCTGGCAAATAGGCAACAGATGGCATTATAGAAGGCCCAATCTGATCTGGACTCTTCTGAGCAGAGGCTGCAGAGGAGCCAGGAGGCAGAAAATGATAGTAGGCAATATATCATTAAAATAAAAGAGGATATGGGCATCCTACAACAGGAAAAGACAGACCAGGATACCCGATTTCTGGCCCTGCAGAAGGAGCACCAAGACAGTTTGGACTCCTTACTGCAGAACCAGAAAAAGCTGGAGCAACAGATCAATTTCAACAAGGCATGCACAGAGCAGGTAGCCACCCTGCAAATCCAACTAGACAGAGAGAAAGAGGAGAGCAATAAACTGATTCTGAAAGACCTGGATACCCAGGCAGAGTTTGATGAGGAGCGCCAAAAAGCTGGTGCCCTTCAAAGGCAAAGGGACGACCTGGCGGCACAAATGCAGGCTCTTAGTCAGGAAAGAGACGCCATAGGCCAGGAAGTCTGCCACTTAAAAAAGGAAATTGAAGAAAATCACCTGGCCCTCCAGGGGCTGGGTGATCTCCAAAAAGAAAACCAGAACTTGGTAGAGCACACCAGAAGGGTGGAAGATGCTCTAGCAAGAAAGGAGCAGGCCAATAGGGACATTGCCCAGGAGGTAAACCTCCTGCAGCAAAGACTGGCCCAGTTCTCCAGGACCAACCAGGAAGCACAGAGGGAGAATGAGGCCCTCTGTCAACACAATGATAGGCTCCAGCAACAGGTAGCGATGCAGGAGAAACTGATAGAGTCGAGTAAGGCCTTAACAGAGGAACTGAAGGCACAAATGCAGGCTCTTGCATTGCAACAGGGAGCAGGGGCGGATAGAGATGAGGTTCGCTGGGAAATGGAAACTCCGGAGCATAACCTCAGGAGCCCTAGTACCAGAGGCCCTCATACCTCTCAGTCCCTGGACTCTGCCACCCCCATGTCCCCTGGTGCACATGAGCACAGGGATGGCAGATTACTATCCAGCTAAACGTATGGGGCTCATAGGCCAGTACCACTCAGGAATGGAGGGGTGGGCATCCGGGTATGGGCACCCAAGTACAGTACAGTTCAGTGGGGAACCCCAGGAGAGTAGGCCCATTAAGGGCATCCTGAAAACCTCTGCCCAGTTAGGTCAGTGGAGGGGGTACCCATCAAATCCTGGCAGCAAGGAGGAATCTGAAGACTCCTCTGAACTGCGCAGGACACAGGAGACCAGGTCCCCACATTCTGCCAGCCATTCCCAGGCTCGCAGAATCCGGGAAAACCTGGAAGATCAGACGGGAACCTCTGGGAGCAGTGCCTCTGAGTCCGAGGATGAATGGACAAGGGTTACCCGAACCAAAAAGGCCAATAAGGCAAAAAGGGCCTTGCTTAAGGACCCCTTAAAGCAGATTAAGGCGATCAGGAGCGTCATCACGCCTTACCATAAGAACGCTAAGTATTCTGTTTGGGAGCACTTAGAGTTGTTTGAACAAATGATGGAGACTTTCCATTTGAAGGACAGCCAAAGCTGTATTCAATATGTAAAGTGGACATTCTCCCCGGAATACTCCAGTTTCTTTGCGGGGCTGGAGGACCAAAATCATTTAAGATGGTCCACATATAAGGCGGCCATCCTGAAACATTTTTCTGTTCACAGAAATCCTCAAGAGGCTCGCAAGGCAGCCTACAATTTGCAATGTGGGGAGGATCAGGCCCCACAAGAATTTGTGCAGGAGTTAAAGCGTGCTTTTGCACAGACCACAAGAAGGGTGCGCACAGATAGTAGAGAGTTCATAAATACGTTTTTCCATGCCTTGCCCAAATACATCATGACCCAGCTCGTGAGGGATTTTCACGAGAAAAGATCCTTAGATTGGGTCATTGAACAGGCTACCCGGATCTATGAGGTGCAGAAACCGATAGATAGCAAAAGTAATGCCCAGAAAAACCCCAAAGCCAACAGCACCCCTGCTGCTGCCAAGGTGGCAGAGGTAAAGGTCACCCCCGTTTTGGATTTGGAGATGGGGGGGCCTAAAAACCTACCTGCACCTAATAATGCTAGGCCCAGGAGGTCCTCGGGTCAGTCACAGACCGGGAGCCAAGGAGGCAGCCCCACAAATGGGGTCCCTCGCTCTCCTGATTATGTAAGTCCCCGTTACAAGGGAAATCGACCCATCCTGGGTTATGTGTGGACTCCTCCAGCCCAAGGGGGGGGATCCAGCCAAGCACCTAACCCAGGGAACTTCCCTCCAAGCTTCCCACAGGAGGGCAGAAATTTACCAAACCCTGGGCAGAACTTTTTCCCCAGATATCCACCCGACTTTCAGCCCCAAAACCATCCATCCTTCTTTCCCCAATTCCCTGAGCCCAGACCACTGAATCCGGGAGAGGGGAGGCCAAGGGTGGAGGGGTACCCAAATCTTCCCAACCCGGGGTATTACCAGAGGAGTGACAGCTACCCTTCCCGGGATCAGCCCAGGGGAGAAAACAGGGCCCCGTATCAGCCTGAGCGGGTTTCCCAGTTAGAGCGCCAGGTTCAAAACATGGCGCGGGATATGGGTCACATACTGAGGGCTCAGCAGAACCCTCAGATCAGCATGCCGGCGCAGAACGCACCCAACTCTGGACCTGGTGCTCCAGAACAATGACGGGGGCAGCACCCCGATAACTCACCGGTTCCCAGGGAGGAGGCACAAGGGGAAGGGGGGTGTAAAGCCTTGGAGGAAGCTTCCTTCCTCACTTGTAAACAGCCCCTGGAAACCCAGGAACCGGAAACAAAATCTCTTGCCCCTGAAAGTCTGCCTCCTAAGGAGCAGAGGGGGGTAGGAGAAACAAAAGACCCAAACAGACTCAATTTGAGGAGGAGGTACAGATCTTCCAATTTGAGGGAGAGGGATCCTCAGAGGATCCTGGGAAAAGGATCTTCTCCTTCAGAGAGGGGGGAACTCCTCCCAAAGAAAAATGGGTCCCTAGGGATGCAAATCCAGACTGGGGAGATGTGGAGACTGAGCTACCGCCGCCCACCATCTCATCCCAGAACCAACATCAAGAAAATCCCCTGGTTCGAACCCATCCTTGTGACTGCCTCCAAAAAGGGGGGGGCGGCCCAGAACCGGAGCCAGGGGAACCCACAATGGCTCTGATCTCCAGTTGCCAACTTTTTCTTTCAGATTCCCAAGACTCTCCACAGAATTCTGCCCAAATATCTTCGCTAGCAATGTCCAAAACCAGAAAGTTAGCCCACCAGTTGTCCAAAAATGTACATTACCTGTGCCCCCTTGAGGAGAAGGAGGGAAGATATTATGCCCCGGTACAAGTACAGGGGCAGGGTACAATCTCGGCACTGGTGGACACTGGATCTCAAGCTACCCTTCTGTCCAGAAGGGCCTTTGACGAACTGAATGCAGGAAGGGGAGAGAATTACCAAATTCCTCTCACCTCTCTTCCGGGACAACTACAGAACTTTGACGGGAAGGAAATTCCCGTTGAGGGGACTGCAGACTTGGACATTAAAATTGGGCGACATAAGTTGAAACACCCGGTCATAGTTGTGACCCCGGAGGGCACCCCTTGTTTACTAGGGAATGACCTCCTGAGAAGGTTGTCACCCCTAATAGATTGTGTAAACAAGGTCCTCTGGACCCAGACTAGCCGACCAATAAAATTAAAACAGAGTGTCAACCATGTTAGTTTAAACGGCACGTGCCACATGGTTGAACAAAAATCTGACCAAGTAGAATTTCACTTCCAGAACAACCAGATTCCAGACGTGACAGTAATAGCAGTAGGACAACAGACTGGTGATGGGGGGTCCTCTCTATTTCTGAAAATCAACCTTCCTTCCAGTTTAAGGTGGTATTCCACGCTGGAAGGAAACACTCTGAAATTCTATACCAATCCACAATCTGAAACTCCCACTCCTATGGTCCAGAAAGATGTGAAATCAGCTCAGAGCCTGGCTGATATTCGGCAAATTGGAGAGCAGTTGTTCATCCCTGTTCAGTTAAATGATGGGAAGGACTCTGTTCTCGCTCGAGTGTGTGTGAACAACGGTAAGAGCTTCATCAGCGAAGCCATGTTCCGCCAACTCCCAAGAGATATCAATAAGGGTTTTCATTCAGTATTCTAGACTAGGCGTTAACTTAGCTGTAGTGCTGAATTGAATCCTCTTACAGTATATGATTACTTTATTGTTTCGTACATGTTTCTCTTACCACTTCAGTTACAAAGTTAATCTTCAGTATTTTCATATCATTTCACATCTTTCTGGACTATAGGAGTGGGAGTTTCTGATTGTGGATTAGTATAGAATTTCAGAGTGTTTCCTTCCAGCGTGGAATGCCACTTTAGACTGGAAGGAAGGTTGATTTTCAGAAATAGAGAGGACCCCCCATCACCAGTCTGTTGTCCTACTGCTATTACTGTCACGTCTGGAATCTGGTTGTTCTGGAAGTGAAAATCTACTTGGTCAGATTTTTGTTCAACCATGTGGCACGTGCCGTTTAAACTAACATGGTTGACACTCTGTTTTAATTTCATTGGTCGGCTAGTCTGGGTCCAGAGGACCTTGTTTACGCAATCTATTAGGGGTGACAACCTTCTCAGGAGGTCATTCCCTAGTAAACAAGGGGTGCCCTCTGGGGTCACAACTATGACCGGGTGTTTCAACTTGTGTCGCCCGATCTTAATGTCCAAGTCTGCAGTCCCCTCAACGGGAATTTCCTTCCTGTCAAAGTTCTGCAGTTGTCCAGGAAGAGAGGTGAGAGGAATTTGGTAATTCTCTCCCCTTCCTGCATTCAGTTCGTCAAAGGCCCTTCTGGACAGAAGGGTAGCTTGAGATCCAGTGTCCACCAGTGCCGATATTGTACCCTGCCCCTGTACTTGTACCGGGGCATAATATCTTCCCTCCTTCTCCTCAAGGGGGCACAGATAATGTACATTTTTGGACAACTGGTGGGCTAATTTTCTGGTTTTGGACATCGCGAGAGAAGAATTTTGGGCAGAATTCTGTGGAGAGCCTTGGGAATCTGAAAGAAAAAGTTGGCAACTGGAGATCAGAGCCATTGTGGGTTCCCCTGGTTCCGGTTCTGGGCCGCCCCCCCCTTTTTGGAGGCAGTCACCAGGATGGGTTTGAACCAGGGGGTTTTCTTGCTGTTGGTTCTGGGATGAGATGGTGGGCGGCGGTAGCTCAGTCTCGACATCTCCCCAGTCTGGATTTGCATCCCTAGGAACCCATTTTTCTTTGGGAGGAGTTCCCCCCTCTCTGAAGGAGAAGATCCTTTTCCCAGGATCCTCTGAGGATCCCTCTCCCTCAAATTGGAAGATCTGTACCTCCTCCTCAAACTGAGTCTGTTTGGGTCTTTTGTTTCTCCTACCCCCCCTCTGCTCCTTAGGAGGCAGACTTTCAGGGGAAGAGATTTTGTTTCCGGTTCCTGGGTTTCCAGGGGCTGTTTACAAGTGAGGAAGGAAGCTTCCTCCAAGGCTTTACACCCACCTTCCCTTTGTGCCTCCTCCCTGGGAACCGGTGAGTTATCGGGGTGCTGCCCCCGTCATTGTTCTGGAGCACCAGGTCCAGAGTTGGGTGCGTTCTGCCCCGGCACGCCCATCTGAGGGTTCTGCTGAGCCCTCAGTATGTGACCCAGATCCCGCGCCATGTTTTGAACCTGGCGCTCTAACTGGGAAACCCGCTCAGTCTGATACGGGGCCCTGTTTTCTCCCCTGGGCTGATCCCGGGAAGGGTAGCTGTCCCTCCTTTGGTAATACCCCGGGTTGGGAAGATTTGGGTACCCCTCCACCCTTGGCCTCCCCTCTCCCGGATTCAGTGGTCTGGGCTCAGGGAATTGGGGAAAGAAGGAGGGATGGTTTTGGGGCTGAAAGTCGGGTGGATACCTGGGGAAAAAGTTCTGCCCAGGGTTTGGTAAATTTCTGCCCTCCTGTGGGAAGTTTGGAGGGAAGTTCCCTGGGTTCGGTGCTCGGTTGGATCCCCCCCCTTGGGCTGGGGGAGTCCACACATAACCCAGGATTGGACTGTTACCTTTGTAGCGAGGACTTACATAGTCAGGAGAGCGAGGGACCCCATTGGGGCTGCCTCCCTGGCTCCCTGTCTGTGACTGGCCCGAGGACCTTCTGGGCCTAGCATTATTAGGTGCAGGTAGGTTTTTAGGCCCCCCCATCTCCAAATCCAAAACGGGGGTGACCTTTACCTCTGCCACCTTGGCAGCAGCAGGGGTGCTGTTGGCTTTGGGGTTTTTCTGGGCATTACTTTTGCTATCTACCGGTTTCTGCACCTCATAGATCCGGGTAGCCTGTTCAATGACCCAGTCTAAAGATCTTTTCTCGTGAAAATCCCTCACGAGCTGGGTCATGATATATTTGGGCAAGGCATGGAAAAACGTATTAATAAATTCTCTGCTATCCGTGCGCACCCTTCTTGTGGTCTGTGCAAAAGCACACTTTAACTCCTGCACAAATTCTTGTGGGGCCTGATCCTCCCCACATTGCAAATTGTAGGCTGCCTTGCGAGCCTCTTGAGGATTTCTGTGAACAGAAAAATGTTTCAGGATGGCCGCCTTATAGGTGGACCATCTTAAATGATTTTGGTCCTCCAGCCCCGCAAAGAAACTGGAGTATTCCGGGGAGAAGGTCCACTTTACATATTGAATACAGCTTTGGCTGTCCTTCAAATGGAAAGTCTCCATCATTTGCTCAAACAGCTCTAAGTGCTCCCAAACAGAATACTTAGCGTTCTTATGGTAAGGCGTGATGACGCTCCTGATTGCTTTAATCTGTTTTAAGGGGTCCTTTAGCAAGGCCCTTTTTGCCTTATTGGCCTTTTTAGTTCGGGTAACCCTTGTCCATTCGTCCTCGGACTCAGAGGCACTGCTCCCGGAGGTTCCCGTCTGTTCTTCCAGGTTTTCCCGGATTCTGCGAGCCTGGGAATGGCTGGCAGAATGTGGGGACCTGGTCTCCTGTGTCCTGCGCAGTTCAGAGGAGTCTTCAGATTCCTCCTTGCTGCCAGGATTTGATGGGTACCCCCTCCACTGACCTAACTGGGCAGAGGTTTTCAGGATGCCCTTAATGGGCCTACTCTCCTGGGGTTCCCCACTGAACTGTACTGTACTTGGGTGCCCATACCCGGATGCCCACCCCTCCATTCCTGGGTGGTACTGGCCTATGAGCCCCATGCTTCTGGCTGGATAGTAATCTGCCATCCCTGTGGTCCTGTGCTCACGTGCGCCAGGGGACATGGGGTGGCAGAGTCCAGGGACTGAGAGGTATGAGGGCCTCTGGTACTAGGGCTCCTGAGGTTATGCTCCGGAGTTTCCATTTCCCAGCGAACCTCATCTCTATCCGCCTCTGCTCCCTGTTGCAATGCAAGAGCCTGCATTTGTGCCTTCAGTTCCTCAGTTAAGGCCTTACTGGACTCTATCAGTCTCTCCTGCATCGCTACCTGTTGCTGGAGCCTCTCATTGTGCTGGCAGAGAGCCTCATTTTCCCTCTGTGCTTCCTGGTTGGTCCTGGAGAACTGGGCCAGTCTTTGCTGCAGGAGGGTTACCTCCTGAGCTGTGTCCCTATTGGCCTGCTCCTTTCTTGCTAGAGCATCCTCCACCCTCCTGGTGTGCTCTAACAAGTTCTGGTGTTCTTTTTGGAGGTCACCCAGTCCCTGGTGGGCCAGGTGATTTTCTTCCATTTTCCTTTTTAAGTGGCAGACTTCTTGGCCTAAAGTGTCTCTTTCCTGACTAAGAGCCTGCATCTGCGCCGCCAGGTCGTCCCTTTGCCTTTGGAAGGCGCCGGCTTTCTGGCGCTCCTGATCAAACTCTGCCTGGGTATCCAGGTCTTTCAGGATCAGTTTATTGCTCTCCTCTTTCTCTCTGTCTAGTTGGATTTGCAGGGTGGCTACCTGCTCTGTGCATGCCCTGTTGAAATTGATCTGTTGCTCCAGCTTTTTCTGGCTCTGCAGTAGGGAGTTCAAACTGTCTTGGTGCTCCTTCTGCAAGGCCAGAAATCTGGTATCCTGGTCTGTCTTTTCCTGTTGTAGGATGCCCATATCCTCTTTTATTTTAATGATATATTGCCTGCTATCATTTTCTGACTCCTGGCTCCTCTGCAGCCTCTGCTCAGAAGAGGCCAGATCAGATTGGACCTTCTCTAACGCCATCTGTTGCCTATTTGCCAGATTTTGGCTTTCAGCACATCTATCCTGCATGTCTCCCATATATAGGTACAGGTATGCCGCTATCCTAACAATCTTGTCGTGTTCATCTTTGGCCTTAGGGGCCATGTATAGTTCACTCAGGGCCACATGTAATGGACCCTGATCTCTATATATATCTGACCCTGTTTCAGTGACCTGTTGCGTGATGGCCTGCAACCAGACTGTTTGGTCCTGGTGAGTCCACTCACCTCTCACAAATAACTTATGTAAGAAGTGCTCTCTGGCTATTTTCATGTCTACTAAGGTCGTCATTCTAGAGATTGGTCTCTGTCCTGACTTACAGAAGTTAGTATTTTATTTTTGCAGAACAGAACTTTTCTTGGAGTGTCCCTTTAAGGAGTGCTTTACAGCGTAACACAGCGTGGTGATCCGACCGGATATGTGTATCTGGTCAGCTGGCACGCTGTATTAATCTGCACCAGTGGTATTCTAACCCAACGTCCCGGACGAGCCCCCAATATGTAAGAGGATTCAATTCAACACTACAGCTAAGTCAACGCCTAGTCTATAATACTGAATGAAAACCCTTATTGATATATCTTTATGTCCAGTTCATGCGTTCTGGATGACTACCCCTATATAACACCCCTCTCTTGGAATCCCCCTGACCCCACTGAGCCGAGAAGTAGTTCTGTTTTGCAAGTTAAAAGGTTTATTTGATAATTTAAACAATAGATATATAGATCACACTTTATAATAAATTAATAATTGAATATCACACTTAATCTGATATGATAAATATTAACAACGGAGAATCTGGCACTAACACGCTTCTCTATAATCAATAAGGAGTTGACATGAAATGGATAAGGTAGCACACAGGTGAATAGGAACAAAAGAAGAAGGTGGTACAGAATGCTTTATGTAAGCTCAGGTGGATGCAATATTCAATGAATGCAGTACAGAAAATACTCAATATGACTTCAACCAAACAATGTAATCACTTTTCTCTGGCTATTCACTCCCCCCCTCTTTATGCAATGCAAGGAAATGGAAGGAAAACACACAGTTCTCAGAAATGCAATCAAATGTGATTCAGTTCACCCCAGCAAGCTTAGACTACAGAAGTTTGAAAACACAGGCAAAATGCTTTGATATGTGCTGGCAATTCAGTGAAAAGTATGCTAAAATGCTTTTGATTCCCTCTAGAGGTTCAGGGTGAGTGGTATCTAGTTAATATTAGCTCAGGCTCACTCTTGCAATGATTCAGGAATGATTAGCAGGTTAAACGAATTTCTGGCAAATGGAAGGCAAGCAGCAGCTGTTTTTACACGTGGAGAAATTTGCAAATCGCGGTAAAATTTGCGGATGCGCCGAGCGCTATTACAGAGGAACCGCAAGGACTATCACTATCGTTTTGGGGTCCTAGAAAAGCCTAGGATCACAGCTTCCAAATGAAAGTTACTGCAAGTCTCTAAGACACACGGTCGCGGAGATATGAGCGATTTTGTGAAGGTCGTTTTTGGTTTTGCAACTTTTAAACGCAACACTTTTTCAGCTTTAAAAATGATGGCAGAATAACACAATTGCTAAACTGCAGTTCTACTTAGATTAAAAATGGATTGAATTATATGATTTTAACTAAGAGATGTGTTCTGAGTTTTGCTGAGTACTCACAAGAGATTTTGAACCGGAAAGCGACTTGGTCACGGACTTCAGTCTGGTCAGGTCTTCCCGGGTTGCGCTCACAGCGCCTGGCCTCTGGAACTGCTCACAGCATCGGGGTCAGCACTCTGGATACAATGGCCTGGTCTCTGCTAGGCACCGGTTCTCTGGGTCGGGTCCTGCCTTCTCTTTGGATATTTCTGTCACCGGGTTCTTGGCAAAATTCAGACGGCGTCAGCCGGCTGTCTGAAGAGTTCAGTTGCAAAAAGATTTTTAGGCCTGTTGACAAATACTCTTGCTGGCAGTGGCCTTTTGGTTAAGGTTCTGTAGTCTCTGTTTATCTTGGAGTCTAAGTGTTGGCTCTTTGAAGTTTGATGGAGGTAGAGTATGGATTTTCCGGCAGAGCTTCCAGCGGCAGATGGAATTGAAGTCCCTATCTGTCCTGTCTGTCTGCTTTTATGTGTTTTGAGAGTGGGTGTGTGTGTTGGTCATAACTAAACTTGCCCCTCTCCCTTGTCATTGGTCAAATTTCCATTCCTCACTTGATTGGGGAAGGAACTGTGAGTCAGAGTGATGTCATTTTATGGCTTGCAGAGAGGACACTCCCCTGTCAGATTGCACACATTCTATATTTGATAACAAAAGACATATTTCACAGTTACACAGTTGCTTGAAATTACATATACATGGTGTGGCTGAATTTAGCCATGTCTCTGTCCAAATCTGCTCTTTCTAGGAGCTTGCATTCAGAAATGGCAGATAATTGACTTTTTAACTGATTTTTCAATTTCTGACATTGACCCCATTTTACACACATGTGCGCAGGGAGTATGGACATTAATTGATGAAGTTTCAGATTTTTAACATGCATACATTTAGAATAATATCCACTTTTCCGCTAAAACCCCCCTGAACATACCACTGGGTCCTACCACGTCTTAAACTGTGGGCAGAAAAATCACAAGAATTATGGTATCAATTAAATTATTTTGACAAGTCCACATTGTGAGTTATTCATCTTTTTCTAAAACCAGATTCTGGCTACAGAGGTGTGTCTTCCCAGGTCACATGGTGGAAATACTGGTTTTCCCACTCCCCCCAAGCCAGCTTCTGTCTCCAGTTTCTCCCCCTCCCAGTTTCTGCCAAGAGTAAGCCACTTTTACGACCCCTGCAATATAAGATTTGCTTGGGTCCGGAAAGGCCCATTGTTCAAGAGGAAGCCATTTATGATCCTCTCAATAAACCCTCTGCCTGGGTGAAGGGAGTTGCATTGTTCAATCTCCTGCAGAGCACAGGTAATTCAATTATCAGATAGATGGTATATCCTTAGTGTGGCCAGCAAAAGGCAGATAGGCCTGGGAACACAGCTGTGACTCAAGTTTCACTCCTGATGGGGGTAGCTGTCAAGCAAAATCAAGTTCCTTAAGCCAGACTTTCAGCTAACTGTCATGTTTTTTGTTGCTTTTTAAATTAACTTGCAATTTTACACATGCAGCTAGAATGCTGATTCTAAGTGCAAAACTATGACATTTCAACAGTTACAAAGGCATGTGACACCAAACATAGGTCACTCATTTAATCTAAACATTTTCGATTTTAGTGTCTTTAAATCCAGTGCAACTTAAACTGCTGACTCCATAGCAGTTTTGTTATAAGCATTGTTTTGGGCTCTTCATTTCCCAGATTTTGTAAGCACACAAAACTCCATTCTGCCAAATGTCTGCTGGTGTTCAGTGAATATTTTGCACATGTTGCAATGTTTGAAAATAGGCCTTTTGAGCCTGCCTTCAGAGAAACACAGGGTGGTTTTAAAACGCCGGCTTTTGGATAGTGGTGAGTACTGGTACTGCACCCATTTTTGGGATTTAAGAAATGAATTCCCCACAATTCTAGGTTGCATTTGGCAATCAGCATTGCCATTCCCAATGGTTTCAGACTACTGTGCGGGTAGTCCAATGGTGGTTTTAGGCAGTGCCCTTCTGTGCCCATAACATCGGCAAAAATGGGTGGCAGCCTATTCTTCATGCATTTCCCTGGGCATTTTCTTGGAAACTCTGGCCATCATGATGTTTTCAATACTGCACAGTTTTGAGGTAGGGCTCGCATGCATGGGTAAATACATCCCACAATTCAGACCTCTGTGTCACAATTTATTACACGGCACACGCAGGCCAGTGATCTCCTTCCCCAGAGGCGTCGCTAGGTGGGGTTTAAGAGGGCTATAGGCCCGGGTCTTTTGTTAGTAGCCCGGGATAAAAGCTCAGTGGCTACAACCAAAAAGGCTAGTTAGCCCCGAGTCCTGACAGTACCAACATTAGCGTAACCCCAGATTGTTTACAGACCTAGCAACACCCCTGATCCTCCCCCTACAATGAGGGTGGTGCACAATAAAAATGCTTTGATTTTTATACTACGGATCCTTTTGAGAAGACCTCCAACCCGTCTCGCACTCAACCTCCACAAACACTGCGTGTCACAATGGACTAGGACCAGGCTGGTGTGTATCAATAAGAGATTTACTACTTTATTATTTAATATTAAATTAGAATAAACAGCTTACATCAGCCACCAATGGTGTGGCAATACAAAGACAAATATCCGTTTTGGTCAAGCAGCACACTGAGATAACTCAAAATATACAGTACAAGAATTTACCTTTACTTTTTTCACCACCATCAGAGCACAGTCCAAATCACACCAAGAAAATGAATGCAGACAAACAGGAAGGTTCATGTGCGCCAAAAGATGCTAGGGTCCAAGCAACCCCTCCCTACCCTCCCATACCTCAAGTAGGCTGGTCAGTTTTGGAAGGAAGGCAGTGGCAAGGAGTGGGAACACAAGGGGAACATCGGATTTGGGATGTTGTTCACAGAAACAATAATTTCTTTTTAGAGCACAGTGGAAGAAAGGGGTTTTATTAATAAACACAACTGGTCTGGGAAAGAACAGAAGGGCTAAGTCAACGCCTAGTCTATAATACTGAATGAAAACAGACACACCTCTGTAGCCAGAATCTGGTTTTAGAAAAAGATGAATAACTCACAATGTGGACTTGTCAAAATAATTTAATTGATACCATAATTCTTGTGATTTTTCTGCCCACAGTTTAAGACGTGGTAGGACCCAGTGGTATGTTCAGGGGGGTTTTAGCGGAAAAGTGGATATTATTCTAAATGTATGCATGTTAAAAATCTGAAACTTCATCAATTAATGTCCATACTCCCTGCGCACATGTGTGTAAAATGGGGTCAATGTTATTGATATATCTTTATGTCCAGTTCATGCGTTCTGGATGACTACCCCTATATAACACCCCTCTCTTGGAATCCCCCTGACCCCACTGAGCCGAGAAGTAGTTCTGTTTTGCAAGTTAAAAGGTTTATTTGATAATTTAAACAATAGATATATAGATCACACTTTATAATAAATTAATAATTGAATATCACACTTAATCTGATATGATAAATATTAACAACGGAGAATCTGGCACTAACACGCTTCTCTATAATCAATAAGGAGTTGACATGAAATGGATAAGGTAGCACACAGGTGAATAGGAACAAAAGAAGAAGGTGGTACAGAATGCTTTATGTAAGCTCAGGTGGATGCAATATTCAATGAATGCAGTACAGAAAATACTCAATATGACTTCAACCAAACAATGTAATCACTTTTCTCTGGCTATTCACTCCCCCCCTCTTTATGCAATGCAAGGAAATGGAAGGAAAAACACACAGTTCTCAGAAATGCAATCAAATGTGATTCAGTTCACCCCAGCAAGCTTAGACTACAGAAGTTTGAAAACACAGGCACAATGCTTTGATATGTGCTGGCAATTCAGTGAAAAGTATGCTAAAATGCTTTTGATTCCCTCTAGAGGTTCAGGGTGAGTGGTATCTAGTTAATATTAGCTCAGGCTCACTCTTGCAATGATTCAGGAATGATTAGCAGGTTAAACGAATTTCTGGCAAATGGAAGGCAAGCAGCAGCTGTTTTAACACGTGGAGAAATTTGCAAATCGCGGTAAAATTCACGGATGCGCCGAGCGCTATTACAGAGGAACCGCAAGGACTATCACTATCGTTTTGGGGTCCTAGGAAAGCCTAGGATCTCAGCTTCCAAATGAAAGTTACTGCAAGTCTCTAAGACAAACGGTCGCGGAGATATGAGCGATTTTGTGAAGGTCGTTTTTGGTTTTGCAACTTTTAAACGCAACACTCTTTCAGCTTTAAAAATGATGGCAGAATAACACAATTGCTAAGCTGCAGTTCTACTTAGATTAAAAATGGATTGAATTATATGATTTTAACTAAGAGATGTGTTCTGAGTTTTGCTGAGTACTCACAAGAGATTTTGAACCGGAAAGCGACTTGGTCACGGACTTCAGTCTGGTCAGGTCTTCCCGGGTTCCGCTCACAGCGCCTGGCCTCTGGAACTGCTCACAGCATCGGGGTCAGCACTCTGGATACAATGGCCTGGTCTCTGCTAGGCACCGGTTCGCTGGGTCGGGTCCTGCCTTCTCTTTGGATATTTCTGTCACCGGGTTCTTGCAAAAGTTCTTGGCAAAATTCAGACGGCGTCAGCCGGCTGTCTGAAGAGTTCAGTTGCAAAAAGATTTTTAGGCCTGTTGACAAATACTCTTGCTGGCAGTGGCCTTTTGGTTAAGGTTCTGTAGTCTCTGTTTATCTTGGAGTCTAAGTGTTGGCTCTTTGAAGTTTGATGGAGGTAGAGTATGGATTTTCCGGCAGAGCTTCCAGCGGCAGATGGAATTGAAGGTCCCTATCTGTCCTGTCTGTCTGCTTTTATGTGTTTTGAGAGTGGGTGTGTGTGTTGGTCATAACTAAACTTGCCCCTCTCCCTTGTCATTGGTCAAATTTCCATTCCTCACTTGATTGGGGAAGGAACTGTGAGTCAGAGTGATGTCATTTTATGGCTTGCAGAGAGGACACTCCCCTGTCAGATTGCACACATTCTATATTTGATAACAAAAGACATATTTCACAGTTACACAGTTGCTTGAAATTACATATACATGGTGTGGCTGAATTTAGCCATGTCTCTGTCCAAATCTGCTCTTTCTAGGAGCTTGCATTCAGAAATGGCAGATAATTGACTTTTTAACTGATTTTTCAATTTCTGACATTGACCCCATTTTACACACATGTGCGCAGGGAGTATGGACATTAATTGATGAAGTTTCAGATTTTTAACATGCATACATTTAGAATAATATCCACTTTTCCGCTAAAACCCCCCTGAACATACCACCGGGTCCTACCACGTCTTAAACTGTGGGCAGAAAAATCACAAGAATTATGGTATCAATTAAATTATTTTGACAAGTCCACATTGTGAGTTATTCATCTTTTTCTAAAACCAGATTCTGGCTACAGAGATGTGTCTTCCCAGGTCACATGGTGGAAATACTGGTTTTCCCACTCCCCCCAAGCCAGCTTCTGTCTCCAGTTTCTCCCCCTCCCAGTTTCTGCCAAGAGTAAGCCACTTTTACGACCCCTGCAATATAAGATTTGCTTGGGTCCGGAAAGGCCCATTGTTCAAGAGGAAGCCATTTATGATCCTCTCAATAAACCCTCTGCCTGGGTGAAGGGAGTTGCATTGTTCAATCTCCTGCAGAGCACAGGTAATTCAATTATCAGATAGATGGTATATCCTTAGTGTGGCCAGCAAAAGGCAGATAGGCCTGGGAACACAGCTGTGACTCAAGTTTCACTCCTGATGGGGGTAGCTGTCAAGCAAAATCAAGTTCCTTAAGCCAGACTTTCAGCTAACTGTCATGTTTTTTGTTGCTTTTTAAATTAACTTGCAATTTTACACATGCAGCTAGAATGCTGATTCTAAGTGCAAAACTATGACATTTCAACAGTTACAAAGGCATGTGACACCAAACATAGGTCACTCATTTAATCTAAACATTTTCGATTTTAGTGTCTTTAAATCCAGTGCAACTTAAACTGCTGACTCCATAGCAGTTTTGTTATAAGCATTGTTTTGGGCTCTTCATTTCCCAGATTTTGTAAGCACACAAAACTCCAGTCTGCCAAATGTCTGCTGGTGTTCAGTGAATATTTTGCACATGTTGCAATGTTTGAAAATAGGCATTTTGAGCCTGCCTTCAGAGAAACACAGGGTGGTTTTAAAACGCCGGCTTTTGGATAGTGGTGAGTACTGGTACTGCACCCATTTTTGGGATTTAAGAAATGAATTCCCCACAATTCTAGGTTGCATTTGGCAATCAGCATTGCCATTCCCAATTGTTTCAGACTACTGTGCGGGTAGTCCAATGGTGGTTTTAGGCAGTGCCCTTCTGTGCCCATAACATCGGCAAAAATGGGTGGCAGCCTATTCTTCATGCATTTCCCTGGGCATTTTCTGGGAACCTCTGGCCATCATGATGTTTTCAATACTGCACAGTTTTGAGGTAGGGCTCGCATGCATGGGTAAATACATCCCACAAGCCCCCCTCTTGCGATGGCCATTCGGTTTCACTGATGGGATTCGCAAGACCTGGGATGTTTCCTCATCTTCTTCCAATAAATGGCACAGTTCAGCATCTTTTCCTCCATCCGGTCGGATTGATCGGTTCTCCTCGCCGGTCCTGATGGGAGTATTGGGCGGTCCACTGGGCCCATTGGATCTTCGTTCCCGGTCTCCGGATCGTCCTCCTTGGCCCGTCTCCAGATTTTCTTTCTCCTAGTACGACAAAGGAAGAGCGGCAATACCTACTCATAGACGTTTTTCCACCACTGTTGAGAAAGTGGGGCAGCATATGCATTTCATCATAATGAAACATTACATTCTTATTTTGATAAAAAACAGTATAACTAAGAGACAGTTTCATGCAAATCACAATATTTTAGAGACTAGATGTGGTATGTTTTATGATTGGAACGGAATTAGTCTGAGACAGTACCCGCTAGGATTCCAGAGGATTCCTCCAGTTGTTGCAGAGCGTGCCTGGGATGGCAACATTTCAACTGGTTTATGTGGACCCACTTGTCTTCCCCCGCTGCCGAACCGCCTTTGGGGATGTGGATTTTGTAGGCCACAGGGGAGATCTTGTCGATGATCTCAAATGGTCCCTTCCATGTAGGCAAAAATTTGCGCTGCTTGGCCTGGTTCCTTTGGAAGTTGTATAGATAGACCCGGTCTCCCACCTGATATTCCTTCCTGGAAGTTTTCAGGTCATAATGGGTCTTCATGCTATCAGCTGATCTTTCTAGATTCCGCTGAGCATAAGCAAAAGCATGTTGGAGGTGTTTCCTTAAATTCTCCACATACTCATGAGTGGTGGAGGCATTTATCAGTGTCTGCTCTTGGGTCCTGTAGAGCAAATGCTGAGGAAGCACCATCTTGCGCCCAGTCATCAACTCAAATGGTGACATTTTGGTTGCAGATGAAGGGGTAGATCTGATAGCCATTAGGACCAGAGGTAATCGGATATCCCAACTTGGCCCAGAATCTGCCACAAACTTCTTTAATATGCTCACAATGGTTCGGTTATACCTCTCTACTGCCCCAGAAGAAGCTGGTCTATAAGCAATATGCAGCTTTCTCTTGACCCCCAGTATCTCCCACATCTTTGTCATTACTTCACTGGTGAAGTGGCTACCTCTGTCTGACTCAATCCTTTGAGGTAGACCAAAACGGGAAAAGATGTGGTTAATCATCAAGGCAGCTGCTGTTTCTGCCTTGCAGTTTGGGGCTGGGAGACATTCCACCCACTTGGTAAACAAGCATGTCACAGTCAACATGTACTTATTCCCCCTAGCCGAGCGAATCACAGGGCCTACAAAGTCGATTTGTAAATCTGACCATGGGAGTGTCATTCCCCTCTTTTGTAAAGGCGCCCGGTGCGTGAGGGATGTCGGCTGAAATTGTGCACACACAAGACACCCCTTCAAGTATTGGTCGAGGTCCTGCCCCATGTGTGGCCAGTATGCAACCTCTCTTAAGATTTCCAATGTTGTGTGAAACACCCTATGACCGGCGGTGGCCGCATCATGGGCGTGACTTAACATCAGGCTTCGGAATGAGGTAGGAACCACCCACTGATCGTGGCCAGCTTTGGATTTCCTTACCAGCAAACCGTCTTGGATTCGGAACATTTTTGGACATTTCATCAACACTCTTAGGTCCTCTTTCCCATTGTAATCGGTATCCGTCAGGGGAAAGTTCTCAGGGTCCTCAAGGTGCTGGTAAAATTTACCAATAATTGGATCCCCCTTCTGAGCGGTAATCAAATCAGCATCAGGGGTCTCCTTACTCCATTGTACAATTGAAAGGTCGTTGTGAGCATTTGTCTGGGACCTAGTGATGGCAGTGACCTGGATTTCCCCCAACAGGGACTCAATCTCAATTAGATCCCCTTGGATGGCCCCGGTTTTGGCCAGCTGATCAGCTAAGTCATTTCCAGTTTTGTCTGGTCCCTCTACTTTGGAATGACCCTTAATCTTCTTCCAATAGATGGTCATCCCATTCGATGTGACCAGATCATCAATGTTTTGGATCAACTTCCCATGTTTCAAGGGTTTGTTGTTAGCACATAACATGCCTCTGGTTTTCCAATTAACCAGGTGCTCCACGAACCCGTTCCGTACATAATCCGAATCTGTGATTATGACTAGTTTGTGGAGTTGATTCTGGACAGCAGTGAGGATGGCCTGATGCACAGCCATCAATTCTGCCACCTGACTACTTCGGGGACCAATTTTGTATCCAGCGGAGGGTTCTGGGGACTCATTCACCCATGCATTCCCTACGCCGGCCACCAGTTCTTTCTCCCCGTTGTTGTCAACATGGTAAGAGCATCCATCCACATAGACAGTGGGCATTCCCTCACACTTGTCTTCTTCAAAGACTTTGTGGGGGGAATTAAGGTATGCCTCCATGTTGTCCTTTATTTTTAGACTTTCGTCCTCGAGACAGTTTTCTCTGGCACAATCATGCAAGTCAGCCAGACCTTACGCGAGGGGACTCTTCTTGTTTTGGCCATATCGGACCTCCACAGGAAAGCCTTGCATTGACAGAATCCAGGAAGTAATTCGGGAATTACTCACATTTCCGGCCCGGATTCTGTCACTTTGGAGATATTGCAGAGGCTGGTGTGGAGTCTCCACTATGATGTGTTCCCCCTGGATAAACGGGCGGTAATTCTTCAATGCCCACACCGTTGCCAGGAGTGCCTTCTCACAATCGTTGAATTTCTCCTCCACAGAGGATAAAGTTTTGCTCGCATAGGAGATTACTTTATTGACCTTGTCATGCTTTTGGTATAATACTGCCGTCAAGCACGTATTAGAGAACCCTGTCTCCAGGAAGAACTCCTTGTTTCTGACAGGGTAAGCTAGGCAAGGCGCTTGTGAGAGGCTTCTCTTGAGTTGTTTTACTGCCTCGGCTTGTTCTGGACCCCATTCCCACTTGACCCCCCCCTTCAGGAGATGAATCAGGGGTCTGGTGATCTCTGCGTAGCCCTCCATGAACTTCCTGCTGTAATTAGTCAGTCCAAGGAGGCTCCTTAGTTCTCGCAGAGTTGTGGGGTCTTTCAGTTTCTGAAGTGCTTCCACTTTCTTTTCCTGGGGACAGAGACCCTGAGGAGTAATCTCATGCCCCAAGAAATTAACACGGGTTCTACACCACTGTGCTTTCTGAAAGGAAAGTTTTGCTCCGGCGGCCCTCAACTGTGTCAGAACATAACGGATCTCCGCTATGTGTTCCTCCACAGATGAACTTTTGATGAGGACATCATCTACATAAGCCAGGTTACCCCTCGCACCCAGGTCGGGCATGGCCTTATGTAGGAAAATGTTGAATTCATTGCCGGAGTTGAGGTATCCGAAGGGAGTCCGGGTCCATGTGTATTGCTGGCCCCCAAAGGTAAAAGCCAGCTTGTATTGGTCCTCCCTACTGACAGGCACAGTCCAGTATCCATTGGTCAGGTCTATGGCAGTGAATACCTGTGACCCCTGAATCTGGGCCAGCCCTTGGTCAATGTAGGGAAGAGGCCATCGGGAAGTATGGACCCGTTTGTTGAGCTCCCTGAGGTCGGCGCAGAGTCTCCACTGGCCGTTCGGCTTCAATATTCCCAGCACCGGATTATTGAAGGTGCTGTGGACTGGACGGATTATTCCCCGGGACTCAAGGTTCTTAATTATTTCAGTAAGGGACTCCATTGATGCGAGAGGCAAGCGATATTGCTTCACAAACACAGGAGTCATGCCAGGGTCCGTGGGGATTGTTGTTGTGTGGATGTCAGTGCGACCACAGTCATATGAGTCTACCGCAAAGAGATCTTGGAAATCCAAGAAAACTTGTTTCAACTTTTGCTTTTGTTCCAGAGTCACACAGGCATCAGCTAGGTTGACTCTCTCTTCCACCATCTGCCTGAAGCCTGGAAAGACTTCTGGTTTGGCTATCTCCGCGGCCTCCTCCAGCTGGGTGGAGAAGTCCCTGGTCAGAGTGCTGATTTGGACCGGAGGCTTCAGGTGGGAAAGGCAGCCTTCATGAACCTGGAAAATCACCTCATCCCTCCTGAAGTCACACGTCACATCTTCCTTACCATACGGGCAGGAAGTGTACACCAGGAAGTTCCCCCCATGCCGGGTAAAAATCCTGTCTGGTGTTGCGTTGTCATCACTGTCACTGTCAAAACAGTCCTTGGGGATTGGTCCTAACAGTTCATTTCTAAGATCAATGGAGAAATGTCGGTCATCAACCGCCATTCCAATAATGGTGCCTGCGGCTAGAGTAATACTCTTTAAGTCGCTGTTATCCACCTCTATTGGAATGGTGTCATGTTCTATGTTGACTAATGGTGTTGGGTTTACCCCCAACCCTTGCTGTTGGAGAGAAGCATTTAGATGTATGTAAGCATCAGGGTTTTTCAACTCTTGTCCCCTTTTAACTTTCACTTCCAGGGAGAATTGTCGGGTCCTTTCTGGGATGGTGACTTCCTTTTTAGTCTGAATTTCAACTGCATAAGGTAGCAATTGAGCTGACCTAAATGTTTTTTCTGGATCATCAAAGCCCATGGGATTATCCGCTAATCGGGACCAAGCTTTGAAGTTTATTAGGTCCAAACTAATGGCGAAGCGATTGAGAATGTCACTGCCTAAGTAAAAGGCGGCAGGGACGTCTCGCACGACCCAACAATTATGGACTATGCTCTTGTTGCCAATGGAGATTTTGAGCATACACCTGCTTGGCAGGAGATGTTTGAAATTAGGTGCCATTTCCCATTTGTCTATCAGTTTGAAGGTGGGAATGGCTGGATCCTTTGGGAGTTGGCGAAACATGGCTTCGCTGATGAAGCTCTTACCGTTGTTCACACACACTCGAGCGAGAACAGAGTCCTTCCCATCATTTAACTGAACAGGGATGAACAACTGCTCTCCAATTTGCTGAATATCAGCCAGGCTCTGAGCTGATTTCACATCTTTCTGGACTATAGGAGTGGGAGTTTCTGATTGTGGATTAGTATAGAATTTCAGAGTGTTTCCTTCCAGCGTAGAATGCCACTTTAGACTGGAAGGAAGGTTGATTTTCAGAAATAGAGAGGACCCCCCATCACCAGTCTGTTGTCCTACTGCTATTACTGTCACGTCTGGAATCTGGTTGTTCTGGAAGTGAAAATCTACTTGGTCAGATTTTTGTTCAACCATGTGGCAGGTGCCGTTTAAACTAACATGGTTGACACTCTGTTTTAATTTCATTGGTCGGCTAGTCTGGGTCCAGAGGACCTTGTTTACGCAATCTATTAGGGGTGACAACCTTCTCAGGAGGTCATTCCCTAGTAAACAAGGGGTGTCCTCTGGGGTCACAACTATGACCGGGTGTTTCAACTTGTGTCGCCCGATCTTAATGTCCAAGTCTGCAGTCCCCTCAACGGGAATTTCCTTCCTGTCAAAGTTCTGCAGTTGTCCAGGAAGAGAGGTGAGAGGAATTTGGTAATTCTCTCCCCTTCCTGCATTCAGTTCGTCAAAGGCCCTTCTGGACAGAAGGGTAGCTTGAGATCCAGTGTCCACCAGTGCCGAGATTGTACCCTGCCCCTGTACTTGTACCGGGGCATAATATCTTCCCTCCTTCTCCTCAAGGGGGCACAGATAATGTACATTTTTGGACAACTGGTGGGCTAATTTTCTGGTTTTGGACATCGCGAGAGAAGAATTTTGGGCAGAATTCTGTGGAGAGCCTTGGGAATCTGAAAGAAAAAGTTGGCAACTGGAGATCAGAGCCATTGTGGGTTCCCCTGGTTCCGGTTCTGGGCCGCCCCCCCCTTTTTGGAGGCAGTCACCAGGATGGGTTTGAACCAGGGGGTTTTCTTGCTGTTGGTTCTGGGATGAGATGGTGGGCGGCGGTAGCTCAGTCTCGACATCTCCCCAGTCTGGATTTGCATCCCTAGGAACCCATTTTTCTTTGGGAGGAGTTCCCCCCTCTCTGAAGGAGAAGATCCTTTTCCCAGGATCCTCTGAGGATCCCTCTCCCTCAAATTGGAAGATCTGTACCTCCTCCTCAAACTGAGTCTGTTTGGGTCTTTTGTTTCTCCTACCCCCCCTCTGCTCCTTAGGAGGCAGACTTTCAGGGGAAGAGATTTTGTTTCCGGTTCCTGGGTTTCCAGGGGCTGTTTACAAGTGAGGAAGGAAGCTTCCTCCAAGGCTTTACACCCACCTTCCCTTTGTGCCTCCTCCCTGGGAACCGGTGAGTTATCGGGGTGCTGCCCCCGTCATTGTTCTGGAGCACCAGGTCCAGAGTTGGGTGCGTTCTGCCCCGGCACGCCCATCTGAGGGTTCTGCTGAGCCCTCAGTATGTGACCCAGATCCCGCGCCATGTTTTGAACCTGGCGCTCTAACTGGGAAACCCGCTCAGTCTGATACGGGGCCCTGTTTTCTCCCCTGGGCTGATCCCGGGAAGGGTAGCTGTCCCTCCTTTGGTAATACCCCGGGTTGGGAAGATTTGGGTACCCCTCCACCCTTGGCCTCCCCTCTCCCGGATTCAGTGGTCTGGGCTCAGGGAATTGGGGAAAGAAGGAGGGATGGTTTTGGGGCTGAAAGTCGGGTGGATACCTGGGGAAAAAGTTCTGCCCAGGGTTTGGTAAATTTCTGCCCTCCTGTGGGAAGTTTGGAGGGAAGTTCCCTGGGTTCGGTGCTCGGTTGGATCCCCCCCCTTGGGCTGGGGGAGTCCACACATAACCCAGGATTGGACTGTTACCTTTGTAGCGAGGACTTACATAGTCAGGAGAGCGAGGGACCCCATTGGGGCTGCCTCCCTGGCTCCCTGTCTGTGACTGGCCCGAGGACCTTCTGGGCCTAGCATTATTAGGTGCAGGTAGGTTTTTAGGCCCCCCCATCTCCAAATCCAAAACGGGGGTGACCTTTACCTCTGCCACCTTGGCAGCAGCAGGGGTGCTGTTGGCTTTGGGGTTTTTCTGGGCATTACTTTTGCTATCTACCGGTTTCTGCACCTCATAGATCCGGGTAGCCTGTTCAATGACCCAGTCTAAAGATCTTTTCTCGTGAAAATCCCTCACGAGCTGGGTCATGATATATTTGGGCAAGGCATGGAAAAACGTATTAATAAATTCTCTGCTATCCGTGCGCACCCTTCTTGTGGTCTGTGCAAAAGCACACTTTAACTCCTGCACAAATTCTTGTGGGGCCTGATCCTCCCCACATTGCAAATTGTAGGCTGCCTTGCGAGCCTCTTGAGGATTTCTGTGAACAGAAAAATGTTTCAGGATGGCCGCCTTATAGGTGGACCATCTTAAATGATTTTGGTCCTCCAGCCCCGCAAAGAAACTGGAGTATTCCGGGGAGAAGGTCCACTTTACATATTGAATACAGCTTTGGCTGTCCTTCAAATGGAAAGTCTCCATCATTTGCTCAAACAGCTCTAAGTGCTCCCAAACAGAATACTTAGCGTTCTTATGGTAAGGCGTGATGACGCTCCTGATTGCTTTAATCTGTTTTAAGGGGTCCTTTAGCAAGGCCCTTTTTGCCTTATTGGCCTTTTTAGTTCGGGTAACCCTTGTCCATTCGTCCTCGGACTCAGAGGCACTGCTCCCGGAGGTTCCCGTCTGTTCTTCCAGGTTTTCCCGGATTCTGCGAGCCTGGGAATGGCTGGCAGAATGTGGGGACCTGGTCTCCTGTGTCCTGCGCAGTTCAGAGGAGTCTTCAGATTCCTCCTTGCTGCCAGGATTTGATGGGTACCCCCTCCACTGACCTAACTGGGCAGAGGTTTTCAGGATGCCCTTAATGGGCCTACTCTCCTGGGGTTCCCCACTGAACTGTACTGTACTTGGGTGCCCATACCCGGATGCCCACCCCTCCATTCCTGGGTGGTACTGGCCTATGAGCCCCATGCTTCTGGCTGGATAGTAATCTGCCATCCCTGTGGTCCTGTGCTCACGTGCGCCAGGGGACATGGGGTGGCAGAGTCCAGGGACTGAGAGGTATGAGGGCCTCTGGTACTAGGGCTCCTGAGGTTATGCTCCGGAGTTTCCATTTCCCAGCGAACCTCATCTCTATCCGCCTCTGCTCCCTGTTGCAATGCAAGAGCCTGCATTTGTGCCTTCAGTTCCTCAGTTAAGGCCTTACTGGACTCTATCAGTCTCTCCTGCATCGCTACCTGTTGCTGGAGCCTCTCATTGTGCTGGCAGAGAGCCTCATTTTCCCTCTGTGCTTCCTGGTTGGTCCTGGAGAACTGGGCCAGTCTTTGCTGCAGGAGGGTTACCTCCTGAGCTGTGTCCCTATTGGCCTGCTCCTTTCTTGCTAGAGCATCCTCCACCCTCCTGGTGTGCTCTAACAAGTTCTGGTGTTCTTTTTGGAGGTCACCCAGTCCCTGGTGGGCCAGGTGATTTTCTTCCATTTTCCTTTTTAAGTGGCAGACTTCTTGGCCTAAAGTGTCTCTTTCCTGACTAAGAGCCTGCATCTGCGCCGCCAGGTCGTCCCTTTGCCTTTGGAAGGCGCCGGCTTTCTGGCGCTCCTGATCAAACTCTGCCTGGGTATCCAGGTCTTTCAGGATCAGTTTATTGCTCTCCTCTTTCTCTCTGTCTAGTTGGATTTGCAGGGTGGCTACCTGCTCTGTGCATGCCCTGTTGAAATTGATCTGTTGCTCCAGCTTTTTCTGGCTCTGCAGTAGGGAGTTCAAACTGTCTTGGTGCTCCTTCTGCAAGGCCAGAAATCTGGTATCCTGGTCTGTCTTTTCCTGTTGTAGGATGCCCATATCCTCTTTTATTTTAATGATATATTGCCTGCTATCATTTTCTGACTCCTGGCTCCTCTGCAGCCTCTGCTCAGAAGAGGCCAGATCAGATTGGACCTTCTCTAACGCCATCTGTTGCCTATTTGCCAGATTTTGGCTTTCAGCACATCTATCCTGCATGTCTCCCATATATAGGTACAGGTATGCCGCTATCCTAACAATCTTGTCGTGTTCATCTTTGGCCTTAGGGGCCATGTATAGTTCACTCAGGGCCACATGTAATGGACCCTGATCTCTATATATATCTGACCCTGTTTCAGTGACCTGTTGCGTGATGGCCTGCAACCAGACTGTTTGGTCCTGGTGAGTCCACTCACCTCTCACAAATAACTTATGTAAGAAGTGCTCTCTGGCTATTTTCATGTCTACTAAGGTCGTCATTCTAGAGATTGGTCTCTGTCCTGACTTACAGAAGTTAGTATTTTATTTTTGCAGAACAGAACTTTTCTTGGAGTGTCCCTTTAAGGAGTGCTTTACAGCGTAACACAGCGTGGTGATCCGACCGGATATGTGTATCTGGTCAGCTGGCACGCTGTATTAATCTGCACCAGTGGTATTCTAACCCAACGTCCCGGACGAGCCCCCAATATGTAAGAGGATTCAATTCAACACTACAGCTAAGTCAACGCCTAGTCTATAATACTGAATGAAAACCCTTATTGATATATCTTTATGTCCAGTTCATGCGTTCTGGATGACTACCCCTATATAACACCCCTCTCTTGGAATCCCCCTGACCCCACTGAGCCGAGAAGTAGTTCTGTTTTGCAAGTTAAAAGGTTTATTTGATAATTTAAACAATAGATATATAGATCACACTTTATAATAAATTAATAATTGAATATCACACTTAATCTGATATGATAAATATTAACAACGGAGAATCTGGCACTAACACGCTTCTCTATAATCAATAAGGAGTTGACATGAAATGGATAAGGTAGCACACAGGTGAATAGGAACAAAAGAAGAAGGTGGTACAGAATGCTTTATGTAAGCTCAGGTGGATGCAATATTCAATGAATGCAGTACAGAAAATACTCAATATGACTTCAACCAAACAATGTAATCACTTTTCTCTGGCTATTCACTCCCCCCCTCTTTATGCAATGCAAGGAAATGGAAGGAAAACACACAGTTCTCAGAAATGCAATCAAATGTGATTCAGTTCACCCCAGCAAGCTTAGACTACAGAAGTTTGAAAACACAGGCAAAATGCTTTGATATGTGCTGGCAATTCAGTGAAAAGTATGCTAAAATGCTTTTGATTCCCTCTAGAGGTTCAGGGTGAGTGGTATCTAGTTAATATTAGCTCAGGCTCACTCTTGCAATGATTCAGGAATGATTAGCAGGTTAAACGAATTTCTGGCAAATGGAAGGCAAGCAGCAGCTGTTTTTACACGTGGAGAAATTTGCAAATCGCGGTAAAATTCGCGGATGCGCCGAGCGCTATTACAGAGGAACCGCAAGGACTATCACTATCGTTTTGGGGTCCTAGAAAAGCCTAGGATCACAGCTTCCAAATGAAAGTTACTGCAAGTCTCTAAGACACACGGTCGCGGAGATATGAGCGATTTTGTGAAGGTCGTTTTTGGTTTTGCAACTTTTAAACGCAACACTTTTTCAGCTTTAAAAATGATGGCAGAATAACACAATTGCTAAACTGCAGTTCTACTTAGATTAAAAATGGATTGAATTATATGATTTTAACTAAGAGATGTGTTCTGAGTTTTGCTGAGTACTCACAAGAGATTTTGAACCGGAAAGCGACTTGGTCACGGACTTCAGTCTGGTCAGGTCTTCCCGGGTTGCGCTCACAGCGCCTGGCCTCTGGAACTGCTCACAGCATCGGGGTCAGCACTCTGGATACAATGGCCTGGTCTCTGCTAGGCACCGGTTCTCTGGGTCGGGTCCTGCCTTCTCTTTGGATATTTCTGTCACCGGGTTCTTGGCAAAATTCAGACGGCGTCAGCCGGCTGTCTGAAGAGTTCAGTTGCAAAAAGATTTTTAGGCCTGTTGACAAATACTCTTGCTGGCAGTGGCCTTTTGGTTAAGGTTCTGTAGTCTCTGTTTATCTTGGAGTCTAAGTGTTGGCTCTTTGAAGTTTGATGGAGGTAGAGTATGGATTTTCCGGCAGAGCTTCCAGCGGCAGATGGAATTGAAGTCCCTATCTGTCCTGTCTGTCTGCTTTTATGTGTTTTGAGAGTGGGTGTGTGTGTTGGTCATAACTAAACTTGCCCCTCTCCCTTGTCATTGGTCAAATTTCCATTCCTCACTTGATTGGGGAAGGAACTGTGAGTCAGAGTGATGTCATTTTATGGCTTGCAGAGAGGACACTCCCCTGTCAGATTGCACACATTCTATATTTGATAACAAAAGACATATTTCACAGTTACACAGTTGCTTGAAATTACATATACATGGTGTGGCTGAATTTAGCCATGTCTCTGTCCAAATCTGCTCTTTCTAGGAGCTTGCATTCAGAAATGGCAGATAATTGACTTTTAAACTGATTTTTCAATTTCTGACATTGACCCCATTTTACACACATGTGCGCAGGGAGTATGGACATTAATTGATGAAGTTTCAGATTTTTAACATGCATACATTTAGAATAATATCCACTTTTCCGCTAAAACCCCCCTGAACATACCACTGGGTCCTACCACGTCTTAAACTGTGGGCAGAAAAATCACAAGAATTATGGTATCAATTAAATTATTTTGACAAGTCCACATTGTGAGTTATTCATCTTTTTCTAAAACCAGATTCTGGCTACAGAGGTGTGTCTTCCCAGGTCACATGGTGGAAATACTGGTTTTCCCACTCCCCCCAAGCCAGCTTCTGTCTCCAGTTTCTCCCCCTCCCAGTTTCTGCCAAGAGTAAGCCACTTTTACGACCCCTGCAATATAAGATTTGCTTGGGTCCGGAAAGGCCCATTGTTCAAGAGGAAGCCATTTATGATCCTCTCAATAAACCCTCTGCCTGGGTGAAGGGAGTTGCATTGTTCAATCTCCTGCAGAGCACAGGTAATTCAATTATCAGATAGATGGTATATCCTTAGTGTGGCCAGCAAAAGGCAGATAGGCCTGGGAACACAGCTGTGACTCAAGTTTCACTCCTGATGGGGGTAGCTGTCAAGCAAAATCAAGTTCCTTAAGCCAGACTTTCAGCTAACTGTCATGTTTTTTGTTGCTTTTTAAATTAACTTGCAATTTTACACATGCAGCTAGAATGCTGATTCTAAGTGCAAAACTATGACATTTCAACAGTTACAAAGGCATGTGACACCAAACATAGGTCACTCATTTAATCTAAACATTTTCGATTTTAGTGTCTTTAAATCCAGTGCAACTTAAACTGCTGACTCCATAGCAGTTTTGTTATAAGCATTGTTTTGGGCTCTTCATTTCCCAGATTTTGTAAGCACACAAAACTCCATTCTGCCAAATGTCTGCTGGTGTTCAGTGAATATTTTGCACATGTTGCAATGTTTGAAAATAGGCCTTTTGAGCCTGCCTTCAGAGAAACACAGGGTGGTTTTAAAACGCCGGCTTTTGGATAGTGGTGAGTACTGGTACTGCACCCATTTTTGGGATTTAAGAAATGAATTCCCCACAATTCTAGGTTGCATTTGGCAATCAGCATTGCCATTCCCAATGGTTTCAGACTACTGTGCGGGTAGTCCAATGGTGGTTTTAGGCAGTGCCCTTCTGTGCCCATAACATCGGCAAAAATGGGTGGCAGCCTATTCTTCATGCATTTCCCTGGGCATTTTCTTGGAAACTCTGGCCATCATGATGTTTTCAATACTGCACAGTTTTGAGGTAGGGCTCGCATGCATGGGTAAATACATCCCACAATTCAGACCTCTGTGTCACAATTTATTACACGGCACACGCAGGCCAGTGATCTCCTTCCCCAGAGGCGTCGCTAGGTGGGGTTTAAGAGGGCTATAGGCCCGGGTCTTTTGTTAGTAGCCCGGGATAAAAGCTCAGTGGCTACAACCAAAAAGGCTAGTTAGCCCCGAGTCCTGACAGTACCAACATTAGCGTAACCCCAGATTGTTTACAGACCTAGCAACACCCCTGATCCTCCCCCTACAATGAGGGTGGTGCACAATAAAAATGCTTTGATTTTTATACTACGGATCCTTTTGAGAAGACCTCCAACCCGTCTCGCACTCAACCTCCACAAACACTGCGTGTCACAATGGACTAGGACCAGGCTGGTGTGTATCAATAAGAGATTTACTACTTTATTATTTAATATTAAATTAGAATAAACAGCTTACATCAGCCACCAATGGTGTGGCAATACAAAGACAAATATCCGTTTTGGTCAAGCAGCACACTGAGATAACTCAAAATATACAGTACAAGAATTTACCTTTACTTTTTTCACCACCATCAGAGCACAGTCCAAATCACACCAAGAAAATGAATGCAGACAAACAGGAAGGTTCATGTGCGCCAAAAGATGCTGGGGTCCAAGCAACCCCTCCCTACCCTCCCATACCTCAAGTAGGCTGGTCAGTTTTGGAAGGAAGGCAGTGGCAAGGAGTGGGAACACAAGGGGAACATCGGATTTGGGATGTTGTTCACAGAAACAATAATTTCTTTTTAGAGCACAGTGGAAGAAAGGGGTTTTATTAATAATCACAACTGCTCTGGGAAAGAACAGAAGGGAATGTGTACTACTTACACTTAAAAGACAAGCAGGGCTTTTAGAAAATACTAGTTAGCACACAAGGGGTAAAATCGGTTTTAGGATATCCCACACATGGGCAATGGGAAAGAAAAGGCAAATGAACCTTCGGTTTGACCTCCCAATGGGGAAAAAGGGAGAGAAAGGGAAAATCGTCTTTTGGGATGTTGAGCACAATTTAAATGGGAAAGAAAATACAAATGGAATTTGTTTTTACTGATGTTTAAAATGACAGGCAAGCTCTGGGAAATGGGGTAGCTCACAAGAGGAAAATCAGTTTTGGATTAGGATGACAGATGCAATCGGAAAATACAGTTGCAGAAGGAAATTCGTTTAGCAGAGCACAATTTAAAAACAGGGACACATTTGTTTCTCAGATCACAATTGGATTAATTCTTTTGGGCACCACTTTATGACTATACCTGTTCACAAGACAAGATGGTTGGTTTTGAATTCAAACAATACAAATCATGTGAAATAAATGGGGACTTAAATTGATTTACTCAGAAAAATACACTAAGGATTTACACAGGCAAATGGGGATTCTTCAATGGTGCAATGACTGAAATACAGGTAAACGAGGAGGGGATTTTCAATGGGAAAATCTCTAAGGCAATGCTGAAAGGATATCGCCATACACAATTTATGGCTTGGGGTATTGCTACTTACAGGAGTCGTCTGTGCTGGACATCTGAGAGGGTCAGAGCACCACTCTTTCCTCCAAGAGGTCTCAAGTCAGCTTCTAATTTCCTGGCTCCTCTGCATGCTAGGCTTCTCACTGCTACTTGTGGGATGTTTCTCCAGGTTTTGGCAGTGGATCAGCTCAGGGGTTAGTGGAAGGAGTCCTGATCTGAGGTGGGGTGACTTATTTATAGAGCAAATGACATCAATAATGTGTCAACGTTCCTGCAGAAGGGATTGGTTAATGTTCAATAGTCCACAACCATCTGGGTGCTGATAGGTCTAGAAAATGTGGGAGTACTTTGGGACACCAGGGGAGGAGACCACTCCATCATCTGCCCTGACAGGGGGACTTGGTTAGTTCAGAGACATAGAAATCTCACTGCATCTCAAGTGCCCTTAATCTCCATATTTTTACATGTATGAAGGCATTTTCTAACACTATGTTTTACTGTGAGTCAAATGACACTACTCAGGAGTTTGAATGTCATTCCTGTGCAGAGCTATAGTTTTTCTTCATTTACTCCAGAATGATATCAGTGAAAAATGTGTCCCTTGGCGGGCGGCATATGAATCATTTTTTACATGTTTTATCAAATGTTTGCATCACTGGTAAACACAATAAGGCCCCATCACCTTTTCCTGAACACCTTTAGTTGTTTTTGCCTTACAAATAGCGTTCTGGGATGCCCAGAAGGGTTTAGCTGACACCTTTCCAGAAATCTCAAAATGATTATTGTGGGATGAATATTATTGATTTTACACAATGAAAGCCACTTCTCCTAATTTACACAATGGATAGTTAAATCACTAATTTACCCTGGCCACCACCCTTGCAAGTCCCTGTTCCTGGCTGTGACATCAAGATGGGCCCTGTGTTGAGATTAGCTTGCACATTCCAAGAGCTAATGGCCGTCTAAGGCAAGTTGTATTGCCGCCTTTGAGGCCTGGGGTCATAAAACTGAAGAGCAGAATTGCCTTTATCTCATCTATACCGCAAATTTGATCTTTACATTCTTACAATCACACAGTATTTTGGTTGTATTTTTAAGGAAAGACCTCATGTTTGATGCAGGCTTAAATCCCCATGACAACGGGGCCTTGAAATCCAGTTTTACATTTGAAGAAATTACAGGCAAAGAAAAACCCATGGCCTGCCCCCACTTAGCCAAAATCGCCTTTTTACTCACATTTCACTTTAAAATGAACTCTTGAAATGCACACAGTTTCCATATAAATAAGTGTCGAACAAAGTTATCCCTTACATACAGCTATTGAGGAAGAACTCCTAATTACACTTTTAGTGGCTTTGGTGAAACATTTTTCTTTGCGGATTGTAACTTGGGAGGCAAAACAAAATGTAATTTTGTTAGTTTCAGCTGTGAAAGGCCTTCATTTTACTGCAGCAGTTTAAAAGCCAGTTCAGCATCTCGGTATGACAGAAACCAAGTTCATATTTTGAAAGCCTTGCAAACGTTTTGCAAAGCCTATGTTTAGTTTAAAGGGAAAAAGAATTTTACTGGCATTTGTTTCTTTCACATTAAAAATGCTTCATTCTGCTGCGAAGGCTTGAGACACATCTTTGGCATCTTCTAGGCACTGCTGTTTCTGAGAATGTTACTTCAGCTCTCCAAATATTTGGCAAACCTTGCCACATTTCTTTCCCTTATGCAATTTCCATTTTTATGCATCTCAATGTTTTCAGGCCCAATTTCACTCCTTTTTGCTTTGAAAGTGCAGAGCCTCATTTCCACATTATTTCAGCGCAGGGCTTTAACTTAGGGGCATGCCCCCCACTGACTCCGGCCTTTTATTTAAGGCATGTAAGGGCGATTTCACCCCACAACTGAGAATAGATTTTTGAAATCACTTCTTAATCTCCCCCCGAGTGCTCCATTGACGCTGGCTGCGTGTGCGTATGGTCGCTTTGAAATTAGGTATGTTATTAAACTGCAGCCTCTTCTATATGGGCTTCATGTATGCTTCTCTGAAGATCCTGTGCTATTCAGAGCAGTTCTCATGGAGGTTTATCAAATGCCAGGTGGCAGAAATCTCCCATGGTTTAGACATGTTAGAACCATGTTACATGATTTGGGGCTTGAGGACCTGTGGGTTAATCCCAAGAGGTACAGGGGTGGTTATAAGGCTCACATTAAGAAACGCTTTACGGAATGCGCATGGAGCATAATGACTGATAATTCTCTAAGGGGGGGGGAATCAAAGGCCTCTTTGCACCTCAAAAAGGTGTGGGGGTTGGAAGCATATTTGGATTATCAGCTGCCCCGGCCTTAAATGCTGGTATGCAGAGTCTGTTTGGGCATTCTCCCGTTGGCCAACTTCACAGCTAAGTGGAGTAGGGGTTGCACTTCTTCCGTATGCCCATTCTGTTTTAACAAAATTGAAGACGAAGTGCACTTCTTTCTTTTATGTCCATCCCACTGTGTCGAGAGGTTTCAATGGCTTAGGCCATAATGGCCACGACGAAGTATTGTATTATTCCATTTGGTTATTGAAGCCCTAAAATGCTGTTCGTCATTGGAAGATGTGAAAGCTGTTTCCCTTTTCATTAGGGCTGGCTTTATGAAAAGAGGTGTATAGATTAATAACGTTTAATTATTTATAAATGTGATATAATGGAAAACTGGGAGGGTCATCAAATCCTGCGCTCAAACCCTTTGAGTTATAAAGTCCAAAGAAAAGGTATTGATGCCAAGATCATTAATTAGAAAAGAGTTCAAAAGTTGCAGAAATTCTTTTTAATATGTTGAACAGCCGACACGTGTTTCGACCCCTGGTCGTTTTCAAGGCTGTAATCCATATAAACATTATAATATTTTTTTTTAACAGAGAGAGGAAAATATGCAGTTATTTTAAAACATGTATGAGTTGTACATAAATACATATATTTACATGTGAGTCCAAAAGTTATATGAACACAATATAAAAGGTTTGAAAAAACATACCATATTTGAGTCACACCATCGAGATAAGTTACGTCAGGTGGGTTCGGAGTGGGGGAAGAGAAAAAATTGCAAATCTATATTGAGTAATCATGAATATAGAGTCCCCTTAATGTTATTCATAAATAACTTGGATTAACAGAATCTCATTTTCCTACTTTCTTACATAGTGGTGTGATCACCTAATGAAAAAAAGGGGGGGTTGCGGGGTGCCAAAGAAAGTGAAGCCATTCAATCTTGTACTTATATAATAAGGTTAGTCTATCAGCAAGAACTCAGTGTTTAGTTCCTAAAGAGCCACAGCTATTATGTGAACTTATTCTTAAACCCATTTATTATATTTTAGTGCTTACCAGCAATTGATTCAAAAAGGTTGAAGATTATTGTTGTCGAAAAATTACTTCATTGGAACCATAATAAAAGAGATGAAAAGCTGATGTTCGTCAATTAAGTAGGTCTTCTGTTTTTAAGGTCTGTATTATTTGAAAACCTTTTAAGCAAAAAAGGAGCCAAAGTGTACTAATAAGTGTCAAATAAGTAAAGAATTATGATACTCAGTGAAAGAGATCAAGAGATTTAAATGGTAACCTTACCAGAGTATTAAGAGTAGTCATGGACCAGTCTGTTCCTCTTCAGCGGCCAAATGGTTTGTGGCTTAATGTATGCCCGTAACAAAATCACAGCTTTCAATAGCTTCACGCCTATAAATACAATAAAGTACATTGGTACTATCCTTATGATAATTTAGAATAGTGGTTATTATCATAATACCCAATGGTATAAGAATACCGTTACAGGTATTGATCATTAAACCATGGTAAAAGAAATCAACTAACGCGTGAGATGTCCTCACACCGTTTTCAGCAATATGTTGACCATAGTAAACAAAGATACATAAATATCAGCCGATTTAGTACACGAAAAAGAAAAGAAAATAAATATAGATAATTGCAGCCCCAGGTTAAATTGGTGAATCGGAAAGTCTAATAATTGTGGTGATTTTTATAAAACAAAAAGAGTCGTAGTTGTGTAGGCAATGCACTAGAAAACAGTAAAAGCCCTGAACATCATTACCCTCAATTTATTTCCCAATTTTTTCTTAAGGATTAAGGGATTAATCCCGTGTGAACCGCTTCCTTTCGAGACAATCTTCCTACTGCCAAATGTTTGGTGGGAAAAAGGGGGGACGTAGCATTATGCGATGACGCAATGACGTCATACGCTAAAACGCGTGACGTATGATGTAAATAGATGATACAGGACGTGTAATGTGAAAGTGCCCATTACACTTTATCGGGTGAGTGAAGTATGAAAACCAAAATGGTATCGTAAGTGAAAATTGTCTACAGTTAATTAAAGGAATATACTGTCCCATTCATTGGAAAAAATCAATTTAAGTGAAAAAGCCCGAACGATTGACACATGTTACATGGCAAATAAAAAAAATAAAAAAAAGGGATGAAAGCTAAGTCCTATGTCCATGGGTATAGTCGGTGTTAACCTAAAAGATGATATATACAAACAACCTCAGAAATGATGGCTCAAGTGATAAATAGTAGCTCTAAAGGCTGGTCTTCAGAAATGTCTTTTTTGTAAAATACAAACGCAATGATTAGAATAGTGCAATTAGTGAATTTAAGAAAAGGAAACTTGATTATTAACTATCTCAAACAATTTATGGGTATTACCGTTAGAAACCTATCATTGTGGAAAACACTTACTTGTGTGTTTTTGGGAATCCTGTATCCCCAATGTACCCAGGTCCATCAGAGAGTATTGATAAAGTGTTAAAAAATTAATTACAAGTACTAATTGGATGGCTTCACATTTCTCATTACTATTTACACCATCTGTTTGCCGTTTTGATTAGAATAATGATCGAGTTGCTACAAAAAAACATGCATCTCATGATCACAATTAAGTCCAATTTCCGTGCTTCTCATGAAACATATAAGGTTACTCTCCATTTGTCCTAATTTCAGTTCCAAGTTACCTCCTCGCTTACCCCTCTTTGCTTTCATCAGTCCAATCAATCTAATATCTTCTTTATTATTCATATGATGTTCTTTTTGCCAATGAATTGCCAGCAGAGATTTAGGTTCTGTACTCCACAAACTGGCTTTATTTTTTCTCTTCCCCCCACTCCGAACCCACCTGACGTAACTTGTCTTGATTGTGTGACTCAAATATGGTATGTTTTTTCAAACCTTTTATATTGTGTTCATGTAACTTTTGGACTCACATGTAAATATAAGTATTTATGTACAACTCATACATGTTTTAAAATAACTGCATATTTTCATCTCTCTGTTAAATAAATGTTTTTATTATAATTTTTATATGGATTACAGCCTTGAAAACGACCAGGGGTCGAAACACGTGTCAGCTGTTCCACATATTAAAAAGAATTTCTGCAACTTTTGAACTCTTTTCTCATTAATGATCTTGGCATCAATACCTTTTCTTTGGACTTTATAACTCAAAGGGATTGAGCGCAGGATTTGATGACCCTCCCAGTTTTCCATTATATCAAGTACCAAATACAGAGCTTTGTGGGAAGCTCTGTGGGAGGTTCTTTCTGCAGCCAACCATTTTTTCAGTGTTATAGATTTGGATCATAATATTCTATTGCTAAGCTATCATAAGAGTGGTCAATAGTGCACATACTGCATATGATCCCACATCATACAGATACTATTTATAAATGTGTACTTGTGGGTTTTCTCCACTTGTATTAATACTTGTATTACTGATGTTTCAATTGATAATATTACAGATGATCTATTGCACAACTTTGTATATGGATTGTGTGTTGTTAATGTTGTGTTGTTAAATTCTTTTAAGGCGTATTGCCGAAATAAACAATAAAGAAAGAGAAAGATATGTTACATTCATTTGTTTCTTTTATTCCCCCACCCACAGTATCCACTTCTCTCCCCATATGTTATGTTATATTAACTGATATTTATACTACAGCCATCACCCCCGCAGAGACCTTGCGGCACCTGACCTTGTACTAGAGGAGGTATATTGTGACTGCTGACCTTAATGTGAGGCTGCCAAGGCAGAGGGCAAGGGATGCGAGGAGACAGCGAAGGAGGGTACGGAAAAAGAGACACCACTTCAGCAGGGAAGATGGTAAGGGAGTGTGTTTGGCACTGCAGGGAGCCATGTTTCTTTACTGTGATTAATTAAAGATCAGTGTGGACGTGCGTTCTAGCTCATTCTTAAGCGACGCTTTAACGTGATGGAAATATATAGACCAGACAAGGCAAGGTTCTAGATATATCTAGTGTGTGGCTGCATGACAGACTTGAGATGTGCTTGCACAGGTCCTTGCAGTTTGGAGGCTTTCACCAGCTTATTTTGTAAGAAACAATCCCTGTATTTGGGGACAGAACTGTCTACCAAGCCAGCTGAGCAGATGCATTATAGCGCTTACACCCTGTTGTCCTCTATTTAACGTTTGTGGGCACAGACTATCATAAAAGAAAGCTTGAGTAGCTCCAAGAACGAGCCCTCCCCTACGCTGCACATGTGTACATGTAAGGGCTGACAGACCCGACCTCGGAACATCCCGGAATACAGTAGACACGTGGCTGGAGAAATATTAAGTGATTATGTTTATTTTGTGTATCCATATTTTGTATCAGAGGTGGGCTGCAAAGGGGGTGGGCTCTGAGAGGTTAAAACCCCTGAGTACAACTAAATCCCACCAATGCAGGAGAGGATAGGTGCAGGCAGGTAGTTTGGGGGTAAAACACCCTGAAATGACCACTCTCCCACCCGTTGAAGATGCAGCATTTTTAGTGTGCCCCCTTCAACGCGCAATGTTTGGACATAGATACATTTATTGAAGTGTCTATGGGGAAAACATAGGGTAAGAGGCGTTCCCCACCCACAATCCTGAGGAAGTCCTGCACAAAATCAAAATCACAGCCAAAGCTTGCGGTCTGTTGCCCTGAGATGGCCCAGAATTCTCCACCCAGGAAAGACAAGTCACAAGGAGAGCACAAAGAAGAACAAGGAGAGAATGTAGGCCTTCATTAGGATCTATGTGATTCGGGCCTGGCTGATTTTACCACAAAAGGTTTGAACATTTTCCATGCGAACACACATACAAAACACTTACATACCCACACCCCCACCCACACCCTCAGCACACCCCCACCCACACCCCCAACATAAACAAACTCTTTTTACCATCTCTTCACGCTGTTTCCTGCAGCGCCAGTTCCCTTTCACTTCCGTGATCGGTAACCGGCACCGCAGGATCCTTTTTTTTTTTAACGGGGGCTAAAGGGTTTTCTCCAGCAACCCCTGCTCACTATAAGTATACTAAAGTATAGTGAGCCGGGGATACCCCTGCAGCCCCCATTTATTTTTTATTTTTTCTGAGTGTGCTGCGGGGGTGTCCCCGTCAACACCCCTCTCACTGTACCACACAGTACAGTGAGTGAGGTATTGAGGGGGACACCCCCACAGCCCCCCAGTCTTTTTTTATATACTTACCTACAATGCTACCACCAAAGGTTCAAACTTTTGGTGTTCGAACCTTTGGTGGTAGCATTTTTTGGTCTTTTCGTACAGTCAGACCTTTTTTTTGTTTTCGGTCCGATCGTACAATACCTTTCATTAGGACCTAGAAATCCAAACAAAAGCAGAAGGGAGCTGAAAGCAATGTGCAAAAAATGCATGATGACCTAAGAAACAGGAAAAATTCCACATGGTATATAGTGCCCAAAAGAAACTGAAAAAATATATTCACCTGGACAGAAAACCAGAAATCGATGCCCCATGCACTGAGACGGTAAGTCAAGAGCCAGTGTAGGCAAATGAACACTGCCATTGCACGGAAGACCCACCAGGACCACCAGAAACCAGTTCCCACCACGGCCACTCAAATCAAACACAAACCTCAATGGCGCCAGGAACAGAGCAACACAGAGCATCCACGATCTAACAAGGCAGAGCTTTGTCCCCCTATACCCACGTCATCATCAACACCACCCACAGGTCTACAAATGACATTGCCCTGGCAGAAACCAGAGAACAGAAAAAGACACGGAAATGGTAGCTCTATAACTGAGCGGTCGCGTGGCTTCAGGCATCACTACTATCGATCTATTGAGATCAGAGATGCCGTAATTGGTTGACATTGCTTATTCGGTGCTGCTTTCAAAGGATAGCCATTTCAATGTAGTTCAGAAAGCATACTTTTGTGATCCAATCCTGCTCCGTTGGCGGCATAGTACATATCCATAATTTTGTAAGGCGATATGCGCTAATGCTATTAACGTAAAGATTAAGGAGAAACCATGCTATTGTCTGCATCATTACATTCAAATATTGTGGTTGATGGTGTAGGTCACAGTTTGTCCTTGCAGTCAGTACTAACCTGCAGAAAACGATCTGTCCAGAAGGTTTGGAGCTTTTTACAGAATATCAACATATCTAGCCTGGTTATGGCAGTCTGGCTATGGTGGTCTACATACACCTTATATTGTTGTGTATTGCTGACAGTCTAGATTAGAAAAGGTTCTGAAATGATGAGATGTGGTTTCTATTTGACTAGTTATATCTATAGTGATTGTTGTCCTCAGACCTGATGTCTGCTTTCCCTCCACAAGTCGTTGTTATGACCAAATATCCAATTGTAAGATGTGTATTGTAGATGCTTTTTATAAGTGACATTAGTATTAGAAGTGGTTGCAATCATGATTGAATAATGTGTATTGGAGAAAGATGGATCCTGATTTGTATCTATATAAACAAAGTACATATATATGTATAGCGGCCCAGGTGCTGATTAAAGGGGACATCACAGTAAGAAACTTAAATGAATGTACAACATTGTCAGCCGGATTAATTTAGCAACAGAAAATGGACACAATAGAAAAACTCAAAAAAAGAGAAGCAAGCAGGTGGTGGGAAGCCATGACACAACAGACATATTTGGAAGTAAAGGGAATTCCAGGACGACTCAGAATACTAACCCTACCCACGTATGAATATGTTGATCCCCAGCTGTTGGTGGAATATCAGAACACACCAATGTTTGTTCATTTGGTATGATGGCAACACTGGTTAAATTTGCCAAATCAGATCGTGTGACACTAATAACAGAAATAGAAACAATAGAAGAACAACTATTCACCTCTACAGATGGGGATGAATGTAAAAAAAAAGAATGAGTAGACTGGAGGAAAATTTGGAAAGCTATGAGGGGTAAATTCAGCTACATAAACAACATAAATTTCAGAGATACAAGCAAGACTATGATCAAGGTCAAATCTACACGTTTGCAAAAAGATTGGATGATCCTATCAAAGCACAACAAAACATCAAATCTATTCAGCCCATAACTTCGCCAATCCAGTCTGAAGACCCCTCATCTTCGGAGGTTGAGTCGACCGACAGTGAAGTAAGAACGGTCCATTTAAAATTTGTGGAGGAGTTTAAACTTCTACATAGGACATTTCACCCAAAAGTCACAAGAAGAGGTAAATGACTGACAACAAGGCCAAACATCATATTGAATGACTCGCTTTAGGAGGGGGCAGAGACCCATAGCGAGACGACAATGCAAGAAGACCTGAAAGTAAAAATATTCAATGTGTCCAATAGTATTCTAAAACCGACTGGACAGTCAGTCAGTATTAACATTGGGTCTCTCATGTTCCCTGGTGTCTGCTTTTGATTTTACACAATCTAGGAAAGACTTATTTAAATTTGTGAGAAAATTAAAATTGGCCAAGTAGCAGATGACTAAAATTGACTTGGGCACACCCATTTTGCAGAGAGAACTTAAAGAGGTCAGCCCATTATCATCTGAGGACCTATCATCAGCACTGAGATGTTTGGATAGTTGTGAAATGGAAACCAAGGGATGGCAGATTTAAGTGGAGATGAAATGTAGACCTGTCTCTGAACGGTTCTACAAAGTGTGCTGCTGTTTTGTCAAGAAGGAACAAAATTAGAGGGGCTTCCCAAAATATTTTACAGTTTTATAAATGTGATGCCATTTGACGAATCTGAACAAAGGTTTGCAAAAAGATTTTAGACCCGGATTTGAATGTGTTTCCAATGTTTGCTGGGATTTTGCCAAGAGAGGGGGGGCAAAATTAGAGGGGGCGGTCTCAACATTATTAGATGGCTTATAACTTTCTTGCCATTCGACGATTGAGGACAAAAGCTTTCAGAAAGATTATAGACCCAACCATGAATGTTTGTGTGAAGTCTGAATGGATTTTGTGAAGTGGGGGCTAAGTTATATGACTATTGTATGTACAAACATTTTGACACTTTTGAAAAAACAAAACATAGGACAATTTGCAGCAAACTCGTGTAAGCAGCATTGACAAGGACCAGAAAGCATGGTTTTGCAAAATATCTCCATGTTTTATTTTTTGAAAAGTGTCAAAATATGGGCACACAAAATATTGGTATTAGTTTGGTGAATGGGGTATAGCCTGTTGCCATGGGCAGCGGCCAGCCACGGGGGACCAGCAATGGGGTTAAAGTGGGCATGACCACAAGGGACCGGCTATGTGGTATAGTTTTTGGAAATCGGGATAGGTTTGAATGGGGAAGAAAGTCTGCTCGTGGGTACAGGTTGAAGTGCTGGATGGGATTGCAGCAAATATGCACAAGTAGGGTCAGCAAGAACTTGACAGCATGGTTTTGCAAATATGTCCTGTGTTTTATTTTTTTCAAAAGTGTTAAGTGTAAGTACACAACACAGTGATATAACATTGGTGTCTGGGCAATGGGCCTGGCTGTCAGCAAGGAGAAATGTATACTGTAATTTGCTTATTGGGGCATGCGGCATGGCAAAAGCTGTAGGTTTGAATGGAAACAAATATTCTGCTTGCGGTAACAGCCTGAAGTGGTGGACTAGATTACAACAGACCTACGCGACGAGCATTAGCAAGGACATGAAAGCATGTTTTTATAAATATGTTTTGTGTTTTAATTTTCAAAAGTGTAACAATATACGTAGAAAAACTAGTGATATACATTTGGTGTCTGGGTAGTGGGCCTGGCACTCGGCAAATGCAAATGTGTACTCTGATTTGCTTATTGGGGAATGGGGCATGGCTACAGCCCTTGCCCCATTGATTTGGAGACTGGCCATGGCTGCAAGCCATGAGCACTGGCCATTGGTTACATTATTAGTGTATAGTGGACACTCAGCTAGGATGCAGGGTAGGTACAGAGAATAATAGGGGTGGTTTGATTGGATTGGGTATGGTTGAGCTTTATGCCGTAGGCAATTGAACGATTATTTGCATCGCTAGCATGCACTGCTGATAACTACAGACATAAGGATGTGTTGCAAAAAATATGTTTCTTAGAGGAGGTTTATACCTCTTTCATATATATGAAAAGAGGAATTATTAATAACGTATATACAGTGATGTGACACCATGAAACATTTTCACTTATAAAACCTATTAAATTGACTGAAAAAAACATTGTTAAAGGGTTGTTACTGTTAAGATGCATTGGTTAAGTTTGCCAGTGGCGTACCACCTTGCTATCCATTGGCATTTTCCTTCTGGGTTCTCATATGCACTTGCCCCTCCGTGCTGCCCCTTCTATTTAATGCACTTCTCTCATTTCACAATGCACACGTGCATTTATAGGAGCATTGTGTACAATTTCTTTGTATCAGTAAGGGAAATGTAGATGCAGAAGATGGGTAGAAGATTGTTAAGTGGTAGTTTGTGTGTGGAAGCTTAATCTGGCCATAGGGTTATATGTACCGTTTTTGGAAGTGATTGGTGGATGGATGTGTGACTGTTTGAAAACAGGTATTGAGGGAGTGTCACATATATAAAATTAAAGGATAGAAGGGCTGCCCTATGCAATGGTGTGTACCTGCCATCCGGGTCTTTTAATGATACAGCATGGTAATGGGACAGTGGACACCGTGGATAGTTATAAAGGTCCGTCAGTTATGGCCCTTTTTCTATGCTAGAGAAAAGTATTTGGGACAGAAAATAGTTTCTGTTCTTTTATATTTTTCTCTAATATACAATTGTACATTAGTACCCTGGGCGGCGGAGCAAGCCAATCAGGTGGCTAGGAACATGGGCTTGAACCACAGTTCGAAGCCCACGTTCCAAGCCGCCTGATGGTGGCTCTACCCATCGCTATCTTCTCCCCCACCCTCTGTCCAATTTTATATTTATTTTTTCACCCCCACCCCCTCTACTTACCTTATTTCGCCGGCGCTGCTGCCGTATTCGCTCCTTCTCTTCACCTCCTTCAGGCTACCATGGAAAGGGAAGAGGGGTTTCCGTATGGATCTCGGTCTTTCCTTTTCATGGTGACCATCCTGGAAAAGGATTTTCCTTCCTAGAGCGGGACGCCGCACGGGTTTCACTGCAGGAAGGAAAATCCTTTTCTTATCACCCAGGGTTAACGCTTTGGCAACCCAGGGTGCTAATGGCCTTCATCCCCATTGCAGGGGCTGGAATGGGGGATATCGGCCCGGGGCCCTCATCCGCTCTTGCTTCACTTGGCCCGATCACTTGGGCTGCCAGGCAGTTATGAAAAGTCTCATGGCAAGCCCTGTTACACCTATCTAATTGACTCCATCGTCCCTGGCAAATTGACCCAAAGCACAGGCACCTTGCCAACTGGACTTCAGTACCCTATTAACCCCTATTCTCCCAGATGGATAACTTCCATGTCAAGGTTCCAAGGAAAATGATCACTGGTGTCCTCTTTCCTGACAACCCATTATGAGCCATTACACCAGACGGTAAGCAGGTCATTGTTAGTGTCAACAAACATTCATTGGAGAAAATTGTAGACATATTGTTCAAACACCTGGTCTGTGTGACTAGTGTCAAGAATGCAATAAAAGGTCAATGTTGATGGGTCAGATGACAAGGCATCAAGATACTGGGCCTCATTACAAGTTTGCCAGTCTGGAAACAAGGGTGCCGGTAAGCTCACCAGCAACCCTTGTTTCCAGACCGGCAAACTGCGTGTTTGACTGCCATGGCTGCTACGTCCGACAGGTCTGACCCTGCAAGGCACAGTGGCCTCGGTAGGCAGACCCATCACGAAAGCGCCGGCACTGTTCACAACAGTGCCGGCGCTTTCGAGTCCACACTCCCATAGAGTCCTATGGGATTCTATGGGAATGAGGACTTCCATTTTACCGGCGCCTGACTTCCAGGGCGGCCGGACTTGTAATCTCCCGGTGGCACCGGGAAGTCAGTCACCGGTAACATCTTACGAGTCTGGCGTCAACCAAACGGTCACACAGCAGGGTTACCGCCAGACTCTTAATGAGGCCCATTGTCCTCTAAGCGTACACGCTTCACAGGAGAGTTGTTGCCGGCCCAATTCGGACATCATAATGAACTCTTCTGGATACACTGTTGAAATGATTGCGTGCCTGCTCTACTGCATCACCGCTTGGAGTGGGGGCTCAGGATGCACACATTTAGTTGTGCTTTCTATATGCCCCCTTAAAGTAGGCTACCAAACCATGAGACTAATTGCTGCACCAAGCGTACATAAGCTTTGACCCCATAGTCAATATTGTGACAGCCGAGGGCTTAACAGTCAGCTCAAAGTCAAGGATTCAAAAGAACATTAAGGGAGCTAGGAGGACTGGTTAAATGTAGAGGGAATCATGGAGCAGCAGCCAAACCACCTTTCTGGAGGATCATTGTACGCCAGTCCTTCTCTCTCTCTTGGGCTCAGCCCATGGGCAGTAAAAAGTATCACTCAGAGTCTTCTCAGGTTTCAAGTGTCACAACTGTTCTTTGAAGACCTTATTGTAGATTACTGGTCAATACTCTAAACTTGATGCTTGCAGAAGTGTATATAAGCTTCAACATAGCCTGTCAATACTATAATCGTGATGTCCGCATAAGTGCATATAAGAGTAACACAACATACTTTAAAGTAAATGCTTGCAGAATTGAACATAAGCTTCAACACAGACGGTGAATAGTATAAACTGGATGCTCACAGAACTGTATATAAGCTTTGACGCAGTCGTCAATACAATCAACTTGAGCTCGCCAAAGTGTATATAAGCTTCAACAAAGTCGGTCAATATTATACTCTTGAGCTCGGAGAACTGTATATAAGCTTTATCACAGTCGGTATAGTGATCCTACATCACCATGTGCTATCTCAGCCAAAACCTTAGAGCCTAAAAATGGGTGACACAGTATTGCAACACTGCTGAGCGATGGGAGAGGTGCCCTTGGGTTTCCTTGAAGCACTTCAACCAGAGGTCACGCGCCGAGACAACGCTGCTCATAATGGGGCAAAGGACGCATCGCATTATGGACAATATTTCAAATGCTGAATGCAAGCACTGCATTTTTGCACAGGCCTGCTAGTAATTAATATTTCTAGTCTGCATATGGCCATTAGAACCATTTTACTATCAACTACCAAAATGGCCATCAAGTGAAACAAGACCAGTTCCCCAATACAGTGAAAAACTAAAGCTGCCACTTCCCAACCCGGGAAGCGCTTGACTGGGTTTGGGGGACTCCAGGAGACAGCAAGGCTCCGTGGGCCAGACTAGGCCTGTTCTGGAACCTTCTCCCCTGCGCAGGCGTCGCGCGGCCTGGCTGCGCTTCCATTTGAATCGCGTGCCATGGCATACATACACTTGGCGACGTGGAAAGGTAGATCGCGCGCTGGAAGCAATTTGACTGAGGTTGGAGAAGCCAGACGGCTCTGAGATGCTGCCGTCGAAGAATGGTGAGAAAATCCCAAGACCGAGCTGTTTTGACAGATCTTTGAGTTGACGCTTTTTTTCTCTTGACAATCTCCTTTATCTCCTGCTGTTTTTCATCTATATCTTGACACAATAAGAGACTTGGCCAAGGAGGCTGGCACCACGCCAGCCACCGCCATTTTTTTCTTGTGGCTCTGGCGCATGCCCAAATGCTCACAGTGCAGGGCGCGCGGATCCCCCCTGCTATCAAAACCGCTAATTATCCACAAAAATGCTGATTAGAGGAATGCATCATGCAGACGACTGGGTGTGCGGCTGGGCAATTTTACAATTGCCCGAAGCGTGTCGTAATGTGCTGCCACATGGGACACGTGGGATGGCACACGGCGCGAGACATCGGAACACTGCGTGTGTGTGAATGGCTTTCCTTTCTCTAAAGGCTTCTGGGCCCCAGACACCTGGGGGTAGAGTATCTAAACGTTGCCCCTGTGCAAAAAAATGGAGCAAATTGATTTACCGTCACGTTTTTCAGCTCCTGTAATAGTAAGGTGACCAGATTTTCAAAACAAAAAACCGGGACGGCCAACAACATAAAAGAGGGACTACCCCATCACAGCCCACCAATTACCGCCCCTCCCCCAACACGCCCCCACAACCACCCCCCAACGATATTTTCAGCACTTCTCCTTTCTATAAACTGTATATAATCTCATTTGTGCAGTTTTGTCTGTGAATCGTGGCATGTTAATTCAAAACGAGCGTGACCTCTAATTGATATTACATGGCTTGCCATACAATAATTTCCAAGCCAGTCTCTGTGGCACAGTCAGTAAGTGTTCTGATTTGTACCTGAGAGGTTGGGGGTTTGAGGTTTTAATTACCGTAGCACCCCAAACATGCAAACCCCAGACGGGGTTTCAAAAATGAAAAAACTCCCGGGACCCCGGAATGGAGGGTGATTAACTCCCAGGACCCCGGGACGGAGGGTGATTTTCCCGCACTGTCCCGGGAAAACCCGGACGTCTGGTCACCCTATGTAATAAGGAGTTAAGCTCCCGTTCGAAGGCTGTAATGTTATCGGCCTGAGCAAAGCGTAGGCAGATAACGACGGCTTCGGGATGTTCGGGATGTTACCACTGTTCCAGCCCTTGGAACGGGGGCTTAAGGCTATTGGCATGCAGGTTGCCAAAGCAGTAAACTAGGGTGCTAAAAAAAAGTATTTTCCTTCACTCAATGTGACTCCGCGTGCGTCCTGTTGAATGAAGGAAAATCCTTTACAAACATGGCCGGCAAGGAAAAGGGAAGGCAGGGCTCCATACGGAGCCCCTCTTCTCTTTCCATGGCAGCCAGCTGCAGCGAGGTAGAAGAAGCAAAATCAGGTGAGTGGGGTTGGGAAGAGATTTTAAAAAAAAGGGCAGAGAGTGATGGGGAAGATGGCGGCAAGGGGAGACAGCTGTCAGGCTGGCTGGATTGCAGGCTTCTATCAGCGGTTCAAGCCCCCGTTCCTAGCAACCTGATTGGCTGGCTTCCCACACCAGGGTGCTAATAGGTTATGGTGCACCAGGTTTTGTCTCAATCGATATTACCTAAAAAAAATTATCACAAGCACGAAATGAAGCAGACTTCTTTTTTTTTTTACATATCAATGCAACTTGGAGCCAACATAGAGCCATATTTGTTTTCTTTTTTAACGGAAGACCCTGTGCCACGGCCAGCACCATGAGGCTCTTTGCTTCTGGAGTGGCTGGATTTCTTGTTCAGCCCGCTTAAAATAAAGGGAGGGGGGGTTCCACAAGTGTAACACTTTGAGCAGTGACCCTAAATAAGAAAGAATAGGAATAACAAATAGTCTTTCTGGAATTCTATACAATAATTGCTAGACCCATTAAAGGTTTATTTCAGGCACACTTCAGGGGTGAGTCACTGATTTAGTCTGTTCTTAAACACCTCAAATGCACAATGCAGACAAAAACGTTGGGCGCGATTCATGTTGAAAAGTGACTTTGCAATCCGACACAAACCCTAATTAATGGAACTGTGCAAAGTGTGTTGTTGCCGTGCAAGATCCGTACAAAGTCTGTGCATAGTCATTTTTGCAGTACAAAGTGACGTTTCACAGACTTTGCACGGCAAACACGTTGCACAGTTCCATAAATCAGAGTTTGTGTCGGCAGTGCAAAGCCGCTTTTCAACAGTGCAAAGTCACTTTGACCATGCAAAAAAATCCATGAATCTGGCTATTTATGTGTTTTGCTTTTCACTAGTTGCAGTTGTAGCATGTTTCTTTCTGCCACTGTCTCTGTCACAATCATCACAAAACATTCCATCTCGAATCCTCGGTCACTTGATAAAATCCTTGTGCCTAAAAGCTTGTGTACGGTGTAGAAATGTTTGACCATAGCACATAAAGTGGCCCTTGATTTCATTGTGCCACAATGAATGCTTTGTTGTAATGTGTCTATCTTTCCCATCTCCCTGGCATGCTGTTCAGGATGTTTGTTTGCATGTGTGAGTTAATGAGTGCCCAGAGTACGGGATGTCGTGTGAGTGCTGCGCTAATCTAAATTCTTTAATATACACAGTTATGAACCCCCCCAATGTTATGTATTTTGCCAACCTCTGAAGCCTGAAAAGTAGATCCACGCAGGCTTGACATGTGGCCATCTTTGCACCAGACCTGCAGATGAACTGGCCTGCTGTTAAATCTCAGTTACCAGTTTATTGGTATCCAGTGCAATGTCATTTGCTTTCTGACTTTGAGAACTTTCAGGCATGTTATTACTCCTTTTACTATAGTCGGTCAGATAGCTATAGCTGGTAAGACAGCTCAGTGGGTTGAGGGCTTGCTGCTGCGATGTGTGTGTGTGTGTGTGCGTGCGTGCGTGTGTGTGTTTTTGTTTGGATCCCGGCAAGGCCACCTCAGCCTCTCATTATTTTGAGGTTGGCAAATGAGTACCAACACAGGTTGGGTGATATTGTATTTATATTTGCTCTATATAAAGCGCTTACGCATAAGTGCTATATAATAACACATCATAATCATTTGGCCTTGGACATCTGCTTGCATTCACAGTAATTTGGTAATATGGCCCTATACACTCTGATATTATCGATACATTTGGTGATCCATTCTTGTATGAAATGTATGTCACATTAGTGAAATGATAACCATATTTATCGTAGTGTACTTAGGAACAGTGCTATTTGATGGCACTTCCTATTTTGTCAAGGGGTGAAAGATTGTGTTCCATTGCTTCCCGTGATGTCACTTCGGGGTGGGGTCAAATTACATCACTTCCTGTGATGTCAGAGATCAAGGGCCATGTGATGTCACTTCGGCTACCCCTGGCATTTTGGTGAAATGACGTCCCTGGAGTCACGGCTGTCTAACGTGTAAACACACTGCGGCAGGATAATCACTGGAGTCAGGAAGTGCCTTGACAGGATGTATTATCCATGTTCTTGTGTGTCAATGAACTTACAATGCGCCTGCATTGCAGGGCTCTACACCAAGGTGTTCAGTGGGCCGCAGTCTCGAAAAAGTGCTACCAAGGGCTGCAGGGCTCCCCTAAACTAGTTCTAGCGGCACCAACCTCCTCAGGCAGCCTTTCCAGTCCACAGAGACTCTGGCTGCACGCAAACCAAGTGCACCCAAGCACTATATGCTACACTACTCTCTCTACTGATATGGACCACGGTCCCAGAGGGTGCTCAACCCACAGCGCTTTGAGACCTTACCAATGATGCATAGGGCGCTTTACAAATGCACCATAACATAATCCAGGACTCTGCAACAGCGACAACGAAAACATCATCATCAATTTAAGAAAAGCGCTTCATTATGCAGAGAGATTGTCCTAGTCTAGGCCTCCGCAACCGCGAAAACGAATGACGTTTGTCAGTGTAAGGATTGCAGGTGGCCTCGTCGAAGTGAGTTTTTATACAGCAGAGTGTGACGCATGCCCCTATGAGCAGTATACCTTGACCTCACCAAAGCTTCATCCTTGCAGAAACAGCATAACATACCGTGCTCAGAAGGGACATTTAAGGAGTAGCAAAGTCAGTAATAAAGGAGGGGGCTAAATACTGGGCTCTCATACCAGGCCCCCCTAACTACTTTCCCCTCTTTCTTTCACCCCCTGGACTGATAATCAAAGGTGCAAAGCTTCACGCACAGATTTAAAGAATGTGAAAATGAGTCCAGAGGGACTCATCCTAGCTGAGCATCAGGGTTCCTCAACGTGTAACCTGTGAGACGCTCTGTGGATAGGAGGTCTCAGTGTCTGCCATCTTTACCAGCTCGCCCTGTCTGTTTACATGTGGCAGTCTTGTCTATTTGAGTGAGATTTGTCAACTTTCAAAGAGTGATTCTTGGTCCATGAGTGGAGCATCCTAGTTTGTAACAGATATGGGGCCTCACTACGAGCTTGGGGAATGTTTTCGTGGGTCAGTTCCTCCTTGTTGGGTTTGCAGGATTTACAGCAGCGATAAATACTTCGATTTTATTTTAGTGGAAATACCTTATTGCTCTTTATGAGGTCCACAGCGTTTCCCTTTGCACGTGGAGACCAGCACAGAATCATTGCACATCAACTGGGCTCTTGTGCTCGTTGGCCTCATTACTAATCTGGTGGTATCCGATACCACCAGACGGAATTACTTTTACCAGCACTTAGAGTGCCGGAATTACCGGCAGATCCCAAATGCCGGCAGGGTCGTTATTCCCCATTCCGTGGAGTCCCAGAGGACTCCATGGGGGATTCCCGGTATTACCGACACCGGTGTAATACCGGATGTTTTTGCCAGTGGGGTACCTAACGTACCTTCAGCAAAACGTTATTACCGAAACGATATTTCCGCGCCGGCAAACTCAGAATGAGACCTACTGTATTTTTTCTCTCGTGTGTACCTCATCTCTTAGAGAAGGCAGAGTGATGATACTATTGTAAGGTTTGGTACTAGGTAAAGAGGCACCCTTGGCAAAAATGACCTCACCTGTCAAAGCGTTCTCTGATATAAAAGCAATGCTAAGGATGTCTGTGCAACTAGGGACCAGGCACTACTCTCAGCGTAACCCCCACGCGCATCTCAGTGGCTCCAGAAGGAGAGACAGCGGGGAGGGAGCTCATACTCTCAGAGTACACCCCCCATACGCATCTCAGTGGCTCCAGAAGGAGAGACAGGGGGGAGGGAGCTCATACTCTCAGAGTACCCCCCACACGCATCTCAGTGGCTCCAGAAGGAGAGACAGTGGGGAGGGAGCTCATACTCTCAGATTACCCCCCACACGTATCTCAGTGGCTCCAGAAGGAGAAACAGCGAGGAGGGAGCTCATACTCTCAGAATACCCCCACACGCATCTCAGTGGATCCAGAAGGAGAGACAGCGGGGAGGGAGCTCATACTCTCAGAGTACCTCCCACACGCATCTCAGTGGCTCCAGAAGGAGAGACAGCGGGGAGGGAGCTCGTACTCTCAGCGTACCCCACACGCATCTCAGTGGCTCCAGAAGGAGAGACAGCGGGGAGTGAACTCATACTCTCAGAGTACCCCCCACACGCATTTCAGTGGCTCCAGAAGGAGAGACAGTGGGGAGGGAGCTCATACTCTCAGCGTACCCCCCACACGCATCTCAGTGGCTCCAGAAGGAGAGACTGGGAGAGAGAGATCATACTCTCAGCGTACCCCCACACGCATCTCAGCGGCTCCAGAAGGAGAGACAGTGGGAAGGGAGCTCATACTCTCAGATTACCCCCCACACATATGTCAGTGGCTCCAGAAGGAGAGACAGCGGGGAGGGAGCTCATACTCTCAGAGTACCCCCCACGAATCTCAGTGGCTCCAGAAGGAGAGACAGCGGGGATGGAGCTCGTACTCTCAGCGTACCCCACACACATCTCAGTGGCTCCAGAAGGAGTGACAGCGGGGAGGGAGCTCATAATCTCAGTGTATCCCCCACACGCTTCTCAGTGGCTCCAGAAGGAGAAACCGCAGGGAGGAGCTCTTACTCTCAGTGTACCCCCCACACGCATCTCAGTGGCTCCAGAAGGAGAGACAGCGGGAGGGAGCTCATACTCTTAGAGTACCCCCCACGCATCTCAGTGGCTCCAGAAGGAGAGACAGCGGGAGGGAGCTCATACTCTCAGAGTACCCCCCACGCATCTCAGTGGCTCCAGAAGGAGAGACAGCGGGGAGGGAGCTCATACTCGCAGAGTACCCCCCATGCATCTCAGTGGCTCCAGAAGGAGAGACAGCGGGGACGGAGCTCAAACTCTCAAAGTAACCCCCACATGCATCTCAGTGGCTTCAGAAGGAGAGACAGCGGGGAGGGAGCTAATAATCTCAGAGTACCCCCGACAGGCGTCTCAGTGGCTCCAGAAGGAGAGACAGTGGGGAGGGAGATCATACTCTCAGAGGACCCCCCACATGCATCTCAGTGGCTCCAGAAGGAGAGAAAGTGGGGAGGGAGATCATACTCTCAGAGGACCCCCCCCATACGCATCTCAGTGGCTCCAGAAGGAGAGACAGCGGGGAGGGAGCTCATACTCTCAGAGTACCCCCCACACGCATCTCAGTGGCTCCAGAAGGAGAGACAGTGGGGAGGGAGCTCATACTCTCAGATTAACCCCACACGTATCTCAGTGGCTCCAGAAGGAGAGACAGCGAGGAGGGAGCTCATACTCTCAGAATACCCCCACACGCATCTCAGTGGATCCAGAAGGAGAGACAGCGGGGAGGGAGCTCATACTCTCAGAGTACCTCCCACACGCATCTCAGTGGCTCCATAAGGAGAGACAGCGGGGAGGGAGCTCGTACTCTCAGAGTACCCCCCCACGCATCTCAGTGGCTCCAGAAGGAGAGACAGCGGGGATGCCGCTCGTACTCTCAGCGTACCCCATACGCATCTTAGTGGCTCCAGAAGGAGAGACAGCGGGGAGTGAACTCATACTCTCAGAGTACCCCCCACACGCATCTCAGTGGCTCCAGAAGGAGAGACAGCGGGGAGGGAGCTCATACTCTCAGTGTACCCCCCACACGCATCTCAGTGGCTCCAGAAGGAGAGACTGGGAGAGAGAGATCATACTCTCAGCGTACCCCCACATGCATCTCAGTGGCTCCAGAAGGAGAGACAGTGGGGAGGGAGCTCATACTCTCAGATTGCCCCCCACATGTATCTCAGTGGCTCCAGAAGGAGAGACAGCGGGGAGGGAGCTCATACTCTCAGAGTACCTCCCACACGCATTTCAGTGGCTTCAGAAGGAGAGACCGCAGGGAGGAGCTCTTACTCTCAGTGTAGCCCCCACACGCATCTCAGTGGCTCCAGAAGGAGAGACAGCGGGGAGGGAGCTCATACTCTTAGAGTACCCCCCACGCATCTCAGTGGCTCCAGAAGGAGAGACAGCGGGGAGGGAGCTCATACTCTCAGAGTACCCCCCACGCATTTCAGTAGCTCCAGAAGGAGAGACAGCGGGGAGGGAGCTCATACTCTCAGAGTCCCCCCCATGCATCTCAGTGGCTCCAGAAGGAGAGACAGCGGGGACGGAGCTCATACTCTCAGAGTACCCCCCACACGCATCTCAGTGGCTACAGAAGGAGAGACAGCGGGGAGGGCGCTCATACTCTCAGCATACCCCCACACTCATCTCAGTGGCTCCAGAAGGAGAGACAGTGGGGAGGGAGCTCGTACTCTCAGAGTACCCCCCCATGCATCTCAGTGGCTCCAGAAGGAGAGACAGCGGGGAGGGAGCTCATACTCTCAGCGTACCCCCCACACGCATCTCAGTGGCTCCAGAAGGAGTGACAGCGGGGAGGGAGCTCATACTCTCAGAGTACCCCCCACACACATCTCAGTGGCTACAGAAGGAGAGACAGCGGGGAGGGAGATCATACTCTCAGAGGACCCCCCACACGCATCTCAGTGGCTCCAGAAGGAGAGACAGCGGGAAGGGAGCTCATACTCTCAGAGTACCCCCCACACGCATCTCAGTGGCTACAGAAGGAGAGACAGCGGGGAGGGAGCTAATAATCTCAGAGTACCCCCGACAGGCGTCTCAGTGGCTCCAGAAGGAGAGACAGTGGGGAGGGAGATCATACTCTCAGAGGACCCCCCACATGCATCTCAGTGGCTCCAGAAGGAGAGACAGTGGGGAGGGAGATCATACTCTCAGAGGACCCCCCCATACGCATCTCAGTGGCTCCAGAAGGAGAGACAGCGGGGAGGGAGCTCATACTCTCAGAGTACCCCCCACACGCATCTCAGTGGCTCCAGAAGGAGAGACAGTGGGGAGGGAGCTCATACTCTCAGATTAACCCCACACGTATCTCAGTGGCTCCAGAAGGAGAGACAGCGAGGAGGGAGCTCATACTCTCAGAATACCCCCACACGCATCTCAGTGGATCCAGAAGGAGAGACAGCGGGGAGGGAGCTCATACTCTCAGAGTACCTCCCACACGCATCTCAGTGGCTCCATAAGGAGAGACAGCGGGGAGGGAGCTCGTACTCTCAGAGTACCCCCCCACGCATCTCAGTGGCTCCAGAAGGAGAGACAGCGGGGATGCCGCTCATACTCTCAGCGTACCCCATATGCATCTTAGTGGCTCCAGAAGGAGAGACAGCGGGGAGTGAACTCATACTCTCAGAGTACCCCCCACACACATCTCAGTGGCTCCAGAAGGAGAGACAGCGGGGAGGGAGCTCATACTCTCAGTGTACCCCCCACACGCATCTCAGTGGCTCCAGAAGGAGAGACTGGGAGAGAGAGATCATACTCTCAGCGTACCCCCACATGCATCTCAGTGGCTCCAGAAGGAGAGACAGTGGGGAGGGAGCTCATACTCTCAGATTGCCCCCCACATGTATCTCAGTGGCTCCAGAAGGAGAGACAGCGGGGAGGGAGCTCATACTCTCAGAGTACCTCCCACACGCATTTCAGTGGCTTCAGAAGGAGAGACCGCAGGGAGGAGCTCTTACTCTCAGTGTACCCCCCACACGCATCTCAGTGGCTCCAGAAGGAGAGACAGCGGGGAGGGAGCTCATACTCTTAGAGTACCCCCCACGCATCTCAGTGGCTCCAGAAGGAGAGACAGCGGGGAGGGAGCTCATACTCTCAGAGTACCCCCCACGCATTTCAGTAGCTCCAGAAGGAGAGACAGCGGGGAGGGAGCTCATACTTGCAGAGTCCCCCCCATGCATCTCAGTGGCTCCAGAAGGAGAGACAGCGGGGACGGAGCTCATACTCTCAGAGTACCCCCCACACGCATCTCAGTGGCTACAGAAGGAGAGACAGCGGGGAGGGCGCTCATACTCTCAGCATACCCCCACACTCATCTCAGTGGCTCCAGAAGGAGAGACAGTGGGGAGGGAGCTCGTACTTTCAGAGTACCCCCCCATGCATCTCAGTGGCTCCAGAAGGAGAGACAGCGGGGAGGGAGCTCATACTCTCAGCGTACCCCCCACACGCATCTCAGTGGCTCCAGAAGGAGTGACAGCGGGGAGGGAGCTCATACTCTCAGAGTACCCCCCACACACATCTCAGTGGCTACAGAAGGAGAGACAGCGGGGAGGGAGATCATACTCTCAGAGGACCCCCCACACGCATCTCAGTGGCTCCAGAAGGAGAGACAGCGGGAAGGGAGCTCATACTCTCAGAGTACCCCCCACACGCATCTCAGTGGCTACAGAAGGAGAGACAGCGGGGAGGGAGCTCATACTCTCAGAGTACCCCCCACGAATCTCAGTGGCTCCAGAAGGAGAGACAGCGGGGATGGAGCTCGTACTCTCAGCGTACCCCACACACATCTCAGTGGCTCCAGAAGGAGTGACAGCGGGGAGGGAGCTCATAATCTCAGTGTATCCCCCACACGCTTCTCAGTGGCTCCAGAAGGAGAAACCGCAGGGAGGAGCTCTTACTCTCAGTGTACCCCCCACACGCATCTCAGTGGCTCCAGAAGGAGAGACAGCGGGAGGGAGCTCATACTCTTAGAGTACCCCCCACGCATCTCAGTGGCTCCAGAAGGAGAGACAGCGGGAGGGAGCTCATACTCTCAGAGTACCCCCCACGCATCTCAGTGGCTCCAGAAGGAGAGACAGCGGGGAGGGAGCTCATACTCGCAGAGTACCCCCCATGCATCTCAGTGGCTCCAGAAGGAGAGACAGCGGGGACGGAGCTCAAACTCTCAAAGTAACCCCCACATGCATCTCAGTGGCTTCAGAAGGAGAGACAGCGGGGAGGGAGCTAATAATCTCAGAGTACCCCCGACAGGCGTCTCAGTGGCTCCAGAAGGAGAGACAGTGGGGAGGGAGATCATACTCTCAGAGGACCCCCCACATGCATCTCAGTGGCTCCAGAAGGAGAGACAGTGGGGAGGGAGATCATACTCTCAGAGGACCCCCCCCATACGCATCTCAGTGGCTCCAGAAGGAGAGACAGCGGGGAGGGAGCTCATACTCTCAGAGTACCCCCCACACGCATCTCAGTGGCTCCAGAAGGAGAGACAGTGGGGAGGGAGCTCATACTCTCAGATTAACCCCACACGTATCTCAGTGGCTCCAGAAGGAGAGACAGCGAGGAGGGAGCTCATACTCTCAGAATACCCCCACACGCATCTCAGTGGATCCAGAAGGAGAGACAGCGGGGAGGGAGCTCATACTCTCAGAGTACCTCCCACACGCATCTCAGTGGCTCCATAAGGAGAGACAGCGGGGAGGGAGCTCGTACTCTCAGAGTACCCCCCCACGCATCTCAGTGGCTCCAGAAGGAGAGACAGCGGGGATGCCGCTCGTACTCTCAGCGTACCCCATACGCATCTTAGTGGCTCCAGAAGGAGAGACAGCGGGGAGTGAACTCATACTCTCAGAGTACCCCCCACACGCATCTCAGTGGCTCCAGAAGGAGAGACAGCGGGGAGGGAGCTCATACTCTCAGTGTACCCCCCACACGCATCTCAGTGGCTCCAGAAGGAGAGACTGGGAGAGAGAGATCATACTCTCAGCGTACCCCCACATGCATCTCAGTGGCTCCAGAAGGAGAGACAGTGGGGAGGGAGCTCATACTCTCAGATTGCCCCCCACATGTATCTCAGTGGCTCCAGAAGGAGAGACAGCGGGGAGGGAGCTCATACTCTCAGAGTACCTCCCACACGCATTTCAGTGGCTTCAGAAGGAGAGACCGCAGGGAGGAGCTCTTACTCTCAGTGTACCCCCCACACGCATCTCAGTGGCTCCAGAAGGAGAGACAGCGGGGAGGGAGCTCATACTCTTAGAGTACCCCCCACGCATCTCAGTGGCTCCAGAAGGAGAGACAGCGGGGAGGGAGCTCATACTCTCAGAGTACCCCCCACGCATTTCAGTAGCTCCAGAAGGAGAGACAGCGGGGAGGGAGCTCATACTTGCAGAGTCCCCCCCATGCATCTCAGTGGCTCCAGAAGGAGAGACAGCGGGGACGGAGCTCATACTCTCAGAGTACCCCCCACACGCATCTCAGTGGCTACAGAAGGAGAGACAGTGGGGAGGGAGCTCGTACTCTCAGAGTACCCCCCCATGCATCTCAGTGGCTCCAGAAGGAGAGACAGCGGGGAGGGAGCTCATACTCTCAGCGTACCCCCCACACGCATCTCAGTGGCTCCAGAAGGAGTGACAGCGGGGAGGGAGCTCATACTCTCAGAGTACCCCCCACACACATCTCAGTGGCTACAGAAGGAGAGACAGCGGGGAGGGAGATCATACTCTCAGAGGACCCCCCACACGCATCTCAGTGGCTCCAGAAGGAGAGACAGCGGGAAGGGAGCTCATACTCTCAGAGTACCCCCCACACGCATCTCAGTGGCTACAGAAGGAGAGACAGCGGGGAGGGAGCTCATACTCTCAGCATACCCCCACACTCATCTCAGTGGCTCCAGAAGGAGAGACAGTGGGGAGGGAGCTCGTACTCTCAGAGTACCTCCCCATGCATCTCAGTGGCTCCAGAAGGAGAGACAGCGGGGAGGGAGCTCATACTCTCAGCGTACCCCCTACACGCATCTCAGTGGCTCCAGAAGGAGAGACAGCGGGGAGGGAGCTCATACTCTCAGAGTACCCCCCACACGCATCTCAGTGGCTACAGAAGGAGAGACAGTGGGGAGGGAGCTTGTACTCTCAGAGTACACCCCACACGCATCTCAGTGGCACCAGAAGGAGAGACAGGGGGGAGGGAGCTCATACTCTCAGAGTACCCCCCATCCATCTCAGTGGCTCCAGAAGGAGAGACAGCGGAGAGGGAGCTCATACTCTCAGAGTACCCACCACCCGCATCTCAGTGGCTCCAGAAGGAGTGACAGCGGGGAGGGAGCTCATAATCTCAGTGTATCCCCCAGACGCTTCTCGGTGGCTCCAGAAGGAGAGACTGCAGGGAGGAGCTCTTACTCTCAGTGTACCCCCCACACGCATCTCAGTGGCTCCAGAAGGAGAGACAGCGGGAAGGGAGCTCATACTCTCAGCGTACCACCCACATGCATCTCAGTGGCTCCAGAAGGAGAGACTGGGAGAGGGAGATCATACTCTCAGCGTACCCCCACACGCATCTCAGTGGCTCCAGAAGGAGAGACAGGGGGGAGGGAGCTCATACTCTCAGAGTACCCTCCCATGCATCTCAGTGGCTCCAGAAGGAGAGACAGCGGAGAGGGAGCTCATACTCTCAGAGTACCCACCACCCGCATCTCAGTGGCTCCAGAAGGAGTGACAGCGGGGAGGGAGCTCATAATCTCAGTGTGTCCCCCAGACGCTTCTCAGTGGCTCCAGAAGGAGAGACCGCAGGGAGGAGCTCTTACTCTCAGTGTACCCTCCACACGCATCTCAGTGGCTCCAGGAGGAGAGACAGCGGGGAGGGAGCTCATACTCTCAGCGTACCCCCCACACGCATCTCAGTGGCTCCAGAAGGAGAGACTGGGAGAGGGAGATCATACTCTCAGCGTACCCCCACACGCATCTCAGCGGCTCCAGAAGGAGAGACAGTGGGGAGGGAGCTCATACTCTCAGATTACCCCCAACACGTATCTCAGTGGCTCCAGAAGGAGAGACAGCGGGGAGGGAGCTCATACTCTCAGCGTACCCCCTACACGCATCTCAGTGGCTCCAGAAGGAGAGACAGCGGGGAGGGAGCTCATACTCTCAGAGTACCCCCCACACGCATCTCAGTGGCTACAGAAGGAGGATGTGGGGAGGGAGCTTGTACTCTCAGAGTACACCCCCCACGAATCTCAGTGGCTCCAGAAGGAGAGACAGCGGAGATGGAGCTCATACTCTCAGCGTACCCCACACACATCTCAGTGGCTCCAGAAGGAGAGACAGCAGGGAGGGAGCTCATACTCTCAGAGTACCCCCCACCCGCATATCTCAGTGGCTCCAGAAGGAGAGACAGCGGGGAGGGAGCACGTACTCTCAGAGTACCCCCCCATGCATCTCAGTGGCTCCAGAAGGAGAGACAGCGGGGAGGGAGCTCATACTCTCAGAGTACACCCCACACGCCTCTCAGTGGCTCCAGAAGGAGAGACAGGGGGGAGGGAGCTCATACTCTCAAGGTACCCCCCCATGCATCTCAGTGGCTCCAGAAGGAGAGACAGCGGGGAGGGAGCTCATACTCTCAGCGTACCCCCACACGCATCTCAGTGGCTCCAGAAGGAGAGACCGCGGGGAGGGAGCTCATACTCTCAGCATATCCCCCACACTCATCTCAGTAGCTCCAGAAGAAGAGACAGTGGGGAGGGAGCTCATACTCTCAGATTACCCCCCACACGTATCTCAGTGGCTCCAGAAGGAGAGACAGCGGGGAGGGAGCTCATACTCTCAGTGTACCCCCACACACATCTCTGTGGCTCCAGAAGGAGAGACAGTGGGGAGGGAGATCATACTCTCAGAGTACCTCCCACATGCATCTCAGTGGCTCCAGAAGGAGAGGCAGCAGGGAGGGAGCTCATACTCTCAGAGTACCCCCCCATGCATCTCAGTTGCTCCAGAAGGAGAGACAGCGGGGAGGAAGCTCATACTTTCAGAGTACCCCCCACACGCAACTCAGTGGCTACAGAAGGAGAGACAGCGGGGAGGGAGCTCATACTCTCAGAGTACCCACCACACGCACCTCAGTGGCTCCAGAAGGAGAGACAGTGGGGAGCGAGCTCATACTCTCAGAGTAACCTCCACACGCATCTCAGTGGCTCCAGAAGGAGAGACAGCGGGGAGGGAGTTCATACTCTCAGAGTAAACCCCACACGCATCTCAGTGGCTCCAGGAGGAGAGACAGTGGGGAGGGAGCGCTCATACTCTCAGATTACCCCCCACACATATCTCAGTGGCTCCAGAAGGAGAGACAGCGGGGAGGGAGCTCATACTCTCAGAGTACCCCCACACGCATCTCAGTGGCTCCAGAAGGAGAGACAGCAGGGATGGAGCTCGTACTCTCAGCGTACCCCACACACATCTCAGTGGCTCCAGAAGGAGAGACAGCAGGGAAGGAGCTCGTACTCTCAGAGTACCCCCCCACACATCTCAGTGACTCCAGAAGGAGAGACAGCGGGGAGGGAGCTCATACTCTCAGAGTACCCCCCCACATGCCGCTCAGTGGCTCCAGAAGGAGAGACAGCGGGGAGCGAGGGAGCTCATACTCTTAGAGTACCCCCCATGCATCTCAGTGGCTCCAGAAGGAGAGACAGCATGGATGGAGCTCATACTCTCAGTGTGTCCCCCAGACGCTTCTCAGTGGCTCCAGAAGGAGAGACCGCAGGGAGGAGCTCTTACTCTCAGTGTACCCCCCACACGCATCTCAGTGGCTCCAGGAGGAGAGACAGCGGGGAGGGAGCTCATACTCTCAGCGTACCCCCCACACGCATCTCAGTGGCTCCAGAAGGAGAGACTGGGAGAGGGAGATCATACTCTCAGGGTACCCCCCACACGCATCGCAGTGGCTCCAGAAGTAGAGACTGGGAGAGGGAGATCATACTCTCAGCGTACCCCCACACGCATCTCAGCAGCTCCAGAAGGAGAGACAGTGGGGAGGGAGCTCATACTCTCAGATTACCCCCAACACGTATCTCAGTGGCTCCAGAAGGAGAGACAGCGGGGAGGGAGCTCGTACTCTCAGAGTACCCCCCACGAATCTCAGTGGCTCCAGAAGGAGAGACAGCGGAGATGGAGCTCGTACTCTCAGCGTACCCCACACACATCTCAGTGGCTCCAGAAGGAGAGACAGCAGGGAGGGAGCTCATACTCTCAGAGTACCCCCCACCCGCATCTCAGTGGCTCCAGAAGGAGAGACAGCGGGGAGGGAGCACGTACTCTCAGAGTACCCCCCCATGCATCTCAGTGGCTCCAGAAGGAGAGACAGCGGGGAGGGAGCTCATACTCTCAGAGTACACCCCACACGCATCTCAGTGGCTCCAGAAGGAGAGACAGGGGGGAGGGAGCTCATACTCTCAGAGTACCCCCCCATGCATCTCAGTGGCTCCAGAAGGAGAGACAGCGGGGAGGGAGCTCATACTCTCAGCGTACCCCCACACGCATCTCAGTGGCTCCAGAAGGAGAGACCGCGGGGAGGGAGCTCATACTCTCAGCATATCCCCCACACTCATCTCAGTGGCTCCAGAAGGAGAGACAGTGGGGAGGGAGCTCATACTCTCAGATTACCCCCCACATGTATCTCAGTGGCTCCAGAAGGAGAGACAGCGGGGAGGGAGCTCATACTCTCAGTGTACCCCCACACACATCTCAGTGGCTCCAGAAGGAGAGACAGTGGGGAGGGAGATCATACTCTCAGAGTACCTCCCACATGCATCTCAGTGGCTCCAGAAGGAGAGGCAGCAGGGAGGGAGCTCATACTTTCAGAGTACCCCCCACACGCAACTCAGTGGCTACAGAAGGAGAGACAGCGGGGAGGGAGCTCATACTCTCAGAGTACCCACCACACGCACCTCAGTGGCTCCAGAAGGAGAGACAGTGGGGAGCGAGCTCATACTCTCAGAGTAACCTCCACACGCATCTCAGTGGCTCCAGAAGGAGAGACAGCGGGGAGGGAGTTCATACTCTCAGAGTAAACCCCACACGCATCTCAGTGGCTCCAGAAGGAGAGACAGTGGGGAGGGAGCGCTCATACTATCCGATTACCCCCCACACATATCTCAGTGGCTCCAGAAGGAGAGACAGCGGGGAGGGAGCTCATACTCTCAGAGTACCCCCACACGCATCTCAGTGGCTTCAGAAGGAGAGACAGCGGGGATGGAGGTCAAACTCTCAGAGTACACCCACACGCATCTCAGTGGCTCCAGAAGGAGAGACAGCAGGGATGGAGCTCGTACTCTCAGCGTACCCCACACACATCTCAGTGGCTCCAGAATGAGAGACAGCAGGGAGGGAGCTTGTACTCTCAGAGTACCCCCCCACACATCTCAGTGACTCCAGAAGGAGAGACAGCGGGGAGGGAGCTCATACTCTCAGAGTACCCCCCCACATGCTGCTCAGTGGCTCCAGAAGGAGAGACAGCGGGGAGGGAGGGAGCTCATGCTCTCAGAGTACCCCCCATGCATCTCAGTGGCTCCAGAAGGAGAGACAGCAGGGATGGAGCTCATACTCTCAAAGTAACCCCCCACATGCATCTCAGTGGCTCCAGAAGTAGAGACAGCGGGGAGGGACCTCATACTCTCAGAGTACCCCCCCATGCATCTCAGTGGCTCCAGAAGGAGAGAGCGGGGAGGGAGCTCATACTCTGAGAGTACCCCCCACATGCATTTATGTGGCTCCAGAAGGAGTGACAGCGGGGAGGGAGCTCATACTCTCTGAGTACCCACCACACACATCTCAGTGGCTCCAGAAGGAGAGACAGCGGGGAGGGAGCTTGTACTCTCAGAGTACCTCCCACATGCATCTCAGTGGCTCCAGAAGGAGAGACAGCGGGGAGGGAGCTCATACTCTCAGAGTACCCACCACATGCATCTCAGTGGCTCCAGAAGGAGAGACAGCTGGGATGGAGCTCATACTCTCAGAGTACCCCCCACATGCATCTCAGTGGCTCGAGAAGGAGAGACAGCGGGAAGGAAGCTCATACTCTCAGAGCACCCCCCATAGGCATCTCAGTGGCTCCAGAAGGAGAGACAGTGGGGAAGGAGCTCATACTCTCAGAGTACCCCCCTACTCACCTCAGTGGCTCCAGAAGGAGAGACAACGGGGAGGGAGCTTGTACTCTCAGAGTACCCCCCACACGCATCTCAGTGGTTCTAGAAGGAGAGACAGCGGGGAGGGAGCTTGTTCTCTCAGAGTACCCCCCACACGCATCTCAGTGGCTCCAGAAGGAGAGACAGCGGGAGGGATCTTGTACTCTCAGAGTACCCCCACACGCATCTCAGTGGCTACAGAAGGAGAGACAGCAGGGAGGGAGCTCGTACTCTCAGAGTACACCCTACACGCATCTCAGTGGCTCCAGATGGAGAGACAGTGGGGAGGGAACTCATACTCTCAGAGTTACTTCCACACGCATCTCAGTGGCTCCAGAAGGAGAGACAGCGTGGAGGCAGCTCATACTCTCAGAGTACCCCCACACGCATCTCAGTGGCTTCAGAAGGAGAGACAGCGGGGATGGAGGTCAAACTCTCAGAGTACACCCACACGCATCTCAGTGGCTCCAGAAGGAGAGACAGCAGGGAGGGAGCTCGTACTCTCAGAGTACCCCCCACATGCCGCTCAGTGGCTCCAGAAGGAGACACAGCGGGGAGGGAGGGAGCTCATACTCTCAGAGTACCCCCCCATGCATCTCAGTGGCTCCAGAAGGAGAGACAGCAGGGATGGAGCTCATACTCTCAAAGTAACCCCCACATGCTGCATCTCAGTGGCTCCAGAAGGAGAGACAGCGGGGAGGGACCTCATACTCTCAGAGTACCCCCCCATGCATCTCAGTGGCTCCAGAAGGAGAGACAGCGGGGAGGGAGCTCATACTCTCTGAGTACCCCCCACACACATCTCAGTGGCTCCAGAAGGAGAGACAGCGGGGAGGGAGCTTGTACTCGCAGAGTACCTCCCACATGCATCTCAGTGGCTCCAGAAGGAGAGACAGCGTGGAGGGAGCTCATACTCTCAGAGTACCCACCACATGCATCTCAGTGGCTCCAGAAGGAGAGACTGCTGGGATGGAGCTCATACTCTCAGAGTACTCCCCACATGCATCTCAGTGGCTCCAGAAGGAGAGACAGCGGGAAGGAAGCTCATACTCTCAGAGTACCCCCCATAGGCATCTCAGTGGCTCCAGAAGGAGAGACAGCGGGGAAAAGGCTCATACTCTCAGAGTACCCCCCTACGCATCTCAGTGGCTCCAGAAGGAGAGACAGCGGGGAGGGAGCTTGTTCTCTCAGAGTACCCCCCACACGCATCTCAGTGGTTCTAGAAGGAGAGACAGCAGGGAGGGAGCTTGTTCTCTCAGAGTACCCCCACACGCATCTCAGTGGCTCCAGAAGGAGAGACAGCGGGAGGGATCTTGTACTCTCAGAGTACCCCCACACGCATCTCAGTGGCTACAGAAGGAGAGACAGCAGGGAAGGAGCTCGTACTCTCAGAGTACACCCTACACGCATCTCGGTGGCTCCAGATGGAGAGACAGTGGGGAGGGAACTCATACTCTCAGAGTACCCCCCCATGCATCTCAGTGGCTCCAGAAGGAGAGACAGTGGGGAGGGAGCTCATACTCTCAGAGTAACCTCCACACGCATCTCAGTGGCTCCAGAAGGAGAGACAGCGTGGAGGCAGCTCATACTCTCAGAGTAACCCCGACACGCATCTCAGTGGCTCCAGAAGGAGAGACAGTGGGGAGGGAGCTCATACTCTCAGAGTACCCCCACACGCAACTCAGTGGCTCCAGAAGGAGAGACAGTGGGGAGGGGGCGCTCATAGTCTCAGATTACCCCCCACACGCATCTCAGTGGCTCCAGAAGGAGAGACAGAAGGGAGGGAGCTCATACTCTCAGAGTTCCCCCACACGCATCTCAGTGGCTCCAGAAGGAGAGACAGCGGGGAGGGAGCTCATACTCTCAGAGTACACCCCACACACATCTCAGTGGCTTCAGAAGGAGAGGCAGCGGGGAGGGAGCTCATACTCTCAGAGTACCCCGCACACCCATCTCAGTGGCTCCAGAAGGAGAGACAGCGGGGAGGGAGCTCGTACTCTCAGAGTACCCCCCACACGCATCTCAGGGGCTCCAGAAGGAGAGACAGCGGGGAGGGAGCTCGTACTCTCAGAGTACCCCCCCCCCACGCTTCTCAGTGCTCCAGAAGGAGTGACAGCGGGGATGGAGCTCGTACTCTCAGAGTACCCCCCCATGCATCTCAGTGGCTTCAGAAAGAGAGACAGCGGGGACGGAGCTCATACTCTCAGAGTACCCCCCAAACGCAACTCAGTGGCTCCAGAAGGAGAGACAGCGGGGAGGGAGCTCATACTCTCAGAGTGCACCCCACACGCATCTCAGTGGCTTCAGAAGGAGAGACAGCGGGGATGGAGGTCATATTCTCAGGTTACCCCCACACGCATCTCAGTGGCTCCAGAAGGAGAGACAGCGGGGAGGGAGCTCATACTCTCAGAGTGCACCCCACATGCATCTCAGTGGCTTCAGAAGGAGAGACAGCGGGGATGAAGGTCATACTCTCAGATTACCCCCCACACGCATCTCAGTGGCTCCAGAAGGAGAGACAGCGGGGAGGGAGCTCCTACTCTCAGAGTACACCCCACACGCATCTCAGTGGCTTCAGAAGGAGAGGCAGCGGGGAGGGAGCTCATACTCTCAGAGTACCCCCCACACGCATCTCAGTGGCTCCAGAAGGAGAGACAGCGGGGAGGGAGCTTGTACTCGCAGAGTACCTCCCACATGCATCTCAGTGGCTCCAGAAGGAGAGACAGCGGGGAGGGAGCTCATACTCTCAGAGTACCCACCACATGCATCTCAGTGGCTCCAGAAGGAGAGACTGCTGGGATGGAGCTCATACTCTCAGAGTACTCCCCACATGCATCTCAGTGGCTCCAGAAGGAGAGACAGCGGGAAGGAAGCTCATACTCTCAGAGTACCCCCCATAGGCATCTCAGTGGCTCCAGAAGGAGAGACAGCGGGGAAAAGGCTCATACTCTCAGAGTACCCCCCTACGCATCTCAGTGGCTCCAGAAGGAGAGACAGCGGGGAGGGAGCTTGTTCTCTCAGAGTACCCCCCACACGCATCTCAGTGGTTCTAGAAGGAGAGACAGCAGGGAGGGAGCTTGTTCTCTCAGAGTACCCCCACACGCATCTCAGTGGCTCCAGAAGGAGAGACAGCGGGAGGGATCTTGTACTCTCAGAGTACCCCCACACGCATCTCGGTGGCTCCAGATGGAGAGACAGTGGGGAGGGAACTCATACTCTCAGAGTACCCCCCCATGCATCTCAGTGGCTCCAGAAGGAGAGACAGTGGAGAGGGAGCTCATTCTCTCAGAGTAACCTCCACACGCATCTCAGTGGCTCCAGAAGGAGAGACAGCGTGGAGGCAGCTCATACTCTCAGAGTAACCCCCACACGCATCTCAGTGGCTCCAGAAGGAGAGATAGTGGGGAGGGAGCTCATACTCTCAGAGTACCCCCACACGCAACTCAGTGGCTCCAGAAGGAGAGACAGTGGGGAGGGGCGCTCATAGTCTCAGATTACCCCCCACACGCATCTCAGTGGCTCCAGAAGGAGAGACAGAAGGGAGGGAGCTCATACTCTCAGAGTACCCCCACACGCATCTCAGTGGCTCCAGAAGGAGAGACAGCGGGGAGGGAGCTCATACTCTCAGAGTACACCCCACACACATCTCAGTGGCTTCAGAAGGAGAGGCAGCGGGGAGGGAGCTCATACTCTCAGAGTACCCCGCACACCCATCTCAGTGGCTCCAGAAGGAGAGACAGCGGGGAGGGAGCTCGTACTCTCAGAGTACCCCCCACACGCATCTCAGTGGCTCCAGAAGGAGAGACAGCGGGGAGGGAGCTCGTACTCTCAGAGTACCCCCCCCACGCTTCTCAGTGCTCCAGAAGGAGTGACAGCGGGGATGGAGCTCGTACTCTCAGAGTACCCCCCCATGCATCTCAGTGGCTTCAGAAAGAGAGACAGCGGGGACGGAGCTCATACTCTCAGAGTACCCCCCAAACGCAACTCAGTGGCTCCAGAAGGAGAGACAGCGGGGAGGGAGCTCATACTCTCAGAGTGCACCCCACACGCATCTCAGTGGCTTCAGAAGGAGAGACAGCGGGGATGGAGGTCATATTCTCAGGTTACCCCCACACGCATCTCAGTGGCTCCAGAAGGAGAGACAGCGGGGAGGGAGCTCATACTCTCAGAGTGCACCCCACATGCATCTCAGTGGCTTCAGAAAGAGAGACAGCGGGGATGAAGGTCATACTCTCAGATTACCCCCCACACGCATCTCAGTGGCTCCAGAAGGAGAGACAGCGGGGAGGGAGCTCCTACTCTCAGAGTACACCCCACACGCATCTCAGTGGCTTCAGAAGGAGAGGCAGCGGGGAGGGAGCTCATACTCTCAGAGTACCCCCCACACGCATCTCAGTGGCTCCAGAAGGAGAGACAGCGGGGAGGGAGCTCGTACTCTCAGAGTACCCCCCACACGCATCTCAGTGGCTCCAGAAGGAGAGACAGCGGGGAGGGAGCTCGTACTCTCAGAGTACCCCCCCCCACGCTTCTCACTGCTCCAGAAGGAGTGACAGCGGGGATGGAGCTCGTACTCTCAGAGTACCCCCCCATGCATCTCAGTGGCTTCAGAAGGAGAGACAGCGGGGACGGAGCTCATACTCTCAGAGTACCCCCCACACGCAACTCAGTGGCTCCAGAAGGAGAGACAGCGGGGAGGGAGCTCATACTCTCAGAGTGCACCCCACACGCATCTCAGTGGCTTCAGAAGGAGAGACAGCGGGGATGGAGGTCATACTCTCGGGTTACCCCCACACGCATCTCAGTGGCTCCAGAAGGAGAGACAGCGGGGAGGGAGCTCATACTCTCAGAGTGCACCCCACATGCATCTCAGTGGCTTCAGAAGGAGAGACAGCGGGGATGAAGGTCATACTCTCAGATTACCCCCCACACGCATCTCAGTGGCTCCAGAAGGAGAGACAGCAGTGATGGAGCTCGTACTCTCAGTGTACCCCACACGCATCTCAGTGGCTCTAGAAGGAGAGACAGCAGGGATGGAGCTCGTACTCTCAGCGTACCCCACACGCATCTCAGTGGCTCCGGAAGGAGAGACAGCGGGGAGGGAGCTCATACTCTTAGAGTACCCCCCACGCATCTCAGTGGCTCCAGACGGAGGGACAGCAGCGAGGGAGCTCGTGCTCTCAGAGTACCCCCCCACACATCTCAGTGACTCCAGAAGGAGAGACAGCGGGGAGTGAGCTCAAACTCTCAGAGTACCCCCCCCCACATGCCGCTCAGTGGCTCTAGAAGGAGAGACAGTGGGGAGGGAGCTCATACTCTCAGAGTACCCCCCATGCATCTCAGTGGCTCCAGAAGGAGAGACAGCAGGGATGGAGCTCATACTCTCAAAGTAACCCCCACATGCATCTCAGTGGCTCCAGAAGGAGAGACAGCGGGGAGGGACCTCATACTCTCAGAGTACCCCCCCATGCATCTCAGTGGCTCCAGAAGGAGAGACAGTGGGGAGGGAGCTCATACTCTCTGAGTACCCCCCATGCATCTCAGTGGCTCCAGAAGGAGAGACAGCGGGGAGGGATCTCATACTCTCAGCGTACCCCCCAAACGCATCTCAGTGGCTCCAGAAGGAGAGACAGCGGGGACGGAGCTCATACTCTCAAAGTAACCCCCACACGCATCTCAGTGGTTCCAGAAGGAGAGACAGCGGGGAGGGAGCTTTTACTCTCAGAGTAGCCCCCACACGCATCTCAGTGGTTCCAGAAGGAGAAACAGCGGGGAGGGAGCTTGTACTCTGAGTACCTCCCACATGCATCTCAGTTGCTCCAGAAGGAGAGACAGCGGGGAGGGAGCTCATACTCTCAGAGTAACCCACACATTCATCTCAGTGGCTCCAGAAGGAGAGACAGTGGGGAGGGAGCTCATACTCTCAGAGTAACCCCCACACGCATCTCAGTGGCTCCAGAAGGAGAGACAGTAGGGAGGGAGCTCATACTCTCAGATTACACCCCACACGTATCTCAGTGGCTCCAGAAGGAGAGGCAGCGGGGAGGGAGCTCATACTCTCAGAGTACCCCCCCATGCATCTCAGTGGCTCCAGAAGGAGAGACAGCGGCGAGGGAGCTCATACTCTCAGTGTACCCCCCACACGCATCTCAGTGGCTCTAGAACGAGAGACAGCGGCGAGGGAGCTCATACTCTGAGTACCTCCCACACGCATCTCAGTGGCTCCAGAAGGAGAGGCAGCGGGGAGGGAGCTCATACTCTCAGAGTACCCCCCACACACATCTCAGTGGCTCCAGAAGGAGAGACAGCGGGGAGGGAGCTCATACTCTCTGCTCTGAGTACCCCCACATGCATCTCTGTGGTTCCAGAAGGAGAGGCATCAGGGAGGGAGCTTATATTCTCAGAGTACCCCCCACACGCATCTCAGTGGCTCCAGAAGGAGAGACAGCGGGGAGGGAGCTTGTACTCTGAGTACCTCCCACATGCATCTCAGTGGCTCCAGAAGGAGAGACAGCGGGGAGGGAGCTCATACTCTCAGAGTAACCCACACATTCATCTCAGTGGCTCCACAAGGAGAGACAGTGGGGAGGGAGCTCATACTCTCAAAGTAACCTCCACACGCATCTCAGTGGCTCCAGAAGGAGAGACAGCGGGGAGGGAGCTCATACTCTCAGAGTAACCCCCACACCCAACTCAGTGTCTCCAGAAGGAGAGACAGTGGGGAGGGAGCTCATACTCTCAGATTACCCCCCACACGTATCTCAGTGGCTCCAGAAGGAGAGACAGCGGGGAGGGAGCTCATAATCTCAGAGTACCCCCCAAACGCATCTCAGTGGCTCCAGAACGAGAGACAGCGGCGAGGGAGCTCATATTCTCAGAGTACCTCCCACACGCATCTCAGTGGCTCCAGAAGGAGAGGCAGCGGGGAGGGTGCTCATACTCTCAGAGTACCCCCCCATGCATCTCAGTGGCTCCAGAAGGAGAGACAGCGGCGAGGGAGCTCATACTCTCAGAGTACCCCCCACACGTATCTCAGTGGCTCCAGGAGGAGAGACAGCGGGGAGGGAGCTCATAATCTCAGAGTACCCCCCATACGCATCTCAGTGGCTCCAGAACGAGAGACAGCGGCGAGGGAGCTCATATTCTCAGAGTACCTCTCACACGCATCTCAGTGGCTCCAGAAGGAGAGACAGCGGGGAGGGAGCTCATACTCTCAGAGTACCCCCCCATGCATCTCAGTGGCTCCAGAAGGAGAGACAGCGGCGAGGGAGCTCATACTCTCAGAGTACCCCCCACACGCATCTCAGTGGCTCTAGAAGGAGAGACAGCGGCGAGGGAGCTCATACTCTCAGAGTACCTCCCACACGCATCTCAGTGGCTCCAGAAGGAGAGGCAGCGGGGAGGGAGCTCATACTCTCTGCTCTGAGTACCCCCACATGCATCTCAGTGGTTCCAGAAGGAGAGGCAGCGGGGAGGGAGCTTATATTCTCAGAGTACCCCCCACACGCATCTCAGTGGCTCCAGAAGGAGAGACAGCGGGGAGGGAGCTCATACTCTTAGAGTACCCACCACATGCATCTCAGTGGCTCCAGAAGGAGAGACAGCGGGAAGGAAGCTCATACTCTCAGAGTACCCCCCACAGGCATCTCAGTGGCTCCAGAAGGAGAGACAGCGGGGAAGGAGCTCGTACTCTCAGAGTACTCCCCTACGCATCTCAGTGGCTCCAGAAGGAGAGACAGCGGGGAAGGAGCTCGTACTCTCAGAGTACTCCCCTACGCATCTCAGTGGCTCCAGAAGGAGAGACAGTGGGGAGGGAGCTCATACTCTCTGAGTACCCCCACACGCATCTCAGTGGTTCCAGAAGGAGAGACAGCGGGGAGGGAGCTCATACTCTCAGATTACCCCCACACGCATCTCAGTGGCACCAGAACGAGAGACAGCGGCGAGGGAGCTCATACTCTCAGAGTACCTCCCACACGCATCTCAGTGGCTCCAGAAGGAGAGGCAGCGGGGAGGGAGCTCATACTCTCAGAGTACCCCCCCATGCATCTCAGTGGCTCCAGAAGGAGAGGCAGCGAGGAGGGAGCTCATACTCTCAGAGTACCCCCCATACACATCTCAGTGGCTCCAGAAGGAGAGACAGCGGGGAGGGAGCTCGTACTCTCAGAGTACCCCCCACACGCATCTCAGTGGCTACAGAAGGAGAGACAGTGGGGAGGGAGCTCGTACTCTCAGAGTACACCCCACACGCATCTCAGTGGCTCCAGAAGGAGAGACAGCGGGGAGGGAGCTCATACTCTCAGAGTACCCCCCCATTCATCTCAGTGGCTCCAGAAGGAGAGACAACGGGGAGGGAGCTCATACTCTCAGAGTACCCCCCACAAGAAACTCAGTGGCTCCAGAAGGAGAGACAGCGGGGAGGGAGCTCATACTCTCAGAGTACCCACCACACGCACCTCAGTGGCTCCAGAAGGAGAGACAGTGGGGAGCGAGCTCATACTCTCAGAGTAACCTCCACATGCATCTCAGTGGCTCCGGAAGGAGAGACAGCGGGGAGAGAGCTCATACTCTCAGAGTAAACCCCACACGAATCTCAGTGGCTCCAGAAGGAGAGACAGTGGGGAGGGAGCGCTCATACTCTCAGATTAGCCCCCACACATATATCAGTGGCTCCAGAAGGAGAGACAGCGGGGAGGGAGCTCATACTCTCAGAGTACCCCCCACACGCAACTCAGTGGCTCCAGAAGGAGAGACAGCGGGGAGGGAGCTCATACTCTCAGAGTGCACCCACACGCATCTCAGTGGCTTCAGAAGGAGAGACAGCGGGGATGGAGGTCATACTCTCAGATTACCCCCCACACGCATCTCAGTGGCTCCAGAAGGAGAGACAGCGGGGAGGGAGCTCGTACTCTCAGAGTACCCCGACAAGCATCTCAGTGGCTCCGGAAGGAGAGACAGCGGGGATGGAGCTTGTACTCTCAGCGTACCCCACACACATCTCAGTGGCTCCAGAAGGAGAGACAGCAGGGAAGGAGCTCATACTCTTAGAGTACCCCCCACGCATCTCAGTGGCTCCAGACGGAGAGACAGCGGGGAGGGAGCTCATACTCTCAGAGTACCCCCCCATGCATCTCAGTGGCTCCAGAAGGAGAGACAGCGGGGATAGAGCTCATACTCTCAAAGTAACCCAGACATGCATCTCAGTGGCTCCAGAAGGAGAGACAACGGGGAGGGAGCGCATACTCTCAGAGTACCCCCCCATGCATCTCAGTGGCTCCAGAAGGAGAGACAGCAGGGATAGAGCTCATACTCTCAAAGTAACCCCCACATGCATCTCAGTGGCTCCAGAAGGAGAGACAACGGGGAGGGACCTCATACTCTCAGAGTACCCCCCCATGCATCTCAGTGGCTCCAGAAGGAGAGACAGCGGGGAGGAAGCTCATACTCTCAGAGTACCCCCCACACGCATCTCACTGGTTCCAGAAGGAGAGACAGCGGGGAGGGAGCTTATACTCTCAGAGTACCCCCCACACGCATCTCAGTGGCTCCAGAAGGAGAGACAGCGGGGAGGGAGCTTGTACTCTCAGAGTACCTCCCACATTCATCTCAGTAGCTCCAGAAGGAGAGACAGCGGGGAGGGAGCTCATACTCTCAGAGTACCCACCACATGCATCTCAGTGGCTCCAGAAGGAGAGACAGCTGGGATGGAGCTCATACTCTCTGAGTACCCACCACACACATCTCAGTGGCTCCAGAAGGAAAGACAGCGGGGAGGGAGCTTGTACTCTCAGAGTACCCCCAGCATCTCAGTGGCTCCAGAAGGAGAGACAGCGGGGAAGGAGCTCGTACTCTCAGAGTACCCCCCTACGCATCTCAGTGGCTCCAGAAGGAGAGACAGTGGGGAGGGAGCTCGTACTCTCAGAGTACCCCCCACACGCATCTCAGTGGTTCTAGAAGGAGAGACAGCGGGGAGGGAGCTTGTTCTCTCAGAGTACCCCCCACATGCATCTCAGTGGCTCCAGAAGGAGAGACAGCGGGAGGGATCTTGTACTCTCAGAGTACCCCCCACACGCATCTCAGAGGTTACAGATGGAGAGACAGCGGGGAGGGAGCTCGTACTCTCAGAGTACACCCCACACGCATCTCAGTGGCTCCAGAAGGAGAGACAGCGGGGAGGGAACTCATACTCTCAGAGCACCCGCCCCCCATGCATCTCAGTGGCTCCAGAAGGAGAGACAGCGGGGAGGGAGCTCATACTCTTAGTGTAGCCACCACATGCATCTCAGTGGCTCCAGAAGGAGAGACCGCAGGGAGGGAGCTCATACTCTCAGCGTACCCCCCACATTCATCTCAGTGGCTCCAGAAGGAGAGACAGCGGGGCGGGAGCTCATACTCTCAGAGTACCCACCACACGCATATCAGTGGCTCCAGAAGGAGAGACAGTGGGGAGGGAGCTCATACTCTCAGAGTAACCTCCACACGCATCTCAGTGGCTCCAGAAGGAGAGACAGCGAGGAGGGAGCTCATACTCTCAGAGTAACCACCACATGCATCTCAGTGGCTCCAGAAGGAGAGACAGTGGGGAGGGAGCTCATACTCTCAGATTACACCCCACACGTATCTCAGTGGCTCCAGAAGGAGAGACAGCGGGGAGGGAGCTCATACTCTCAGAGTACCCCCCACACGCATCTCATTGGCTCCAGAAGGAGAGACAGCGGGGAGGGAGCTCATACTCTCAGAGTACCTCCCACACGCATCTCAGTGGCTCCAGAAGGAGAGGCAGCGGGGAGGGAGCTCATACTCTCAGAGTACCCCCCTATGCATCTCAGTGGCTCCAGAAGGAGAGACAGCGGGGAGGAAGCTCATACTCTCAGAGTACCCCCACACGCATCTCAGTGGCTCCAGAAGGAGAAACAGCGGGAGGGAGCTCATACTCTCAGAGTACCCCCCACACGCATCTCAGTGGCTCCAGAAGGAGAGACAGCGGGGAAGGAGCTCATACTCTCTGAGTACCCCCACACGCATCTCAGTGGTTCCAGAAGGAGAGACAGCGGGGAGGGAGCTTATACTCTCAGAGTACCCCTCACACGCATCTCAGTGGCTCCAGAAGGAGAGACAGCGGGGAGGGAGCTCGTACTCTCAGAGTACCCCCCATGTGCATCTCAGTGGCTCCAGAAGGAGAGACAGCGGGGAGGGAGCTCATACTCTCAGAGTACCCACCACATGCATCTCAGTGGCTCCAGAAGGAGAGACAGCTGGGATGGAGCTCATACTCTCAGAGTACCCCCCACATGCATCTCAGTGGCTCCAGAAGGAGAGACAGCCGGAAGGAAGCTCATACTCTCAGAGTACCCCCCACAGGCATCTCAGTGGCTCCAGAAGGAGAGACAGCGGGAAGGAGCTCGTACTCTCAGAGTACCCCCCCACACATCTCAGTGGAGAGACAGCGGGGAGTGAGCTTGTACTCTCAGAGTACCCCCCACACATATCGCAGTGGTTCTAGAAGGAGAGACAGTGGGGAGGGAGCTTGTACTCTCAGAGTACCCCCCACACGCATCTCAGTGGCTCCAGAAGGAGAGACAGCGGGGAGGGAGCTCGTACTCTCAGAGTAACCCCCACACACGCATCTCAGTGGCTAAAGAAGGAGAGACAGCAGGGAGGGAGCTCGTACTCTGAGTACACCCCACATGCATCTCAGTGGCTCCAGAAGGAGAGACAGCAGGGAGGGAGCTCATACTCTCAGAGTACCCCCCATGCATCTCAGTGGCTCCAGAAGGAGAGACAACGGGGAGGGAGCTCATGCTCTCAGCGTACTCCCCACACGCATCTCAGTGGCTCCAGAAGGAGAGACCGCAGGGAGGGAGCTCATACTCTCAGCGTATCCCCCACACTCATCTTAGTGGCTCCAGAGGAGAGACAGTGGGCGGGAGCTCATACTCTCAGAGTACCCACCACACGCATCTCAGTGGCTCCAGAAGGAGAGACAGTGGGTAGGGAGCTCATACTCTCAGAGTAACTCCCACACGCATCTCAGTGGCTCCAGAAGGAGACACAGCGTGGAGGGAGCTCATACTCTCAGATTACCCCCCACACGCATCTCAGTGGCTCCAGAAGGAGAGACAGCGGGGAGGGAGGTCATACTCTCAGAGTACCCCCCATGCATCTCAGTGGCTCCAGAAGGAGAGACAGCGGGGAGGGAGCTCATACTCTCATAGTACCCCCCACACGCATCTCAGTGGCTCCAGAAGGAGAGACAGCGGGGAGGGAGCTCATAATCTCAGAGTACCCCCCCCACACGTATCTCAGTGGCTCCAGAAGGAGAGACAGTGGGGAGGGAGCTTGTACTCTCAGAGTACCCCCCACACGGATCTCAGTGGCTCCAGAAGGAGAGACAGCAGGGAGGGAGCTCGTACTCTCAGAGTACCCCCCACACACGCATCTCAGTGGCTAAAGAAGGAGAGACCGCAGGGAGGGAGCTCGTACTCTCAGAGTACACCCCACATGCATCTCAGTGGCTCCAGGAGGAGAGACAGCAGGGAGGGAGCTCATACTCTCAGAGTACCCCCCATGCATCTCAGTGGCTCCAGAAGGAGAGACAACGGGGAGGGAGCTCATACTCTCAGCGTACTCCCCACACTCATCTCAGTGGCTCCAGAAGGAGAGACCGCAGGGAGGGAGCTCATACTCTCAGCGTATCCCCCACACTCATCTTAGTGGCTCCAGAGGAGAGACAGCGGGCGGGAGCTCATACTCTCAGAGTACCCACCACACGCATATCAGTGGCTCCAGAAGGAGAGACAGTGGGTAGGGAGCTCATACTCTCAGAGTAACCTCCACACGCATCTCAGTGGCTCCAGAAGGAGAGACAGCGGGGAGGGAGCTCATACTCTCAAATTACCCCCCACACGCATCTCAGTGGCTCCAGAAGGAGAGACAGCGGGGAGGAGCTCATACTCTCAGAGTACCCCCCCATGCATCTCAGTGGCTCCAGAAGGAGAGACAGCCGGGAGGGAGCCCATACTCTCAGAGTACCCCCACATGCATCTCAGTGGCTCCAGAAGGAGAGACAACGGGGAGGGAGCTCATACTCTCAGAGTACCCCCCACACGCATCTCATTGGCTCCAGAAGGAGAGACAGCGGAGAGGGAGCTCATACTCTCAGAGTACCCCCACACGCATCTCAGTGGCTCCAGAAGGAGAGACAGTGGGGAGGGAGCTCATAATCTCAGAGTACCCCCCCACACGTATCTCAGTGGCTCCAGAAGGAGAGACAGCGGGGAGGGAACTCATACTCTCAGAGTACCCCCACACGCATCTCAGTGGCTCCAGAAGGAGGGACAGCGGGGAGGGAGCTCATACTCTCAGAGTACCCCCCACACGCATCTCAGTGGCTCCAGAAGGAGAGACAGCGGGGAGGGAGCTCATACTCTCAGAGTACACCCCACACGCATCTCAGTGGCTTCAGAAGGAGAGACAGCGGGGATGGAGCTCATACTCTCAGAGTACCCCCCACACGCCTCTCAGTGGCTCCAGAAGGAGAGACAGCGGGGACAGAGCTCGTACTCTCAGCATACCCCCCACACGCATCTCAGTGGCTCCAGAGGGAGAGACGGCGGGGAGGGAGCTCGTACTCTCAGAGTACCCCCCCACACATCTCAGTGACCCCAGAAGGAGAGACAGCGGGGAGGGAGCTCATACTCTCTGAGTACCCCCACAAGAATCTCAGTGGCTCCAGAAGGAGAGACAGCGGGGATGGAGCTCGTACTCTCAGAGTACTCCCCACATGCATCTCAGTGGCTTCAGAAGGAGAGACCGAGGGGAGGTAGCTCGTACTCTCAGAGTACCCCCAAACGCATCTCAGTGGCTCCAGAAGGAGAGACAGCAGGGATGGAGCTCGTACTCTCAGCGTACCCCACACTCATCTCAGTGGCTCCAGAAGGAGAGACAGCGGGGAGGGAGCTCCTACTCTTAGAGTACCCCCCACGCATCTCAGTGGCTCCAGAAGGAGAGACAGCGGGGAGGGAGCTCATACTCTCAGAGTACTCCCCACATGCATCTCAGTGGCTCCAGAAGGAGAGACCGCGGGGAGGGAGCTCGTACTCTCAGAGTACACACCCCACGCATCTCAGTGGCTCCAGAAGGAGAGACAGCGGGGAGGGAGCTCATACTCTCAGAGTACACCCCACACGCATCTCAGTGGCTCCAGAAGGAGAGACAGCGGGGAGGGAGCTCATACTCTCAGAGTACCCCCCTATGCATCTCAGTGGCTCCAGAAGGAGAGACAGCGGGGAGGGAGCTTGTATTCTCAGAGTATTCCCCACACGCATCTCAGTGGCTACAGAAGGAGAGGCAGCGGGGAGGGAGCTCATACTCTCAGAGTACCCCCCCACATGCCGCTCAGTGGCTCCAGAAGGAGAGACAGCGGGGAGGGAGCTCATACTCTCAGAGTACCCCCCCCATGCATCTCAGTGGCTCCAGAAGGAGAGACAATGGGGAGGGAGCTCATACTCTCAGAGTACCCCCCACACGCATCTCAGTGGCTACAGAAGGAGAGACATAATAAAAAGAGTGAGATATAGAGAAAGTGGAGGGAGAGAGGGAGAGAAATATAAGGTAGACTTGCAAGAATACGAGATAGATAGAGAGACAGAGGAAGGTGGGCAGGAAGAAAGAGATACACAGAAAAAGAGAGAGCGAAAACCAAACTGCAGAGAGAGAGAGAGAGAGAGGGAGGCAGAGACAGACAGACAGTGAAAGTGAAAAATCGCATTGACACAGAGGAAGATATAGGGGGAAAGACAGAACAAAATAGACTGCCCTTACTTAGAGGGAAAGGAGGGTAAGCGTATGACCACAATGACAGAGAGAGACAGAGAGAGAGAGAGAGAGAGAGAGAGAGAGAGAGAGAGAGAGAGTGATAGAGAGTGCACGTGTGTGTGTGTGAGGCGTTGCTAGGGAGGGGCTGAGGGGGCTATAGCCCCTGGTCTTTTGGTTGTAGCCCCGGATAGAAGCTCAGGTGCTACAACCTAAAGGCTATCTAGCTCCCAGTGCTGCCAGTCCCATCATTAGTTTAGCCCCAGATCTTTTCCAGACCCTGCAACAACCCTGTGTGAGAGAGAAGAGAGCAGACCCCCTGAGAGTGAGAACACCCGAGAAGAGAGGAGGCGCGCCTCAAATGCAGTGCTTTGCCACTGAGAAAGAGAGAGAAAGACAAAGAGAATTAGAAAGTTAGAGCGAAAGACCGAAAGAAAGAGGCAGAATGGGCCTCATGATAAGTTGGGTGTTATGGTAAAAATGCAGTGGTAATACCGTCCCTGCCGCATTACCACACTGTTTAACTACGAGTTTGGGGGTAAGGTGGAAGAAATACCTCCAGCAAAAACCTGGAGATAATTCCGCCCCAAATACTGTCCAAATTCGGTGGTATTACAACCGGCAGAATTACCATCGGTGGTAATACTGCTGAAATCCCCCATAGCGTCCTTAATGAGGACTAACACTGCCTACCAGCACTTGAAATCCGGCTGCAATACTGCCGGACCAAAGGGCAGTAACAGTAATATAGTTTAGTGGAATCTCAGTGGGTTTAACCTTCAGAAACCATCAAACTTGCAACAAGTCCTATAGAGAGTTGAAAAAAGGAACAGTGAGAGAGAATGAGAGAGTGCACAGAGCGGTGTAGAGTGCATGCAGAGTGAGCACTAGATTTTTATTTTCTTTATTGGGCATTTATTTGGTGCCTATACCCAGGTGTTTCCAGGCGCCACAAGACAAGACGGGGGAGGGGTGAGCATGGGAAGAAAGTAGAACAACACAAGTAAATACAACATAAACGGTTATATTGGCGTTGTGACAATCCTTCTGTGCAAGTGCATGAGGAGGTGGTAAGGGCAGAGGGGGGGTAGAGGGATATGTGCAGGAGTGGGGTACCCCAAGGGATGGGGTGGAGAAGTGCTGGGAGGCCAAGGCAGCAAGTGCCAGGGGAAAAAGAGGGCGAAGGGAGGGTGAGGGCGTTGGACAGGAGGACAGGTTGGGCTAGTACAGCGAGCAAGTGCTGGCAGGGAAAGCTGGGGGGACTGGAAGGGGTTGGTCTGGCTCTTATATAGCCAGTCCGAAAGCACTGTGAGTAGAGCGCTCGCTTTGACATCCGTGCAGACCCTGCCGATGCAGGTTCGAATCCCGGCAGGGCCAAACTCAGCCTTTCATCCTTCCAAGGTCGATGAATGAGCACAACACACTGTGGGTAATAATAAGCAGCGCTCAGATACCTGAGAGTTCGTAGCGCTATATAAATGCTAAATTATTATTATTATATGACTCTGAAGGGCCACGCCCCAGTCGCAGGGGGAAGCATAAGCAAGGGAGGGGGAACGGGAAGGAAGAAGAGAAAAGGAAGGCCTTGAGAAGTTTCCAGAATTTAAAAAGATTGCGCTGAAGTCTGAGGGAGAGGGAGGCTGTTCCAAAGGGAGGAGCCATCCGAGGAAAGGGATCCACCTCCCACTCTCTGCTTGGAGAAACGTTTGACCTGCGGAGAGTTGGAGCCAGAAGACCAAAGGACTGTCACCGGGACGTATTTCAGAGAGAAAGCCTTGTGGAAGATGCAAGGGGTCTTGAATTTGACCCTTGTGGCCCCCAGGGACCAGTGATGAGATTTTGGGGATGGAGTGGTGCGGTCCCTGGGATTGAGGCCAAGGATACGTCTGGCAGTCCTATTCTAGATTAGTTGAAGGGGCGGAGAGAGGAAAGAGGGAGATTGAGGAAGATGCTGTTGCAGTAGTCCAGCTTAGAGCGAACCAGGGCTCTGGAGACAGTGAGTTTCTGGGGGAAGGTGAGGAAAGGTAGAATGCCCCTGAGGAGGTGGAGCTGAAAGTTGAACTTCTTGTCAAGGTCCGTAATGTGAGGAGAAAAAGAGAGAGAGGGGTCAAAGATGACCCAAAGGTTTTTTGCCTCATGTGTGGGTGAGGGGAGGGTCCCAAGGAGGAAGGCCAGAGTGAGGGGGGGCAAAGAGCAGGTGTCCCAAAGAAGGATCGCCATCTTACTGGCATTGAGGCAGAGATTGTTGGCAGAGCACCATGCCTGACTAGCAGTCAGGCAATCAGGCAGAGACGTTTTTATGGGGGGGCAAAAGGGGCACTTGCCCAGGGCCCCAACCTAGTAGGGGGCCCCACAAGGCTAGCTGTTCTGAAGAGGTAAGATTCCATTGTTCACCAGTCTTAAATAGCACACGTCAGGATATTTTATGGGGTACTGCTAAGGCTCAAAAACCCATTGCCTTTCTGTTTTGGCAAGTGCATTCTGCCTTGATCACATCATGTATTGCTTTCTGTTTTCACTGTGGTATACCTAATTTGTATGTTCCTTATGGCACAACTCTGTAGCATTCTTTCCTTCCTGTGGGGATTATGTTGATCATGTACAATAGGCAATGGTGAAATGCATATTGATAAATTGAGTGTCACAATGGTTCAGAAGTTAGCTCAGTGTGTGAAGTGCCCATATACTTCCCTTGATGATGGAGAGAATTAAGCTAGAATCGTTTCCCTAGAGGATCCAGATACACTATGGAATATCTTGCATAATAGTCAGAAATCGAGACTGACTATAGCGATGGTAACTTTCATGCAGGCTCTGAACTTCTTGCAACAGTCATGAGATATGGATACCAGTGTATAAAGGCTGCTTTTAAAGAAGGTATCCAACTTTATGTGATTTGGCGAACTTTTGAGGATCAATTGCGGTGATGTGTTTATTGGCCTATTAGCCTGATGTAGTGGATGCTGTATATTGGATTATTGTTTAGGTGAATTTGAAATTTCGGTGATAAAGCGGAATTATTAGAATGTGACCTCTAATTAAGTCATTAGGGCCAATAATGTGTATAGGCCATTCTAGAAATCAATGGATTGAATTCTTTTAGTTTGTATTTTTTAGGTTTTTCTTCCTTTATCCTGACAGCATGTCTTTCTTTTTTATATCATAAATACTGTTTAATCTCAATCCTTTTATTCTGTAAAGTATAATGCTCATTTAATGAATGTTTTGAATATGTTGTTAATGTCTTAATTTTTGAAAGGCTGATTTTTTTCAGCTAAATCAAAATATATATATATTTTTAAAAAATCATTCCCCTTTTGCATAACACCCTTCTATAATATTTTGTTTAAAAGCTGTCATGTTTGGTAATGTGATTTGTGTACTTTCCATATCCGTTGTTCTATTAAATGAGATTGTTTTAGTTCATGGTAAGAACTGTAAAAGAAAGTGTTCAAATGCAGACATGTCAAAGTTGTCACAAATACCAGCTTCACCCCTTGAACTCTTAACCAATGTGTGATCCTGGGCATCTCATTTAATTTTGTATTGCCGAACCTCTCAATATTGCCAGTCCCTAAACCTTTCAAAATGGTCAGCCCTTCTGAGTGATTTCCTGCTCATGGTATGATCTTCATAAAAGCCTTATTCATGGTTTCACTGTGTTCATAGTGAGCATATGTATATCGCACACCACAGGCATTTGTTCCTTTGATATCTAATGGCAACACTATTTGAAAACCATATCCCACTTCTAATCTCAGTTTGTCTGGATAAAGACACCTTCCTGATAGCTTCTAATTTGCCTCCACTATCCATGCTACGGTATGTGTAGTGTTCTCCTTCCTTCCAATTGGTGGTCTCTATCTATGCATGAGCACTTTTGCATTCTGTGAGGCAGCTAATGTGAGTCCTCTGTCTATTATGGATTACATGTACCTTTTACATACAGTCCTGCATTAATACTACATCTACCTTCCTGGATGTTATTGCTTAAAAATATCTTGTATGTACTATAACAGTAACCCCTTCGTAGACTGCTAATGTTGGTCTTCAAATGCTACTTGTTTATCATTCTGATTAGAGCAAGAATGAAGAGGACAAGGGGACTTAAAGGGAGTAAACATGCTTATTATATTGCGAGACAGCATATCAACCTATAGGTTGTGAGCGCGATGGGTGTGAGGCACAACCAGTATTTTTGATCCCTTAATTCCTTTGGTTTGGTAGAGGTGGTCCCCAAAGATGTCTGTGCCCAGGGCCCCAAAAGTGCTTAAGATGGCCCTGTAATCAGGTATGAGGGAGGAGTGGGAAGAGGTAATGGATGGCCCTTTGAAGGAGAGTTGTGTGTTGTCTTCGTAACACTGAAAGTGAGGGGAGAAGGTAGAGATCGAGTGGACCAGAGGGGCCTAGTATATGTTGAAGAGCCATGGCGATAGGATAGAGCCCTGAGGAATGCCACAGATGGAGAGTGTGGTGCAGGCGAGAAAGGGAGCCATTTGCACTTGGGAGGGTCTGTTTGAAAGGAAGGAGGTCAGCCATGACAGTGCCCTGTCTGTGATGCCAAGGGTATCATGGAGTCGGTTTATGAGGATGGAGATGTTGACTGTGTTAAAGGCAGAACAAGAATCGAGGAGGATAAAAACAGAGGGAGTCCAGATTAGAGAGTTGGTCTTCTTGGGTGTTAAGGAGAGACGTTTCTGTGCCTCTGGAAGCTACGAAACTGGACTGGTGGTCATGCAGGCAGCCAGCCATTTCGTGTAGAAGGTCATTTGGGGGTTGACCAGCTTCTCCTTGAGTTTGACCAAAAAAGGGGTGATAGAGAAAGGGCGATAGTTAGCCAGGCAAGAAGGACCAGCAGATGGCTTTTTTGCAAGAGGATACTCAAGAGAGTGCTTAAGGAGTTGTGTGAACGAGCCAGTGGCAAAATAGTGGTTGCATGTTGCAGAGGTCAGCCAAGGCTTGGCGATAGAGGCAATGTTTTCCTTGATGGTTCTTAAAAGCAGGGGGGCATCTGTTTAGAGGAGACTTTCGTAGGATGGACAACTCTCGAGATGTCATCTGGTGCAATAGGAGAGAAGCAGTAGAGTATGGGGGTGGGAGAGGAGGTCCAAGGGAGGTGAGAGAAGGGGATGTTGGAGCAGAGTAGATGACAGAGAGGACAGGATGTTCAGAGTTTTGGAGGAGAAGTGGGCGGCCGGTGCAGTGCAGAGAGTCTGGGAGAGTGGAGGAGAGGAGCAGACTGCAGTAGGATTGGCAAGTTCCTTGCAGATTTGAAAGAGTTCAGCCGTGTTATTGGTGGCTCCAGAGATGCAGGCTTGGACATGAGCCTTCTTCTTGGAGAAGATGGAGGGATGATATTGCCTTTGAAGTAGGTGCAGGCCAGTTTGTCAGAAGATGAGCTAGATGCCAGCCACTTCCAATCAGCAGCTTTTCACTTGGTTTCAAAGCTGCAAAACCAGAGTCATAACAAGAGTTGCATTTGGAGGCAGGCTTCATGCGGATCCTCATGACGGTGGCAAGGATGTCCATGGTGTTAGAGATAGAGAGATGGAGGTTAGCTAGAACAGAATCAGAAGGAGAGACAAAAGAAGGGGGTGGAAGAGGGATGATAGAAGAGGCAAAGACAGTGACTGGCACACACATTATTGGTCTAATGACGGAGAAGGAGAATGGCAGTGCAGGTTCAGGCCACAACAGGGGACAGTGGAGGTCAAGGTGGGAAAGAGAGGAGAGAGTGGTCACACCAGGAGAGAGGGGTAGTAAGAGGCTTGGAGAGTGGGATGTCTGGTGAGAGGAGAGCATCACGGTGTGTCCGCCAGAGTGGGTTGGGCCAGAGGGAAGGACAGTGAAGGAAAGTGAGTCGCAGAAGTCACAAAAGATTACAGTAGCCACATCTGGAGAGTTGAGGTGGATGTTAAAGTCCCCAAGGCAGATGTCTTTTAGGGGAGGAAGCAAGAAGAGAAGAGGACAAGTCCACCCATTCAGAGAAGACGAGGGTGGTCAGTCCAAGAGGCCTGTAGATGGTAGCGAGGGTAAGAGAGAATGTGGGCGAGACAGACAGCCTGCAGACTAGGCTTTCAATGAAGGCAGGTACCCACTCAGGGAAGATCAGAGTCACTCTGCCACCAGGCCGGGAGGGCCTGGGAATGGACAGGATCTTGTAGCCCTCATGGAGAAGAGTGTCAAAAGCAGTGACAGAGCTGGCCTTGAACCACATCTCTGTGAGATCAAGGACGTCAAAGTCAAGGTCTTCAAGGAGGCGTCAGATGTCAGAGGAGTGTTTGATTGCAGAGCGAGAATTGAGGATAGGTAAGTGAATGATTTGTGAGGGGGCACTTGGGTGTGGTGCCACCACTGGTCAAAGAGCGGGGAGACGTAGGATGGAAGGGTGTCAAGAGAGTGGGGAAGTTGAAGAGAGATGGAAGATGCCTGTCAAGAAAGAGGAGGTTGGGCTGAGAGTGCTGGGCCATGATAGTGCCATTGTGATAGACATGAATGGTGCACTTGTAAGATGTGAAGTGGGCAAAGAGCACTTCCCATCTGATGCCACCAGCAATGGGCAAGGAGGAAAAAGGGAGAGGACCGAGACCTTATGGGGAGTCCATACATCAGAAGAAGGAACAGCAAAGAGAATGTCAGTGAAAGTCTGTCTGGAGGAGGCATTGATGTAGGTGTCTGCGATGGGCAGACCAGGGTTGGAGCTCAGGAGTGCATTTTCTAAGTTTCCTCCTTCCAGACTTCGTGAGAGAGGCAGTATAGGAGATGGAAAAACAATCAGAATAGATAGGAGAGACCGAGGGCATCATGGGGAGAGAAGGGGAGAATGGAGGTTAACAGGGGAGAGCGTCAGAGGCAACATTAGACTCTCACCAGGTGGCCAAGCAGACAGAAACAGTGAGCAGACTAGGAATGCCCAGATTTACAGATCATTAACAAATCGGACTAAGCAGTGCAAAAAGGTCAATGCAGAGTTGAAGCACACCAGAAAATGATATTTGAGATTTTAAATGTTGTTTCTATCCTTTTTATAGTAGGGCATTATGAAAGCAGTAGGGAGCATATAGATGGAGGCATAGCACGTTGCATAGAGGTTATAGTTAAAAGGTAGGAAAGGAGCAGGAAACAACCAGAGCAGTCAGAGTGTCCAAGGGAGGTGTGTGGACCCAGTCAAAACAATGCCATGTTTCTTACCAGAGCAATTTAAAGACAAGATTTAGTTTGAGGACGTACAGTGGTCCATAGTGGTGTGAGAACCTTTGGTAGCATGGTCAAGAGTCAAGGAACAGGAGTAGCGGCAGCAAAGCTGCATGCTTTGGGGGACAATGAGCTCCCTTCAGCTCCGGACAGGTCCTGACAGGGGCCTTTGTGTGGGCCTTCCTGCAGGGGGGCCGGCTCTCTCACCTGCCGGCTTCCGATAGGCCTAGAAAACAAACAGCGTGGCCAATCAAAAGCCTTGTTTGTTGGGTTCCATGGAAACCCTCGGTGGTACTCTGGTGCTGAGGACAGGGGCGGCCATAAATGAATGTAGAAGCGAGGCCTCAGTAAAAAAAGGCCACATGTGAGTTAGCAGACGAAAATAATCCCACTGTTGAAGCGCGATCACATAAAGTGGCTCTCCTGCGATGCCCGCAATATTAATGAGCAACAAGCACACCACTGTGCTTGCCGATGCTTACCTAGTAAGGTAGGCATTCTGCAGCCCTGGGACCATGTGCAGCTCTGCTGGGTGAGGTGGGGTGTGGGGAGGGAAGCTTTGTACCACCACGGATGAAGAGAAATGAGGAAGAGGAAGGCTCCGGTCCAGACAGCTTGACATGCAACTGTTTATTTCTTACTTAGGAATACATAGAGGTGTGTCAGGTCAGGGTGTGCTGTAGAACCATTTCACTCACGCGTGTGATAAAAAAGACGACAGTATAGCTCCATGGCACACATGTTCCACTTAACAAAAGAGTTATGTTGACCAATTATAAAGTCCATAAAGACAGGTGAAGAGGCTTCCTTTATCGACCCAGAGCACTGTTCCAGGGCAGCAGTGAAGGACACCTTGATGTATTTATGTAATACAACAGCTCCCCTGCCGGGGATTTGAACCCAGGCCATGCTGGCAACCCACCAGTAGCCCACTGTGCTGAGCTATCTCGCAGGTGCTGGGCTGCTCGTGTTCATTTGTATAGACTGTCTGGGACATAACGCTCATTGCCGAGCAGGCACATATCCCCGCTGGGCAGTGATCTGTGTCTCCTGGAGCTAATCATGGATTGCTGCAGACACAGTGTCTGCACAGATAATGAGAGGGAGTGGGGGCTATAGCCCTAGGCGTGTCCCTTAAGAGGTGGGAAAGGTGGGGCATTGGAAGGGGGAGGCTGCTTAAAGCTGCATGCTTTGGGGGACAATGACCAACTACTGGTGCTTTTTTTAATGCTTTTTCTTTCGTTGTGTTTTTGTCGTCTTGATAGTGTTGTAAACAGCAGTGTGGATTGGAGAAACAGAAGGCATGGGGCCTCATTACGACCCTGGCGGTATGGGTTTAAGGGCGCTGGTAGAGCTGCCGGCACCGTTAAACCCATACCGCCCTATTACGAAGTCCCATTGCGGGTCCCGCGAGGGGGCCAGCATGCTAACAACGGGCCTGTCATTAACGGGCCCGTTGTTAGCATGCTTACCATTCCCATTGAGCCCTATGGGGGCTCAAATGGGAATGGGGATGGTCCGGGTCGGGTTCCCTGAATGGAGAAATACTGGGCCCTCCAAGGTCGGAATGGCCCGGTATTTCCCCATTCAGGGAACCCGGACCCGAGTTTGGAGGTAGCCAGGCCCTTATAAAGGGCCTCCAAACTTGTAATGAGGCCCATGGTGTTTGTACTGTGTGTATGAGGGGCTGGGGGGGGGTTTGAGAATAGGGTCTGTGGGAGGGAAGTATTGGGGCGGGAGTAGAAGGATGCGGGGACAACAGTTTGCCACATGTTGCACTATCCTTCTGCCTACCCTCTCCCCTGCTGAGACCACAGTTCCACTACCTTGTTGCATAAACTTCTACCACTGTTTATTACCATCTTTATTTATTACCCACAATATGGTACTCAATTCCTAGACCTGGGTGGAGGGGGTCGTGAAGGGCTGAATATGCTGACGTGGGGCATCGAACCCTTGACGCACGGCCTCTCCTGTTCCAAAGGCCAGCTTGTGCTTCAGCTAGCCACCCGCCGCATGGTGGCTTTGGCCCAGCAAATGTGCATAGTGCTGACAAGCAAAGATTATTAGTGAACATCACACAATGTATGCATGGGTCAGTTCCATATGTTAGGAGATATGAGCCCGTGTATGCATCTATGCAGAGGTGAAAGGGGGGATGGGAGACGTGGGGGTGATGCATTTCTGCAGCGGGCCAGGCTGCCCCTTCCAGGCAAAGGAGGTGCTTCCACGAGGAAGATACCCTGGTGATGGACTTGATGCCAGAGTGATCGGAGTTGCAGTGGAGGAGAGGGTGTAGGGTGAAGGGAGCATAGTAAGAGGAAACACAAGGGGCTGGGGCACAGAAAGGTTGCTTAGGGCAGAAGAGGAGGGGACAGGAGGGATGTCTAGACAGGGAGGGGGAATTCCGAGGGGGTACACGTGTGCATGGAGAGCCACCCCGCACGGAGGCAGGGCACGGAGGGCGAGTACCTTGTCAGGTGGGAGACATGAGTAAGGAGGGGTTGCAGAGACCAGAGGTGGCGATGAATGCCTTAGCGGAGTAAAATCAGAACCACGGGGAGATGGAATAGGCTGTTTAACATGGCAACCATCTCGAGAGACATAAAGAACTGAGGCCTTTTTGTATTTGTGAGGAGGAGGAAACCTTAGAAGCAGGGATGCCTCAGTGTTGTGGGAGTTAAGCTCCAAGGAGCATCACCGTTCTGTGGCGTATGGCGGGCAGCCAGTCTGTTATGTGAGGTGAGGATGGGACAGAGAAGAACAGATTATGCAAGTTGAGATGAGGAACGAGATGTAACGAGCGAATAGGAGAGGACCACCTTGAAAGACCCCAGCTGGTTAAGGGCCCCTGAGGGGCAGCTGGGCGACTGAAGAGGCTCACACAGCCCAGGTAATAGGAACAAGGAAGTTGCTCTGTAGGAGGTGAGGCTGAGCATGGAGCGCTCCAGGAATCTGAGTGATCAACAAGGAAGGAGGCTGCTATTCAAGGCCGTAGACATCTCTCAAGAGGGATATTCCCGGTGGCGGCCTTGTCCTGTAGCAGGCTGGGGAGATCCCAGAAGCCAGGCAGAGATTGGAGAGAGCAGAGAGGTTGGTGCATGCAAGCAACAAGTACCAGCTCTTTCTGGGCTGTCACAAGATGTGGTGAGTCCCTGGGCAAAACATTTGGTGAGGCCCCCTTACAATATTATGCACTGGGCCAGCGGCGGCACCTACACAAACAGGAGACTCGAGAAATCCTTCTTTGAGTTTGTGTGCAGGATCCCAAATATTGTTTATTACTACAACTGCAAATCAAATACAGCAGACTAACTTTTGTATCATATGAACACATATATATAGGATGGCATGAGCTCTCCACTCCACCACCTCCAATTCTCTGAGGGTCAGTCACTACTCCAAGCAAAGAGTTGAGGGCAGATCTCTTTCTTTGGCTGGGGCCTCCCTCTGAAAACAGCCTCCCTGCTTCTCTAAAACCTGAGCAGAACAACTCAAGAAATTTCTCTTTGCTTCGGCCTTCTCTCTTCCTCTCCCTTACTGATCACCTGCCTGATCCATGCACTGCTTACCCTCTGAATTTGTTCCCAGGTCCCTGCCTGTCCAGTTACAATCCTGCACTGCCTCTTGGCTCCCCTGCAATTGTGGTCTGTATCTGTAACCCTACAGTCCCCTCTCTTGCACTTATTCTCCACCCGTTGGCTGCACTCTTGTTTCTCCTTTGTTCCTGCACTTCTCCATCCTACCCCACCCTCGGGACTTCTCCCCTCCCCCCTTCCCTGCTCTTGCGTGATATGAATGACACAAGGCCTAGTAAGATCTGTGTTTTGTCCTACTCTTTTGTTTCTCCCTCCTTGTTTTGTCACACCTAGAAACACTTGTGTACAGGTGCATTATAAATGCCATATCATATCATTAAGGAGCACCCTGCCCCTGTGTGCGCATTAAAACACACATCATACACAATGACAAATGATGTACAGGGGAGGCCGGTACATTTCTGAACTTGAGGCTTAAATGTTTGTGCCAATTATGTAGGATCAACAGAGCACAGTGAGGGAGCCCAAACCAAACAAGGGTTGCTTGAGGGAGGTTCTCACTGCCAAGAAAAGGTTTGAAACATTGGGTTAAAAGTATGCATTTTACAGCACTTTCTTTGCAAAATTGGGTAGAATTCCATACAGTTTGCAATTGGTTTTATATCAAAGCACATGGAAAATCCCAATAGTTGCAAATCACAAACCGTGCACAGGAACATTTTCCAATACATTTCATGCCACCTTTCCACACAACATATGCTAGTATAAATATATATTCATGCTGGTTGTTCCCATTTATGTCCATGCAGGCTGCATCAGTATGTGCCATTATTACCATGTACGGACTCCCAGCCAGTAAAAATGCCATGCCACAGAAACTCCCAGCCAGTAAAAATGCCATGCCACAGAAAGTGTATCCAGGCTGACTGTGCACCATTAGTGTTATTACTGGCTAGATTGGCCTACATTCAATGTGGGCCAATTTAGCCAAGTAGTGTGTTTTCTTTAACCTTGATGCCTAGTCCTGTGCATCAAGGGTAAAGCATTGGCATTGGCATTGCTAACAGTTTGGGCTTTCGTGTAGGCAAGGGAAAGGCACTTCTGTATTGGTATCAGCTGACCGTTGATGGTGCCAGGTGCAAAATGGTTTCAGTACCTGCACAGCTAATAGCAGTGCCTGGCAAATGCCTAATACTTATATACAAGCAAAAACTGTTGGCTTTGCCAATGCTTGTTTTTAACAAGACTTCAATAAAAACACACAGGGTGCTTTTAAATCGAGTGGCCAAAGGCGGACTTGATCGACACATTTTTATTATACCAGTTCCGTGTTTACAACTGCAATTAAGTGATTAACTCTCAGAAGACTAATTTGAGAAAACACTTGCAGGCACATTGAGGGCAAAGTTTGATGGCAAAGCTTGTTTAAAGCTAGTTCAGAGTTCCAATTAGGCAGTGTTTCGGGTGGGGAGGGCAGGAACTGTGTGAGAATTGCCAGAGCGATTAGCATGGCCATGAGAAGTCAATGTGTGGACAAATAACTAACCAACATCTACAAGCTTTGTGCCCCTCCTCATATGCCATTTCTTCCTATCTGTACTCAATCCTGTCATTGGATGGATCTTCCAAGATCCAGGATCTGGCAAATAATTACTCGCCAGATCTCAGATACAGCTCCACAATCCGGGAAATCTATGTGCACTATATGTTTATTTTAGAATGCTGTGGTGTGTTTGTGCTTTAAACTGTATTGGGCAGGGATTTGAACCGTGGTCACCAGGTTCCAAAGTAAACACTTACTCACAAGACTACTTGAGAGTCTGAGCGGGACACCTGTGAAATCCCTTGTCAATGTTGCACTGTACTGGAAATATTGATGTGCATTTTTTAGGTCTAAAAGGGGTGCAGATTTTGAACTTTGCTGATGATAAATCCTCTGAGGGGAAGAGGCAAATGTTCATGGGGTGACTAAAATACCTGCCCTACACCCTCCTAATCCTCCCGTCGCTGGATCCTCTTTCACTGTGGTAGGAGGGATGCCTCAGAAAAAAAGTCTATTTCCAGCTCTGTCTGTTCGCTAAAGCAATAGTTTTGGCTTATTGGTGGCACACCAAATAACCCAAACAAAAAGAATGCTGTACAGTGGCGCAACACCATTGAGCAGATCGTTAAGGAGCGGCATCAGTTTCAAACATGGAGAACACAAAAGCCTATCCCTACGATATCAACAGACTGACTTTGATAAAGCCAATGTCTTAACTTCTGGTGTCAGCTTTTAGATGGCCCACCTCGCTTGAGATCAGCATAGCATTATGAAAGCAAACAGCCTCTGAATTGGGTTGAAGGGTATGACCAGTGGCCAAAGGGAAGGTGCAATAACTGTTTGGCTTCCTAGCTGGGCTCAGGGAATTGGGAGGGGAAAAGGGAGCAGGGTTGGCTGAAGATTTGTCTGGGCTGCTGGGGGCCCATTTCTTTTTGATGTTTGGGTGGCTCCCCTGGCCTTACAGATTGGAACAATAGTGCAAGGCACCGGTGGAGTGCTTAAATCAATAATGAAGTCAAAATAATGCAGCAAGGTAGTTAAAAGCTGCAGATTATCAGTAGGTTTCTGTGTCATAAGACTGCTAATATGGGGGCAACTACTTGGGGGCCATTTCAACAATAAAAGCTTAAAGGCCCAGATGCCATCCCTCAGTGGGGAGACCGACAGTTCAATGAGTTTATTGACCCCACTCACTATCCACTTTCAAAACTGCCATCCAGCCCCTGCCAGGTTGACCAACAGGGCTGTGGCCAGACGGAACAGGACACAAACGTTAAATGGTGCCTGGGCTGAGCAGTTAACCAAGGCCCTGCAATTACTAACATAAAACATTTCACTGTTAGCACCTGCATTCATATGTATACATTTTTAGGTGATTGAAAATGCGATGTGGGGTTAGCACTTGCATGCTAGGGGAGTGATTAAAAAGGAAGTGGTGACATGAGACATCTCATTCTCACAGCAGTCCTTAAGTGTGATGTTTCAGAAATGAAAGTGAGAGTTAGCTGCTTGTAACATTGAAGCTTCACCAGAATAGTCTAATTCCAATGTGGAAAGATGTTAGATGCCCCCACACAAGTAGGTTTTCCCCCCCTCACAGCCTCCCCAAACATTTGAAGTGTTAGTCCCCCCCGGCCCCCTGACTTTTTAGCCTAGGTGCACCGCTGATCCCATGAACCCACTCCTTAATGAAGTGGCCCCCAGGGCGCTGCATTTAGGGGTGCTGCTGAACACACACTCACATAAAACACTTTCTCCCATGCATTCATCCACCAGTTACACAGCTCCTTACATACGTGCATACATAAAACCAAACACAGCATTGACACAAACATAAATACCAACATGCATGCATGCATTCATGCACATAAACATACTAATTTAAATACACATATATATACATATTTAAAATAAAAAACACTTACCTTACCTCCATGCATCCTTCAAAAGCATCCACGCAGCCGACAAGTAGACATGCTGTCTGACAGGAGAGAACTCCTCTCCCATCAATCAGTGTGGTGATGCTGAGCAACGTGAACACACTGACTGACAGGAGAGGAGTCCTCCCTTGTCATTCCGCATGTCCACGTTGTCATCTGAATAACGGGGGGCAGCAGAGCTCACTTCTGAGCCCTGCTGTCTCCCATTATTTTGCTGTTTGTTGCAGAGCCAAACGGCTCCCCAACAAACAGCAACATCATTGCAGGGCAGAGAGCAAACAGCACAGTCCCCCGTGTGAATAAAGGACACGGGTGAACTGCGTTGCCTTCTGCTTAGGAGAGGGTGCAGTGAGGCTCCTAGCAAGTGCGAGGCCCGGGCCAGTTTGCCCCACTGCACCTCCCTCGTGACGGCTCTGGCTATTTCATGGTTTGGAGTGCTAATCTGATTTAACTATTTAAACCTAACATGCACTAATGCCCCGCCGAAGACTGGGCGAAACACTTGACGCCCTGAAAGCCTACTGCATCAAACACCCCACTTCCACACCCCACCCACACCTTGTTGGCCTTCTAGCCTAAGGGTTCCTTTGTGCTAAAGCCACCTTTGGCCAAGCTTTCTGTCTGACATGCGTGACCTCGCTTTCACTGCCAGTGTAGAAAAGTCACCAAGCATCAACAGCAAACAACAAATAATCACACCGCGCCACTCAAGGAGGGACCAGCATCAAACCAACCCACAGGGATGCAAGTCTAACGGAATCAGGAGTACCTGAATCGGGATGCAGACCCCACTAACCCAACCCCCAGTCTTCTGCATACTTAACCACACAAAGCCACACAACATCTCTCACCCAGCAATCCGCACGCACTTTACCACACCGCATCAACAACACATAAACATCACCTACAGCACTCGATGCCTCGCCCGATCCGATTCTAGCACCAAAGCCCAGCACTCGGTGTATACTGAGCTGAAGCTGCCAACAGCACACCACTTCTCCCACTCTCCTTCTACCCTCCTCCCGACTAACCCTACCTGTCCTCCCTGTTTACAGATCCGCCAGAGCGCCTGGGGACCATTCCGTTGGTGTCGGTGTGCTATATAAGTACCTTTCACATAACATAGCACAAGGCAGGCAAAGCACATTTCCGGCGGCCTCACACTTCGGGCCGGCCTCACACACATCCTCTGCAGCAATCCCTCTGCTAACACCAGCACGCCCATTACCACACATCTGTACTCATAGCACTCTTTCAATGTAGCTAAAGTATTTCAAGTCTGTTGCACTGTATGTAACTAAGAATATCCTTCAGTTTACGTGCGGGGTTGGAAGTAGTAACAGAAAGAAGCAGACATGCACATGTATGTTGATTGGTATGTCATGAGTGGTACAGCAGCGGGCCTCTGTTATTTGTATTGTCCCTTGAGTGACATACCAATCGCCACACATGTGCATATATGTTTCTTTATGTTACTATGTTTTAATTATTTATTTTGCAATTTGTATAGCGCACCGAACCCTGAGGCATCTGGGCACTGTTCTTGACAGTCGTTAATGCAGTCGTTACAGTTACAGAAATTAGATAAAGGGTTTAGCTGCATGGAAAGGCTGCATTTCTGAGCTCGTGCCCGTGGTCTATGGGGTGGGGGGTGAGGCAACGACTTCCTCAGGACTCATAACTCACCTTCTCCTGACTTCATCGCACTTTCCAGAACGCGCCCAGGGGCCGGGGGGAGGGGCGGGCCAGGGGACAGCCTTTGGAGAACACAGCATATTTTCATAAGCCTCTTTCCCTAACTAGCTCGGGCTTTAGAAATCACACCGGCCTGCCAAGGATAACATGTCTTGGTCAGTGGCGAAGAATTTAAGATAAAAAACAGCTGGGCAGAGTTTGGAGACAAAAGGAAACAACTTTGAACTGGGCAGACAATGCAGTTTAAGTCCAACCAGATGTGTCCTAATCGTGTTCTCGATGCCTGTGCAGGCTCCCTGCGAGCTGCAAACCGTATGTGAAGAAGGGATCGCTTGCAGATGTGGAAACGCCATTTGTCTCTGTTGAAGTTTCGCCTTGGACCCTTAGATCATGGCCGCCAGATACCTTGGGTCTTTGAACATGGGTTCACGGGGGCTACCCGGGTTTATTTCACCCCTTTTCTCGGTGTCTATAACTGTGGAAGAAACAGAAAAGGGGGCGAAGGCTTACAGCTGAACATCTGCCCAGTCCATATATCCTGGCACGGACCTTCTGCCCAACGGGGATATCAGGATAATGCCACAGCGGCTGCAGAGTCTGGCAGGGGTGGTAGAGCTGGGGCAGAGTCACTCGCATGAAGGCCTCAAGATGATCCGCCTCCTGCCCAGAAATTCAAGAAACGCTACAAAATATGCAAATGTGGCCCCATGCATTTCGTGAAAGGGCCGTATAATGCCATCCACAGTGGTTACGTTGTGATTCTCAAAATTCCCTTTTTTCAATATGCCACTTTTCGCAAACCTGGCTGCACCTTGAACATGGTGGCTTAATTTCCTATTTTCATTATATCGGGCGGGCATGCCATCACCAACCGCAAGTGCCCCAGGGGGCTGTTGTGTGCCCCTTCCAGAGGTTTTTGTGGTGTGAGGTTTGTGAGCCTGGAGGCCAGATTCTATACCCAAGACAGACGCCACATCCAGCATCCCTGGGTTCTGATTGGACTTTGGGTTTACGACCTGTCATCTTCACTCTGGGCACCATCTTGAAACCACACCCCTGGGTTCTGATTGGACTTTGGGTTTACGACCTGTCATCTTCACTCTGGGCACCATCTTGAAACCACACCCCTGGGTTCTGATTGGACTTTGGGTTTACGACCTGTCATTTCACTCTGGGCACCATCTTGAAACCACACCCCTGGGTTCTGATTGGACTTTGGGTTTACGACCTGTCTGCAAAACCAGCTAAAATTAAATTCTATGTTTGTAACCACTTTATGTGCTTTAGTAAAACGAAAGAAAAGACTTCATGGCTTTTCACTGAACAAAGGAAATGTGCAAGTTGCCCCACATGGTCAATTTTCGTCCAACATTGACATGGGTCTATCCAGTGTCACACTTTGGTACAGTTTTTTTTTCTTCAGGTGCCAAAGTCACCCCTCCCAAAGCTTCTAAGCCAACGCCTCCCAAAATTGCAATTTCCAAGGTGGGTCGCGGAGTGAACGGAGAGTGGCAGTCCTGCAGGATAGTCTGGAGAGTCTGTCACCCATTTCTACTGTTCTGCTGTGGGGAGGGCCCTTACATAACCCCCATACATCCGTGGAGCGGACGCGGAGTGGACAGAGAGTGGCAGTCCTGCAGGAGAGTCTGGAGAGTCTGTCACCCATTTCTACTGTTCTGCTGTGGGGAGGGCCCTTACACAACCCCCATACACCCGCGGAGCGGACGCGGAGTGGACGGAGAGTGGCAGTCCTGCAGGAGAGTCTGGAGAGTCTGTCACCCATTTCTACTGTTCTGCTGTTGGGAGGGCCCTTACATAACCCCCATACATCCGTGGAGCGGACGCGGAGTGGACAGAGAGTGGCAGTCCGGCAGTCATGATTGTCAGGGCTGCAAGGGCAAACCGAGAAATGCGTGAAACTGACATTGACACTGATCAAAACGATTCCTCGAGAGAGGAAGAGATGGAAGAAGAAGGTAGACGCCTGAGAAGCGCCAAACATAGCCAGAAACAGCTGGGACAGAAACATCAAGCGACAACCTGCAAGGAACACCCCGTGGCAAACACAGGATTGCCTCAAGCGGCCCCCTTAAGCAGTCGACGCGGCAAGATCAAGCGACTATCACAATGATAAAATCCACCAAAAGAAAAAACTACCAGCCGCAATAGGCCCAGGAAGACTACAACACAGTCCAACTCGTCCCCCAGCGTCGACCATCCTTACCTGGAGGAGCGGTCGAAGTGCTGTGGGCGAAGAACCTGGAAGCCGGTCCAGCTGAGGCCCCCGCCCGCCGGAAATCTGCCCTGTCGCCACTCCGAGCCGCTGCGGCAACGCAGGACCCCGCGGAGATGGCCCTCGAAGGGGGGCCGCCCCCCTCGTGGGACGGCGAAGATGGGCTGACGGGGCGGGAGGGCACAGCGGAGGAGGTTGAAGCCTTCGGCGGAGGAGCCGACGAGAGGGTGAGCCCCGGAGCAGGAGACAGGCTCGCCGGCCCGGCTCAGTCCTCCGTTCTTCCCTCCCCCCTCGGAGCGCCGCAGGGCGTTCCCAGCCCCACAACAGCAGCTCTCGGAGGAGGGCTTCCGGGTGTGGACGATGCCGAGGGCGGGAGGGGAAAGGAGGAGGATGCAACAACGGCCTCTGGAGAAGCAGAGCTAGGGGAGGCGGCGGGCCCCCACCTGAGGAGAGCGGGCAGGGGGAGCCCGATAGAGAGCTGTATACCCCTGGACCACCACCGCCGGCTCTGTGGGCTTGGGTGAAAACGACGGCACTCATCCACAAAGAGGCGGAGGAAATGGCGGAAGAGGCTGCAGAGATCAGCCCGGTCTCAGAAACAAACAATGAACAACTGAAATTAAACTCCAACAAAAAGAAAAGACAGAGAACAAGATCATTGACTTTTAGGAAACACAAGAGCTGCAAAACAGCGAAAAAAAAGACTAGTCTCAGAACAAAAACATGTCCCAGAAGCCCAAACAACCACAAAAAAACACCTCGGCTAACGATGGACAAAACAAATGAAAACGGGCCACAGAGAGGGGAAGGAGGATCATTTAAAAATTCCATAAAAGACTAATTCCAGGGAAACAGAAGGAAAAAAGTAGCAAATGAGCCCTATCATAAGGAACTTACAGACTTGGAAATACTGGAAGCTTTAAATGATTGCTTACCGGTAGCCAAACTACGCAGAGTTGAGCACTATGTCAGCGAAAATCTGACACTTAGCAAAAGATCAGCGCTAGAAGGCAGGAAGAAGGCACAAGGAAAATCAAGCGATCAAGAGAGGGCGGAGGGGGAGACACCGACTTCGACGCCTCCCCAAAAAAGTACTACGAACTTACCAAACGGTCAATTAAATCTGGACCCGCTAAATGACTCCGAAAATGGGGAAGACAAGAGAAACTCGGACAAAGAGCCTGAAACGGTGGCCGATAAGCCTGAGAGCCAAAGAAAGTCCCACACCCCCCAAAACGAGAGCCTTATAATAATCGAAATTGATGGCTCCAATGGCTCAACAACAGAAAACGACGAAGGCTCTTGTAAGTCAAACCTTGCAATACTTTCACCCCCAGAGGGACCAGCCCTGAATCTAGAAACTGCCAAAGGAACAAATGCAGATAAAGTTCACAAAACTCCAAACAAAACGCTGTTGCCTGAAAAACTTAATCAAACATGGCTTAATAAACCCCGAAGAGAGAGCACGAAAACAGAAAGTCCATCCATAGAAGGCACAGACAAACTAAACCGAGACAAATCATCGAGATCTCAAATCAATGTAAACCTGAACATGGGGGGAAACGACAACCACAGCCCCCAAATTGATAGAAACAGAAAAGGACGAGCCCCATCAGAAACAGCAAAATCACCCTGAGGCCACTGGGCAAATCAGACTATAATGTCAACTGACTCACCCACAAGAAGAGCTTCTGCACACCAACTCACCAGCCCGACGGACCCCCTAAACAAAAAAACAAAAAAAGAAATGGACTTATTGTCAATCATGTCATCAGTGAACATTGCATTGGCACCATTCATGAAGCTTTACGAAACCATTGCTGATTCTTTGAAAGACCATACAAGCATCCAAGCGATGATCTACAGCAAAGTCATCTTTCTAGAAGCATATGTCATGGCTTTGGAAGCCAGAAAAACAAACACAGCTAAAACAAACGATGATGGCTCGTCCTCTCGACAAAAAGAGCACCATGGAGAAAAAGAACAAAGAGTGCTGGGCAAAACAACGGGGACCCAAACTATTGCTACAATTGATCTTACAACAAACAAATTACCAAAAGAGTGTGCAAATAAAGGGGTGAAATCAACATCAACTGTAAGCCAAGCTCCTACAAACTCAAAGTCAAAAAAGAGACTATCACCTAGACAACCCACAATTGGAAACCAAAATGCAGAAGGAATCTTCCAATTTTTCACACGCCCTGTAAATCAAAAGGAAACACCACAAAGGAAAGCCAGAGAACCAGATTTGTGGCAAACAAAAAACCTAGAATCTTCAGAAAAAAGAAATTCCAGTCTATCTCCAACAACAATTGACCGCATTGACAATGAAGAACTGATGAACCTGAGCCAATATCTGCCAGAAAACTCTCCTGCGAGTTCAAAGGCATACAGCCCCAGTGAAGCAGTAAAAGATTGCAGGGAAAATGAGAAAAGTATAAAGATCAAGGGCGTCAGATTAACTAATACAGAAAGACAAATAAATTCAAAAAGGACGATGAAAGAAACAAAAAAAGAAAAAGAAAGGTCAAAGTCCAGAACTAGAGACAACCAGACCCCTAGACATCGGAAAAAAGAACAAAGACATAATTCCTTCAAACAGAAAGACAGTGAACACAGTAAATCAAGAAGGAGATCAGAAGACAGACGGGAGGAGCAAAAACACAAAAGAAAAGCTCACAGGAGTGTATCACCAAGGAGACCACGTACTCAATCCAGGAACAACTACAACAAAAACAACGCAGAAAAGCGACTTAGCTCACCACAGGACAAAGGGGAAACGACTTTCCGTTACAGATCCAGAACGCAGAAATACAACCAAAAACCAAGAAAAGTAGACAAAGCAAAATGGCGCATAAAGCTGACACAAGTGAAAGAAAATAGAGATGAGACAACACTGAATCGAAATTCGGTGTTAAAACCTTTTAAATACATTCAAAAGTTGAAACATATAAAATCAGAAGACTTGCTTGTGGTAGAGCCCAGCCACGTAAATTCCAAGGCAAAAACGGTGCTCCACTTAACATCAACAACGTTAAAAAATTTGATCTTCGACTGTAGTGAAGAGCTGGATCAAATGGGCTACGAGGTTAAAGTGCAATCAGCAATAAGCACAGAAGACAACAAAAAGGAGGCGGGAAAAAAAGGGCGCAATATGAGCAGGGAAAAACAAACAGCCAAACAACTAAAAAGCACCACAACAACTACTGGTCGAGGGAAATCTCCCGTAAACAATAAGGAAAGAGTAAGACACCTGGAACCTGAAAAGAAACTGGGGGAAAATCAATCAGCCCCCAAAGAAAACAAAAACCACGAAAACTCCACAAAAACAAAAGAAACAAAAAAACCTAACAGTGCCAGGACAACCCCGGAAATAGCTGAAGAACTCTCAATAATAAGAGTTTCACAAAAAAGATGTGAACCCATGAAAGGTATATGGTCCTGGTTGCCCAAAACTCTGAGGGAAAAAAAGCAAAAATAGTAACCCGTGAGGGACGAGCACATTTTTCAAGCCAGACATCGTTCGACCCTCCAAAAGCAGGAATTAAAAATGTGCTCATGGAATACGAGAGGACATATCCACCTACCGTCTCCTGGCGACATGGACCTGGGGTCATACAATTTAATATGCCTCCAAGAGACCTGGCTGACCGAATCCCCCTCAATAAGGGGGTTCGAAGTCATCCTTGCACCAGCTAAACAAGGGTGTCGAGGAAGACCCTCATCGGGTTTACTGATCGCATCTAAAAAAGACTGCGGAATCAAACTGGCAGAAACATTGATCAGTAACCAAGCGATTCTGATGGTCAAGGCGTCGTGGACCCGTCAGAAAACCGATAAAAAAGCCTACGAAAAAGACACCCTAATCATTGCAAACACCTACTGAATCCAGCAAGCATTGAGCCTACCACCTATATAGGAAAGATCGAGGCCGCAATAGACGAGGCGCTAGCTGACCACTTGGTAAAATACTTCCTCATTTGTGGTGACTTGAACGCCACGTGCATGGGCTTGGATGAAAGGGAGTTGAATCAAGGTCAAAGCTTAACAGGCAAATAACGTGGCAAACTATGGGTCAAATTGATGAATTCAAAAAACCTTCACAACTTGCACGAAGCGTTCCCAGACGCGAAGCGCCCACCATCGTGGGAAAGAAAGGAATCGAAGGCTACCATAGACTACATCTTTGTCACCGAACCAATACTGGCAATAACGAAAGCCTTTGAAATTACACGAGTAACAGCAAGTGACCATAACCCCCTGTCAACAACCTGGATGTCAATAAGCCCCTGGAACAACTACGATGAGCACCACGTTGTCACTAACACGAAGGGAAATCGCCTGCACCTTTCAAACGACTCCATTGAGGAAATAGAAAATGGATTCTGTTCAATGCCAAACCACTTGGGCATAAATAAAACGGACTACACGCCACTTTTGAGGAAGTTCAAGAAGAGTTGCACAACAAAAATGAAGAGGGGAAACCCACCAAGACATGTGTATGATTTAATACTGGTTGAGAAACTACGGGCGCTGCGTAAAATACAACACAAAGCAAAATCTTCAGGATTTCCAGCGGCTGCGAGAGCAGCGGAATCAGAAACTAAACTCTACAAAGCCTGGGTAAAAGGCTACAGACTGTCCCTCTATCAACAAGACGCTGAAAACATCCTAAAACTGATAAGCGGCAAAAATACTAAAGAATTCTGGAGAACTTTGAGAGCGGTTAACGAAACGCAAGAAAACACTATCATAAGCGAGATTGGAGAAACAACGTGGACGAAACATTACACTTCCATGTACCTGGCACCAACAATCCACTCAAAGCTACAAGGCGAAAAGCATTCAGAGCCATGGGTAAGCATAGACGACCCAGAGGAAATCCGACTAAAGATCATGGGCTTAAAAAAATCTCGTGCACCAGGACCCGATGGGATTACGAACGTCGATTTAAAAACGAATCAAAATGAGTGGGCCAGTCTGCTAAGCAAAATCTTCGGCAGATGCTCCAACTTGAAAACGATACCACCCTCATGGAAATCAGCAACGATGGTACCTATATTCAAGAAAGGAGATAAAAAGGATCCGGCAAACTACAGACCTATTGCTCTCCTGGATGTTATGGGTAAAGTGTTTGGCTCAATGCTCCTCGACTGCTTCAAGATCTGGGTAGAAGAATCACCTTGCAATGACCCATTCCAAACGGGATTTAAAAAAAACTTGGGCATGACAGCTAACATCCTAATGCTAAACGTGCTGAAAAACAGAGTATTGGAAGGGGGAATGAGAATCTTTGTTGCGTTCATCGATCTGACCCAAGCGTTTGATCGTATAGACAGGGTCAGGCTATGGTCCAAACTTGAAGCCTGGGATTGCCCACCTTCCATACTAAACCCGATCAAGGCACTGTATACCGACACCTGTATACGTATTCGACTTGACCAAAATGGCCTTTTGTCATCACCCATTCCAACAGCGCGGGGAGTGAAAGCAGGGGTGCCCGCTGGCTCCGGCTTTATTTCTGGCATTTATTGGAGACATCCAAGACGAGGACACAGAAATTCGAGCATTTCTTCCGAAAATCTGCAAAACCCCTATAACGCGACTTCTTTACACAGATGACCTGGTCCTATTGGACTATACACCAATAGGCCTGCAGCGCCAATTGACAAAGCTTAAAGGATACATGCAAGAAAACAAACTGGAAATAAATGTAAAGAAAACAAAATTCCTAGTATTAGAAAAATCGACCAGGAAAACAGAAAAACTGAGACTAAAACTGGAAGGATCATTGATTGAGAGAGTGTTCAATTTTAAATACCTAGGAGTAACTCTGGACTCCTCTTCACAAGACAAAGCTATACAACTGGCCCTGCTGACCAAAGTCAACAACTTGGCAGCCCAAGCTAGAGCCATAGATAAAAAGTTCGGGAAATTCTTGCTGATCCCAGTGTTAGAACACTACAAGAAAAAAGGTGATGCCGACTCTAACTTATGGGGGAGATGCAATGATGAACCTACCACCACCCATTTGGACAAAAATTGAGGCAAAGTTTTGGCGCAAAGTTCTTACACTCCCTAACTCGACCCCAATTGCCTCAATCCGACGAGAGCTCAGCCTACCATCTCTTAGAAGTTCAGTTTCACAATCGTCTTTATGGCTGTCCAGGAAATGCCGGACGGCCGAGCCACCGTCCATATACTACCTCATCAACCTGGAAATAGAAAGGAACACAAGTAAAACTCTCAACAAATGGAAAGAAGAAAACATCAGTTTGCTAGAACAGGTACAGGGGGACGAAGAACAACTAATAAAGAACCCAAAAAGAATTTTCACTAAAATTAAAGAACTTGATTGGATAAATACTTTGGAGACGGCAGGAAAGAACAAATTAACTCTACACCTGCCACCAAACACGAAAAATCTCAATGAACTACAAGAGTACATAAAGAAGTTCCTGTCCAGGAAGGGGAGAGATATGTTGATGAGGGCTCGTTTGAACTTATTGCCGACAAACAAAATTTTGTCAATAAGAGGCAAATCGGAGAACAACCTTTGCCGATTCTGTGCAACAAAAGAAAAGGAAACAATCCGCCATTTGCTCCTAAAATGTGCCTCAAACCAACATATAAGAAAGCGATACTTACAATCAATGTTCACAGACTTTACCATCGCGGACGAAGAACTATGTTGGTTGCGTCTGATTGGCGGCGACAAAACGCAACGGCAAATAGCCACCTACAAAATCCTGGAAACTATAAACTGGCCAACGAAGGCACATTTTTACAGAGCCATTTTCTTTTCTTATTTTCCGTTTTTTCACAACAGACCAAAAGACAGAAACTTTAAACTTTGTAAAAATCTTTTGATTAAACACAAATAAAAAAAAAATAAAAATAAAAAAAAAAGAAATGTGCAAGTTGCCCCACATGGTCAATTTTCGTCCAACATTGACAGGGGTCTATGCAGTGTCAAACTTTGGTACAGTTTTTTTTTCTTCAGGTGCCAAAGTCACCCCTCCCAAAGCTTCTAAGCCAACGCCTCCCAAAATTGCAATTTCCAAGGTGGGTCCAACTTTACCATAACAACAGATAAGATATTGTATGTTTCATTTCTACCTACACACTTCAAATAGCATACAATCAACACTAATACTAAGCATAACAAAAAATAAAACCAACTATGATGTAACCTTAAACGCAACCTCTTATTTTGGTTTGTTGTTATATGATAAAGATGTGTTATTGATATAGCGCTTACGCCAAAGTGCTTTACATAGAACATATGCACATACAATATCACCCAACCTAAGTTGGTATTCATTCATCGACCTCGTAAGGGCGAAAAGCTAAATAGGCCTTGCTGGGATTTCAACCTGAGACCTGTAGATCCCAGTCGCAAGCGCAAAACCTGCTGAGCTATATTGTTATGTTAATGAATTTGTATCGCACCCAAGCCCAAAGGCATCCAGGTGCCCTCTGTCATATGTTACAGAGTATATGTGAACATGTTGATGTGTTGATAGTATTTTGTGTTTAATTTGTATACTGATGTATGTGTACTTGTTTGTATATAGCATATTACTTTTATTTTTTTTCTGGTGTTAAGTGTGATTTGGAGAGGATGGCAAAAGTAACCAATCAATCATTTAATTTAAACTGTATTCAGCTTTTAGCATAAAACTGCATTACATGTTCAAAGTCATCCAGTTAAAAAAAAACATATTTTGCTATCTATAGGAGTACAAAAGCTAAAGCGTTTTGCCCTTGCAGAAGAATATTTCATTTAGTGAAATAAAAGGTGGCAAACTTGGATAATGTGTTATTTTATAACTGGACAAACACAGCTTCCAACCTTTCTTTGCACAATTTTTCCCAAAACACAGATTTTAAACCCTTTAAAAAGAGATTAACACAATGGATCAGCAAGTGCTTTGCAGGGTGTCATCATCTCCTCCTGGAGGCTTTTTTAATGGCTGACACTTTACTGTAGCACCTCATTAAGGCTGTTAGGCACATCCTAATTAATGCCATTATCCCGTGCCTGCAGAATCAGACCCACTGCATCAGAGGACAAGAGTATATGTTGTTGGGTAGCCACTGATTTTCTGCATTGCACACCGGAATACACAAAATGTAGCATAAAGCCAATAATGCTGCTACCCTAACTCACCCACTCAAATGACAAGTAAAAGTGTAGCATCAGCAAACAGGTATGCCTGTATACAGTACACCATCAACATGACAACAACATCAGAAAAAGTACACTACATTCCAAAACTATACAAAATTAACCATCGAAATATATAAACATAATAAACACCACATATGAAATGACATGAGAACACACACTTCCAATCGCACTTTATATTAAATTGTTAAACGGGATTTCTTATTGTGCCTCCTTTCTTGTATATATTGGCCTAAGCCCAATCGCTCTGCAAAGAAAACCGTGTTGCAAAGTTCTGATTTTAGATCGACTTTGCCGCCATTTTAGGTTTATCCGCCATTTTGATTTCCATTTCAATGTAACTCTGTACTCCAAAATGGTGGACAGTGTTTTGTAACTGAGCCCTCCTGAACCTTGTACCAAAGTTAATGTTCAAACTGTCCGTTGGCCGAATGTTTGGGTTGAGTGAAGAGACCTTGTCCTATGCCTGACTTGTAGACAGGGGATAGTCTGCGCCAATAAGTCTGATCCGCGGACATACATCGATCACAATGTTGAGCAAATACTGAACGTGGACACTGGCTGAACTGCATTGTAAAGGACATCTGCTAAGGCTTATTGTTAAATCCACTGTTGCCATTGTAACCTGTTTGTATGTAAACCGAGGATGATCCATGTGCATATTGTCGTACAAACCATAAGTGAACTCGGCACGAACTCTAGACCATGGATTATTAACTTGCAGAGGGGCTGGACGTTATTATCGAAAATTTATAAAATGCACAACTGTTTAGACGTCCAGTACCTCTCACTTCTCACACTGAAAGGGCTGGTATTCGCTGTGATGTACTGAGGGCCAGATAGCTATCTTTATCTGTTTGTTTCTTTGTAACTGTGCAGTAATAGAATAAAGATCTGTGAATCTTTATAAGCCTGTGTTTGGTGTATTTCCTTTTGGGGTACTCAGCCTCGATATTTCCCTTTGCTTGTACAAATGGCACCCAAATAGGGACCCTCAAGATTGATGCCATCTCATTGAAGGTTGACGCGGCTATTGGACCGGGATCGGACGGTGAAAAAAGGGGGCCCCTTTCTTGGATGAGATGCAATACCTCAGCAGTACTGCACGACCCAATCCCTGGACGGTGAGCCTGCGGTCCGAGATAGCATCTTGACGAGGGGCCATATATCGAGGCGGGCAGATTTGCCGAAATCACCAACCACGTGGGTCCTTTGAGTTCTTAGAAATCCGATCGGACCTACTTAGAATTTTGATCAGGTGAGTCGTGACCCGATTCTTAAGTATCGCAAGTACAATTATTGACCAGATAACACCAGTAATCTGATATGCCTGGGAAATTGTCTGCCTGCGTCAGGGCGTTATTCCACAGTGACAATCTTTGGAATTTGGCCGACCGGCACCAATGGAGGGGTTGGCGGCATGCACTATGTACTGTAAGCACGGCATTGGTAGTATAGTGTTTAATGATATTTGGCACAGACAAACTAGACATTCTTCCGAACTTCAGTGGCCAATCAATGTTAGTTTTGAAATTCCTCACATAGAATACTTAGAATCTATATTATTAAAGAAAAAGGCGAGACCTGCAGCATTTGATGTATTACAGAATTGGAAGGAAGAAGCTATGCAGCAGCTTAAAAGTAGGGAAAAACATGCGCGCCATTATATGACCAACGCCGAAAAAACGTTGTTATATGATCAAAATAAACAGTCTGAGTCAGTTAGGAGTATGGATAGGGCTTTTTCACTTGGTATCCAGAAAATGTATCTGTCTAAAGACTTTCATGTATCTGATGAGTTGATTGATAAACTTCTAAATGAACGAAGGCCTGGTGCCACTGCGCCACCTCTGGATGTTCCTCTTCCTGCTGTTTTGCCTCTTCCTGCTGTTATTCCTCCTCCCGTAGTTCCTCCTGCTCCTCTTGTCGCTCCTCTTGTTGTTCCTCTTCCTCCGGCTGTTGTTCCTGATCTTATTGTTTTTCCTCCACCTGCTCCTCCACCTTTGCCTACTGTTATGGGTTTTGTGGGTTTGCCTACTGCACTAGTGATAGCACCCTTGTTACCGAATGTACAAGATTTGCCTACTCTTGAGGGCTGAGGGATCTGAATGTTTTAGCATATTCAAGAGATACTGTGGAGAAAGTACATGAGCACGTCGAGAGGGTTTTTGAGTATAGAAGGGAGTTGGAAAGGTTACGGAATGAAGATATTGATGGTGATAGTTTGGACGCTATGCTAGTACAGAAACGGTTCCTTCCTTGTTGTAAGTCGATAAATGAGGAAATGCGACTTTGTACGAAAGATGCAATAAGGTGGATTTCAGACATGTCGATAACTCCCGTAGAAGTATATGACACGTTTAGTCAGTATATGCCAGAAATGCAGAGGAAAGTGATACAGGTAATGGTAGAATACCTGCAGCATGAATGTATAAAAAGAAAGATTTGGTGACCTGCAGAATTAGTGAATATTTAGAAGAGAGCTTTTTAGTTTGACACTTCTTCAGCTGCTTTAGCGCTCGATTTAGCTCTGTTGCTCAGTAAGCGTTCGAAGTTGCCTACTTCTCATTCACCTATCAGAGAGGTTCCGCCGACATTTGTCCCAAAAGTTGAAATTCCAGCTAATGTCGCAGCAGGTACACCTGCTCAACAAATTCCTGCACATTATGTGTCGCAGTTTGTTCACGTCCCGTTCTCGAGAAAGGAAGTGAACACCATTAAACAATCCATTCCCGATATTAGGAAGAATCCAACTGGGTTCTATAAAGAGATAGAGTCTATCTTACAGTCATCAGTATTTACCTTGAGCGATATTGATTTGTTATTTCCCGTGCTCCTACCTGTTGATTTGTGGAAACAGATTAGGACTGTAGACGATGTACCAGGGTTAGGGGATACATGGGATTATATGGTTAAACTAGATAGAGAAAGGCCAGCTGGCGAGAGACCACCGCAGGTAATACTGACTTTGCCTGATAGGATAGTCACGAAATTGAAAGCTATAATTCCTGAAAGAAGGATTATTTGGGACAAATTTACTGCTTGTGTCCAAGGGAAATCTGAGGGTGCTACCGAATTCTTCAATCGGTTTGAGCAAGTGTTTTCAGATTTCAGTGGACAGGATTTAAGCACAGAGTCTGGGAAACAACTATTTGTGGACAAATTTGTGCGTGAATTGTTGCCTGACATCCAGTCGCAAATTATTTCTTCCGAGAGCGCTTGGCAAGCTAAGTCTCAGTCTGAAGTATTGCATATGGCTCAGTACTATGAGAATTGTGTCAATAATGAAAAAGAAAGAATTGAAAAGAGAAAGGAAGACTTGAAAACAATAGTTCTATTACAGCAAACAGTTAGAGGCCCTAAAGGGGGTACTTCACAGTTTAGGGGTCAGTATGTTCCACAGGGGAATGCGCCATTAGGTCCTGTAAACGTGAACCAGTGTGCTTATTGCAGACAAGAGGGTCATTGGCGTGCACAATGCCCGATCCTCCAGCAGAGGTCGAATAATGCATTTGGTGCCATGGGTAGACGGTCCAGAGGCCGCCCTGGGACAGGGGGTCCTGGTAGAAGTCAGTTTTCACAAAATGTGCAACCTTTTTCACAGGATAATCAGGCACCGAGTGTGGATAATAGAAACATTTTTGATCATCCTTTTGCTGCTTACCTCTCTGAAGAACTTCCTTTTGATGACATTCTGTTTCGTTAGGATTGCCCGAAGCAGGGTTTGGAACCAACGCCTATTCCCGTTAATCAGAAAGGCCCCTACGTTGAGATGATAGTGGGAAATAGGAAACATCTATTCTTGATAGATACAGGAGCACAGAAGTGTTCCATTGACCATTCACGGGTTCCAAACATTCCACGGTCAGGGCAAACCAATGTTTCTGTAGGGTTTTCTGGTACACCAGTAGTCTGTCTGGTTTCTTCACTGGTACCGATTACATTGGGTCCATTTACGGACCATTGTCCATTCCTTTTGACTACAAATTGTGGAGAGAATTTGTTGGGGTTGAATCTGTTCAAAGAATTAAATGCGGTAATTCATTGTTCTTCGTATGGATTGCGTTTGACGATTTCACCACAGCAACTTTCTGTCTCTCAGTTCCTGACCAGACCTTTGCCGGCGGAATTTAGTGATGTTCCGGAGTGTTTGTGGGCAATTGATGATAATGATGTCGGTGTTTTACAAATTGAGCCTGTTAAGATTATTTTGACACATGGAGTAAAGTTGGCATGTATTCCACAGTATAATATTTCGGTTGATGGTGAGCAAGCTTTGAAATGCATAGTTTTCGATTTTTGTGCATCGTGGGGTAATTGAGGAAATTGCAGGTCTTTTGTGCAATAGTTCGAATTTGCCCGTGTACAAAAAAGGCGATAATGCAATTCCTTTTCGTTTCATTATTGATTTACGTGCCATCAATAAGATTGTTGCTCCACAATTTCCCATTGTACCTGATGTGCTGACAATATTAACTATGATTCCGGCTTCTGCTACTTACTTTAGTGTTGTGGATCTTAAGAACGCTTTCTTTAGCATTCCTATACACAGATATAGTAGATATCTGTTTGCGTTCACCTTAGGGGGACGCTCATTTACCTTCACCCGTGCGCCGCAAGGTTACACGGAAAGTCCTAGCATCTATAGTAGGGCTTTGAAAGAGCAGCTTGATACACTCGAGTTGCCCACCACTTGTACACTGCTTCAGTATGTAGACAATCTACTTTTAGCTGCTGACTCAGAGAGCGCCTGCAAGGAGGGCACCGTGTTATTGCTTATTCTCCTAGCACAACATGGACACAAAGCTTCACTCAAAAAGTTTCAATATTGTCGATAGGAGGTTGCCTATTTAGGCTATCTCCTGCCAAAGGAGGGAAGAAGTTTGACGCCTGAGCGGATACAAATCATTTCTAGCATGTCTGTCCCAAATACACAGAAGGAAGTCAGAGGCTTGATAGGAATGGCTTCTTACTGTAGGCAGTGGATCCCCAATTTCACGTTAACGATTAAACCAATGTTGGCTTTGATGAAGAAGGGCATTTCTTCGCCATTGCCGTGGAACTTGGAACACCAGCAAGCGTTTGATCTGCTCAAGACTGCACTGTGCTCGGCACCAGTTTTGGGCAAACCAAATTATCAAAAGGCCTTCGTGTTGTATGTGCATGAACGTGATGGATGTGCTTTGGCTGTATTAACGCAGGAACATGGAGGGAAGAATAGGCCGTGCGGCTACTTTTCTTCCGCCCTTGATCCTGTGTTCATGCGCTTAGCCAAGATGTTTGAGAGCTGTCGCTGCTGCTGCTGTGCCCATGAAACAGAGTGAGGGAATGGTCCTAGGCCATGCTTTAACCCTGATGGTACCTCACTCTGTAGATGTTCTATTAAACAGAACACAAGCGCAACATCTCACCTCCGCACGATTAACGAGATACAAATTGATCTTGTTTGCACCGCACATTAAAATTCAGAGATGTTGTGTCCTCAATCTGGCTGAACTTTTACCTTTCCCACAAGGTACTGCTTGCATTGACGAAGAGTCACATGACTGCTTTTACACCACAGAGCAATAGACAAAAGGCAGAATCGATCTAAAAGATACTCCTTTGAACAATCCACAAGGGTAGCTGTTTTGTGATGGCTCCTGCTTCAAACTTCCGGATGGTACATCCACGGCTGCTTATGCAATCACCACATTGAGCACGGTTATGGAGACCAAAAGAATCACGCATAACTCAGCGCAGGCCGCAGAGATTATAGCATTGACTCGAGCTTGTGAACTTTCCGAAGGGCTTACCGTAAATATATATACTGACAGCCAGTACACTTTCGGGGTGGTTCACAACTTCGGCAGACTTTGGGCAGAACAAGGTTTCTTGACCTCACATGGAACTAAAATCTAGTATGGCTCCTTGATAGTACGGTTACTCTCAGCACTTGCACTTCCCACTCAGTTAGCAATTATGAAATGTGCAGCGCATCAGAAGATCATAGATAATGTGGGAAAAGGGAATGCTTTTGCTGACCAGAAAGCCAAACAGACTGCCACTGATCTGTCTTCATAAATGTATACTTCAGGGAAGCCACAAATGTACTTTGGATGAGGGTATCGAATCTGTGAAAAATATTCAAGCTGATGCCACTTTAGAGGAATCTAAACAGTGGGCTGAGGGTTTGGCAAAACTGGATGATGACGGGTGTTGGGTGGACAAGGTAGAAGGGAAATGGTTACTGCCTGATGCATACATTACAATGATGGTCGCTATGGCTCATGGTCCCACCCATATCTGTGCACGAAAAGTTACCAAAATCTTGCAAAATGTCTGGGTGAAAGATAAAATCTCCAGAGTAGCTGAGCGCTTCGTCCAGAGTTGCATGATCTGTTTGCAGCATAATATGGGAATGGGCACATCGACTCCTAGGGATAGTTTTGGTCCACCTTCTGTCCCCTTCGAGGTGATACATTTTGATTTTATTGAAATGGAGCGTTGCAACAATTACAAATACGTGCTAGTGGTTACCTGCGCTTTTAGTAAGTGGGTTGAAATCTTTCCCGTTAAAGATGCCACAGCCATGACAACGGCAAAGACCATGCTGAAGGAATATTTTCCTAGGTTTGGTTTGCTGAGAGCCATCTAGTCGGACAATGGTCCACATTTTATCGCTGCTGTAATTCTGCAGATATGCACGGGATTACAGATCGATAAATGGTTCCATTCGGCTAGGAACGCTCAGAGTGCTGGCTTGGTAGAAAGACACAACGGCATCATCAAGAACAAGCTCGCTAAAACGTGTGCCGGCACCAAACTGAAATGGCCAGATGCCTTACCGATCGTGTTATTATCTATGAGAACGACCCCTCAAACTAAGACTGGGCTCTCTCCATTTGAGGTGGTTATGGGTAGGCCAGCTAACATTTGGGGCCTACCTCAACCCCTTTCATTACGCAATATTGAGCATGTACTTCTTTCTGATTACTGTGGCCAGTTAACTAAAAATCTGTATTTCATTTACTAACAGGTGCGAGAAGCTCTCCCCTTTAAGTACGAGGGTCCAGGCCACAGCATACGGCCAGGCAGTTAGGTCTTAGTCAAATCGTTTGAAAGATCATCTTGCCTCGCACCTCGTTGGCGGGGCCCACATCAAGTTCTCTTGGTCACACAGACCGCTGTGCGAGTGGCGGGGTGAAAACATTGGATCCACGCGTCCCACATCAAGAGGATTCCCTTCCCTTTGCCACATGATACAGAAGATACAAATTCCCCTACTTGTGCCGTAACCAACGATCATGAAGCATCAAACAGCATCGAGAGTGCGTCGGAAACTCCCTGAGCCCGTGGGGCCTGGGGAAACAGCTGCATTATCTCCACACTCTCCAACAGATCCTTTTGCACCATTGTCAAATCCTGTGTTAAATCCTGTTTTGAATTCACGAAACATTGTTTGCAGATCACACAGTACCAGGAGTCACAAGATACAATCAGCACCCAAGGAGTAAGACTTACTGCACGGTTCAGCTGTGCCATCAGGAGAAAATCATCGGAGGGCTTGTCTTTTTGGCCCGTTCTTTTGCACGTAAGAAAATTCTGTTGGCTAGGGTTTGGGAAGGACTAAAAAAACGCGCGATCTGGAGATCGCCAGCAAACTAACTCTGGCGTATTCGTTTGAAGAAACAATGCCTGCAACTGCTCCCACTCGTGCGGAACAGATAAAGACTGTGTGACCAACCGTAGTAATGAACAATCGAATGCGTCGGCCCTGAAAACGTATTGTTGTCTTGTGATTATGTTAACTGGTTTCACAATAATAATTGCCTTAGGGTTTTGGTATTTGGAAGAAGTACATCGGCTTGAAATTATGTTACCCACTGAAAATGTACCTACTGTTTCTATACCTTTTGTGCATCTGTGCACTCTATCTCCTAGAGACTCTCAGCACAGACAGAGTTACCATAACAGTACTCTATTACTCATCATGAATGCCACACATGCCATTTTTAACAAGTCCAATTGTTGGATCTGTTTGCATTTACCCCAACACGGGCACAAGGGGCTGGGTTGGTATATTCATCCTTTATCTTAGACTACTGCATGCTATGCTTCTTTAAGGGCACTATTCTTTGGCCGATGGAACAATAGCATCTCGGAGAACTTCGATGGGACTAATCTGAATGACTTTGAGAAACATGCTCTAATGCCCCTGGAATGCTCACTCTTTGCGAATAGGAGCAAGCCTAATGTTGCTTCTATTAGGCCTTCTGATAGACTGTCTCGTCCTTTTCAATCTTTGATCTCTTTCAAGATGGCTCCTATAGGCAATAGGGATACCACGCCACCTTCTTATACTGTTAACCACAGCCCGATTCAGTTTCTTTCTGCATACAGAGGAATGGTGCTCAGTCAATGGGTGATTTCAAGGGTTGCGCCAACGTTGCGAATTTGACCAGTGAGGACAGACCTTTGTATGTAGGCGAACCTGTCTACTTTGTTTGCGGTAATGTAGATTTCCAATGGTTACCTAGGGACTGGCAGGGAACCTGTTATTTAGAAATTCATGTTACACGGGGTATTCATAGCAAGCACTGTAGAAATCTCAAAGGTCGTCCAAGGCGGGACGAGAATAGCGATACTTCTGCACAAGTTCTGGGTGATGTAGCAAAATCCTTCGTACCATTTTGGGGGCAAATACTGAATTCTGAGGATATCAGAAGACTAGCAAGAGTACTGGAGAGGACCATCAACCGGACCACTGACATACTCTATAACATGACTTTAGAACAAAAAGCGATAAGGTTACTGCCACTTCAGAACCGGATGGCATTAGAAGTCATCCTGGCTGAGCGTGGTGGGGTATGTAAATTAGTGGGGTCCGCTTGTTGTGTTTTCGCACCAGACTCCTCCCAACCATCTTTAGGTCAATACAAAATCTGCACGTCCTTAGTTCAGAAGTGCATGGTCCTGAGGGAAACTGGGATCTTAGCGCTTGGTTCTGGGACTTCTTGCGATCTTGGGGATGGAAGCTACTTTCGGTCTTGCTGAAAATGTTGGGTATTCTGTTGTTTCTCTGTTGTTGTATACAATGTCTTCCTGGTATGTGTTCGATGTTAGGAGGATGTTGTGCACAATCCATGGGTACATTAGGACACAAGGTATGCACCCCTGAGAAAATGACCAACGAATTTGTGTTGAAAGAAATCGCAGCATCTGACTTCATGGCGATCGATATCTCTGATAGTGATTCAGGATGTATGGACATTGAGACGTGGAGTTACTCGTAAAGTGACTGGAAGTAGTTTAGCGCTTGGCTTAGGCCAAAAGGAGGGTTTGTTAAACGGGATATCATATTGTGCCTCCTTTCTTGTATATATTGGCCTAAGCCTAGTTGCTCTGCGAAGAAAACCACATTGCAAAGTTCCGATTTTAGATCGACTTTGCCACCATTTTAAGTCTATCTGCCATTTTGATTTCCATTCCAATGTAACTCTGTACTCTAAAATGGTGGACAGTGTTTCCCTCTTGTAACTGAGCCGTCCTGAACCTTGTACCAAAGTTAATGTTCAAACTGTCCGTTGGCCGAATGTTTGGGTTCAGTAAAGAGACCTTGTCCCATGCCTGACTTGTAGACAGAGGATTGTCTGTGCCAATATGTCTGATCCGCGGATATACATCGATCACAATGTTGATCGTACTATACTGAATACTGAACGTGGACACTGGCAGAACTGCATTATAAAGGACATGTGCTAAGGCATATTGTTAAATCCAAGAATACACTGTTGTCATTGTAACCTGCTTGTATGTAAACCGAGGATGATCCATGAGCATATTGTAGTACAAACCATAAGTGAACTCGGCACGAACTCTAGAACATGGATTATTATCTTGCAGAGGGGCTGGACGTTATTATCGAAAATGTATAAAATGCACAACTGTTTAGACATCAAAATGGCAGATAGACTTAAAATGGTGGCAAAGTCGATCTAAAATCGGAACTTTGCAATGTGGTTTTCCGACTGTTTAGACGTCCAGTACCTCTCATTTCTCACACCGAAAGGGCTGGTATTCGCTTTGATGTACTGAGGGCCGGATAACTATCTGTATCTGTTTGTTTCTTTGTAACTGCGCAGTAATAGAATAAAGATCTGTGAATCTTTATAAGCCCGTGTTTGGTGTATTTCCTTTTGGGGTACTCAGCTCGATATTTCCCTTTGCTTTTACAAAATTACTTCAAAACGTACAACGAATTGTGCATACCACCATTTACTACATTCCTTCTCTGTGTTTTGAGCAACCTAATCCTTCCTAAAATGTGGCAAACTAACTCTATCCTATGTGTGTTACATTCTACACGGCAGTGGCATAGACAAAATGACACTTTATTCTGGTTTTCTTAGTCTGTATGTTCACTCTCTTTTGGGAACAGGTGAGGGCGTGGCCTTGTGCTTCACTGGTCTTATCTCCAACATCACATCCCCCGCTCTGGTCAATTTATTGACCAAAAGTCATTTATCTATCATCCTGTCATATTCATCTTTAGTGATCCAAGCTCTATAAACCCCCCTCGAGCTACCTCCTCTTTTCATGTGTTCTTCTGGTGCACAGGTCATCAAGCAGCAATGCAGCAATCACAATCGCCCTCACAATGTACCAAGTGTTGTGTATAGATTTCTTGATCAAAAGGGGGCATAAACCTAGTTCCAGGTGGTCCAATAGCCTCTCTATCTGAACCATCCTACTTTCATCTGGGAAAATAGTGCATCTGTCTGTGTATCAGTACGCACCATGCCATCAGTACCTTCTATAGTAGCGAGTGTAAGGGATATCCTGTTACTCTCTTCATTCCCCTTCTTTACTACTTTACAATATCCAATTATTTTGTGTAGGATGCACATATTTTCTAGTAGTACCAACACATATTTTACCCAACCTTTAACTCTCTAAGTCAGCAACCACCTGGATCAAATCATTTCTATCAGATCACGCCTCCAGAGTTGCCATTGGCGAAGAAGCAGCGGATCCCATAACAGTACCATTGGGCATCCTGCATGGATCCTGCCTCTCCCCCATGCTCTATAATGCCTACACCAAACTCCTTTTTGCTGCTTTAGATGCCATGGGAGTAATTTAAACCAACTGTGCAAATGATATGGAGACACTCATCCAAATCACAGGCAGTCTAGAACAGGACACTATCCTTGTAAACAAAATCTACTCCCTTATCCAGAATTGGATGGCTACTAACAGCCTATGCCTTAACGGAGAAAAAACAGAAACCCTCATTGTAGGTGCTCCCGCCCGACTAAGTAGGTTACATCAAGACTACACATCCATCGTCATAGACGGCACCCCGATTACCATTTCAAACCAGGTTAAAATGCTATGGGTTTACCTTGATTCTAGACCCACTATGTATAAACACATCAACTCACTTGCCTCGTCCACCGTATACACAGCTAAACTCATTGCCCTCCGTCGATCCCTTCTTACACCCCAAAACTGCATCACTCTAAAAGAGCCCTCAATTTGTCCAAGATAGACTACTGCAACATACTTCTTCTAGGTGCCTGTAAGAAAAACCTAACCAAGATGCAACTATTGCATAACAAAGCCATGAGAGCAGCGCTTGGAATTAATAAAAGGGACCACATATCACAGTACAGGAGAGAAGTACATTGGCTGCCTATACAAGCCGGAACACTCCACAAAACACCTACCATCACACATAAATGTATCACACTAAATGCCCCCATTTACCTCAATCAATGCCTTATGTGCAAAACGGCAACTAAAACCCTTAGATCCAATTCCAACACCCACCTACTCATCCCCTACTTCAAGAACTCTAGAACAGGCAACTCCGGCTTCCCTGTAGTAGCTCCCAGAATCTGGAACTCACTCCCAGCCAACATAAGTAATGAAATCTCCCATCTGCACTTCAAGAAATTATTTACAACTTGGCTCTTTAATAAATTCTAAACCTATTATGGATTTAGACATGTAACAATTGCTTATCCTCAAGGCTATTCAGCCCTGAACCACTACACCTTATTGTCAATCTTTACAGTGCTTTTCTTCTAACCATGTTTACCCTGTAACTAGTAAGCTTGTAAATATTCATGTAACCTACGCTGTGGCCATCGGCCTGAACAATTGTATCATAATGTCTAATGTGATAGTGCCTACCTTCTAACCATGTCTGCCTTGTAACCAGTAAGCTTGAAAGTATTCTTGTAACCTACGCTGTGACACCCTTGGGTTTGAGCGTATAATCAAATACAATAAATAAATAAATAAATAACCCGGGAGATACCCATGAGAATATCCAATGGTACCAGTCTTCATCTACTAATTTAGTACTCTCCTTCTCCATAGGCATGTGCAGGGTGTACAAAGCAGATATACTTCTGTTAAACTGCCATTTCGTTCATCGTTCTGCTGGTGTAGGGTGCAGCAACTTGCTCCTATCTTTGCACACACTCCTCCCTCAATAGGAGTGCGGAGGTCTAGCACATGCCTATTGTGCAGAACAGTTAGTCTGACAGCCTGTAACTCTTCCTTAATACCATTGAGATCTCCTCTGTGGTATTCACCAATTGCAACAGCTCCCACCCGGCTCATTCAATATCTTTCTTCCCACCGCCTGCATGTGTCCATACCAGGCATTATCCACTTCTTATCAAAATCATTCTATTTGTATATCAAAGATAATTCTTCATTAAATGTTTCTCCTTTTCTTCTTAAACGTTTCCTACTTTTATTCTTTATTGCACTTATATTTTCTACTTCTTCTTTTCTCAAATTTCTGCTATGTTCTAACCACAGGAAAGAAAGAGAAAACTGACAAACTACTATACACACTACTATCCATGACAATTGTGACCTAAAAAAAATCACTTCTGCCAAAACATGGAGCAGAAAAATCTAAGTCTGTTGTATTGCTGTATGCACAACATTACACAAATTCAGACTGATCAGGGCTCCATGTCCTCTTCTTCTTCTTCTTGCTCTTGCTCATTGGACGGGGGAGCAGCTCTTGCTCTTCTTGATGTCGCTGATGTAGAACCATGCTCTTCTTCCTCTCATCTTCACAGCCTATACAGAAGAACATTCAACAATGCATTGGGCCTCATTACGACCCTGGCGCTAAGGGATTACCGGTAGCGGTAAGGGTACCGGTACCGGTAATCCCTTAGCGCCTGATTACGATGTCCCTTTGTGGGTTCCCAACTTAACAGCTGGTTTTACCAGCCGTTAAGGAATGGACCCGCAAAGGGACCTTGGTGCTAATTACGGTACCACAATTTGCGGTACCGTAATTACCGCCTTCCCCATTCCCATTATGCCCTATGGGGCAAAAATGGGAATGGGGAAGGGCCATGGTGAAATGGGGAAGTACCGCCCCGCCAACCTTGGAATGGGGTGGTACTTCCCAATTTCACCATGGCGGACTAGTTACAATACCGGCAGCAACCATGGTGCTAATAGCGCCATGGTTTAGCGCCAGTATTGTAATGAGGGCCATTGTACTTAACAAACATGGGGTATACCTCTTCCTGACAACATTTCTAATGAGCACCCTTTCGCCAGGGTACAGCTGAAGGGGAGGTGGTATCATCACTGTTGGATCTTTATTTTCCCCCTCGCTTCTAGTCATTTTAGCCGGTCCCCCGTCGCAGGTTCACAAGATGGCATATAAACTGCAGAGCATCAGTCGTGGTAGTCAAATATGCATGAAACTCATCACCTTATATAGTGGTGGTACTGTGAACATCACCTTTAATACGTGCAAAAACAAGGGCAAGATTCATTCTTCTGCCAGTGACCAATTCATGTGGTGTGAGGTGGTGGTCCGAACCTGGCTGCATAAATAGGGTAAAAAGAGCCAGCGGCAAACAATAGAGCCAATTGTTTGCTGGGTGAAGCACTCAATTTAGCAATGCATATTTTAGCAGGCCGTTCAGTAATTCTACCAAGCCATTCACCTGGGGTGATAGAGCAACATAACTTATCATTTACAAATTGCTGTCCATTATCAGATTGTAACACTTCACACACTCCCCAGCATGGAAACACCTCATGTATGAGACATTTGGCTGCTGTTTTTGCACCTGGAAGAGCACACGGACCTTCCACTATCCAGCATGAAAAGGAACAAACTACGACTATCACATACCGATAGCCATCATAACATTGTGTCATATCAATGCGATCAATATGGAGAAGCCGAAAACGCCCCAGAAGGGTGAAGTAATAGTACCTTCACCTTTCTCGATGTATGTGCTGCAGTACCTTTGTGGCAAACTTTATAGTTAATAAAACAATTTTGAACATTCTCATGTAAATTTGGAATGAACCACTGCTCATGCATCTCTGAAGCAATATATTCTTTTGTCACGTGTGCGAGATAGTGCAGCTGTTCTAATGCTACTGTCAATAAGTCTAGCAGCATTACAGGCTTTCCCATGATATTCTGCCACCACATCAAGTCTGTAGGGAACAATTAGTCAATAATTCTTGCTCTGCCTGTGATGCACGTCCTTGTAATTCAATGATCTGTGTCAGGGGTAATGCATTATATGGGTCCGCTCTTTCCTTTTGAGGTAACTTCTCATCACTTGTTCATAATTCTAAATTTTACATGTCTGTTAAATATGCTGCTTCTTGACGTGAGAGTGCATCAATCAATTCAGACAATAATGCAGCATGCTGCACTGGTGTGCCATCTGATTCCTGGATCCCCCTACGTTTTCAGTGGTACAATCCTGAATGTACAGTGGATGTCACATACACTGAATCAGAGTAGATCGTCACCTCTCTGTGAGAGTAAAATTGTAGGGCTGTTATTAATGCCACTAGTTCTGCTGCTTGTGCAGAGGAGTGCAAAGGCAATCTCCTAATCGCCACTACCTGAAGGTCTCCATCCTTACTATGTACAACTGATGTACCTGTGTATCTCAATCCATTGCTCTGATCAATAGTTGACAAACCTTCACATAACACAATCTCTCCCCTCTCAAGTTTATTTACCTTAACATGGGGTATGTCATCATATACATCAGTATATGTGAAGCAATTGTGTAAATAATTGCCTTGCTCTACTGGTGCAGCGATAAATGGTGCTGCATTCATAGTGCAGCACCTTACTATCTTAACTGCAGGATTGGATATTATCACTTCATAGCCAGACACTCGCTGTGTCGTCAACAGGCTTTTTGGTTTCTGCAAAATGGCAACAGGGCGTGCTCCACATACAGTGTCGTTGCTCTGCCCATCATTATTGTTGCTGATTTCTCACTAGTGAAGCCTGCTGCAGCAAATGCTTGCTCAGATGGGAAATGTCCCATCAAAACTGGATTTAACAACTGAAAAACCAGAGGGTATCTCACCCGCTAGTCCCCAGGGATCTCTCTCTCTCGGGTGACCAGGGCACAACCATCAGCTTTGGATCCAGACCCTGGGGGTAGACCAGTGTGGGAGGATCACCTGGGTGAGGGTTCTTTGGGAGTGGTGATGAGACTGCCGATGGTGAGACGCAGTATTCCACACTTTTTTGTTCATCTACCCCATCCTATTTTGTATACTACAAAACCATTATATTAAAAAAAGACAGTCACAATTGTCCAAAGTCCCAACTCCCCCCTTTTTACACAAACACTGGGCCGAGGAAGAGACTGACTGAGAGTAACCAGACTAACTTTCTCACATCGTACTGGACATGCCCTGTGAATCAGGTCAGGCAATGTCAGGCGCTTAACACTAAGTACATACACCTGATACCAGTTAGCTCTCCTCACACAAATAAAAGGCAACACCTAAAGACACACTCTGAGCAAGGCGGAACACGAGCATGAGCAGAACTTCTGGGACAAAGGCGAACCTTCTGGAGCAGAGCAATGGACCCAGGGATGAGAGCAGCTGGCTGAAAACCCTGAGGGTTCCCTAGTGGAGGCCGTTGCCTCTGACAGACTGGGAAAGACACATGGAGAAGGCCAGATCACACAAGTGAAGATTGCATTGTGTTCCAAGGATGCAAGCGACCCTCCCGCGTGAACGACAGAGTTGGGGAGGCAAGGCCAAGCCTGTGGTACTAACCTTGACTCATGAATTGGAAATAGCAAAACAAGAAAGAAGCACACACAGCTGGTGAGTTGCCAAGCTAGCTGGGTTACTGGTGTGTATTAAAGCAAATGAAGTAGCAACATTATATCACAAGTGAAGGCTGCACACATGTGGATGAAATGCGAAGAAAGGCAGACCTGTGAATGAACTTTGAAGTAAAAGGCAGATTTACTAAGTAACGAAGTAGTCCGGCGAAAGAAAGTAGCCCATTCGAAAGTCTCTATGAAAGGTACATTGTTTGAAGTCTAAAGCGAACAAAGGAACAAAAGTGAATTAAGCATCGGGAATCTGAACTTTGAGTTGAAGTGGTCCTGCGGTGCTCTGTAAAGAGAACCACACACATACGAATGTCATCAACATCAGAAAGGGGCCCGAGCCTGATTGAGGGAGACCCAAAGTACAATAAGCTTGGGGAAGGGAGCCCCCTGGCAAGTTGTATTGAACTGTGACGTGAGAGGCCTGAGCCGGACAGAAGGGGTCCTATGTGAACTGTGTGCTGTAAGGTCTGAGCCCGGCAGAGAGGGACCTTTGTGAACTTTACGTTGGAATATAAGTTTGAAAGTCAAGAAAGAGACTTTAACGTGGGAGGCCAGGCGGTCCTCAATCCACGGTTTGGAACTGCTTAGAGTGTTAGAAACGGAGCCAGTGTGTGTCACCCTGCCTACAAGGAAAGCCTTACTCCATGAGTTTTAACGTGAGGAGGAGAGCTGGTTCGACTACCTTTATTCTTTTGAACACTGATTTTTCCTTTGTGGTAATACTCACGACTGGAGCAGTTGGATGGAATGTTACCCTTATGTGCAGCCACGGAACCCCAGGCTATAGAGACGGGGTCTCCTCAATGAGGGAGACCTTCCTCTTGAAGCACACCTCTGTACCTTTAACAAAAACAAACAGAGGTGCAATGCAAACGAAAGAGCGAAAGACCACCTGCTGGGAAGAAAACAAAGATAGGTCTCAGTGTCAGTATTCCAACTTCTATATATATCTACTTGAGGTGCGGACGACACTGACTTGGGAAGAATGTTCAGGGCTGATTTTTCTGGGTCGTCTGGTGGGTAAAACTCGGTGACTCACTCTAATAGAAACGACAAAGAAAAGAGAATTAATCCACAGGGAATGAAAGAACAGGTCCAAGGAGAAGGCCTAGTCTACTGGGTATCTTACCAACAGAGGAGAAGTGAAGGCCCAGAAACAGCAGTTTGGCTAGATGAAGTCCAGGAAAGCAAGAATAAATTCAAATGGAAGGGTAAGGAACGAAAAGGGAAGGGAGATTCGTAAGATTAGTGTGAACCTAACCCTGGGCGGCACAAGTCCTACTAGATAGCACAGTCCTACTTCCAGGAATCCACAAAAGGTATTACCAAGAAACAAGGCATGAATGAAAGGAATATCCACGTTCAATCCGTATAGCGTGCAGAGGTTGTTACCTTATAATCACCAAGTAAAAATAGCTGAACGGAATCCAAAGCAGGTCAGTAAAGCAAAAACAGGGTTCCAATGATATTCAAACACAGGAAGCACAAAACGAAGACCCTGGAGCACTTACTTCAATCAGAAGTGCCTGCGTCATGAAAAATGCCATTCTTTATGGCATTGTGGGAGTTCCTGCAACATGATGATGTTGCACTTCGCGTCAGTAAACCATAGCGACACTAGGTTTTAATCGACACGAGTGGACAGCAACTGAGGAGCATTGAATATGAACATGACGTTGGTGTATAAGCCATGGCAACCACCAACGCCATAAGAGGGGAAAGGCAGGGCTATGCTGTTTGCATGGCAAATGTAAGTTGACTCTCCGAGTCCCTACACTTTTCATACATTTCTCCTTTTTAAAATTTTTGTACAAGGGATAGGGCAGGTATTAGGTTTTTGATTTGAGTTAAAGGACTCTACTAGGACTGTATTTTTTATCCTTTGATGGTCAAGACTACTCCCTTCTTAGTTACAGGGCAAAATAAGAGTTTCTCTGAGCCCAACATTTTCAATAAAAGTTTTACAAATTGTATATACTGTGTCAGTGTCATACTTGTGATACCATGCCTTCCCTACATATGGTGTCAGAGTGGGATACAACTCAATTGGGACATATTGAGGGACCCTAAAATTCCCGAAACTTAGTCACATAGCCTCTGGCCCTTCTACCGCCACAAACGAATCCATAGGCTTTTTCTATCTGTAGCAGTAGAGAAGCTACTATCACCACTGGGGAAAAAGGATGATTCCCACGGACTTAGTTCTAATAACCCCTGCAGGTTGTTATATAAGATTGGCCACAAAATTCAGCCTAGCCTGGAAGTTTGGTTTAGATGTCCTAGCAGGTGTCATTGATCCAGAATCTCGGGGAGACATAAAGGTGCTCCTACAGAACCATGGTGAAACTCCATTTGAACTACATTGCAGGGACGAAATTGCACAGGGAATTCTTGAGAACGCTCCATTTCCCTGTTTTAAGGAAGAAAGTGAACCAGAGGAAGCTGATAGAGGTAGCTTGGGCTTTTGAAAGGCTGATGAAACACCTATCGCTAAGGCAAAAAGGGAAAAAGAACCTACCATCCTTCCCGATCTAGCCTTCGCCATGCGAAATGACTCAGCACTCGCAGAGGCTTTCTTACAAGTGATTCTGGAAGGAGAAGGACCAGAAAAAGGGAGCCCCTTTTTCTTCCTGAAACAGCAATCACTATATAGAAAGGAAACCTCCAGAGAAGGTCTGAGTAAAACTCAGTTAATAACACCCAAAACCCATTGCAAGATAGTGCTAGAGATTGCACATTCTCATTTGACAGGGGGACAGTTATGTCAGTCTCAAACCTAAGCTCACATCAGTGGGAAATTGCAATGGCCAGGTATCCATGCTGACAAAAGGAAATTCATTCAGACATGTGAAATATGCCAGAAAATCAGTGCACATATTTCCTTACCCGTTCCTCTAAGTCCCTTACCGATAATAGAAGTCCCTATCCCGAATTGGGATGGATATTATTGGACTGTTGGAAACCGCCAGACTGGGTAATAAATATGTTCTCGTAATCGTTGATTACGCTACCTGCTATCCAGAAGCCTTCCCCGTGCAGAACAACACAACCCAGCACGTTCTAAAACACCTACTGCCATTCTTTCCTAGGGTTGGTTTCCCTACGAAAATTCTAATGGATCAGGGATCCTATTTAAAGAGCAAACCTATGGGTGAAGTCAAGGAATTACTACACATTACCACCTTAAGAACCTCAGATCACCACCCCCAAATGGACGGATTACTAGAGAGATTTAACAAAACCCTTAACATGATTTTGAGGAAATTGGTTGATGAAGATGGGAAGAATTTGGATTGCATGATCCCATGGACCCTATTTGCAGTAAGAAAGACCGCTCAGGCATCCACCGGATTCTCTCATTTTGAAATTCTTTATGTTAGAGAACCGAGAGATGTCTTAGACATGCTTCGGGAGACCTGGGAAGAGAGAGAGAAGATGCACCTATTCCCCTCTCACAGACAGCTACCTGATTGCGAGAACACATTAAACTTGTCCCGAGTCTAGTCCACACTCATATGGAGAAAGCTCAATCCCAAAAGAAGTCACCTATGACAAAACGGTGAATTTGAGATCATTTTCAGTAGGTCAAAAAGTATTAGTCCTCTTAACTACCTCTGAAAATAAACTTGTCTCAAAGTGTCATGGTGTCATGCCTGCGCCATGGGCGCACACATTGGCAACCATCATGGACTATTTGTTATTCATTTATCTTCAGAATACTCTTGGAACAACCCCTATTCACACTTTGGTACTTAATTCCCATTTGCGTGACTTTGGTGCCTTCTTATATAACTCAACTAACTACATGTACCACAATGCACCTTGCTACAGCTATCAATTCCTGGCCATTCCCATTCGTCAGCATTGGAACCACAATCCCCAGAAGCCCTAGGGATCAGTGCTGCTTCCACCATCTCAGGACCAGAGAGGGAGGAGGCAGATTGTATTCAGGTGTGCTGCTCCAGGTGCTGTCAATTAGCCTGCCTCAGTACAGGGCAGGGCGGTATTTAAGCATCTGCCTGCAGGAGCTCAGTCTCTTGCAGAGTCCTCCCAGCCCCTTTTTGCCTTTTGTCGCGAATTTTTATGCTGTTCCTGCTGCTGCATTTTCCTGCTTTTGTTCCACTGATCCGCTGGGCTTCCTGCCTTGCAGCCTGCTACACCCTGCTGCCTACAGCCCTAGCCTTTTGGGCTCCCTTCCTCACAGACCTGCTCCTCTGGGCTTCCTGCCTTGCAGCCTGTTACACTCCGCTGCCTACAGCCATAGCCTTCCGGGCTCCCTGCCTCGCTGCTCTGCTCCTCTCAGCTCGCTCCTTGCTGCTCTGCTTCGCTGGGATCCCTGCCTTGCAGCCTGCTACTCTCTTCTGCTTTCAGCCCTGACCCTCGGGTCTCTCTGCCTCTACGCCCTGTTCCTTTGGGTTCACTCCTTGCTGCCCTACTCCTCAGGGCTCTCTGTCTGCTGCCTACCACAGCACTCATTCATGCTCCTCTGAACTCTCTGCCTAGCAGCCTACTACAGTCCTCTGCAATCCACTACAGTTTTTCTGTACCTTGTACCATTTGGTACTGCAGCCGTGCTTCCTTGTTTGCAGCCCCCCTCTTTCCTGGCTGCTGCTCCCTTGCTCTCTTCCTTGTTGCAACCCCTTGTTCTTGATCCCTGTCCTTCTCTTTCTTGACTCCTCTGTCCTCCCCTTTAGTTTACCCATTTCTATTGTACTGTTTCTTCCTTCATTCCCTTCTGCTAGATTTCTCTTAGACTTCCTTGTCCCTGGTTATTTCTGTTCTTGTCTCTCTTGTGTCTTATGTTGGTCCTTTGTACAGAGCTTGACTGTTGGTTTCCGGCAGGCAACCTCTGCCCCTTCACTTGTCGCGTTTTCTGTTTAACAGACACCCACAGCTGTTGTTCCCAGCCATGAGCAGACAGAGTGGGCCTTTGTAATAGTAATCCGTGCAGAAGGCTGGAGTTTCCAAAGGTCCGTGGAACACTCTTTTGCCATATCTGCATACACCCCAAGAGGGAATGCAGTTTGTTTGTATCTTTGTATTTCCTGCCCCTTTCTGTTCACACTGTTCACAACTACAGTTGCCTACTTTTCTTTCTTGATGAGTTTCCTGCTGTGTGTGTACTTATCTGTCACCTTACATCAACACAACCACCCAAACCATACCTGGGGGCCCTTTGCCACTCTTCACAGAGCGCCATCCTTGACAGAATGCAAGAGCTAAAAAAATCTTGTTCCATAGGCAGGAAAGGCACACACAGACCAAAGATGCTTTCCTTTCGAGTCAACAAACCTCTGCAAAAATCTAAAGTTTTCTTAAGGACTGCAAACAAGAACCCTAGTTTAAAAGACAGACTTGCCCTAGTAAACAAATGTTTACAAGCACAGTACTACACTCACTGGCTCGCTGACCCTTCTATGTGTAACTACTATGACATTTGCAACTATGATCCGCAGTCTCTATCTGTAGAAGAACTACAGCAAGAAAATGAATTCCTGCAGATTTTGTTAGCCCAACCAGTGGAAAACATTCATGCACTTTCTGGCATTTCTTCTGACACTGCATTCGACATTCAGCCGGTACACGAACCTTGTATTCCTTTATCCCAGGCTACCCTGTCTCAGGACCAATGTCATAACACTGCTACAGCCAAGGATATTGCACTCATTGAGGCAGACTCTCAACCAGAGTACGCTGTTGCCAAAGTGATATGCTCAAGATCAGCTTGGCAAGCTACACAACCTCCCCAGACTGCTGGAAACACTCATTTAACAGGACAAGGCATTCAGTATCCTGAGGTTAGTGCAGCTGGTCCTGGGTACAAAAGACCAATACTGACCATCGGTTGTCTTAATGCTTCCCCAGAAACTACTAACCATGATAACTCTAAGGTCAGTCTTCCTATTGCAACACCCGAATTTTCTCCTACACCAGATTCTGAAGCTGTAGAACAGGCTAATAGTACATACCTGTTACAAGAACAACTCTTACGCCTTAAAAGACAAACCGAAGACCTCTATGATGAATTTGTCTATTTGCATAGTAAGAATCTAACAAAGGGACACAATTTACCAGACCATCTGGCACTATGCCCAACACCCGACATTCTGTCTTTAGAGATTGGCATGATAAGGCCTGGAAGGGTAATACAAAAAAGGATACAGACTTATACAGAGCAGATGGAAGACCTGAACTTGGCATATGCATACCTTCTAAAGTTTGACTTAGCTCATTCACTTACTAGCCACAGAAACTCAGGCTGTTGCTCAGATAGTGAAGAATCAACTCCTTCGGTGGGCCAAATCACTCACACTGCCTTTACACCACAAATCAAGTGTAATCATCTGGCTGGAGATCCTGCTGAGTCAAAGGATTGTCCCGTTCTTACCCTTGATGGCGGTCCTTTACTCACACTTACAGCCTCTAAAGAGGTGACCAAGTCAGAGAGGTACTCTGCTTCTATGGACTTTTGTGCACCAGCCCATGTGTCAGATCCTGAACTATACCCGGTACCTGTCTGGAATCCAGCTTTGCCAACATTCAATATCCCAGACACATCTATCCACCAGAGCACACAAGACTTTGAAGGCCAGCCATCAGAAAGCCTACCCTTCCCTGATCCTCCGTCAGCCATGCTACCTGTTACAGAATCTGCAAGCCCAATCTCTGCTGCTCCTCCTGCTAGTACTCCTAGATCTGCTACTGAAGCAGCATCTCAAATCACTCTTACTGCAGTTGAAGCACCCCTTCCCTCTCTGCCTGCAAGAACAATACCTGTTGCAACGCCAGTTAACAGCTCTCCTATTAAGGCTACAGCTCCGGTTGTTCCTGCTGGTGCATCTTCAGCACCTAAACTACCAGACTGTACTCCTTCAGTCTCAGTTGCGTCCCTGCCTGCTGGTACTCCTGTGGCACCTATACTCCCAGCTGCTACAGCACCTGAACTTCCGACTGCCATTCATGATCTCCCGGCTGCTGTGGCTTCTAAACTCCCTGCTACTCAGGGTGTCCCTGCAACATTTGTGACTCCTGAAGTCCCTGCTGCAAATCTTAATGTTGCTATTGCTGCTTCTGAATATTTGGAAGACCCTCCTAGAGCAACCTCTTCAGCTGTATCTCTGGTTCCACCTTTCAGCACTGTACCATTGCCAGCCCTAAGGAAAATCACAACTTTCAAAGAAATGTATGCCATGGAGCCTGCAGCAGATCTTCACAGTCTCTCAGTTCATGAACGCACTGTTGAGTTTTGGGCCCTTAAGACTTTGTCCTTTCTGACTTCTACCTCAAAGGTTCAAAACATTGGTATTGTCTCCTCCCTTCAAGACTCTCACCTTGCAGCTTTAAACAGTTTTTGGAGCTTCATGATGTGCCTTTTTGGTATAAGACTTTTTCACGGTGTGGCAGGTCTTGGTCTTAATCTTCTTGTTGGTCAGTCTTCAGGGAGCCTGGAGAGGGACACACTGTCATGCCTGCGCCATGGGCGCACACATTGGCAACCATCATGGACTATTTGTTATTCATTTATCTTCAGAATACTCTTGGAACAACCCCTATTCACACTTTGGTGCTTAATTCCCATGTGTGTGACTTTGGTGCCTTCTTATATAACTCAACTAACTGCATGTACCACAATGCATCTTGCTACAACTATCAATTCCTTTCTATCCCCATTCGTCAGCATTGGAACCACAATCCCCAGAAGCCCTAGGGATCAGTGCTGCTTCCACCATCTCAGGACCAGAGAGGGAGGAGGCAGATTGTATTCAGGTGTGCTGCTCCAGGTGCTGCCAATTAGACTGCCTCAGTACAGGGCAGGGCGGTATTTAAGCAACTGCCTGCAGGAGCTCAGTCTCTTGCATCAAGAGTCCTCCCAGCCCCTTTTTGCCTTTTGTCTCGAATTTTTATGCTGTTCCTGCTGCTGCATTTTCCTGCTTTTGTTCCACTGCTCCGCTGGGCTTCCTGCCTTGCAGCCTGCTACACCCTGCTGCCTACAGCCATAGCCTTTTGGGCTCCCTGCCTCACAGCCCTGCTCCTCTGGGCTTCCTGCCTTGCAGCCTGTTACACTCCGCTGCCTACATCCATAGCCTTCCGGGCTCCCTGCCTCGCTGCTCTGCTCCTCTCAGCTCGCTCCTTGCTGCTCTGCTCCGCTGGGCTCCCTGCCTTGCAGCCTGCTACTCTCTTCTGCTTTCAGCCCTGACCCTCGGGTCTCTCTGCCTCTACGCCCTGTTCCTTTGGGTTCGCTCCTTGCTGCCCTACTCCTCTGGGCTCTCTGTCTGCCGCCTACTACAGCTCTCAGTGCTGCTCCTCTGGACTCTCTGCCTAGCAGCCTACTACAGTCCTCTGCAATCCACTACAGTTTTTCTGTACCTTGTACCATTTGGTACTGCAGCCCTGCTTCCTTGTTTGCAGCCCCCCTCTTTCCTGGCTGCTGCTCCCTTGCTTTCTTCCTTGTTGCAACCCCTTGTTCTTGATCCCTGTCCTTCTCTTCCTTGACTCCTCTGTCCTCCCCTTTAGTTTACCCATTTCTATTGTACTGTTTCTTCCTTCATTCCCTTCTCCTAGATTTCTCTTAGACTTCCTTGTCCCTGGTTATTTCTGTTCTTGTCTCACTTGTGTCTTATGTTGATTCTTTGTACCGAGCTTGACTGTTGGTTTCCGGCAGGCAACCTCTGCCCCTTCACTTGTCGCGTTTTCTGTTTAACAGACACCCACAGCTGTTGTTCCCAGCCATGAGCAGACAGAGTGGGTCTCTGTAATAGTAATCTGTGCAGAAGGCTGGAGTTTCCAAAGGTCTGTGAACACTCTTTTCCATATCTGCATACACCCCAAGAGGGAATCCAGTTTGTTTGTATCTTTGTATTTCCTGCCCCTTTTCCGTTCACAACTACAGTTGCCTACTTTTCTTTCTTGATGAGTTTCCTGCTGTGTGTGTACTTATCTGTCACCTTACATCAACACAGCCACCCAAACCCTACCTGGGGGCCCTGTGCCACTCTTGACAGAGTGCCATCCTTGACACATGGGCCATATGAGGTGCTAGAGCAAACAACCCAACCTGATAGAAAACAAAAGACCCACCTTTAACATGTAAATCTCCTAAAGGAGGGGAAAGAAAATCCTTCCGCCAGCACCTCCTCGATATTGTCTTGTTTGGCACTCCAGCAGATAGACAACTCTGAACCTATTCCCCCTGGAATATATAGACAAAAACAAGAAGATATGAATGATCTTATTATGACATTTCCTGATGTATTCTGAGAGAAACCAGAGAGAGTACATGGTATTTATCATTATATCAGAACCCCAAAGGGAAAAGTTATCCATTTGAAACCATATAGACTCCCAGATGCACCAAAACAAAAGGTGGTTGAGGAAGTGAAAGAAATGCTGAAGGCAAACGTTTTCAAGCCCTCTTCAAGTCTATGGTTATCTCCTATTGTGTTGGTATATAAACCCAATCATTATTGGAGGTTTAGTATAGAGTTCAGGCAGGTTAATGCTGTATCCACTTCGATTCTTATCCTATGCCATGCATCAATGAGTTAATAGAGAAACTTGGAAATGCTGCATTTCTATCAACCCTAGATTTAACCAAGGAATTTTGGCAAGACCCAGTACATGGACCTGATAAAGAAAAGACAGTTTCCTCAACAACACTGGGACTATTCCAGTACAAAGTCCTCCCTTTTGGCCTTCATGAAACCCCCAGCACTTTCCAACGACTCATGGGCAGGATATTACAGCCCTACTCCGATTTCTCTGGGGCTTATAATGAGAACATAGTCATTTATAGTAATACTTGAGAAGACCATCTTTTCCATCTTTCTACTATTATGAGAACCCTAATAGAGGCCGGCTTAACTGCAAATCCATCCAAATGTAAAATGACTCAATCAGCCGTGAAATACCTCGGCTTCCTTATAGGGAATAGCATTGTCCAGCCCCAACAAGAAAACGTGAAAGCCGTCCTAGATGCTCCCACACTCAAGACCAAAAGAGACCTCAGAGCATTCCTAGGATTGATTGGTTATTATCATAGGTTTATCCGAAATTATTCAGATAGAACAGCCAGATTAACAGACAAACTCAGGAATGCCGAACCCCAGAAGATTCACTGGACTGATGAGGATGATGCATGTTACAACAATCTAAAACAGACATTGTGTCAGAACCCCATCCTAAAAGTAGTACACTCGTTGAAAGAATTTGTTTTACAAACCTGATGCCTCTCTCATAGGGTTAGGAGCAGTTTCATCGCAAATATATGCAAGAATAGAACACCACATCCTATTCACTAGTAGTAAACTTCCCACGCGAAAAGAACTACTCTGTGTTGGAACTAAAGGCCCTTGCCATCAAATGGGCAATTGTCCATCTAAGATACTAACTTGTTACCGACCACTCACCTTTAGTATGGATAAATCAACAGAAGGACTCTAACCCTCGAGTCATGTGATGGTTCTTAGACATGCTACCCTACTGGTTCACTTTGGAAAAGGTAAAGAACAGGGGAAAGTCAATTTCGGTATCCCTGTGAAACAAATACGGCTACATTGCATCGGGAAAGGGTATGTGAGAAACCAGAGGGTGCCTCACCCGCATGTCCCCAGGTATCTCTCTCTCAGGTGGCCAGGGTTCAGCCATCGCCTTTGGATCCATACCCTGGGGGTGGACCAGTGCGAGAGGATCATTTGGGTGAGGGGTGTTCAGGATGTGGGGGTGAGACAGCCGATGGTGGAACGCGGTATTCCTACCTTTTTTGTTCATCTATCCCATCCTATTTTGGAGGATTTTCCAAAATCCAAACCCCCCCTCTTTTTACACAAACACTGGGCCGAGGAAGAGGGTGACTGAGAGCAACCAGACGAACTCTTTCACATCGTACTGGACATGGCCCATTAATCGGGTCAGGCAAAGTAAGGCACTTTACACTAAGTGCATACACCTGATACCAGTTAGCTCTCCTCACACAAATAAAAGGCAGCACCTAAAGGCACACTCTGAGCAAGGCAGAACACAAGTGTGAGCAGAACTTCTGGGATGAAGGCACACCTACTGTCGCAGAGCAACGGACCCAGGGACCAGAGCAGCTGTCCGAAAACCCTATGGGTTCCCTACTGAAGGTTGTTGCCTCTGAAAGACCGCAAAAGACACATGGCAAAGGCCTAATCCCCAAAGGGAAGATTGCATTGTGTTTCAAGGATGCCAGCAACCCTCCCGGGTGAATGGCCGAGTTGGGGAGTCGAGGCCAAGCCTGTCGTACTAACCTTGACTCGTGAATTGGAAATAGCAAAACAAGAAAGAAGCACACAGATCCGGTGAGTTGGCAAACAGCCTGAGAGACTGGTTTGTGTTAAAGCAAATTAAGTAACAACATTATATCACATGTGAAGGCTGCACGCGTGTGGATGAGATGCGGAGTAAGGCAGATCTGTGAATGAACTTTGAAGTAAAAGGCAGCTGTGAGATCAGCGGTACTAAGTAACGGAGTGGTCAGACAAAAGGAAGTAGCCCATTCGAAAGTCTCTGTGAAAGGTACATTGTTTGAAGCTTAAAGCGAACCAACAGCAAAAGTGAATTAAGCAAGAGTAAACATGAATTGTGAGTCAAAGTGGTCTTGCGGTGGTCTGTAAAGGGAACCACGCACATTCGAAAGTCTTCGACATCCAAAAGGGGTCCAAGCCCAATTGAGGGAGACCCGAAGTACAATAAGCTTGGGGAAGGGAGCCCCCGGCAAGTTTGTATTCAACTGTGACATGAGAGTTCTGAGCCCGACAGAGGGGGACCTACGTGAACTGTGTGCTGTAAGGTCTGAGCCCGGTAGAGAGGGACCTTTGTGAACTTTTCATTTGGCTGGCTCAAGTGGGGTACGTGTATTCCGGGTATTCCGGGGTACGCGAGTGCGCTTTTCATGTGATTTCGCTGGGGCGAGCAGTGTACGTGTATTTCGGGGTACGCGGGTGCGTTTTCACGTGATTTCATCAGCGCGAGCGGGGTACATGTATTCCAGGATATGTGAGTGCACCTTACATGCAATTTTGCTGGCGCGAGTGGGGTACGTGGATTTCGGGGTACCGGAGTACCCTTTTCACGCGATTTCAACGGCGCGAGCGGGGTACGTGTCGGGGTACGCGAGTGCACTTTTCATACGAATTCACTTGCGCGAGTGAGATACATGTATTCCGGGGTACGCAAGTGCGCTTTTCATGCGATTTGGCTGGCGCGAGTGAGGTACGTGTATTCTGGGGAACGCAAGTGCGCTTTTCACACGATTTTGCTGGCGTGAGCGGGGTACGTGTATTCCGGGGTATGCGTGTGCGCTTTTAATGCGATTTCACCGGCGCAAGTGGGGTACGTGTATTCCGGGGTACGCAAGTGCATTTTTTATGCGATTTGGCTGCAGGCAGCCCGCACCACAGGGGACACCCCATCACCCCTGATAATGCCCCACAGGCAGCCCATCATCCCTGACCATGCCCCGCAGGCAGCCCGTCACCCCTGATAATGCCCTGCAAGCAGCCCACACTGCAGGGGACCACCCAACACCCTTGACTATGCCCCGCAGGCAGCCAACATGGCACCATGTACCTGCGGGTTCCGACTTATGACACCCCACTAGTGATGGGCACCTGCCAGCAGGCCCTGACCCATGATGGGCACCTGCCGGCAGGCCCCGACTCATGTTCCCCTACCAGTGATCGGCACCTGCCAGCAGGCCCAGACTCATGCCCACAACCCGTGACAGGCACCTGCCAGCAGGCCCTGAATCATGTCCCCCACCAGTGACGGGCATCTGTCAGCAGGCCCCGACTCATGCCCCCCCCACCAGTGATGGACACCTGCCAGCAGGCCCGGCTCATGTCCCCCACACCAGTGATGGGCACCTGCCAGCAGGCCCCAACTCATGTCCCCCCACCAGTGACAGGGACCTGCCAGCAGGCCCTGACTCATGTCCACCCAACCAACACATTGTCACAACCTACATGCATGTAGCAAATGTCCACCCAAATCCCACCCCCACTTCCCAGTATAGGCCCCATGGCATGTCATTCACAGAAGCACTCATGAATGCAACCAAAGATATGCCCAACATGGCCACACAGCAGTGACACATGACTGAGGCAATGACGACTGACACATGCACCAAAATAATAAGAGCAGACAGCATAAATATGTAAACTGATGAAAATGTATTAAAAAATGAAATCACCAAATGAAAAGCAACCATACCAAGGATGAATAAATTAATGTGTACATAACTGAAATGCAAAATCCATAAAAAGTGAGATCCCAAAAAAAAGCAAATCCTCTAAGTGGTCCATGTCTAGAAACATAAATTCGGAATCCAAAGGGTAAATAAAAAAAAAACATTCCATTATGGGTGTGAAAAACATAAAAGAAAATAATATGCAGTTCCAGTACTATTGATAATAAAAGTTCTTAGGGTCCATGATCCCAAAACCAAATGAAACCTAGTAAAAACCCTACAAAAATACAACTATGTACAAAAAGTGGAGCAATGTCCTCAGACTCCAAAATAAAAATAAAATTAAAGGAAACCTAAGCCTAATAAACTATATACAATGGCGGCGGGCTAGTCCTACGGCTCACCGTTCTTCCCAAAAGTCTTGGCCAGGGCATCATTGAACTCCGAGTCTATGGCCCGGAGGCGGGGCTGCGCTCTATCCGCAAGGTCTCGCAGGGACGCAACCATGCTCTCCTCCAGCTCCCTGCAAGTCTCCACGAAGAACTCTATGCGCCTCAAGGCTCGCCGCATGGAGTTCTCAGCCCTAACCATGGTGAGCTGTGCCCTCTCTGCCTGCCGCTGCTCTGCACCTATCTTCTGGCCCAACCGCTGCCACACAGAAGACACACTTTGTCCAGAGTCCTCCTGCCCTTCGGCCGATGCCTGCCCCTGTGATGTAGTCATTCCAGAGTCATGACGCCTCCCACATCGAGGCTGCTCCCGCCTTGATGGCTTCTGTCTGTGCCACCACGACTGCCTCCTGGAAGATGGCAACACCCAGGCCGTCGTGCATGTGTCCTGCTTGATGGTGCCTGCACAACCTCCGTTGCCAGCGGTCCATTTGCTAGGGTGACCACCTCTGCTAGACCTGGTGGCATGTGGGCCAGAAGACGGCATGCAATACGACTGGCGCATAGTGTGTCAAGAGGAGAGGGTCCCAATAGCACCCAGCACATGGTGGAAACCCCCGACAATGAACCCTCCTAACTGGTTCATGTTGGCACACACCTGTTCGTGATGACGTGCGTGGTCCCCCCAGGAAGCACGCACATCATCACGAATTGCACGTGTGCGCAACGCGATAACGATTAGGACGGGCTCAACCCTGTTGCGGATTGCCACGTCCGCAGGTAGAGGAGTGTCGGTTGGCGTGGAACTCCCCCCTACCTGCGGACGGGGCTGGGACGGGGCATCCCTGCCGGTGCATGGTGATGCAGACTCAGTATCAGGGACATGATTAAGCACAGGCCCCTCCACGGCGGCCTGTGCTGTCTCCTGCCCCTGGACTACACCACTTGCACCAGTGGAAACACCCTCAATAGGCCCCATGTGTGGGTCTGATGCGGCTTCCTCCTCCTCCTCACCCACCACCAACCTGGATGCATCCGCACGGTGTTCCACTGTGGACAGCCCCTGTGTGGGCTCACCTGCCTGTACTACTGCTGAGGAACCCACTTCCAACCTATGCCTCTTCGGCAGGCTGGGCCTTGGACGCAGCACCAGTCCTGCAAGGGTGACCGGGCCATGCGTCCCCGCCTGGTGGAGGTATCCCCGCTGCTCTGCTCCACAGTGGCGTCTCCACCCTCTTCTTCAGTCACTGCTGTAGACAGGAAGAGATTGAACACAAGCATCAGGGTACTGAACAATGGTCTGCTAGACACAAAGCAATTGCACGTGAGTGGCACTGTCAAATGTCACTTCCTTCATCACCCTCCACAACACACGGGTCAGTGCAAGCAACGCACATGCAGAAACAGGCATGGGACGTGCAACAGACATTTGCATCCATGTCTAAGGCACCGTTGTAACATCCGATGGGGGGCTGAACGTCACATGCATCATGGGACATGCTGATCACATGCACACACACCACCGGACAGTCATACATCTAGCATGTCTACCTCCCGACACAGTGGATTCATGGGCAACTAGGCCGCATCAGTGAATTCACGAATCGTGATGGTTATGTGTCATGCATCCATGGCGTTTCCCAGTCACACACACTCTACTCAGACACACGGTAACATCAGCATTCATGTCTCACATCCCAAACATGGCCAAGTCCAGACACAGGCATGCAAACATGTCTGCGACGTCACATGCTGGTGCACATCCTGCATTGCAACACAGACACCATTGACGTGGAACAGGCTTCAGTGGACTCACATGCAGCACTGTCATTGCTCTGAACACAGACATACATGCATGGGGCATGGTAGACATGAGGCCAAAGTACACATGGAAACTTACCACTCAACTCTAGATGGGCCTGCAAATCAAGGACCTGGTAGTGAAGCTCTGGGCGTGTGCGCTCCAGGTCCCGCATCTGGATGTTGGTCAACTGGTGCTGGCGCCCTACTTCTCCATGAGCTGCAATGAGGCACAGGGCCTTGCTGTGGGTCCTGGACCTGAAGTCCTCCCATCGCTTCAGGACGTGTTGGTAGTCGCGGGATGCCACCCACTCCGCGTTGGTGGCATCCACAATGTCCGACCAGATCCTCCTCCGTCCTACCTTGTTGAGGCACAATGTTGTTGAGAAGAGGGCATCATAATGCCCCAGGACGTGCTCCACCAGGATGACAACTTCATTTGCAGTGAAGCTGACAGCCCTCTGCCTGTCTGCCGGGGGGTTGCCACTGGCCCTGGACGGTGTTTGATCCGACATGACAACCCCCGAGGCAGGTGTGGGTGGGCAACTGGGTCCTGGGGCTGGGCTGGGAGCAATGGTACACCAGTCGGGAGTCTTCTGGGTCAGCAGAGGTGGTCTCAGGAACAGGATCCCTGGCAATGGCTTCTGTACAGGCACCAAATATGGGCAGGCTGGCAGCAGCAGATGGCTCGTGGGAGGCTGCTCGGGGCTCTGGGGGCAGGTAAATGGCCTTCTGGGCTGGAGCTTGGTCTTCTGTGTGTTGTCGTGTGGCCAGCTTGATGCAGAGTGAGGCCGCACATGAAAAACAGCATGTGAGCGTGTAATTTGAGGAAAGCCCCTTAGAGTGTAAGCGCGTAAGTGACGTGACATGCGTGGGCGTTGCCTTCACCAGGGGTTAAAGGTCTGTGCGGGTAAGCAGTTCGCTGTACGTGCTTTTCGTGGAGACCGACCGTGTGTGTTTCTTCTTCTTGTGGGTTCACACGTGATTACTTCACAGTGCTTAAAGTTCGTACTTCTTGTTTTGGTGTGTTTGTTTTTCTTTTCCACGCAAGGCAGACAGTGAGTCACGCATGCTTATTTTTCCCACTGTGGTTGCCCCGGGGTGGCCAGGGAGTCCAGGGAGGCCAGGGAGGCCAAGGTAGATGCAGAAGGAGACGTGGCCAGGGTGTACCACCGGGGCAGGATGTCTAGCAACTTGCTGGGACAGCCAGGCCACCGCCCCCAGCGCCTCAGGGAGATGTTGCTGCTGTAGTCATCCCCAGCACACATCTGAGCCCACAGCCATTGTCATCTGCTGGCACGGGCCACCAGGTGGTGGAAGCTGCAGGTGCAGCTGTGGCAATCACCACCCAGGTTCGGGGTCAGCCTGCGCAGGTTGCCTTGTCAAAGGACTCCCAGGCAGATTTTCAGGGCAGGAAGGCCAAGCCACAAGTGTCCAAGGTCACTGTGACCACGGCACATGTTCCTGGGGCAGATTTGACATCTGCTGCACCAAGCAGCCAGGAGGTGGGAGCTGCATGGGCAGATGCAGCCGACACCACCCCCGCAGTGAGTTTGCCAGCAGGAATGTGTCGGTCACAGCCCTTGGCACTGAGGCAGTTGTTCTGCTGGGTCCTGGCAATAGCACCCAACAGCCAATCACACAATCTAGGCCTTCCGTCCTCATGCCAATTCCAACTCCCATTGGCTAGTCTGCCATCACCACTGCCCCAAATGACCAGAGCGGAATTTGCCTCTCAGGGTCTGCACAACCGGCCAAAAGGAGGAAGTGTGCTTCTGCGCATGAGGCTGGGACCCCAGACACGGCATCGGCCTTCGGCAAGGCAAGGAAGAGGCCTTTCAATAAAGAGGAGCTGGACTTCCTTGTGGACTACGTGCCGGCACACAACCGCAATATGCTGGTGGGCGCAAGGTGCCATACTACACCTGCCCAGCATCAGGTCCACTGGCAGTTCATTGCGGATGGTGTGAATGCATTGGGATATGAGAGGCACAGAGCTCAGAATTGCCACAAGCCTTGAACTGACCTCTGACACTGTGCAAAACAAAAGCGTGCCTCTAATTACTCCCTGACTCGGGTGACTGGCAGTGGGCCACCACCAAAGGAGGATGAACTCGCTACGCATGAGGGAATCGCTGCGGAGTTCATCGATCAGGGACTTATCCAGGGAGTGGGAGCGATGCAGGATTATGAGGCAACGTCCGGTGAGTCTTGATGCGTGTCTGTCCAGCCCATGTGTGTTTTGCTTGTTTGATGTGTTGTGATTGACTGCCAGTTCAGGCTATGTATTGATGAGTGACATGTGTGACACATGCAATGCTTTGCTGATATGTGATTGTGTGCAGTCTGCATGCAGGACATGTGCTGCACACGGGAGCAGTCCTCATCACTACACATGCACCCTACTTACATGCAAGTCACTCAGCGGCCTCTCCTGTCCATGTTCAAGCTCACTAACATGTTTGCATATAGCCTGTGCTGTAGTTCCACCCAACATTCGGCCTAAGTCGTCACATGACAGAAGGCTTTGTGAGGTCACCCTGCAAGCTGCTGCTCCTCAAGGGCATGCTTCCTGGCCTCTCCATCACCCTGCAATTCACTGTCTCCATGGTACTGGCGGTTTCCGTGTTGGACTACAGCTATGGCCTGTTCCACTTCCCTGTGCAACCCTGCCATGTCTGTGCTGTGGGGTACATCCTTTGTCCTTGATGCAGGGTGTCTCACTTGGACTGTGCAGATGGCACAGGCTCAGAGTGCATATTGGTGATTATTCACGGACCATTGCCTTCCCTGCAAGCCCCTTATGGTCCGTGGTAGGCTACTCATTGTAACACATCTCCAGTATTTTATCCGTCTCATGGTATTTGCTCATCCATGTCATGGTCACTCAGGGTCACTTCATCATCATGCACATGTTTATGGTGTCCTTGTCTGTGTCAAGCACAGGCCTCCCTCTCTTACAGCCACCCTGCTTCCAGGCGACTGGTGTTGTGGCTTCTGCCTGCATAGATGTACTTGTGATGGTTCCTCATGTGTCCTGCTTTCTGTCCTCCTCTCATCTGCTGTGGTCTCAGTTGTCTCAGATGATGCAACACCTGCATACACTGTCTGCAACTTCACAGTACTGTGGTCAGCCATTCAGCGCCATGCACTGGCTCCCTGCCATTCCCCGGGGCACCTTGATGGGGTGCATCCCTACAACCCAGTGCCAACACTTTGCACATGGTGACTGCACTTGCCCTTACAGTGCCGTCATGTCACAAGATTGATATCACTACATTTCTGGTTCTGTTGATAATTGAGGACGTACACATGTGCTGCACTGCACCCTCGCACTTCTGAGCCATGTTTCACCATTCAACATTCCTATTCACTTGTGTGTTGTCAAGGTGACCTGCCATGTATGTATCCATTTGCCTCCCTTCACTTTATGTCAAGGCACTTGCGTTGTTGCATCCTGTGACACGTGTGTGTTTATTGATATTAATGTTCTTGTAGTGCATGTTGACATTTATTTTGCATGTGTCATGGACACTTCTATTTGACTTACTGCTGTGGCTATTTGGAAATTGTGCCATGTCTATGCTAACTGCCATCTCTTAGTTGACATCTGTAAATGTTGGCAAAGATATATGCCTGCCAGATGGTTGTGTGTGATGCAATTGATATGCAACATGCATTACATGTGTGGGTTTTGCATTTGACACACATCCATGTCTGCTTTCAGGGTCCCCTTCCATTTCATTGCCACTGCATGCATGCTAGAGTTTGTGTCGTGTGTGACATGGCTGTCTCATGTGTTGGCCCTCAATATAGTGTTGTATATGTGTGTGGTATGTGCTGCTGACATGTGTACTAATGTTTATTTATTTTTTTTACATTTGATGATGCACCAGAAGCAGTGGAGGAGGAGATGGCAGGCAGGGTGGATGGTTCAGGTCACCAACCCAGCACCAGTGGTGGTCGTGGGGTGGTAAGCCACGAAAATCCCTTGGTGTTCCAGGCCATCCAGTCCAGGCATGCCTCTGGGTATGGCTCTGGGGATCTATCTGACTCTGATGTTGAATCAGATGCTCATGAATCCATGCCGTTGACAGTGGGTGATTCTGCTATGGATTCTGTTCTGTCCGCCACACCTGCAGTGGGGATAGACCCCTCAAGGGGCCAGTCAGTGTTAGTTTGTCAGCCTGTGGTGTTCACGGGTGCAGAGTCACACTCCACACCAGTTGCTCCTGTTCCTGGGGCAGCAGATCGACAGAGGAATGCGCTCCTGCAGCTGCAGGCTCTGCCGGCACAGCAATGTCCACATCTCTTTGGGCCCCGCAGACGTGGTGCCCATCAACGCAGTGGCCGTGCGCCACCGGGGAACACTGCGTGGGAGCAATCCATCTATGCCATTGCACAGCAACAGGGGGGAGAAATTGAGATGATGGCTCAAGGCATGGAACGTGTGGCTGATTCCATCTTCCCCCCTGATAGGCAGGTGGAGCTCCAGCAGCAGGCTAAGCACTCCATGTGCCGCTCACTCAGGCTGGGAATGGCGGCATCCAACAGGGCCCGCCAGGCTGAACTGGTGGCTCTGCACTCAGCTATTGCTGCTGATGCACAAGCCAACAGGGAAGCCCTTAGAAGTACTCTGGGTGCTCTCATCATGGCCCAGGATACACGGGCAGACCAGAGGATGGTGCAGCTGGAATGCACACTCTCGTCTGAACTCCATGCAAGCCAGGAGGAGGTCCGTATGGCACGTGAGGCCTCCCTGGCAGAACTCTGTTATACGTGAGGCATGGGGACCTCTGTGCCATATTCATTCAGAACCAGGGTCACCAGGCCTGCATGTTTGCTGCCATGGAGGGGCTTGCTGGGGCTATGTGTGGTCAGGCAACTTTGCCACGCACACATCCTGATGTACAACCAGAGGGTGACGACGACGACAACCTATCTCTCACTCAGGTCATGCCCTGAAGACCATGAGCCCATATTTTATTTTGTCACACATGTGGGTGTTGAGGTGCACCCTGCGCCTCCCCCCTCCTGGGTGGTCCCCCACCCACCCCGGATCATCTATGGGCATTTTTATTTTTTGCCTATTGTGCGTTTATGTTGCAATATGGTGCTATGTGGCATCCGATGGCATCCACTGTGTGTTCGGCTGGGCCCATACAGGCTTGTATTGTGTTTGTGTTTGTGGCTTGGGGTCCGGTCACATATGCCACTCCTGCTTCCCCTTTCCATGGGCTTGCAAGGATGGCACTGTGTGGCAGTAACTTACACAGAGGCATTGGACTTCCGTCATATCTGTGGCCAGTCTGAAGTCTAACTTGAGTATACACCCCTAGTGGGGATTCATGATGGTTTCTCCAGTGCATGGTTGGACAGCATTTTGGTGAGTATATTGTTGACTGTGCATGATTTAATTCTGCTAATTCATGTATTGCCTTGTCTGTATACATTGTTGATGCACTTCATGCTGTATGCGGTCTCATGCCCCCTTTAGCTGTCGAGGCCACTCTCATGATAGTAGGGGGATGTGTGGTGGCAATGTCACATTGAGGCACTTGTGCTATGGTGTTTCCGCACTGTCTGACATTGTCACTGTTGGGTCCTGTGTTCATGATGTGTTATGCTGGTAAATTGGTAGTCCTGTGTTGGTTTTGCTTATGATGTGTCACAGAATCAGCAATATGTTTCCATTGCAGATGTGTCCACTACAGAGTGGTTAACATGAAACAAGTATGCTACACTGTGTGTTCATGCATTTCCCATGCTAGCATGCATTGAACCGCCCTGCAAACACCCCCCCACAACACACATAACACACCCCCAACCCTACCCCCACCCCAATATCCACCCACTACGTGCCTTCTGAGACATGCTGTGTCCCTTCTGCACATGTTCACATTGACTTTTGTGACCATGAACTGGTGCTGCAGGCTCATTTTTTTCCTGTGTTTTTTTTTATGCAGCTGCAGGGGTTTCCATGCAACTGACCCCATTCACTGTACTGTGTGGTGTAGTGAGCGGGGTATTGCAGATGACAACCCCGCATCACCCGCATTTTCTTTTCTTTTTTGGGATTCCCTAAAATGCATGCCACCAAAGGTTCTAGGTTTTGGTGTTCAGGCCTTTGGTGGCATGCATTTACGTACTTTTAGTATAGGTCGGATGTTTTTGCTCACTCTTTTCTTCAGAGTGTGTGTCTGAAGGGATTTTATTTGGCCTGTTTCCATTTGTAACAGTGTGCCTTGTGACAGCTGTGTCATGTGTGTTGATATTTTTATTGAGGTTTTCACATTGCATGCCATGATATGGTGTGTGGGGTGAGTGACCTGGTGTTGAGGGAGGTTTAGGTGACATACCAGCATTTGGATGTGGCTTGCATGTGTGCCTTTTGATCACACAATTGTGTTTGTTTAAGTGGCTAGGGATGCATACAATGCTGCAATTCCAAGAACACATTCTCAGGGTGTTAAGGTTGTCACAGTTGACTTTCCCTTTGTCATCATCGATTGTCACCTGGAATGTGCCAGGCCTGTGTGCACACTGTAGGGGGGGGGGGAGTTTAGGTGAAACATGTAGCCACAAGCTGGGTACGGGCTGCTTCGCCACATGCCCTTTCCCCTCCCATGTGCAGCAGCTGTGGGTGTGGTTGGGGATGTGGGGTCACCACCATGTCCACCAGTATGCCCCGCCGGGTTGCAACGTTGTGCAGGACGCATGCTGCCAAAATGATCCTGCACACTACTGGGGGCGCATATAGTAGCTGCCCACCAGAGCGGTCAAGGGAGCGGAAACGTGACTTCAGCACTCCGAATGTGCACTCCACTATGCCCCGGTTTGCAATATGGGCTGCGGTGTATCTTACCTGGGGTGATGTGGTGGTGTTCCATATTGGTGTCATCATGTGGGTGCTCAGACCGTAGGCACTGTCCCCTGGGGAGGTGATAATGGTTGTCATAAGTTGGTTTGTTTATTTGTCTGTGGGTCACATGCATGCATGTGCACAGGCATTTGTATTCACCAATGAGCCATGTTCTTCCATGCCTCCCAGCTTCCAGGGCACGGTGTAGGGGTGACATTCTGAACATAAAACTGTCATGGGTGGACCGGGGATAGTTTGCATAGACAGAGGTGATGATTCCCTTGGCATTGCATACAACCTGCATGTTGATGGAATGCTAGTGCTTGCGGTTGCGATAGATGTGCTCAGTGGCCCTAGGTGGACGTAGGGCCACGTGGGTGCAATCAATGGCACCACGCACTCTGGGGAAGTGTGCCACCCTGTAAAAGTCCTGGACCAGGGCCTGCCTTTCTGCAGGTGTTCTGGGCATGTATTTGGGCCTGCAGACTGAGGGGCGTGTAATCATGATTGCCAGCACCTGGTGTAGGCAGCGTGACTGCGTGGCCTGTGAGAAGCCACCAACTATGGCAGTTGTCTGCTGAAATGACCCAGTGGCCAAAAAATGCAGGACATTGAGCACCTTTTCCAAGGGGCTCAGTGCTTGGGAGCACAAGGTGGGTGATGTGAGGTAATCCTCCCACCCAGCGACCAGGTCTAGGATGATATGAGGTGGAAACCTATACCTGCCATAGGCCTGGTCATCTGCATCCCAAAAAAATCTGGTCCTGGGTAAGAAAATGCGGGGCCTGGCTATCCTCCTCCTGCGGTGTCCCACGATCACTGCTGGGAGAAATGGGACATTCATTCTAGCTGTATATGCTTGTTAATTGTTTGTGTGCGCTTGTATGCTGCGCTGGCCCGCTTCCACCTGCTTTTGCGTGGCAGACATGTTTCCGTATTTTGGCGTGCGCAGATTTGCCCTATTCAATTCCATGAATACGTGTTGTTAGCGCCCGTGTGGGCGTTGCAAGGGTTTCACTACTGTACTTCCCCTGTTACGCCCACATTTACGCATTTTGTTCCCCATTTCGCGTGTTCCGCTCCCTTTTTAGGTGTGTGCGCTGGAAGTTGTGCGCCTTCACTGGGCGACTCGCGCACACGAAGAAGTATCTCACGGTCAGAGGGGGATGTCCCTACCACCCTATGTGAGCCAGCTAAGGCCATTGCCAGGCAGGCGGCGATGTGGGAATATTACTCCTGCAATAGACAGAAGAACAATGAAAGAAGAGAGAGAGGGCCATGCGTCCCAATTTCTGTTGCTCGAGAAAGGAGTGAGACCACCGTATATTTCATGGTCACACATGGATTGGGAAACCCTGAAAAATAAGCTTCCAATGTTGACATTGGGAGCGGGAAAATGGATACACGAGCTATAAAAAATGACAGGAGGGAACACAGGAGGGAACACGTTAGCTATAGGGGATATCAAAGGTCTCTTAATCGCCATAGACGGTGATAGAGCAGACGATGTGTGGACAGGGGCAGGTTACCCTGGTGTGACCACAATTAATAGTGCGCATGACGGAGCTCCATTTAACAACCGCAGTATGGAAAGCATTACAGTTGCTATATTCGATACTTCCGACATGGGAGCTATGATGACACATAAGATTGAGTCAGAGGACCCTTTGCTTTACATCCAGAATTTCCAAGACACGTGGGTACTCGAGACTCGTGAATCTTGGGCGAAATCTATACCCGTGTTTTACCATATATTATGCCAAGGGCTGCCAGAGCAGGTACAGAAACAGCTCAAGAAATTGGTCGGAATCGAGGCCGAACCGTGGCCTGAAATACAGTTGACCATAGCACACTAATGCAGCTGCTGCAAGAAAAGAATCGTAAAAAAGAGGCTGCATGAAAGGGTGAAGAGGCAATATTAGTGCAGAAGAAATTGTCAAAATATGCCATTGAAGGGACAATGATAACTAGCATGGACGGGTAAAGCAGGCAGCAAGTCAATAACCCACAACAGAATAATTAGGGCAATACTGGGTTTTACCGCAGGGGAAGAGGATTTAGAGGAAGAGGATGGCAGAGTAATCAGGGAGGTTTTCAGCATAATCAAGGAGGCATTCAAAACATGCAAAATAGCAACCAAGATATATCAAATGGGCAAATAATGAGACCAACGCCAATATGTTGGGTGTGTGGGATGAAAGGGCATCTAGCACGCACATGCAGAAGTCAAGGCTTGATGCAAAACGACCAAGGAACAAGAGCAAGTATGGTGAATCCACCTGTGTTTTTACAAATGGGAGGAAATGGAGTTGCACAGAAACACACGGTGCAACAACAAATGCCAGGAGAACAGCAAAGCTTGCAACCTCAGAATTCGATGAGTTTTCCACAAGGACAGTCTCAACAGTTGCCGAATGAACTGTCGCAGACAGTAAGTACAGGTCAGGTTGTGAACCCTGGAAGGAGAGGTAACACTGGTGATGACGGAAGTCCATTCGCACAAGGTGAGACAAAATTATATATGGACTAGGACAGCTCACTGGGAACCCTGATGTGTTCTATCCTATCAGTGACACCAGACCCTCACCAGGAACCAAGGGTGGATGTCGTTATAGGGGATAAAGAATATTCCTTCTTAGTTGACCCAGGTGCAACAAGTTCGTGTATACGTGATGGCAAGTTTTCCTTGTTTCACAGGAGCTACAAGTCGTGTTCCTTTTACAGACGCACTTCCAGTCTCTATAGGAGATTTTGATATGAATGTACCGCTATTATATTTGCGACAAACCCCAGTAAACATCTTGGGGCGAGATCTAATGATGAAATTAAATATGACATTCTCGTTCATGGAGGAGGGCATAGTATGTTCAACTCCAGGAATGTACTATTTGAACTTATGCAAAATGATTAGAGCATACGCAGGACACGCAGCTATGAGAACTGTACCAATAGAGGCAGAAATATTTGCATATGGAGTACGCGTGCTAATGGCAGGACTGCCAGGCCTTGCTGAGAAAACCATGAGGACCCCAGAAAAAATTTCTATTTAAGCCAAGAATACCTATGCACGAAGAAAAGGGACAAGTATTTCCCTTGATGATACACACAGTCACGATACGAGGGAAAATGCCTCTGATTGATGGTTGTGATGATAAAGGCCAACAATGGTGCACAGTAATCACCATTGAAGAAGGGTACAGATTGACTGACGTCACTGATGACGATCTGTTTGACGAGCAAGCAGATAGGGGAGAAACAACAGTTGAGGTAAACCTCACTTTTTGGGTGAAAATGATCAAACGAGAAGTGCCTCAGAGAATGATGTTGGCCCAGAAACATCCTGAATATTTCGAGGACGACATGGCCCAGGTGCTGTCTCAGTGTGGACCACAGGCCCCTATGACGTAGGCTTATTGAAAGGAGTCGGTGAAGTGAAAATTAAACTGAAGCCAGGAGCAATTCTTCCAAAAGCACGACAATATTCCATGTCCAGGGAGGCAGATGAAGGAATTTTTAGGACAATTTTGGCGATGATGGAGCAGGGCATCTTAGTGACGTCGTATCGTCATGCAACACTGCGGTTTACCTGATTAAAAAATCAAAGGGAGGGCATTTAATTCAGGATTTACGCCCAATAAATGATATTGTTCAGGCCGAATTCCCTTTAGTCCCTAACCCGGCTACGATCCTATGTAATGTACCTAATGAGGCAAAATATTTCATGGTGATTGACTTAAAAAAATCATTTTTCTCAATCACATTGCACCGAGACTCACAAGATATAGCGTAATTTACGTTCAGACAAATGCGTCTGAAAACACGAGGCTACCACAGGGGTACTGTGAGTCTCCTTCTATTTTTAACAGAGTCCGGCAGATGGACCTAAGCAATATTGCATTAGAAAGTGTTGTCTTACAATATGTGGATGACATCTTAATTTGCAGCACAACAGAGGAGAGATGCAGACACGATTCTGTTCAGCTATTGACTATATTGGCTGAAAAAGGATATAAGGTTGACAAAGAAAAGTTACAATATTGTCAACAAGAAGTGCTATACATAGGTCAGCTGATCTCACGTGAGGGGAAAAGTGTTACCCCAGAAAGGGCTGAATCCATACTGAACATGGCTAAGCCACACACGATAAAACAGATGCAGAGCTTTTTAGGTCTTTGCAATTATGTCAGGGCATGGGTCTTCGACTACAGCTCATTTACCAAGCCCTTGCTACAGGCCCTAAAGATGGCACAGGTGACGAAAAAAAGATTGAATGGTCTGAGAATTCTACCTGTTTTCACAAATGAATGGCAGCATTATGACGGCAGTGCTCACACAGAGAACCACATTGGGGTACAAGCCCATGGCATATTACGGTGGAAATTTGGACCCAATGATGAGAGGTAATTTCCCTTGCGAACAAAATGTAGCTTCCGCAGCGTTCACCATAGAGAAGGCTACAACCATTGTGATGGGATGCTCAATGACATTGTACATCGAGCACTCGCTATTTGCTATTCTAGAGAAACCGAAGGGCACATTTGTCAATCTAGAAAAATAGATACCTCTCACGACCAATGGCAATGTATCATATTGGCCGATGGCCAACCGTCTCATGCACTAAACATCAGAAATACAGACTCATAAATTTGACCAATGTGTGGCCATTTTGGATGTAGCTAGAATCGCCATTTTGTTCGCTAACGTTTGCTCATTGCTTTTTGTTCAAAACTGCTTAGCCAAAAGCTTATTCTGCTTATTCTGCTTCACTGATTACTTTGTTGTTCAAAGCGAAAGAGCAAGGCCATGAGGCCGGGAGTTATTCGTTGAAACATAACGTAGGCAGCCCCAAAGAGGAATGCCCAATCCCCTCCCGCATATAGCCTTGGAGGAGAGCAACACGGCATTTAATCATTTCACTGATGCCAGCCAGTCCAGTCTCGTTAATATGGTAGAAATGCTAGAAAGAAACAGCTAAAGGCTTGAATTATGCTTTTCTTATGGCCCCCCCTTTCCTTAGCCCAGCAGAGCATGCTGACTCCCAGGACACGAATAGCAAATAGGAGATAGCAAGGCATGGAATGCGACTCTTCCCCCGTACACAGCTTGCCTGCAAGAACAGAAGCACTGTGTTCTGTTCAACAAAGAAATATGTCTCTAGATTCGCAATGTTGCATATTGTTGCTAAAATAGATGTTTGAAGGTGTCATATTCGTTGAAATTGTCAATCATCAGACCCAGTTCAAAGAAACTGTACAATGGGCGTAATGAATATGTCATGACTGATTGCAGGATGTCCATTTTGTATATATGTAACTGATGTACGTTATTTGCTCTCTTGCGTCCCTCGAGGTCTGGAGACACACGTCGCGGGGCGTGAGACCGAGTTGGCCAACTGAGACTATTTGCTTTGCAATAAACCCTAACTTTTGGGAATACAACCTTGTGTCTGGCGTGTCAGTTCGTGTGTGGTGATTTGCCTTGTTTCCACTACGCGAGGGTCCCCTAGGGGCCCCTTCACATTGACATCTCAGAGAGCTTCTGCTTATGAAGTGATCATATCGAATCCATTGATTAAATTTGTTTGATGCAAGATAGTGAGCCCAGCTATGTTCATAGCAGAACCAGCCACTGAAGGAGAGCCAATACATGACTGTGCAAATTATGAAGAATTCTATGATGAAATTCCAAGAGTAAAAGAAAATGCATTGGCCGAAGGAGAAATTGTCTTCATTGATGATTCCTCGAGAATCGATCAAAACGATGGACAAATATATACAGGTGCTGCTGTGATAAAGCACACAGCAAATGGAGAGTTTCGAGTGCTTCTTTGTGCACGATTACCATCTCATTATTCAGCACAGGCTGCAGAATTATTGGCGTTGATACTCGCGATTGAGAATCACGCAGACCAGGTACTAACGGTGTACAGTGACTCCGCCTATGTGACATCAACAGTGCATGCAGGCTTAGTGAGCTGGAAAAGGAGGGGCTATCTCCAAGTGGCTGGCACGCCAGTGCAGCATGCAGCCCTATTGGATAGGCTGATTAAGGCACTACAGCTCCCAGTGGGCATAGCGGTCGTGAAATGCGCCGCCCACATGAAGGGGACAGATTTTATCTCACATGGAAATCCAGCAGCAGACACAGAAGCAAAGCATATGGCATCCAAGAGAGAGACGATCATGGATGTGGAAGTTATTAATGTAAATGAAAAAACGATTGTCATACAGAGTGAACCTGAAAGCTACAATAACATGGGACAAATGCAGTTAATGGAACTCCAAGGGGAGGGACCACAGGAGGAGAAAAATCTTTGGAAGTGGCAAGCGTGTTCTTTAAATCTCTCCAAAAGCTTGTGGCGACAAGACAGCACTGGCAAACCAGTAATGCCTATAGCCCTGTTAAAAATAGCATTGGAACAGTTACACTATCCACCACACATGAGAAAAGAGAATCTCGCGGCAACACTTGCTGAAGACTGGTTCATACCAAACTTAGCAGAGCACGTTGCATTTTTTATGGTGAACTGTATAATTTGCCAACAGTTCACGGCTGGGCACACACTAAAAGTAATTAAAGGAGTCATCTCAAGGCCCAATGGACCTTTTCAGCACTTGCATGTCGATTATGTCAATATGATTAAAGTATGTAACGGGTACAGGTATCTAATTGTTGTGCTGTTTCCATTCTCTAGATGGATAGAAGCAGGTCCATGTACACACCGAGACTCTACCTGTACGGCCAAATTTCTAGTGAGAGAGGTATTTCCCAGGTGGGGAGTATGTGAAGTTATGAGATCAGATAATGGGACTTACTTTGTAAATTAGTTTTTTTAACAGATTAGCTTGTTTCTTGGTATAAAGCACAAGTTCTCGTTGGCGTATCACCCGCAAGGTAACAGCATCTGTGAGAAGCTCAACGGCTTGTTAAAGGAAAGGATCGCCAAGTTGAAGCTTACTCTAAGAAAGGGATGGTTACACTGCCTTCATTTGGCACTGTATGCACTCAGAAATCAGCCTGGTTCTGACCACCACCTTACGCCGCACGAAATAGCAACAGGAAGAAGAATGCACACTCCCCTGACACCCTGAGACAGAGCTAGATGTGATGCCCAGCCGACAAGAGAAATCTTAGGGTCTGAAATGTAAAATTACTTGAATTCCATGACATCCTGTCTTACTGTAATTTCAGGCCAGCTGCAGCAATGACAAAAAGGGTGCAGGGTGGCACGGAACACAGAAGGAGATACTACTGCAGGCACAGCTCGGAGCCTATATATTCCATCAATCTTCCCTGGAGACACCGTCCTGGTAAAGAACCACATGAGAAAAAAGTGGGACGAGCCAATGTTTAACGGTCCCTTTACAGTGGAAGATTGCACTCCCTCTGCAGTGAAGCTGCAAGGAAGAAGAGCTTGGATCTTTTTGGGTGACATCAAGCCATACATCGAGAAGGCCCCCTGCCTGCACCCTAACCTGAAGAGACTACAGACGACGGGGAAGAACCAGAGCATGTGCAGACGCAATCCATGACGAGGAAGAAGGACGCATGACCAAAAGTAAAGCAAAGACAAAGAACCTTTGTGCAAAGTTGTGGCTTCCTTTGAGACATTCCTCTGATCAAAACAAGGTTAAGGACATAAAAATTGATACTCTGTGCATCCTAGTTGCAGGGTGAAAAAGAAAAGTGCACTTATAAGCCACTACATAGTCTGTTGACTTTGAACTTTGAACTGAGGCATGCTGAAGCCTTGACTAGAAAAGAATATGCCAAATTTTGATCGAGGACACATAAATTGGAAGAAAATACAATACCCAGACTCTTTCAACACAGAGACCTTGTTTGGAATTACTTATGGTGTCCCAAAGTAGCGACATCACCAAGGACGTAGTAATATATTTTGAACTAGTATTGAGATCATACCCATCATTGGTGGAGAGGCTCACTAGTATAACTGACTTTCTTCAAGATCCTGAAAATGAAAAAACCATAAGGAGGCTGCTCACTGTAATTTCCAAGCGATTCTCCTACTTCTGGAATACAGCGAGGAAAAACCAAATGTCCCAAGTGGAGGAAGAAGCGAATAGGCTTATCAATGTACTGTTCTTTCGCCTAATTGAAGACTGTCCAGATCTTGTCAGGAGAACCATGGATGTCTTGAGATTTCTTCGAGATCCAGCAAACACAGAACATTTGATTATAATCCTGAACGGAATTATTATCCAAGTTGTTCTCCACGCACACCGCAATTGTAGAAACTGTTCACAGTGATTAAGGGCCAAACAGGTCCAAACTTCAGCAAGGGCAGGACAAATGCCCCTGTCACCAGAAGATAGCAGACTGGCAAGCAACGTCTTTATTTGCCTAATTGAAGATTTACCAGAACTTGTGGGGAGACCCGCCAGTGTTGACGTCCTCACATTCATCAGAGACCCAGCTAATTCAGCGCAGATGGGCATGCTCTTGCATGGTATCGTGATGCAAGTCGAACTTTCTAACCATCAGCAGAACTATCTGAGAAGATTTTAAACTTTCCGATGAGGGACAGATCGAGAGAGTAGTGCAAGAGACTTCACTTTTCGTTATACAGACAAGGAACAACATGTCTTCGGGAATGAAGCAGATCAGAGGCACTGACTGGGCACTGGTATATTTTGAACATGCACAGTAAAGAGACTTGCTGAATTGGTACTTGATTTTTACATTTTCTTATACAAAAAAGAGAACTGTTTCTAGAGACAAGAGACAATATATTACTGAAGCAAAGAAGGACAATTGTTCCCATACCTACAACCGACACACAGAATCAGCAGAAGCCAGAGATATTATTACATAAATGTATTAAAGGTTAGTTTTCTTTCTCTGAAATGATAAAGATGGGTAACTTAAGGAGAAATGTTGTCATCCCTCAAGAGGAAAGGCGCTCACACTGCTCCAGAACTAAGTGTTGCTGCCTAACCTACAGAGGCATAATGTAACTATTTATTGTCTTTATCATTGTTAGCGAGAATTCTCATTTATGGCTAATTTCCCTCACCTAGTGAGTCCCCTAGTAGCTTTGCTGGACTTCTGGAGTTTATCCACTTGGTAAGATTGTGAGCTTTTCCCCCACTCTTACCTTTGTTTTGCCATGTGTCTTTCTCTGTTTTTATGATTGTGGACTCTGAAGTACACCACTTCAGCAGCCCCCTTCTTTTTGTGTGTCACCCAGCACCTTCAGTGCCGTGGCACAGGGTTGTCTTTGAGACTTCCCCGACTACATTTCTGAGGCTAACTACAGTCCCCCAGAAAAGGGTAAAGTTGCCATTAACTTTACTTAGTCAATCTACCACAGATCCAGTACACCACATCTTCCATGGAGTACTGGAAAGGGTTAATTCATATCCCTTTTTATCTGTACCTCCTAGAGCATTGTTTCGCTCTTTTAACATTTAGACCTGGCTGGTGGCAGTGGTATCTACCCTAACTTTTCTACCGCGATTATATTAGATAAACGTGGTATTGTTCTTGGCTATTATATTAGCCTCGAACATAAACCCTCTGGACAAAATCATCTTTCTTTTGGCTCTGGTTGGGTTTATTCGCCATTTCCTTTTATTAAAGTCCTTCTTGTATTTTACTTTGTGCAGCAAACTAGGTTTGCCTACTTTGTTCGCCGTCTTTTGGTGGGCTTCTGCTCAGAAGCCCTCCACCAGGCGCCTGTGTGTCTAGGAAGCGCTGATTGTGAGGGATGGGTGTAGTCACCCCCTGCACAGGGTATCCTAGGAAACCCAAGTTTCACTTTGCCATGATTGGCTGAGGTGGTTGCCCGGGCTGGACAACCCCCTTTCTGGGTGATTAACAGCCAGGCTGTGTGAATGGTGGTTTTGCACATTAAAGGCAGGTCTCTTGGGCTAGAAGTCAGAGAGTCGCCACTGGAACTACAAGGAACAGAAGAGAAACAGAGAGAGTGACGGCTGTTGCAACTACCCCATCCCGGTGAAGCCCTGCTGCAGTCCTAAGCTATCTACCCTTCAACGACTTAGAGAAGATCCAGTCCGGATTCTTCTTCCCTTGAGCCTGGTGGGGATAACCAGCTCATCTTCCACAGCCAGAGGATCCTCTTCCTTGGTCGAAATTGCTGCACACGGGTCTAGTGGTCCGGATAGGCATTTGAAGAGCCTCTCCTGTTTTTAAGGAGCGCACCTTTTATTCGTTGTCGCGGCTGCCAGCTTCATCCCTGTGTGGTGCAGACCCCCTTCAGACGTCCTCCTTCACAATGAAGCTCCAGGAATCGTGGGTCTGTGGGAAACCAACAGGAACAACTGCCAGGGCACCAGCTGCACCATTGGAATAAGGTACTGTGTTCTGCCTGAGGAAACTGGGTGAACCCCTTTTCTTCATTTCCAAGGCTTGCCCTTGTCTTCCCTCCTTCTTATAACTTTTGCTTCCGAACATTGACAATATCGAAGTACTCTTGGCTACGTTGAATCGTGGACTATCTGACTGTGTGATCTTCGGCAACAGGCCCCCGGTGTCACTTGACCTTGGCTCCGGCCCTTTGACTTTTGAACTCTTGTCTCTGAGTGTTTCGCGATTCTGTCTGCCTAACCAAAACATTGCCTGTGATTTTGCCTCCAACTCCCTCTGGGTAGCTCAGGTGCTAAGTGTGTTTTTGCCCCGGTACCATTTCATGTCACGGATATGCGTTTATTTAGTAGACCGAACTGTCAACAAGTGATCGCAATCGTATTCACAGTAACGTGTTTTTTTCATAACACTGGTTCATTCAAACACAGGGTACTTACCTTGAGACATACTGTACAAAGTGAATTGGTTAGTTGTAGTATATTGAACGTGTGAATTGTGTTTAAGTTTAATAGAAGTGTTGTGTTTATAACCAATGGTTTAAAAATAAATGTACTTATATTTTTCTACCTGAAACCTTGAGTCAGTGTTTGCTTGAGTAACAGTAATTGTGATCCCTTTAAGAAATCTCTGCTACTGCTCATATACTCTTGAGATAAGCCTGGCTGCTCCGCCACTGTTACCACTCTGACAAAGTAGTACAGGCTTGTACCAAAGGTAAAAACTTGTATTGCCACCTGTAGTCTTAATTGTGTGTAGTGGCCCCTAAGGGCACTGCACAGGATTCTGCCTAACAATCATTATTCTGTCACTGATGGTTCAAACTGCATTTTTTATTGATGCACAAAGTGTTCCGATTTCAGTGTACCCACCGAATGATGTACGCATGACACCCACTAAAGCACCCAGACCTTTTATAATCCTGCCAGTACCTAGACAATCTGACAAAGGGGTGAGTGATCTTGAGATGGATGTGATTAGCAATGACACACACACACACACACTTATGGTAACAAACAAATTGAAAAGCCGGAGACAGGGTCCGCAGAGCAAGCATGAGAAGAGATTAAGGAAAAATACACATGCACAAACAGTGAGCACACTTGCACCCAGTCTAGTGTCAATAACTGCAGAGCCACAATCCAAAGCATGGGAGAAGAATAGACTGCCCACTATGAGAAGTTCTACTACAAGTGAAGTGAAAACACAAATGGAAAAAGGCAAACTTTTAAAGAGACAAAAAGAGTTGGAGAAAAAACCAACAGGGACAGCATTGACAGGCACACATGTACCAGTGAAGGGGACAAGTGGAGGTCCTACAATACGGCCATATACTGGACCATTGACAGCAGAGTGGATATGGACATTTATAACCAAAAGGAAAAGAATGCAAGAGGAGTTGGAGAAGAAACCAACCGAAATAACATTAATGAACACGCCTGATATGACACGGACAAAGCAGAGACTAGCTCAAAGAAAATCTCACAAGCACAGCTGATAGCAGAATCACTCTGGCCGTCATTAGCTAGAGCCAGGAAGAGGCAAGAGGAAATAGAAAGAATTGCCAGACTTTCCTCCAACCGACTGGCACAGATGAAAATAACTGCACCATGGATGAGGATACCCGAGAATCCTCCAGAAAGACTAAACGATTACTTGGACAGCACAGCATATTTGGGAAACAACATCTGGTACCAGCACATGAAAGAAGTTGGAAGATGCAGTTCAGAGGGGAAGTGCTTTGTTTGTGCACTCCTACCTTACAGCATGGGGAAGTCAAAGATCTTTGTAGATCTAGAAATTGATGTCCAGACAGCACACTGTCTATTGTACGTGGCAATGTGCAAGACCAGAGGCCAGTTCATGGGAAGTGATGCCTCACTGAAATGGGCAACAGAAAGAAATGATCCAAACGAAGACGATTATGTCCAGGACATAAAAACAAGAAACAATAGAAAGACAAAACACATTGTGATCAGATATGAGAAGCCTGGAGTCAAAGGAGCAGATATCAAAAGAGAAGCAAATAAGAAGCTAAATGTCCAAGGGTAAACTCCAGAAGAGGCTCGAAGTTGGAAGAACAGAGGCCAAATGCAGATTTGGGGAACAGTGCTTTCATCAGATGAATAGGAAAAAGGAGTAGTTATTTGCAGAGCATGGATGGTCAGGGGAGCCTGCAAAGAAGCGATTGAAAATTCACAAAGGTTATGCAAGCCATTGTGGCCAAACATTGCTAAACTATTAACATGGGTCGTAGAGGAGCACCCCTTTAGATAGTATCAGAGGAAAGCTCAAGGTTCTGCTTTAGGAATAATGGCACAAGGAAGATGGAGAAAATCAGAGCTGTGGACACATTTATGATGCTACAGGGATGGTACATGGAATTTCAGTAATTATGAATCATTACTGGGCATGCGGATCCAAGGCATACATCAGACTGCCAAAAAACTGGGGAGGTGTATGCACATTAGTGAATGTCCACGTTCCAGCGTTGGTGATCCCGAAAAGTGACCTGAACATTGACAGTTTCCCGAAAGCAGATGCTCACCTGAGGAAGAAGAGATCTGTGGAACTGCTGAATAGAATGAAGAGAGGGAATTACTTTTCTGTTCTAAAAGCAGAACACCCATCTATTAGGGCTAGAATCTGTATACTTACAAAAACATAGTTGACACTCATTTTTTCTTCACAACATTAAACAAGGCAATTGTTCAATAGAACCTGCTTATGAACATATATCAATTACCATATTTTTTTAAAAACTCAATAAAGCCCAACTAGACAAAGTGGGCTCTATGGTGTTGTCTACTCGAGTTTCGGGCACCAGGATAGACAAATACCATTTCTATCTGGTGACCCTCGTCAGGACATATACATTTTTAGATACAAAAAAACAATTCATATTAGCATAGTTCAGTTTGATATGTAATGAGTGTCGTCCAGATGTTCAATATACAACTTCCTCCCATTTACAAAGTTTCATGCTTCTATAGGTCAAACTGTGTTGCTGTGGAAGCCACCAACAAATGGCTGCGGAAGACCTGTGCACACTTTAGTCCAAAAGTTTATGGTGCTGCCTTCAATTGGATGTACTCCATATGGTAGTTCTATCCTGGCTGCGAGCGTGGAGCGGGACTTCTTTGTTTGGACAGTCTTGTAACTGTGACCCATTAATTCCATGCGGATGTCTCCTCACCACGGTCTTTCATTGGGCCCAAACGCAGCTCAAAAGGATGATATTCCGTTCCCCATGTTTCTCCAATAGGTCTTCCCCTCCGGTTTGCTAGTCCTTACTGTGTGTATCCACAGATACTCCTGTTCTGGATACAGGCTGCACCACCGCCATGCATGCATAGCTCTCCTCCAGATTTTCCGAATTATGGTTTCGTCTAGTTGGGTGTTACTCACCGCTTGCAGGACTGGCCAGGGCGCTGAGAGGAAGGAACACCAAATGGACCGGAACCTTCTGTCACTGCTGAGTATAGTCCAGAAAAGGACCCCTCAGACCGGACTGCCTCTCTTGAGGCGGCTCTTTAAGATAATGGACCCCCTTGACTGTGTATTAATAGAACAGGCAGCTTGGTGTATTACCCAAAAGAGCAGGGAGAAACCACACTGCCACACCAAGCTGCAGAAAACACAAGGTACAGGTTAGAGGCAATAAATCAGAGCATAAAGGGATTGATGCAAATCTAGGATGTGAGCTAGTACCTGAAAGAGGTTTGGCAGCTAATGGTTTAGGAGGAATTCTAAAGGAAAGAAAGAAAAGAAAAGGCTCAAAGTTGGAAGTTCTATTTAGATGGGTAATATTGATAGAAAACTAAGGAGAAGGTCTTACCCCCTTATGGATGAAAGGAGGTCCAAAGAGAACACAACAGAGGTATAAAATAATAAACAGGGAAGGTTAGTAGAGGGTAGCTTCCCGAATGGCACGAGGGTCGCAACTAGATTCGGGATGGTGCAAGGAATCAGCAGAGCGTCCAGGTTGCACAATGAGGTATCCACAAAGTCTATTCATGGAAGACTGCAGTATGTTAAGAAGACAAGTCACAATGGCTGAATTATCTTACCGTAATTAGTAAGAAGAGTAATCAGGAAACAGAGGAAGCAGTAGTCCGGCCAATACTTGAAATGCAAACAGAAGAACCGGATCAACAAGTGTAACGTAATACACAACCAGCGGGAAGGAGAGACGTAGTCGAATAAGGGCCAGACAACAGGCAGGTCAGAAAGCGTTCCAAGGTCGGGCTTCAGGTAGTCTTGCAAGGAGGAGCAAAACTGTCCGTAAAGGATAACACAAAGGCAGGTCCGGAGGCGTTCCAAGGTCGAGTTAACAGCCGGCAATTCCAAAAGCAGACAAGGGGCGCGCGAGATTCAAGTCCGATAACAAGTCCGGGGTCAGGCACAGGAATCATCCAAATGAGCACACACAAACGATGGCGAGATTAGCAAAGCTAATTAGAAGCTCAATGTCTTGCGTGACATGTGTTTTTATGTGGCCGAAGGAGCGTCAGAGTCAGCTGATTATGAGACGCCGCTTACTCCTGCGGCGTGGTTTCCCTGACAACCGCCAGCATCTCCAGAACGGGAAGCAAGAAAGGACACCCGACCTCTTTGAAGTCGGGAACGTTGTGAACCGAGCAAAGCCGCTCGGTGCCCATGTGTAACATTGGGCTTTCTTGAGTTTTATACTTTTCAAAAAAATATGGTAATTGATATATGTGTCTCTTGAACAATTACCAAAGTACGCAATTGAACTGTATCTCTCTCTTAGATACATAGAAGACTCCAAGTGTACATATAAATATATAAACAATTATACAACTTCAAGTTAATTCAACCTAAACTCTTAGTAAGCAAAAACCACACAAGGTACATAAGTTGAGACCTTCATTGTTAAGTGTCTCTAAACATGATGCCTTAGTCAGAGAGTACCTAAAGTGCACCAGGAGAGTTCTAATCCTTATTCAGATGCTTCACATTAGTATCTGCAATAAACTAATTGCAGATACTAATGTGAAGTATCTGAATGGCATGGAATTCTATTGGTTCTTTGCACTTTATTAGCCATTTGGTGATTAGCGCGTAGCACTTTTTTTTGAAGCAGTAGTCACTTTGTTAGTTTTTATATGTTAGCTTTTATGTACATGTTTTTAACACTATATGCTTTTTATAAAATTTTCATTTTAACAGAATTAGTAATGAAGTCAGGTTGTATTTTCCATGAACTTCTATTTGCCACGGTCTTGAACTGCTCTTTAGTGTAGTAATTCCAATTATCCAGTGAATTGTGTGTCCAAACCTACTTTAGGTGCGGGAGCCTTTTTGTTTTCATGTATTAATCTGCACACCCATCCATCGCACGGGTGCTGCTATCTTATCTTGAAGTGCTATTGGGTAAACCCCAGCTCTATGGGCCGGTTGGGGGTCTCGGCGTACACTCCTTTGCATTTGTAATCTCTGCTCCTTCTACTGCTATTTTCGCCAACTTCTTTTGCACTAGTTTTGCTTCTTCACTCACTCTGTCTTCTATTGTCTTCCTTTCCTTCTCCTGTTTCAACATACAATAATGAACAATATTCAATTGTATTTTGGGCCATGGTTTCATCTCAATCCCTACTACCATTTGAAGTTGTGCTTGTACGCTGTCAGGAAGACTCTGACATACAATGTGATAAAACACAGGGATATTTTTATCCCATCCCGCTCTTGCTTCTAGGCGCCACCTTTCTTTAATCTGCTCAATATACTGTGCAGGGTCCTCCTCTAGTTTCATTTTCTGTGTCCTCATGCCAGTCATGTCTGATGTATATGGTTACATTACTCTTAATGGATTCTACATGTTCGCCCTACAATTATTAAATGGCGATCCATCATGCTGATTACTGTTTGTTGTTACCATTGCCTATCCTGCCCTTATCCACAGCTCATCTGCCTTAACACCCACTATCAAGGCAAACAAACTCTTTGTGTCGCCTACATCTATGTTTATTCCTGCCGTTCTTTTCTCCAGCTCATGAATCCACTTGCCCACCCCTGCTGTAAGGGACGGGAACATAGCTATTAAATTATCCTTATCTCTCTGGGGCCAAGGAATGTACTCAGCCAATCCTGTCCCCTTCTGTAACAAGGGAAGCTGTGTACTCTGCTTAATGCGCATGTGTATATTATTTACTTTTTTCTCTGTTACCACGGCCATACGCCTAGCAGGCATCAAAGCCAATCTATATATAATGATTCTCTTCTTACATTTAGCGGGACTGCGGGAACCGATGGCCCTGGTAGCCCTTCCTTGTCCATTTGCATGTATCAATACATGCATCTTCATCTTCCTTCTATTCCGCCTCCTCGCCCCCATGCATTGAATCACAATCAATACAGTTAGGGTGCCCCACACTCTGAGCAACCTCTGTACTTGTTTGTTCACTCACTCTATCCGGCACGCTCGGCCAGTCCACCCTCTGCCTTTGCGCATTAACCTCTGCATTAACTTCTGCTGGCAGTGTCACTTGGGGGTCACCTGCTCTCCATTTATCTGGAGCTGCACCTATTCTTTGTCCTTCTCTTCTTGCTTGCCTCTCTTGTTGTAGGTTCTCGCACCTGGTCTTCTAAATGTCAATGTGCATCGTGCTCTACCTGCAGCACAAGAGAATGTTGTGTGTCCTCTTTAATTCATCCTGTCCTTTTGTCACTGTCTTCATCGGGGGGGTATGAACTGGGAATTGGTACATCCCGCCGCTGGCTGTAACAGCAACTTTCTAGGCATGGTAGATGCTTTAAAGCATTGCAGATGAGTAACAGTTGGCAGCATGCTTATTTCAACACACTTCATGGTACTACAATGGTACTTGCTTTCCTACACTTCCTCAAACATCTTCCACAGTTTTAGAATGCTTCATGAGCTATCAAATCTCCTTTTCGTAAGTTCCCTCCCTGGGCCATGGCCTAAACATTATACCCTCCATTTCCGGTACCCATTCTGTGTGGTACTTTACAATTTTCTCTCGATATTGGGGGAGTGATTTGCACATGTGTGCCAGTGGGTTATCCATCATACACAATAATACACTCTCCTATTCCATGAATCAATGATGTTCAACACCTTATTCCCTTTATTTTCTTAATCAATTCATTCTCCCCCCTGTTAAATCAAAAAAGTGCTTTAAACAAAATTCCAATCCAACTCACACCCTTTCACCCACATCAATACATCATCACAAATCGCAACTCTCCTCAACACAAAAAACCTATCCTACCAAAATACATCAATCAACAACTATACAAAATACAACACAACTTCTATATAACAAGGTTCTCTCCTCATAAATGGGACCTTCCTACACTACACAGCATGCCCTACCACCTTGGGAATATCCTTTTTCTTCGCAATGCTGTCTTCCCTTAATACAATAGGAGTATGCTCTTCTTTTATATCTCGTTATCATTTCTACCTCTACAGACAGGTGGCCTCTGTGGGTCACTCCAACAGGATATTACTCCCAAGTTTACCAGAAATATCTCTTTTTTCCTCTTATTCTTCTTGGCCTCAAAGCTGCCTGCACTTCCCTAACCCAGGGTCTGATTTGATTTATTTGTAATTTGCGAATCTGACTAACTTAATTGTATTTGAGCACAGCTGACTTATTAGAAAAAAGCATTGGAAAAAGGTAATAATCAAAACAAAAGCATAATCATGAGAGCTCAACCCATTTACAATGGGTATGGTTTAAAAACAGGTCCATACATCCTTCATCAACGACAGACTTCATTAAAATAAGTGAGGCTTTAACCGTTTCTGAAACAGACTCAGTGATTTAACCACTCGAATCTCCATAAGTATTTTGTTCCAGATTCTAGGTCCGTAGACCGCAAACCTTCGGTCGACCCTGGACACGCAGGAGGATGATGCAATACTTAGCAGCAATGTCTCGTCCGACCGGATCAAGTTGGATAATATCTATGTACCTGGTATGCAAGATAGGTTGGATGCTGATTGCTAAGGCATAAATAAATAAGACACAGAACTTCAAAATCAATTCTGTTACTTACAGAAAGCCAGTGCAGAGAGTGACGATATCCCAAAATGTGGTCAAACGTCCTTGCTCCCACCACCAATCTCACTGCAGCATTCTGAGCTCTTTGCAGTCGTTGGCACTGCTTAAGTGGAATTCCTGCAAGCAGGCTATTACAGTAGTCTATTTGAGCATTTACTAATACTCTGCCCACTGCCACCTGCTTGTCTGATGGTACAGAAAGTAGAGTCTGACGCAGAAGCCGAAGATTATAGAAGATGGACTGCACCTTAGCACTCTCCTCAGCATCACTGCTCATGTTCCCTGCCCATATGCAACCCAGATTCTTAACCTAGTGGCTAGTGGAAGATCCATTCCTAACACGGACGGTGTCTGAGGGCAATTGCCTGTTTCCAAGAGATGTTTTGGGCCAAACAAGGCCACCACCGTTCTCTTGGCATTCAGCTGGAGCCAGGTAGCTGATGTCCAGCTACTGACCTCCTACATACAATCTTTAACTTTAAGGAAGGACTCCTTGTAAAGACTGGTAGGGGGTGTCTGTACTTCCGCTCTCTATATGGTGGAGGAGAGGCACAGAGGACCCCAGCCAAGATTCTCTATTATTGGTACGTGGTCGAGCAGTCAAGATCTAGCTTCTCAGGAGGTGATGCGGGCTGGTTCTTTAGTACAGTGTAGTCCCCGAACCCCCACAAAGGAATGTCCACACACTGTATTACTGAAAACACAGTCTTTATATAATTAATATTCAAAGGTATGTACACGATCACAATAACGCACTTTGTACTCGGAAGTCAATAATGATAAATATATACAATTCTAAAGTGGTACCACTAATGTTATCGAATCTCATTAAAGTGCATCAACTGTATGGTTAAAATGTCACACAGATTAATAATGAGGAAACCAGCAATAGAGATAGGCAGGATGTAAGATGGTTGAAAGAATAGGCAGAATGCTGACCCCTACCCCTAGGCACAGTTCTGTGTGGAGATCCCCCCACCTGGGCAACCTGTATATAAAAGATATTTAGCACAAGCCCAGTCCATATGTTCAATAGTCTCACTTCCTCCTATTAAGGTTTTACCCCCCCCCAATGTACCTGGTGGAGTAGAGTTCTCCGACGATGCGTCGACCGATCCTTCTTGAGTGCCCTCCCTTTAAGGCAGGAGTCACGGGTCGTCGAACATCCGACGGTGACAGGGTGAACTACGGCAGGGAAGTGGCAGCTTCGTTCCTAGCGGTGCTCGTCGACGACAGAGCGTTGGCATTCTGCAAGGAAGAGGCGTGCGGGGCACCTCGGTGATGATAGTTCTGGACCGCAAAGAGATGATGAAGAACTGTGGCCCAGCAAGGGCATCGAGTCGTCGGTGTCTCTGTGGTCCTTAGGTGGCGGGAAACCCACCGGTGGATGCTCCTCGGCGCGTCGGCGGTCGGGCCTTCTCCAGTGGGAGACAAGCGGGTGACGATGCAGACGAGAGCGTCCAATGATCAATGGTAGTTCTTAGGCAAATGGGAGCACAAAGGCTCCGGTCGGCGACGGCGGTCATCGACAGTGGCGGACAACAGTCCGAGTGCTTCTCCTAGGAGTTCCGCAGCAGTCCCCATATCGGGTCGGCAGCCTGTCGAAGGTCTGTCTACCAGGGATCGTTGGCAAAGATCAGCTGTGCACGATGGTGCCTCAGAGCTCGGGAAGAGGTCGCCTTACCAGGTCCTCTCTGGGTCAGTCCTTGAGAACACAGCAGCTTTCAGATTGCGAAGGAGAGTAACAGCAATCCTTCTCGTCCAGCAGGGTTTCAAGGTCAAGCGTCAGTTACTCCAGTTACTCGTCGTAGTGGACTTCAGCTTCTGAACACGATTCCTAGCAGTGAGAGGTCCCCAGATATACTGTTGATCTCCCATTCATTCTGCTGGGTCACACTCAAGCAACCAATCACGACTACAGGCATTCATGCAGACAGGCAGCCAATCAGGCACACGAGGTATTCAGGCCATTCACTTCTCTCCAGACACTCACAACAAGTTATGTGTATTGGGACAAGTACCGAGCCATTCAACACTCCAAGCTGCATTCATACCGGTTTCGGGCAGGGTTGTCTCTGTCATTGTGTCAACCACCAGATACTAGACACCCACAACACAGAATGCATATTCGTCACACACTCTATTCACCCAGGTCCCACCCACAGGAGGTACCCACAACATACATCACCGGGAAGGCTCCAGCCAGTCTGGCCGGGCCTTCACAACAACACCATATATGGCACTTCCATCAGACAGCCAGTTAGGGGGAAGGGACAGAGTCAGGGCTTCCCAGGACTTTGGGAAAACAAGGTAATGGGTAATAGAAAGCAAGAGGCCACAGGGGCCATCTTGTTTTCCATCAGGAATCAACGGATCCCAATGTCAGGGCCGGGGTATCCCAAAATGGAGGATACTCCGCGCACCTGTCAATTTCAGCATGGAGCTGCCACCAGCCCATACCCTGCTCTGAGGGCCACCCACAGGTGCCCAAAAACATACACTAGGGGCACAGGGTTGGACCCCCACCCATGGGTGCCATAAGGGTATCCCACGGGTCCGTTCACCAAACCAAAAGAGAGAGAGCTGCACCGGCAGGAGTCCCACATGAACTCCTGTGCGGAAAACACGACAGAACACACAATAAAAAGCTGTAAAGGACAAGGATACGGAAGGCCCTGTCCCTCCGATGCATTTCCAGCATCACAGTCGCCCCCCCAGACTGAGGTGGAGGGTGCCTAATCTCCCACGGTATAGACACCCTCATCCAGACGGTCAACATACCTTCTGGAAAGGCCATCTGCATTATCGTGACTCTTCCCTGGTCTGTGCTCTATGGTGAAGTCTAGCCCTTGCAGGCTAATGGACCACCTGAGCAGTTTCGGGTTCTCACCCTTCATCTGCATAAGCCACTTCAGGGGCTTGTGATCTGTTTGGACCTTGAAGGTTGACCCCGTAAGGTAGGGCCTAAAACGCCTAAGGCTCCAAACTATACTAAAACATTCCTTTTCAACAGTAGCCCACCTACGTTCTCTACCCTTGAGTTGTCTACTGATGAATATGATAGGATTTTCTCTCCCTTTGTCATCTAACTGGGTCAAGACAGCTCCAATTCCGGTGTCGCAGGCATCCGTCTGGACGATAAAGGGTCGGCTGTAGTCAGGCGCACACAACACGGGTTCCTGACACAGACTTTCTTTCAAGCCATCAAAGGCCCTCTGACAGTCTTCAGTCCAGTTAACCTTCCTAGGCTGTTTGGGTGAAGTCAGAGCTGTCAGTGGTGCAGCTATGGTTCCATAGTCCGCCATGAAATTGCGATAATGCCCTGTGAGGCCCAAAAAGGCTCTCACCTGGGTTTGAGTAGTGGGATTCTCCCAGTCCTGTACATCCTGTACCTTACTGGGGAGAGGTTGGATTTGACCCCCTCCTACCTCATGACCAAGATACGTGACTTTCCCCTGAGTTATCTGGCAGTTGGTGGCCTTGATAGTGAGGTTAGCCCTTTTCAAGGCCTGCAACACTCTACCCAGATGTGTCAAGTGCTCTTCCCAAGTGGAACTGTAGACAGCAATGTCGTCTAAATAAGCCACACAAAAGGCTTCCAGCCCACTGAGAGCATGATTGACCAATCTCTGGAAGGTGGCAGGGGCATTCTTCAACCTAAAAGGCATGACCCTAAACTGGTAGAGTCCCTCTGGTGTTGAGAATGCCGTCTTTTCCTTGGCATGGTCCGTCAGAGCTATTTGCCAATAGCCTGAGGTGAGGTCAAAGGTGCTCACAAATTTGGCAGCACCTATGGTGTCCACGAGCTCATCAGCCCTGGGCAATGGGTGCGCGTCAGTTTTGGTGACGGCATTGACTCCTCGGTAGTCCACGCAGAACCTCCAACCCTTGGTACCTGCCTGGGAACTTGCCTTGGGGACAAGGACCACGGGACTGGACCAGGGACTGGTTGAGGGTTCAATAACACCCAGATCCAACATCTTGGCGACCTCAGCCTGGATGTGGTTCTTAACTGTATCTGACATTCGGTAGCTCCTGCTCTTGACAGGCACGCTGTCACCGGTGTCAATCTCGTGCTTACACCACGGTGTAAGGCCTGGTGTTAGCGAAAACAGAGAGGCATACTGCTGAAGTAAAGTCCTGCAGGCCCTCTGCTGCTCGGTTGTCAAATCTGGAGAGAGCTGCACTCCCTCCACTGAGCCATCCTGAGGGTTGCTATGCAGCAAATCAGGAAGGGGCTCACTCTCATCCTCCTCTTGCTCTGAAGCCAGCAAGAGACATGAGACTTCTGCTCGCCTGTGGAAAGGCTTGAGCCTATTGACATGAAATACCTGAGGGGCTACACCTGGGATTCACATGTCAACCAGATAGTTGACCTTGCCCATCTTGGAGATTATCCTGAAGGGTCCAGTCCATTTATCTGCCAATGCATGAGGCTTGGTAGGTTCCATCACGAGGACCTCCTGTCCCGGTGTCCAATCCACTTGCGATGCTTTAAGGTCATGCCAGTATTTGTTCAATTCCTGGCTGGCCTGGAGATTCGCTGTTGCTTGACCCATCATCTGTGTCATCCTCTGCCTGAGGCCTAACACATAGTCCCCCACTTGCTTGGCGGGACCGGAGGGGTGGCTTCCAAACCTTCTCTGATCAAGGCAAGGGGCCCCCTCACGGGATGTCCAAAGAGTAACTCAAAGGGGCTGAAACCAACACCCTCTTGAGGTACCCATTTCCTCCTTAGGGGCTCTTCCAAAGCACCTAGCATGCCCTTGAGAGTTTTATTAAATCTCTCAACCAGACCATTTGTCTGGGGGTGGTAAGAAGTGGAGAACTTGTAGGTTACCCCGCACTCCTTCCACATGGTTTTCATGTAACTAGACATGAAGTTGGATCCTCGGTCAGAGGCCACCTCCTTGGTGAATCCAACACGGGTGAAAATGCCCAGGAGGGCCCGGGCAACCACCTTGGCAGTAACAGTCCGAAGGGGTATAGCCTCAGGGTACCTGGTGGCATGATCTAACAAAACCAGGATGAACCAATGTCCACCTGACGTGGGAGGGTCAAGGGGACCGACGATGTCAATGCCCACCCTCTCAAACGGTGTGCCAACCACTGGCAATGGTTGCAGTGGGGAGATGACACTGCCTCCAGTCTTGCCATACAACTGACAAGTTGGGCAGATCCTGCAGTGGGACTCCACTTCTACTCCCATTCGAGGCCAGTAGAAATGGGCAGAGAGCCTCTGCTTAGTCTTCTTGGTACCAAGATGACCAGCCAAGGGCACCTCATGCGCCAACTGCAGTAGGAAGGGCCGGTATACCTGGGGTACCACCAACCTCTTGAGGGCACCAGGTTCAGGCTTAGTGGGCTCACTAACAAGGAGCTCACTCTCCCAAAAAATCCGGAAAGTCCTAGGCACTTCTCCTTGCGCCTGGGACAGGGCCTGTTTCTACAGACACTCAAGAGAGGGACACTCTCTCTGTCCTTTACAGAAGTGTGCCCGGGAGAGTCCCCCTTCAGCTAACAAGCATTGAAGATCGGGATGATCCTCCGGGTTGAGAACCTCTCCTACAGGAGAGTCTTCTGGCTCTTCTCCCACAGGAGTTGAGACAGGGTTTACCACTGGACCCAGCCCGTCCGGAGCATGGATCTCAATGGGTGCTGTAGGAACAGCAGGAAGAGAAGGGGCTCCCTCCACAGAGGTGGCCTTCTTGCTCTTCCTTCGTCAGCCTTAGGCCGCGCCTTTGGCTCGGGTACCTGACTCACAGCTAGACCCGGTGTCACCTGTGACCTAGTGACTGCAGCAGCAGTCATGGGAAGACCATCCGTGATCAACCCCAACTCTACTAGATCGTTACCTAACAGAATGTTAGCAGGGACATTGTCCTGAACCAGGACAGGAAGCTTTGCTGTCTTGTCTCCAATTACGAGTGTGACTCGGGCTACAGGCGATAATTTGTGAGGCCCACCTGCTAAGCTGGTGGTTCTCAGAGGAGCATCTTCATAGTCCTCTGGCTTGAGCAGGGTCCTGTCCACCACTGTCATGCTTGCCCCAGTGTCTTTCAAACCAGTAGAAGGCTGGCCATTCAGGAGGACACTTCTCAAAAATCTACGGGTGTTCTGTGGGATAGTCACCAGTACTTCTGCGTACTGGTCCCAGGCCCCAAGGGACACTAAGGAAATCTCTACGGGAGCACCAAAAGTGATTCCGTTAGAGGAGGGGAGGACAGTGGCCTCTACCTCGGACATGGGGTAAGGGTAGGTCAGGCTGACAGCCTGTACTTTGAGTGCCTTACCTTTACACTTGGAGTCACCCCTTTTGTGATCCAGAGCCCCACAGTCCCAACAAGTGCCGGGAGTGCGGGGTATGGTTCTGAATCCACCGGGAGCCTGCTTTGCAGCAGGTGGACCACTACTCTTATTCCCACCCACAGATGACTTATCCCCACTAGACTTTTGGGTCTTGGGAGAGGAGGGTTTAGGTTTATTCGAATGTGACTGCTTTTGGGACTCCTCAGCTTTCTGAGAGGCCCCCTTTTCTTTGTCCTTGTCCTTCCCACTGGAGTCCTTAGGGGACATCCGGTGGGGGACCCACTTATCAGCCAGTATGGCCAGCTTAAAGGGATCCAGAATGTTCTGGTCAGCAACATAGTGACGCAGCTCTGGTGAACAGGCTTCCGAAAAATGCTCAAAAAACAACAGGTGGGACAATTCAACAAAAGTTTTCACCTTGTAACCATCAATCCACCCCATCATATTCATGTGCGCAGCACTCACCCAGTCAACCCAAGACACATTCTCTCTTTTCTTAAAATCCCTGAACCTTTTAAGTTATTGGGTAGGCGTCTTGCCAAACTTGGCAATCAAAGCAGATTTCATACACTCATACCGACCCCTTTCTTCCACACTTAGCTTCAGAATACAGTCATATCCAGTTTGAGGCACTCTGCTTAGCAAACACTTAGCCCAATCTCTTTTGTCAACATCATAAATTTCACAATCCATTTCAAACGCTTCAATCCATTGGAGGATATCAGAACCCTCCAAAAACACACCAACCAAATCCTTCATAAATTTAGTGGCTGGGGACCTGACACTCTCACTGGGTTTCACTGAAGTCTCCACTCGAGCTTTCTCTAGCTGGATTCTCTGACATTCAGTGTCCTTGTCTTTGAGTTCAAGATCCCTATTCTTGAGTTCAAGATCCCTATTCTTGAGCTCCACTTGTTGAGCCAACTCCTCCTTCTTAAGCTCAGCATCTATTTCCAACTTGCGATATTCAAAGGCCAATTTCATCCTTAATAACTCAAGCTCCAAGGTATTACTGGGGTTCGGAACAGAGGCAGCAGGAATGGCGGCATTCCCAGAAACAGATTCAGTAGAAACCCCAGGGGCAGAGTCCTCATTGGTTGCATTCCTCCCTCATCAAGAGTTTCAACATCGGTCTGGTAGTCCATCAGGGCAGCTATCAGCTGAGCCCTAGACTTATCCACAAAGTCTAACTCCCTGGCTTCACAAGCACTCTGGAGAGCCTCTAAGCTCATCCGAGTCAATTTATCATTCGCAATAGACTCCATTGCTTGTAATGCAGTTATTTTGTACACACCCAAACCTTAATCGAATAAAGTGCAGATATTTTGTAAGTGGCACGGTTATACACTGATTCTTAAAACCATAAGCATCCCAACGCTGCCACCAATGTAAAGACTGGTAGGGGGTGTCTGTACTTCCGCTCTCTGTATGGTAGAGGAGAGGCACAGAGGACCCCAGCCAAGATTCTCTATTATTGGTACGTGGTCGAGCAATCAAGGCCTAGCTTCTAAGGAGGTGATGCGGGCTGGTTCTTAAGTACAGTGAAGTCCCCGAACTCCCACAAAGGAATGTCCACACACTGTATTACTGAAAACACTCTTTATATAATTAATATTCAAAGGTATGTACATGATCACAATAATGCCCTTTGTACTCGGAAGTCACTAATGATAAATATATACAATTCTAAAGTGGTACCACTAATGTTATCGAATCTCATTAAAGTGCATCAACAATAACGAGGAAACCAGCAATAGAGATAAGCAGGACGTAAGATGGTTGAAACAATAGGCAGAATGCTGACTCCTACCCCTAGGCACAGTTCTGTGTGGAGATCCCCCCACCTGGGCAACCTGTAAATAAAAGATATATAGCACAAGCCCAGTCCATATGTTCAATAGTCTCACTTCATCCTATTAAGGTTTTTACCCCCCCAATGTACCTGGTGGAGTACAGTTCTCGGACGATGCGTCGACCGATCCTTCTTGAGTGCCTCCCTTTCAGGCAGGAGCCACGGATCATCGAGAGGTGTCGGGGAACTTGGCGTTCGGTGTCGGGGAATCGACTGCCCTTCTTGAGTGCCCTCCCTTTAAGGCAGGAGTCACGAGTCGTCGAACATCCGACGGTGAACAGGGTGAACTACGGCACGGAAGTGGCAGCTTCGTTCCTAGCGGTGCTTGTCGACGACAGAGCGTTGGCGTGCTGCAAGGAAGGGGCGTGCGGGGCACCTCGGTGACGATAGTTCTGGACCGCAAAGAGATGATGAAGAACTGTGGCCCAGCGAGTCGTCGGCATCTCTGTGGTCCTTAGGTGGCGGGAAACCCACCGGTGGATGCTCCTCGGCGCATTGACGGTCGGGCCTTCTCCAGCGGGAGACAAGCGGGTGACGATGCAGACGAGAGCGTCCGATGATCAATGGAAGTTCTTAGGCAAACAGGAGCACGGCGGCTCCGGTCGGCGACGGCGGTCGTCGACAGTGGCGGACAACAGTCCGAGTGCTTCTTCTTGGAGTTCCGCAGCAGTCCCCGTATCAGGTCGGCAGCCTGTCGAAGGTCTGTCTACCAGGGAGCATTGGCAAAGATCAGCTGTGCACGATGGACCCTCGTAGCTCGGGAAGAGGTCACCTTACCAGGTCCCCTCTGGGTCAGTCCTTCAGAACACAGCAGCTTTCAGATTGCGAAGGAGAGCAACAGCAATCTTTCTCGTCCAGCAGAGTTTCAAGGTCAAGCGTCAGTTACTCAAGTTACTCGTCGTAATGGACTTCAGCTTCTGAGCACGATTCCTAGCAGTGAGAGGTCCCCAGAAATACTGTTGATCTCCCATTCATTCCGCTGGGTCACACTCAAGCATCCAATCAAAACTACGGCATTCATGCAGGCAGGCAGCCAATCAGGTACACGAGGTATTCAGGCCATTCACTTCTCTCCAGGCACTCACAACAAGTTATGTGTATTGGGACAAGTACCGAGCCATTCAACACTCCAAGCTGCATTCATACCGGTTTCGGGCAGGGTTGTCTCAGTCATTGTGTCAACCACCAGATACTAGACACCCACAACACAGAATGCATATTCGTCACACACTCTATTCACCCAGGTCCCACCCACAGGAGGTACCCACAACAAACATCACGGGGAAGGCTCCAGCCAGTCTGGCCGGGCCTTCACAACAACACCATATATGGCACGTCCATCCAACAGCCAGTCAGGGGGAAGGGACAGAGTCAGGGCTTCCCAGGACTTTTGGAAAACAAGGTAATGGGTAATAGAAAGCAAGAGGCCACAGGGGCCATCTTGTTTTCCATCAGGAATCAACGGATCCCAATGGCAGGGCCGGGGTATCCCAAAATGGAGGATACTCCGCGCACCTGTCAATTTCAGCATGGAGCTGCTACCAGCCCATACCCTGCTCTGCGGGCCACCCACAGGCACCCAAAAACGTACACTAGGGGCACAGGGTTGTACCCCCACCCATGGGTACCATAAGGGTATCCAACGGGTCCGTTCACCAAACCAAAAGAGAGAGAGCTGCACCGCCAGGAGTCCCACATGAACTCCTGTGCGGAAAACACGACAGAACACACAATAAAAAGCTGTAAAGGACAAGGATACAGAGGCCCTGTCCCTCCGATGCATTTCCAGCATCACACTCCTCCACATTGGCAATGCTGACATAAGTATCATCTGGATCCCTGCAGCACTCCACAAGACTGGGCTAAAGAATCGGACACACAGCCTCCTAATTTGACCTGCTGTTGCCTACCTGATTGAAAAAAGGACTCGAACCAGACAAGAGCCTGTATCGGCATTCTTACAGTCTCACTCAGTCGATTGACTAAGATAAGGTGATCCACCATATCGAATTCAGCCGAGAGGTCCATCATGATCAACAGAGTTAAATCCCCCAGGTCTGCCACCTTGAGGAGATCATCTCATGCTGATAGGAGATCTGTCTCCATGCCAAATAAAGTCCTGATGCCAGATTGTAAGGGATCTGCTCCTTTTCTATGTGCTCCTGTAACTGTGTTGTGGCTACCTTCTCGAGTACTTTACCAAGGCAACCCTGCAACTGGCCGGTAGTTGTGGAAAATCTATGGATCTAGGTTAGGTTTCTTCAGGAGCAGTGTGACCGTTGATTTCTTTAGCTCTGGCGGGACTGAGCCAGAGGACAACTTGTTCACAAACTGTGTCATCTAAGGTGTAATCTCCACTGCAGGGCGTGTGGCCACCCGTGCCAGCAGGGGAAATAAGGTCTCATTTGTAGGTTTCAACCCTGCCATCATAGCCTGAACAGTCTCCTCTGAATCCGGTAGAAAGTCAAAATGAGAAACATAGTCAAAATTATTCACTACCCCGCTACTGGGGGCAGAGTGAATATCCTTCACCTCACTTAGCGTCTGTGGTTGGTGGGCGCCTATTGGCGCCTGAATTCCCTCCATTTTTCTTTTGAAGAACACATTCAGAGCATCAGCCAGCACTTAGGGTGCTTCAGAGGGAATAGAAGCACAGGTTGGATGGCAAAAATATGAAATACCAGACAATAGTTATCTTGACTGATTGCCTGTACCAAGGATTTTTTTATGCAGAAATTCAGCTTTGGCTCCAAAAACTGCACTTTATACTCTTTCAAATCCCTTTTTAATGTAAGCAGATCTAGAAGGGGATCCATTTTTTCTCCATTTCTGTTCCTGGGCTCTCAAATCCTTATGTAGTAAGCTTAAGCCCTGTGAATACGAGGGCTTAGATGGCTTTTTTCGCCTACTCACTAGAAAAGGGGCCGCACTACCACAGATATTACCTATCACCTCTGATCCTTTCACAAAGAAAGTGTTGCAGTCCTCTGACAGATCAATCTCGTCCAGTCCTTTCTAAAACTCCACTCCAGATATTTTATCTAGATCTTTAGTGCTATGGTACATGAATGATATCATATGATATGGCAATTATAACGCGCCTGTACACAAGTGGTTCTCATAGCGGATTGAGGGCACTTCTCCTTATTACTTTGACAAAATAGGAACATCCTGGCACATGGGCACTGTATTAATCAGGGAGATGCTTGATCCCCTTGCCAAGAGTAGGTCCAGGCAATGCTCCTGAGGATGTGTTGGAACTGCCCCTAATGGCTTCAAATCGTGATTGCCCCGTATGCTCCAGGGGTCGATAGAGCGGGGTCAACTTGCTCATCCATCCAGATATTAAAGACTCCAAGGCAAGGCATTTCCTTATGTTTACTTCCAACTGATGATGGAAAAAGATCAAATGTTCGAAAAAGGATTTAGCTGGTCCTGGGGGACGGTATCCAAAGATACATTTTAATGAATATTTTGGCGCTGTCCAGACTGAGAGATAACCAACCTTAGTTGGTTCACCGCAGTCCGATGCTTCCAAGTGTGAGATTGCAAATGACGGCTATCTCCTGGCATTACGGTTAAGCATTAATGGCGTGAGATATAGCTGTAAACCATGTTTCAGGGATGAACAAAATGTCCAAATGATTTACCTCAATGCAATCATGAGAGTGGCACAGTGCAGATCTTACATGTAGCAGTGCTGCCTTTACATTTATACCAGTCGAGCCTACCGATTCCTGTTTATTATTGTTGCCAGGTTTTTCCACTTCCAACTTCTGGATTTTATTCAAGGCTGGGAGCATCACATGGCCCCTTTTTATATTTTGTGCCAACCATCTCCTTCTATCGTAACCTACCTGGGCCATACTGACTCCCATCAACCTTCGAACACAAAGTCAGATGTCAGTATTGATGTCAGTATTGATGTCAGTATTGACTTACCTCCCTCACTTTAATAATTTGAGTCGGGACTGGAAACCAGCGATCCACACAGAAGGCCAAACCCATCCAAACAGGGCTAAACAGGCTTTGCGTCAGCGCTTTGTGCTGACGCGTGCCAGTTAAGGGCTGCGGTTCCACACGATGCTGTTACACCGGTGCACGCCGTAGGTGAAGCTGGGAAATGGAGTTCTGAAATGCTGATTCAAGTGAGCAGACGGTGCTACGTGCGCATTAAAATAATGGAAGGTTCAAGCCCTCGTCCAAGTGTAAACATGGGACCCCTCCATTATTGACAGCATTGGGTGGAGCCACAGGCCTTAACTTGGGGAGGAAGGATAGCTCAGGGACAACACGTTCATCTTGGAAACAAGACAACGCAGCACAACACAGTTTCGAATCCCGATCCCACACTTAGAATCCACTCGCTGGTATTAAGAGCGCTATAAAAGAACAATTATAACTATAAGATGCTCCCAATCATGCACACCAAACCCCAAATAAGAGAGCAAACCAAGGTGCATGAAGAACCAGCTTATTCCACAGATGTTCTCTATGACTTCCTGGCAACCCAGACGTTATAAACTAACCAAATTAAATTGTCATAGTCATTAAAAAAACATTCATCACAAGCTGTTAGGTGTTGCGTAGCAATTCTGATTGTATACGCATGCGCGAGCCGCATCGAGGCTTGCGCATGCGCAGAGAATATTAAAGGCGGTGCGCCGGCAGTTCGCGCCGGCGACCGGAGCAGACACATGTCTCCGGCGTCCTCTCTCTGTGTGCCTGCATGCATGCGTGTGTGTGTATGCGAGCGAGGCCCCGGCACGCCCCAAGGCCCATAACACTGGCGACGAGGGCGGACACTGAGCCATCCTCCGCTCCGACGACATCGGAGTGAAGGAACGCTGTTGCGTGTGTATCGATCGGATGCACATGGACCCACGCGCACGGCCTGCGGCCATTTTCTTTTTCTCTTCTCTACACGCGGAGTGCAGTGGTTGCGGCCCGAGAGGGTGCTCGTGCGCCATCTGCCTCCTGCACTGCTCCAGAGCAATTTTTGGAACCACCACAGCCCAGACACCACAGGGTTGTGGTAAAGACAAGAAAGAGAGTGTGATAGCACTCTGAAGGCCACCAGTTACCTCGGCTCCTACCAGACAAGGATCACTGTGAGTACACTATGGGGGAAGAAGGAGAGGAAGAAGAAAATGCTGTCGCCCCAATACCTCGCAGAATGCATAGTACTCTAGCTCCTATGCCTGAATTTGATACCACGGGCCCCCCATCCAAGTTAGAGCCGAAATGGATCACATGGGTCAAGAAGCTGGAAATGTTTTTTAGAGCCTCGGGGGAAACGGAAGATGAGGCGAAGATTGCCATCATGGTCTATTCTGCAGGGACCGAGGTTCAACGCATTTATGACACTCTCAATATTCCAGCAGCGAATTATGATGCGGTCAAGCAAGCCTTCCGTGACCACTTCCTTCCTATGGCGAATGTTGACTTTGACAGGTTTGTCATGGGTGCTGAGAAACAATTGAAAGAGGAATCACTGGACCAGTTTTGCGCTCGTCTGAGACAACTGGCGAGCTCCTGCAGATGGGTCAACGAGGAAGAAATGGTTCGTAACCAACTGCTGCAAAGTTGCTGCTCAGGGAAACTGAGGAGACAAGTGCTAAGAGAGCCTGGACTGACTCTGCAGCAAATTCTGGACATGGGGAGAGCGTACGAACTGGCGGAGGCAAGAGGGGTGAAAATGGATGCTGCTACACGCTCCAGGAAGGAGGAAGAAGCATACGCTATAGGACGCTCGGCCATGGGGAATGCAAGATGGACACCAAAGAGAAGCGAAGGGCCCACAACGCAAGGGAATGTCTCATCGTGTTCATACTGTGGATACGATCTGCCACATGCGGGAGAGTGCCCAGCAAAGTCAAGGACCTGTGGTCGATGCGGCACACCGGGACACTATGCGAGAATGGGCAGGGCACCGACGCCAGTTATGGTTTTGAGAGGACCAGAGAGAGTTGGCAGGGGTGTCGCTGGAAGAGTAAGGGGTGTGTCCTCTGACGAACAAGGCATGCAAGATCTCAATATCGCAGAAGAGGAGGAGGAAGATGAAGAAATATTTTTCATCTCAAGCATTGCGCAAGGCCCTGGGGACCGTCGACAACCCAAATGCACCGTCAACATTAGCGAGATGCCAACTCCGGTCCTCATAGATACTGGGGCGTCCGTCTGCGTACTTGCAACAAAACATTACAATGCTCTTTCTGGTCCACCAAGGCTGACGAATTCCACAGCGCGAATCTACGCTTTCGAAGGGGATACACCTCTTCCCATCCAAGGAGTGTTTGTGGCCCCGGACTCTCATGGTCAAAACAGAATAAAGGCGAGGTTTTTCATCACCAGCGTAAGCCCACACTCCCTCCTAAGCTGTGCCGCGTCAGAAGCGCTCAACATTTTACACTTCACCCTTGCTGTGTACTTCACCGATTTGGACCGCCTACTACAGCGTTTTGAGAAGATATTCACTGGCATCGGAAAACTCAAGGCAGAGCCTATACGGTTGCACATAGATGAGTCCGTGAGGCCGACTGCGCTTAAACATCGGCGTATCCCTTTTCATCTCAGGGAACAAGTGGTGAAAGAGCTACAGTCACTGGTGGACAAGGACATTATCGAAAGGGTTGATGGACCCACTCCCTGGGTCTCCCCAATTGTGGTGGCCCCGAAGCCGAAACAACCAGGGGCAGTACGCTTCTGCGTAGATATGAGGCTGCCCAATGTAGCGATCAAACGAGAACGCCATCTCACACCGACCCTAGATGACATCATCGGAGAGCTCCAGGGAGCCAGGGTCTTCTCGAAGCTAGACCTAAGGTCAGGCTACCACCAGTTGGAACTCCACCCCGAGTCCAGGTATATTACGACCTTTACGACCCATGAGGGGTTGTATCAATACAAAAGACGTAGCTTCGGGATCTCGTCCGCAGCAGAGGTCTTTCAGAATGCCATCAGGGGGGCACTGTCAGGACTAAAAGGGGTCATCAACATGTCAGATGACATCCTAGTTTTTGCAAAATCAGAAGCGGAACACCTGAAGCGCCTCGAGCATACCCTGGAGAGACTGTGCAGTGTCGGTTTAACCCTACATAAGGAGAAATGCGAATTTCTGAAGGACAGGCTTGAATTTTTCGGATTTATATTTCATGCTGGAGGGATTTCCTCGGAGAAGGTGAAAGACATCCTAGATGCATCCCCACCAGCGTACCCAGGCGAAGTAAGAAATTTCTTAGGGATGGTCAATTATTGTGGCAGCTTTATCCGAGATCTAGCCTCCCTATCGGAACCACTGAGGGCGCTCACCAGAAATGACGTGGCGTGGACATGGACAGGGAAGGAACAAAGAGCGTTCACCGCCATTAAAAATGCCCTGTCGGAGCAAGAAACAATGGCATACTTCCACCCCGGTCGCGAGTCGGAGATCGTAGTTGATGCTAGCCCGGTAGGGCTGGGTGCAGTCCTCATGCCAGCAGACCAACAAGGGACCATGAGGCCCATCGCCTATGCCAGCAAGGCCCTGACCGACACTGAGAGGCGTTACTCCCAAATAGAGCGAGAAGCCTTGGCCATTCTGTGGGGGTGTAAACATTTCAGAATCTACATTCTAGGGAAGCCAGTTGTGGTGGTGACTGACCACAAACCGTCATCCCCATACTGTCTGGAACATCATCCAAACCACCTCCGCGCATAGAAAGGTGGATGTTGGCCCTTATGGAATATGGGGTCAAATTGCTATATCGACCAGGGACACACAACCCGGCGGATTACCTGTCACGCCATCCGGGCACCGGGAGGCCCAGGGACTCACTGGAGGTGGCAGACTGCATGGAAGCCGTGCATCGAGTTGTGGAGGCAGCACTGCCTGTAGCCCTGATGTGTCAGGAAATTGCAGATGAGTCCAATAGCGATGAAGCGTTCCGAAAAATAAAAGATGCGGAAAAGATGCGGTGGACACAGGAGAATGGCGGGCGGTCCTCCTAGACAACTCCCAAAGGACAGCGGAAGCTCAAAGAGATCTACAGGCACTCTGGAAGGCACGCCACGAATTGTCGGTGGCGGATGATGGAATACTGCTAAGAGGGCCCCAGATCGTAATACCAGGAGTGCTGGTTGAGAAAGTCTTACAGCTAGCCCACAAGGGACATCAAGGAATGGCCAAGATGAAAGCTCGGCTCAGATTGAAAGTTTGGTTTCCAGATCTGGAAGGAAGGGTGGAGAAATTTGTGAAGGCCTGCATCCCATGTCAAGCCACCAGCCCTGTGGAGAAGGCGCCACCAATTCAGGCCATGGAGAGGAGTGACCGCCCATGGGGGACAGTGCACGCGGACTTCGGGTCCACGGGCCCAGGCTTATACTTTCTGGTGGTGACAGACCAGTGGTCACGATACCCAGAGGTGGAATTGGTCGAATGCATATCCAGCGACCACACCATTCTGGCCATGGACAAAATATTCGCCACACATGGGTTCCCTCTCGAAATTTGCTCGGACAACGGGTCACCGTTTCAGGGCCAGCATTTTGCTCAATACTGTGAGGACAGGGGGATAAAGCATCACAAAATAACACCATTATGGCGAGAGCAAATGGCGAGGTGGAGCGATTTATGCGAATGCTCAACAAAGTGTTCCGCATATTGGTGAATGGGGGAGAAGATCTCAGGCAAAATCTGGTCGAGTTCCTCAGAGAGTATCGCACGACCCCACATCAGTCCTCCAGAGTGGCCCCCGCAGAAGCCCTTTTCAAAAGAATACCAAGAGGCCTACTACCCGAAGTGGAAGGGAGACCACCAGGAGAGATCGACAACAGCAAAGTGCGCACAGCGAGGGCCACTCTGAATGAGAAAGAGACCACACGGCGGAGACTACCCGAGAGGGCGATCGCAATAGGAGACACTGTGCTGGTGCGCAACAGGAAGCCGGAGGAGAAGCTATCACTGCCATATGAACCACAACCATTGGGCGTGACCCACGTCAAAGGGTCGATGGTCACGCCGCCAATGCAAGAGGGACTGTGACCAGAAATGTTTCGTTCTTCAAGCGCATAGAACCTGCAACCCCTGGAGCAGCTGTCAGGGATGATCCCGACCCGAGTACGGGAGTGCCGGTGGAAGACGATGGGCCGCCAGTGGCTCCGGCGGCACCTGAGGACCCCGACGCCGGAGCACGCAGGTACCCGAGCCGGGCGGGGCGCAAGCCACCGCTGAGGTTCAAAGACTTGGACCCTACCCCGTAATTAAGGCAGAGGTATCGTGAACTTTATGATGGACCCTGTTGGTCCCCATGTTTGAAAATGTTTTGTTTTGGGGGAAAAGGAGGGATGTTGCGTAGCAATTCTGATTGTATACGCATGCGCGAGCCGTATCGAGGCCCGCGCATGCGCAGAGAATATTAAAGGCGGTGCGCCGGCAGTTCGCGCTGGCGACCGGAGCAGACACACGTCTCCGGCGTCCTCTCTCTGTGTGCCTGCATGCATGCGTGTGTGTGTATGTGAGCGAGGCCCCGGCACGCCCCAAGGCCCATAACATTAGGGTAAAATCACCTCTATTGGTCTATAGGTCGTTACTCCTCATTGGACGGCCCCTATCTTAAAACGCGCCCAGGGTCCGTCCCATTATATAAAACGGCATGTCCTGGGCATCATCGGCCTGTGCTCAGATTGGTTGGCACAACAACATGCTTGTCTCATTACAAAACTGGTGCCTGTTACTGATGTAGCCATGGGTGTTACACTTATTCACAACAGTCCAATTACCTGACAGGGTCAGAAATGACCCGGTTATGATTTGCAATGTTTCCACTGGCGCATGGGGATAACCTCCCACCCCCCTTAGAAGCCTGTCCCATTTGGTAATTCAGGATGCACTTTTAAATGTACAAAAATGCTCCCTAATATGTGCAAATGTGCAAAGGGGTGGAGAAGGGTATCTGAATGAGGGCATCTAGGATGCCCTTTGAGGGTCAGCCTGCTCCTTCTCCACTTGCACCAAAGTATATTTTGAGATTCTGGCCCCATATATTCACTCAATATAATGAGGGTGAAAGTTAAACCTCATTCTTATTCTCGTAGACCTAGGTGGAGAAAAATCGATGGAGCCCTATTGGGTACAGGGAGGAGGCTTTTAGATATCACATTCTCCTCGGTGTCATGTTCTTTAGCAGCATAGAGACCCCAAATGCCAGCCGCATACGTGGTCGCTGACCATGCTTGGGCGTTATACCCCTCAATGATATGGTATACGTACCTTTCACCAAATCGTTTGGCCAAGCTTAATATTTCTTCACCCGCTCTACTTGGGGTAACCATCCATTTGTCGATGTGGTCTTTCCAGGAGGCAGACTTGTTCAAGCGTACCCCCAAATGATAAAAATGTTCCCAGCGGTCAAAGTACTCCCCCAGCGGTTGGGGTGACTAATTCCCAGTTTTGCGAGGATGAAAAGTCATTTTCTTACTTTTCTTAATATTATTCTCCAATCCCCTGTGGATGCAAAGAGAGTTGAACAAAGGATATGGAGGCTAGCGGCTCGTCTAGAGACCACCAGTGCTCTATGTTCACCACCCAAACAAATTCCAATGCATCAATTGCTATACAAGAGTGGCCTGCTGCGTTGGTTACTTCCAATGGGACCCCCCCCCCCCCAATAGGCCAAGATTGGCTGTGCGTCTAAGTGTTGGGGTTGGAAGTAAGATGCAACGCGCACTGCCTAAGAATTTTTGTAAGTTAGTCTAATTAAGGATCAAAGGTACAATTCTATTATAAATCATTGCAGCATTTAATCAAAAGCAAAAAACAGCCGACACGTGTTTCGACCACGTGGGGCGTTCTCAAGGCAAGCAGCCTGTCAGGAAAAACGTATAGGAAGTTTCGTTGTCACAAATTGGCTGCTGGTAAATCCTAAAAGATGTTGGTTGTCTGTATCGATTGCACATGCGTTTTAACAGAACATGAAAGCGTCACTGGTTAGTAGATCCTGGTACAATTTCGAATCCTATTAGAAAGTAAGCCGCGTGTGTGGTACCCTGGATGCTGTTAGCAATAAACACTGGAGAACTGGGGTGATTTAGAATGTTTGTGATGATAGCGTCATTAACACACTGGATGGTGGTGTTGGAAATAAGCGCCGAGGAGCTGGAGTGATTGACAGTATACTTGGTGAAAACGTTAAGATCACAAAGAAAGAATGAGGAGCCTTATAATGGCATCTAGAGGGGTCATGGGGGCAAAGAAGAAAAGGGCTCGATCCCTGACCAGAGCTGAACAAAGGTTGCTGTTTTTTGTCAGAGCAAAGCCAAAATTGCTAGCATACAATAGTTTTAAAAACGTATCTTTTTTTTTTTATATCTGGGGCATCTTCAATCAGATTTGATATGCTAAGGCACAAATCATGAATTATTAATTATGATTTTAATGATTAATAATACTAAATACATTTATTCTGATATCTAGTTTTGTATGCAGGAACCATTGTAAACATTTACATGGCCGCCTCCCTTTTTTCCATTAACATTTAATTATGTGATTGTTACTTATGCAATATGACCCGAGGAGGGGGGTCATTACCGGTCGGGTAGTGTGCCCGGCGCCATACTTAGAAGCCAAGGCAAAGCAAGGGCTTTAACGGAGCCCCAGGGATATTACCCAACTGGAAATGGCCCCCCCTCGAGGGTCATATTGCCATTAATACCCCAGCACTTCATACCGGGGTGTTGAGTTCCGCCCTGCGTCCCGCTACGCGGTGACGCAGGGCGTCCTAAATAAAAGCCCCGCCCCCGCGTTCGGGAGGCAGTTCCGGGCCGACCAGCAACCTGTGTGGGTGTATCTTCATTTCGCTCCCGCTGGAGCTGCGCACCAGGCCGCGCGGCCTGCTAACATTCTGCCAGCCCCCGCGCACAGGCCGAGGGCTGACGACATAACAATGGCGACGAGGCGAGAGGAACTCCACGACAGGCTCGGTGCTTTGAAGGCACCCTAACGCCACACAGCCATCGCGGCGAAATTTTTGGACACCCGGTGGGGGTGCAATCACACACGTGACCCACCACCCCAAAAAAAAAAAAAAAAAAAAACATTTTTTTTTTCTCTCCTCCATTCATGCTCTCTGCCACCAAGACCACAGCTTTTCCCTCTGGACACTGGAGAACCAGGTGGCATCTGACATCCAACACCAGAGGGCAGCATCACAGTGTAACGGGAGCACCAGGCCCTGATCTGCAACACGGCGCCTGGGTACGGCTGCACCTCCAAGGTAGGCCCAACATCGCGGCGTTGGTGGCCGTTGGATGAACTCACGACAACGCGGATCAGGTCCACGACAACATGGCGGCCGGCACATCCACGCCTGGGCCCTCCACGCCATCCAGAATTGCGGCAAACCTGTCCATGACGCCACCTCCACCTCGCACACAAGGTACTTCGTCGACACTGGTCCAGCCGTTCGACCCATTCACGGATCCATCATCATGCGGACCCAGATGGCAGCTGTGGATTCAGAAGTTCGAGATGGCGATGGAGTGCAAAGAGGTTACGGCGCCCAGGAAACTGAAGGCCCACCTACTACTCAGCGTGGGTGACGAGGTACTGCGCATCTTCAATTCCCTGAACGTTGATGATGGCCAGGATGGATACCGAAGCGCGAAAGATGCCCTCACCGATCATTTTCTCCCTCAACTAAACCCAGACTATGAGACGTTTCTCTTTTGCACCACCTTACAGGCAGCGGAGGAAACCCTTGATGCGTACCACACCCGTCTGAGAAAGTTGGCCATGTCCTGCGAATTCACGAACGTGGAGAGGGAGATCAGGAGGCAAATCATCAACGGGATACATTCGGAAAAATTAAGGTGCCTGATACTTAGCGAAAGGGGTATTCCCCTACAGCGGATCCTCGAACTAGGACGTCAGAGGGAACTGGCACACACCAGAGCGGCCAACATGGAGGCCACGCTACACAGGCTGCAACCTGCTCTCAACACAGCTATGGTGGCACGTATCACCAACAAACAATCCTCGAGAGACGACAACAGTGGCGGGTATGGCCAAAACAGGTGGCAACCGCGCATTCCGGGACCCACAGAGTGTGGCTGGTGCGGTGGCCCACGACATGGCCGTCGCAACTGTCCTGCTCAAGGCACCACATGTGGAGCATGTGGCCGGAAGGACCATTACGCGAAGGTATGCCGATCAGCGGACACCCCCATACAGCCCCTGCAAAACCAGCCGGAGAAGGTCGCGACCAAGAAAAAGAAGCAAGCCAGTGCCAGAAGGATCGCAGTGGCCAGCTCTTCCACGGAGGATGAAGGGGATGATGCCTCGGCGATGCAGCAGGACCCCTCCAAGGACATCGAGAGAAAAGGAAGGAAGGTATACCTGGTGTCTGCACTGTGCCAAGGCCGAGGACCTCGAAGAAAAGCCGTCCGAAGGCGCAAATGCATGGTCACCATCCAAAACCAGTGCATTCTCATGACCATCGACACAGGCGCTTCGGTGAACGTCATGCCCGAAAGCATCTTCCTGACTCTAAGTCCTCCACCAGAGCTGAAAAGCACAGACACTCTGTTGTATGCATACGGCTGTCGAAAGCCCCTGCCGGTGATTGGCAGGTTCCGCACCACGCTGGAACACGGAAAAAACAGACTATGGTCCAAGGTCTATGTCGTGAAGGCAGGTGTTGAGAGCCTCCTGAGTGGGGACGCAGCAGAGGACTTGGGAGTGGTCCAATTCATCTGCCATGTCAACGAAGACAATGAAGTGGAGCAGATGCTGAGCCAATACCCTGACTTGCAAGAGGGAATAGGCTGTCTAAAAGGCAAAACCATCAAACTTCATATTGATGAAACCGTGCAGCCGAAAGCCGTCAGGCACCGAAGAACGCCATTCCACATGAGAGAACAAGTGGAGCAGGAACTCAAGGCACTGGAAGAAGCGGGCATCATTGAGGAGGTCACAGGGCCCACACCGTGGGTCTCCCCAATGGTGGTGACACGGAAGCCTAAGCAGCCTGGAAAGGTGCGGATCTGCATAGACATGCGTCTCCCCAACACTGCCATTAAAAGAGAACGCCACATAACCCCAACAATCGACGAGATCGTGGCTGACCTCACAGGATCAAGCATATTCTCAAAGATTGATCTCAAGGCGGGGTATCATCAACTCAAACTCCACAGAGACTCTCACTACATTACAACGTTCTCAACGCATTTGGGGCTGCGGAGATACAAGCGCCTAAGTTTCGGAATATCGTCTGCTGCGGAGGTATTCCAGCAAACCATCCAAGAGGTCATCCGGGGCATCCCTGGTGTCCTCAACGTGAGCGATGATATTCTGATTCACGCCCCCGACAAAGAAACACACATCAAGAGGCTTCACGCTTTACTGGGCCGACTACAAGAAGTTGGGCTCACAATACACCGGGAAAAGTGCGAGTTCCTCAAGTCGGAGATCACCTTCTTCGGGTACAAGTTTGGCAGCACAGGCATCTCCCCTGACCCGCAGAAGGTCGCAGACATTCAGGCGGCAAGCCCACCGATGACCCCCACAGAAGTGCGCAGTTTCTTAGGCATGGCCACCTACTGCGGGAGGTTCATCCGAAACCTGGCCACACTATCTGAGCCGCTGCGGGAACTCACCAAGGCCAATGTCAAGTGGGAGTGGGGGCAGAAATGCCAGGACTCGTTCGAAAGCATCAAGGACTCTCTCTCCGCCGACACCAAGATGGCCTACTATAGCACCGATCTGCCCACAGAACTGTTCGTGGATGCCAGCCCTGTGGGGCTCGGAGCCATCCTAATGCAAGTCACGAAGGAAGGGGAGAAGAGACCGATAGCATATGCATCGAGAGCCCTCACAGAGACCGAACAAAGGTACTCACACATCGAAAAGGAGGCCATCGCCGTGCTGTGGGGGTGCCGGCATTTTCACCTCTACTTATATGGGCGTCATTTCACGACGATCACGGACCACAAGCCCCTACTACCCATTTTCATGGGAACATCAGCACACCCTCCGGCACGGATCACCAAGTGGTTATTGCACCTCCAGCAATATGACTTTGATCTCATCTACCAACCGGGCAGCGGAAACCCGGCGGACTTTCTCTCCAGGCATCCGTGAGAGGCCACTCAACAAGAGATCCAAGTAGCTGCAGAGACGGAGGAACACATATGCCAAGTGGTGCGCACAATGAGGCCCAAGGCGGTGAGCATCGAGGAAATCGAGGCGGAAACGCACAAGGACCCGTGTTGTGACTTGGTGAAAGATGCCATCCTTTCCGGTGACTGGAAGACCTTCATGAGACACACGCACAACAGAATAGCGGACGCAAAAGGGTTTTTGTCCGGCATATTCACAGTACGACAAGACTTGTCAATCACGGAAGGTGGACTAATACTACGAGGAAACCGCATCGTAATCCCTCTCAAACTACAAGACAGGATAGTGGCCCTAGCGCATGAAGGACACCAAGGACTGGTAAGGACGAAAGCCTGCATTCGGCACCGGGTATGGTTTCCCCAGATCGAGGAGCGGGTCGAGACACTCGTTAGCACGTGCCTATCCTGTCAGATAACGGGGGCCCCGCCAGACCCGGAACCCATCATATTAGCTGAACGGGGCCGCTCTCGCTGGGAGGCCATCAGCATTGACTTTTGCAAGCTAAGGGAGGGCGTCCACCTGTTGGTGGCCGTCGATGATCACTCCCGATACCCGGAAGTTGAGGTAGTTGAATCTACAGCAGCTGAAGTGGTCATTCCGGCCCTAGAGAAAATGTTCGCAACTCACGGGCTACCCATCTCAATCAAAAGCGACAATGGGCCACCGTTTACGGGAGAGGATTTCAAAAAGTATCTACAGGAACTCGATGTTAAATATCATCACATCACTCCAAGACACCCCCAGGCAAATGGGGACGTAGAACGGTTTATGAGAACTATCAACAAGGTGCTCAGGGTGTCCAAGGCTAACGCCAGCCCCTGGAAGGTTGACCTCTTCTGGTTCCTCCGGAACTACCGGGTCACGCCCCACAGCTCAACCGGCATACCGCCAGCGGACCTCATGTTCGGCACCGTCATTAGATCTTCGATCCCGCATCACCCTAGCAGAACCCCGGACGCGGTCAACGAGGAACGCACAGAAAGAAGGAGAAGGGATGCTAACGCACACATGAGCGGCAAGCGGAGAGCGAGGCCGTCCCATCATCAAGTGGGTGACCAGGTCATCATGCTACGAAACCCCTCCAAGTCAAAACTTGACACCAGGTACGAAGAACTTCCATGGACCGTCAGCAACCGGCATGGAACAATGGTAACTGTGACACGAGGACGCCGCCAAGTGACTAGAAATGCGTCATGGTTCAAGGCCATACCCCGTACCCTATGGACCGATAAGGAGGGCCATCGGGAAGGCGAGGACACTCCTCCCAGCGAAGAAGAGCCGGAGGCCATCCCTGAGGAGAAAGGAGCGGGGGATGGAACCTGGGAGCCGGTGGATGCACCCGGCCTCGAGGACCTGAACAGCGAAAACGAACCAGAGCATGAAGCAAGGGGGAGTGGCCCCCGCGAAGGGCGATACCGGCTGAGAACAACGACGAGACCGCCAGCCAAGCTAAGTGACTATGTGTGGTAACGGGTGACATGAACCCCATGGCAGGGTGGCTGAGTGTTGAGGACTGGAAGCTTATGTTGGACTTTGCCGTTGTTTGGCAGTTAGTGTGATGTTTTTGTTTGTTTTATAATAAAGGAGGAATGTTGAGTTCCGCCCTGCGTCCCGCTACGCGGTGACGCAGGGCGTCCTAAATAAAAGCCCCGCCCCCGCGTTCGGGAGGCAGTTCCGGGGCCGACCAGCAACCTGTGTGGGTGTATCTTCATTTCGCTCCCGCTGGAGCTGCGCACCAGGCCGCGCGGCCTGCTAACATTCTGCCAGCCCCCGCGCACAGGCCGAGGGCTGACGACATAACATGGGGTACTAATTACAATTATTCTCAAGTCGAGCAATGGTGCAGTGAAAAATAAAATGGCTGCCAAGGATCGGGAGAAGGGACTTCCATGGAGGCCATTCAGACGAATGGAAAATAAAAAGTTAACAAACAAAATGGCTGCCATGGGAAGGGAGAAGGGGCTACCTGTAGTCCCTTCTCCCTTTCCGGGACTACCTGTAGTCCCTTCTCCCTTTCCATGGCAGCCAGTCACGAAAGGAACCCCGGAGCCACTGCAGTGAAGCACAAGCTCATTGACCCTTGCCGGGTACTAATATGTGTAATTTTTTCTGTATATTTTTTAAAAGAATGGTGTTCAAAATGAGGCCCGCATCAGCCTTGGGTGTGTGATACATACTTTTCATAAGTGTAATATGATGCAGCAGTTTTAACAGAAATAGGTTCAGTATGTGTTATGTGTGCTTTGCATTAAGTTTTAAGTGCAATGTTGTTGTATTTGTTAGGATTCGTAAGCAAGATTGTCTTTTTTGTTTTGGCTATTTGTGGCGTTTTAGTGCCACCTTTAAGCAGAAATGCCTTTGGAAATAGCTAGGGAGAAATGGCATTTGAGGGGGGCAGCGGCTAGGAAGTGCCAAAACAAAATGGCGGCACCCAGGAATGGGGTTCAGGTGGCGGGTGGAACATGGGTGGCACACTGTCAGTTCTTGACTGCGTTTCCAGCTACCTGATTGGCTGAGCGCCTTTCCACAGGTGCGAATAACAAATTACAGACTGCCTTTTCCTCCTGATCTCAGGTCCCAGGTGGAGGCTTAGAACAGCCTAAAGGTCAACAGGATGATGCCCGAAGGATTGGCCCAACAGGATAACAAGTGCCCGTTCTTTAGCCAAAGTGGGCAAGTTTGATGAGTTACTTCTTCTCTGCGCAGCTACTAGTTTTGAACAATGTTAAGAACCAAGTGTACCGTAAAAACAGTATTTGCATAAATGCCCTACTTAAAAGGTTTGCCATGAAAAGTAACACATTGCCATTTCCAATTCTGGACCTTTTTAATCAGTTTGGGTTATTAAGCCACACCTTGCATTCGAGTGCAGCCAGGTGGGAGATGGCATGTGAGGTGGGACACACATCTTGTAGGTGTTGGTGAGATATTTACCCACCCATTGACTGCCCGTGGCCATGCTTATCCCTATTGCCATTCCCACCCACTAACTGTCCCCTCTGTCGCCCTAACCACACCCTCTGGGAACTCTTTGAGCTCGCTCTATCGAGGAGTAAGAACACGCTTATGCCTGCCAGTTATTTCTAAGCAGTGTTTGAGAGTTAATAGCTTAATTGCAACAGTAAATGGATAATAGTGTAATTAAATGTCTGAGCCAAGTGCCGCTTAATCCACTTGACTATTATGTGGTCCTCCCACTCAAGCCCTGTTGAAAACAAGCATTGACAAAGCCAAGAGCTGGGGCTTATGTACAGGGATTACATGGGCATTTTCCAAGCACTGCCAGCATATGTCCGGGTATTCACACCATTTCTTATCTTATGACCAGGTGGTACCATAATATCAGTGCTTGTCACATACCTAAACAAAAGCCCAAACGGCTGGCTTTGCCAGTGCTTGTTTTATTAGCTCCCTGGTTGTATTATTACCCAGAGTGTGCAATGACTGTAGGGTAAATAAAAATACGAGGATTCCCAATAGTAGATGACTCTGTAAGTTAATTGGGAACTGGGGTGAGTCAGTCACATAACAGAGTTATCTGACGTTGGACTGACTTTGCTTCAGCTCAGTTCTCGTTCCAGGGAGTTTAGCTTAGGGTTAAAAATCCCCCAATTTCTCTGCACGTTTTAGGACCTAACTTGCCCCTTTGTCTGCTTCCCAACAGTTTATTGATTTGTATAGCGCGCCAAACCCTTAGGTATCTCGGCAACACTGTTGTACCTCTTATAAGCCGGCCGGCATTACTTTGGGAAGTATACGACATAGGGGTTCGGGTCAGCGTGAGGTCAGGCACGCTACGCCATTGGTCAAACTTGGTTACCTGGGCTTCGCCCCCTGCCCCCAAAATGTGTGTTGATGGGCGAGGCCTCCACACTTGCTTTTTGTTCGGCAAAGAGAATAGGGAAGCATTTTCTGACGTTTTGTGTTTGTGCCTAAAAATATATTTGCACAAACGAAGCAAAACTTTAAAGCTGCTGTTTCAAGAAAGGCTTCCATCACCTCTATGCCTTAGAAAGATCAAATACACACATCAGCCACCTCCCAACGGATGCGAGCCAACATATAACAACGTTCTGTGTTCTTTCACATCCGGGGGGAGGTGGCCGGTGTGCCCACTTGCTTTTTCTTTAGCGGAGAACCCTTTCCTGAAACTTGCGGTGTTAAAGGGTTTTGCATGTTAGCTCATGATGTATGGATGCATGTGTGGAAAGTGTGTGTTTAGGTATTATGTACCATATGTATATGCGGATGAGTGAGTGTGTGAAAATGAGTGCATGATGAATGGGTGGCTGGGTGCGCGTGGGAATGAGCGAGTGTATGGTGAATGGGATGCGGGTGAATGGTATCTTTAAATGAGTGAGTGAATGTTGTGTATTTGTGTGTGTACACTTATGTGTAATGCCGCAGCTGATTTTGGTGGGTAGAAGGTGAAAGGTGGGGCTGGGCGGGAGAGGGACAAGTAGCGAAGGGGGAATTTCGCTATGCCATTTTAGCGGGCCTCTATGATAAAGCAAGCATGATTTGTGTTATGTGGCTAGACCTGCATTTTGGTGCAGCCAGTCTACCCATTCCTTTCATTGGCTTGACTTTTTTTTTTTACTGGGCAAGTAATCATGCTAAGTGTTATTATGTGTCTAGACTGGCCCACATTGTGAAGCCACTTTGGACATGTTTTCATATTGTGATATGGCATTTTTAATGGCAAAGCCACTGGAAGTAGGCCCTTATATGGAGATACTGAAATATATTGGTAAAGCCGGCAGGGACATGTTTTCCGCACAAAGCAAACATGAGTATGTTCGTATATGGGAATATTTGCATGTTTTGGTGCAGGCAGAATGGAAACGTATGGGCACAGCCAGCATGTGAATGTGTTTACACTGGCATATAATGGCATGAGGAACAGAAATGGATGGTTTGTATCTCATGTGGAAGTTGGATTTGTGACACACTGTACTACCGCCCTGTCCCCTGGTGGTCGCTTTTGCTTAAAGGGTGAAGCCTGATTGGATACCTGGGCTTTAGATATAAAAATGATCAAAGCAATTACATGTGTATGCCATCTTTAAATCCAATCACTTTATCATTCCCACTGGCTTTTGAATGTACAATTTGATGCTTGGGTCCCATGCCACACAACCTTGGAGGTACAACAGAGGGGTTGGAGCCTCCAAGTTTGCCAGGCCCGGTTTCTGAAGTGGCCTCTCCCATCGCCAGTTATCCCCCATTCAGCCGCCCCACCCCATTAAATGCGGGTTTCGTTGCACTCCTGTGTCAGGTAAGGGGCATCCCTGAATCAGTGTATACACGGACACTCCTTTAAATATTAGGCCAGTCCATCTGCCAGGTTTTGCTCGGCCCAGGATCAGTCTCACAGATGGGCTGGACTCTGGCACAAGCGCACCACACGCAATGCACACAGAATCTCGGGGCCACAGAGGGGTAAACTGACCTCGAATGTCACGTGCACGCCTGGACACTAGACCTGGAAGTATGTTGCTTTTGCCCCCTGGGCAGCGGAATCAGGATGGGCAGGAAATGGGCAGGGCATGTAAGCCACAGTTCCTCACCCCAGCAGATGTGTTAACTACATTCAGAACAATTTCAATTTTGCAAACAAAGGGGTCTTAGAAGAGGATCCGTCCGGCGGGAATGTGTTTTTCATCTGGAAATATCACAAGAAAACAACTTCTCGTGCTATTTTCGAAGGGTGGAAAACATGTGTTTCTTGTTTAGGCGAAAAGTCAGAGAGTTTAGTGCTTCCAGTCCATCTGCTAGAAAGCATAGTCTCCAGCTCCAGGGACTGAATGCACATTCTGACACAGGGGAGGGTTTGCAGGAACTAGATTCTAACAAAGAAATTGTCAGAAGGTGATGGTTTGCATAGTCTGACATTGGTGAGGCTTTCAACAGTCTGGCATAGGCGAGGGTTTGCATAGTCTGGCAGAGGTGAGGGTTTGCACAGTATGGCATAGGTAACTGTTGGCACAGTCTGGCATGCATGAGCCTTTCCCCAGTCTGACTTAGATGAGGGTTTGCACAGTCTGACATAGGTGAGGGATTGCAGGAATTAGATTCTAACAAAGAAATTGTCAGAAGATGAGGGTTTGCACAGTTTCACATAGCTGACAGTTGTCGGGGGCATAGGGCATCCCTGGGTCGGGCATAGGTGAACATAGGGGAGGGATTGAACAGTCTGACATAGATGAGGCTGTTCACAGTGTGCATATGTGAGGGTTTGCACAATCCGCCATGGGTGTTTGCATAGTCTCACATTAATGAGGCGTTTCACAGTCTGGCATAGGTAAGGGTTTGCATAGTCTGGCATAGGGTTTGCACAGTCTGCCATGGGTGTTTGCATAGTCTCACATTAATGAGGGGTTACACTGTCTGACATAGGTGAGGGTTTGCATATTCCGACATTGATGAGGCTTTTCACAGTTTGACATAGGTGAGGCTTTTCACAGTCTAACATAGATGAGGCTTTTCACAGTCTGACATAGGTGAGGATTTTCACAGTCTAACATAGGTGAGGCTTTTCACAGTCTGACATCGGTGAGGATTTTCAACAGTCTGGCATTGGTGAGGGTTTTCACAGTCTGACATAGGTGAGGGTTATCACAGTCTGACATAGGTGAGGCTTTCCACAGTTTTACATAGGTGAGGATTTTCACAGTCTTACATAGGTGAGGATTTTCACATTCTAACATAGATGAGGCTTTTCACAGTCTAACATAGATGAGGCTTTTCACAGTCTGAAATAGGTGAGGATTTTCACAGTCTGGCATTGGTGAGGGTTTTCACAGTCTGACATTAGTGAGGCTTTTCACAGTCTGACATAGGTGAGGCTTTTCGCAGTCTGGCATTGGAGAGCGTTTTCACAGTCTGACATAGGTGAGGCTTTTCACAGTCTGGCATAGGTGAGGCTTTTCACAGTCTGACATAGGTGAGGGTTTTCACAGTCTGGCATAGGTGAGGCTTTTCACAGTCTGGGATAGGTGAGGCTTTTCACAGTCTGGCATAGGTGAGCCTTTTCACAGTCTGGCATAGGTGAGGCTTTTCACAGTCTGGCCTAGGTGAGGCTTTCCACAGTCTGGCATAGGTGAGGCTTTTCACAGTCTGGCATAGGTGAGGGTTTTCACAGTCTGACATAGGTGAGGGTTTGCATAGTCTTAAATTGATGAGGCCTTTCGCAGTGTTACATATGTGAGGATTGACACAGTCTGAAATGCATGAGGAATTTCACAGTCTGACATGGGTGTTTGCATAATGTCACATTAATGAGACGTTACACTGTCTGACACGGGTGAGGCTTTTCACAGTCTGATATAAGCGCCACTGGAGGCAGTGGTAGGGTCGTGTAGGGAGGATGGGTGAGAGGGTAGGTGGAGCTTCTTCTGGGATAAGTAGGGAGAAAGAACGGAAGTGAGAGCAGGCACGGGGAGGGTCAGGATAGTGAGGTTCAGTGCAGAGGAGGATCGGAGGGAACGAGATGGTGAGTAAACCGAGATGCAATCAGACTGGTACTGAGGAGCAAGACCCTTGATAGCTTTGTAGACAAGGAGAAGGAACTTGAAAGAGAGCAGTTGTGCATGGAGATCCAACCAGCATGTTGTCGGTATATACACGTGGGGGAGGATCTGGGTAGGTTTTAGAGAGTGCAGGTAGCAAAGGGGAGGACTGTGTCTAGAGGGTGGAATGACTAAAGAAGAAGGCCAAGGAGTAGTCTTGATCTGTAGTCATGCTTGCTGAGCGTAAGGGCCTTGAGTGATGGAGGAAGAATTTCAGGAGGGAAGGAGATAGGAGAGGGGAGGGGAGGGATGGCATTGGACGTGGGAAGAAAGATGGCTTCTGTTTTGAAGAGTTCAGCATGAGGCAGCGGAGAGCCATCCAGTGACAAATTGCAACAAAACAGTTCATAATCCGTTCGGAGGTGGCTGTGGGGAAGGAGAGAAAGTAAATACATATTTGAGTGCCATTCGCAAAAAGGAGCTAGTCAAAGCCAAAGGAATAGATAGGTCTTCCTGGGGCAGAGCTATAGAGGGTCAAGAGCAGAGGTCCAAGGGCTGATCCTTGAGGGACGCCAACAGAGAGAAGGGTACGTTAGAGGTTTGCGAGTTCCCAGATATTTTAAAGGATCGACATTCCAGGTAGAAAGCATGTTTGGTGTGGTGAGCATTAGAGAGAAATGTGCAGACATGCCTGACTGCAATCTCGGTGGAGTGTTTTCTACAGAAGGCAGGTTGAACTGGATCACCAAGGCCATTATCCTCAAGATACACATTGGTCTGGTCAAAGACCACCCGCTCAAGGACATCTGAATAATGGGGGAGGAGAGAAACTGGGCAATAGGTTGATGGAACATTTTGGGTCATCAGAAGGTTTCTTTAATAGGGGAAAGAGAGTTGCAGGTCGGAAGGTGGCAGGGATGGGTCTAGCAGAGACCCACTGCTGATGTATCCCTGGTTTACTAAAGAAAGGTATTGTGGCTAATTGTCACCCCGTCCCCCTTGTGGTATATATTGGCCTGCATATTCACCACCTCTGGGAGAATTGCAGCTTTTGAGCTTGGCCTGCGTTACTAAAACGTGAGTCAAAAGATTGTTTTTGCTAACTGTCTGCAAATCCCTGACCCAAATGTTGCAGGAGCGCAGCCAGAAACAATTCTGCACCCACTAGCTCACTCACAATGTTTACTTATCCTTAGGATAACCCCTCTCCCTTCTCTTGCGCTGTCTTTTATTGTGTGCAAATGATAACAACGTTTTGTTTTCTGCCATCTTCTTACACTGCAGTGAATTCAGTTATGCATTTTACATAGATTAAACTAGCAGTATTTTAAAATCCTTGAAGACCTTGCTGGACCACAGTTAGTTTCAGCTATGCGCCTGCTTGGCACACGAGGCCATCTCTCTTTTCAGCCTCCAGTTATGAATTAGAACATTTCACATTGTTAAATATGTTCCGTGTTATGCAAAGTGAAACTGACATGAGCGCCGGATCTGCCAAGCCAAACACATGCGGACACAAGAAAGACCTGCGCTGATTTTCTGGGGGATGCTTTTCCCGTGTTTGTTTTGTTTTGTTCCAACCTTCTGTTTCGCTTCTAAAACCCACAGCAGTGTGAGGGCCAAAATCTGCATTTCCGAGGCCAGGATCTGCACTGTTTTTTGCGGGACCAGGAGTCCAAAACTTTCGTTAAACGAACTGTAGCTGGAAATGTCGGTCCAATAGTTCGTGTTCTTTCTTTCTACAGGAAGCAAAAGTAGTTATTTCTAAACTGCCGTTATTGGTAATCATTGTGTCCACACCTGATGGATGAAAAACCTATCCAGTCTTCCTGGGATTTAAATCAATGAGCAAGTGGCGAGCAGATGTATGGGGCAGATGGCGGAGCAGCAGCTCTTGTATAGTACAGACTGCCCAAAAACAAAGAGACACGTCTAAGCCAAGTAGATATATACCGGGCATGCCTCCATTAGGTTCTCTCTCTCTCTCTCTCTCTCTCTCTCTCTCTCCTCCCAATCTCTGCTTTTTCAATGCTCCCGCTCTCTGTTCTGTGTATGCTCCTTCTCTCTGCTCTGTCTGTGCTCCCTCTCTCTGCTCTGTCTATGCTCGCACTCTCTGCTCTGCCTATGCTCCCACTCTCTGCTCTGTCCATAGCCCCTCTCTCTGCTCTTTCTTTGTTCCCACTCTCTGCTCTTTCTATACTCCTGTGGAATCAGAAAAATACAATATTAAGGCTTTTACACCATGCAAAAGGAAAATACACCGACACGGGCTTGTAAAGATTCCCAGAATCTTTATTACAAAACTGAACAGTTACAAAACAAAATACACAAATAGCTATTTGGCCGTCAATACATCACAGAGACCACCAGCAGGGTTCAATGTGAGCAGTGAGCAGGATTTGCTAGCTGGACATCTTCGTTATAATGATGTCCAACCTCTTTCAAGTTAATCATGTACTGGGCTAGGGTCACGCCAGGTTAGTTCCTAATTTACATATCTCGTGCATGCTGTATACTTTTCAATAAATTTACTAACAAACATTATTATTCTCTAAGTTTATCTTTACACATTACTTTTATACAGATTTCAAACAATTGTTTTGCATGTCGTATTTGGATAGCGTCATTGTTCTTGTATACTTGTAGGTTAACATAGCTGATTCAAGTAATCCCCTGATCCCGAGGTCAACAAAGGACAAGGTCTACATGACCCTAACATGTAGCCTGAAGGCAGGTTGGACATTAACTCTCCTACAGAGGTTGAAGAGGTTAAGGCAAGAACAAGAGCACACGAGGCGGCCATTTTAGACCACAGGGTGACTTTGTACAATAAACTAAAATGGCGGCTCTAACCTAAAATGGAAGCTTGATTCACTTAAGGTCACGACCTTGTGATACGAATTTCCTCGCAAAGCGACTGGGCACAGGCCAACATATACAATGAGGACGAAACAATATTTTATCAGTTCTAACAAACCCTCCTTTTGGCCTATGCCAAGCGCTAAACTACCTTCAATCATTTTGCGATTAACTCCACATTTCAACGTCTATACACCCTGAATCATTGTCGGACATATATATTGCCATTAGATCAGACACCAGAGTTTCTTTCAACACATACTCTTTGGAAACCTTATCTGGGGCGTATATTTTATGCCCTAATACACTTATTGCTTGCGCGCAACACCCCCCCCTAATACTGAACATATACCAGGGAGACACTGTATACAACAACAAAGGAAAAGAAAACTTCCCAAGATAATCAGCAGGGCCAAAAACAACTTCCATCCCCACGACCTTAGTAGGTCCCAAAACCATGCACTAAGTTCCCAGTTTCCCTCAGGAACATGCACTTCTGAACTAAGAACATGTAGATTTTGGATAGCCCTAAAGATCGTTGGAGAGGAGTCTGGTACGTAAACGCAGCAAGTGGACCCCACTAATTTCCATACTCCTCCACGCTCAGCCAGAATGACATCTAATGCCACCCGGTTCTGAAGAGCCACTAATCTTATCGCTTTCTGTTCTAACATCATATTATAGAGTATGTCAGTGGTCCGGTTGATGGTTCTCTCCAATACTCTCGCTAGTCCCCTGATATCTTCTGAATTCGTAATTTGCCCAAAAAACGGCACAAAGGATTTCATGATGTCCCCTAGAGTTTGTGCTGAAGTATCCCCTTTCACACTTCGTCGTGGACGAGTTTTCGAAATTTCTGCAGTACTGGCAATAAATACCCCAGGTAATAGAATCCCTAAATAACAGGTTCCTTGCCAATCCCTGGGCAACCATGGAAACACCACATTACCGCAAACAAAATAGACAGGTTCGCCTACGTACAGAGGTCTGTTCTCACTGTCAAATTCGCAACGTTGATGCACTTTCTAAAATTACCCATTGACCGTGTTCCATTCCTCTGTATGCAGAAGGATACTGAATCGGGGCTATGATTAACAGAATAAGATGGAGGCGTGGCATCCTTATTGCCTATAGGAGCCATTTTGAAAGAGATCAAGGACTGAAAAGGACGAGACAATCTATCAGAGGGTTTAACAGAAGCAACGTTCGGTTTACTCCTATTTGCAAACAGCGAGCAAACACGTTTTTCAAAACTATTCAAATTTGTACCATCAAAGTTCCCTGAGATGCTGTCATTTCATCGGCCAAAGAATAGTGCTCTAAGAGAAGTGTAACAGGCAGTTGTCAAAGGTAGGGGATGAATATACCAACCTAGCCCCTTATTCCCATGTTGCGGTAGATGTGAACAGATCCAGCAATTGGTTCTATTTAAAATTGCATGAGTGGCATTCAGGATTAACAAAAGGGTATTATTCTGATAGTTCCGTCTATGCGAAGAATCTCTAGGCGATAAAGTATGCAATTGCACGGAAGGAGTGGAGATAATAGATACATTTTCAATAGGTAAAAAGTCCTCTAGCGGATATGCTCACTCCAGATACCATAACCCAAAACCAACAGTTACTAAAAATCCAGTTATTATTACAAAAAGGCAATGATACACTTTGGGGGTCCCATTGCATGCTTGATCATTGTCTCTGCTAGTCACATATTTATCTAAAATTTCGGTATGAGCGGCAGCTGGTGCAGGCATTGTAGTCTTCAATCGGAAAAACACCAATTGTTTGTTTGCTGGCGACTCCAGTCGCGCGTCTTCTTAATGTCTTTCCCACATCCCTTAGCCAACAGAATCCTCCCGTTCAGTCGGCCAAAAGGCGAGCCCTCAAAGGATTTTCCTCAATCGCACAGTCAGACCGTGCTGTACGCCTATTTCCTTGGATGTAAATTATATTTCACAATTTCTGGTGAGAACAAAGTGTCGTCACTTCCTACTGGAGGTAGCGAGTGAACGGAAATGGGATCAGAAAAGGATTGATCCGGAAGTTCCACTGTTGGAGAGTGCGGAGACAAGATGGCCATTTTGTCTGGCCTTGCGAATTCTGGTACAGTCTCCAATACTCTCGGTTGATGCTGTTTCAGGCACGTTAGTTACAGCAGTGGGAAGGTATTCTGTGTTTTCTGTATCGTATGGCACGGGCTGCGGGATCCGTTTGGTGTGCGTCGCATGGATCCAGTTCTTATGACCCGCTACCCGCACAGTAGTCTGAGTGACTAGCAGGACTTAGTAGGGACCCCTACACCGAGGTGCAAGGCAAGACGACCTCTCAAAAACTTTCATGAGGATCCAGTCCCCCAGTCGTAGACAGTGACCAGGACCCTCCACCTGGTAATGCCTCTCGCACCTGGTGATGAATTGAAAACAGATTTTTAGTCAACTGGTTACAGTAATCTGAAAGAAACACATTCTCTATATCCCGCAACGAACTGCTTTTTGGCAAACCCCAAATATTAGCAGGTCTCCCCATTACCACCTCAAATGGAAAGAGCCCAGTCCTAGTTTGAAGGGTTGTCCTCATCGACAGCAACACAATCGGTAAGGCATCCGGCCATTTTAACTTGGTGACAGCACACGTTTTAGCGAGCTTGTTCTTTATAATGCCGTTATGCCTTTCCACTAAACCGGCACTTTGGGCATGTCTGGCTGAATGGAACCGTTTATCAATCTTTAATCCTTTGCATATTCGTATGATTACAGCAGCGATAAAGTGTGGCTGATTATACGACCAGATGGCTCTCGGCAGCCCAAACCTAGGAAAAAACTCTTTCAACAGAGTTTTTGCTGTGGTTATGGCCGTTGCATCCCTAACCGGGAAGGCCTCAACCCACTTACTAAAGGTACAAATGACAACCAACACATATTTAAGATTGTTGCAACGTTCCATTTCAATAAAATCAAAGTGAATAACCTCAAACGGAACAGACGGTGGAGCGAAACTTCCTCTAGGAGTCGAGGTACCTTTTCCTACATTATGCTGCAAGCAGACCATGCACTCTTGGACAAAGCGGTCCGCAGTTTTGAAAATCTTATCATTGGCCCATACACTGTGTAGCATTTTAGTCAATTTACGCGCACAGACATGTGTCGGACCATGAGCCATAATAACCATCATTGTAATATAGGCGTCAGGGAGTAACCATTTTCCTTCAACATTGTCCACCCAACACCCATCATCATCCAGTCTTCCTGCACCCTCGACCTATCTCTTAGTTTCCTCTATAGTATCATCTGCTTGAATGTCTTTTACAGAATCGATACTTTCACCCAAAGTGCAAATATTTACAGTTTCTCTTACAGCATACAATTCTGAACTAAGATCAGTGGCAGTTTGTTTAGCTATCTGATCAGCGAAAGCATTCCCTTTTCCTACAACATCTGTAACCTTTTGATGTGCTGCACATTTTATGATAGCTAGCTGAATAGGGAGTGCGAGTGCCGAAAGTAATCGTACTATTAAATGGCCATGCTGAATTTTCGTGCCATGCGAGGTCAAGAAACCTCGTTCTTTCCAAAGTCTACTGAAGTTGTGGGCCACCTCAAAAGCATACTGACTATCGGTATATATATTTACTGTAAGCCCTTCAGAAAGTTCACAAGCTCGAGTTAACGCTATAATTTCTGTGGCCTGCGCGGAATTATGCATAATTCTTTTGGTTTCCACAATCGTGCTTAAAGTAGTAACGGCATAAGCAGCCGTGGATGTACCATTCGGAAGTTTAAAACAAGAGCCATCACAAAATAACTCTCCTTGTGGAATATTCAAAGGCGTGTCTTTCAGATCAATTCTACCTTTAGTCTCTTGTTCTGTCGCATAAAGGCAAGCGTGTGACATCACCTTCAACAGTATCTTGCGGGACAGGTAATAGTTCAGCCGGATTTAATACACAACACCTCTAAATTTGAATGTGGGGGCAAACAAGATTAGTTCATATCTTGTCAATCGTGCGGAAGTGAGGTGTTGCGTTTGAGTCCTATTCAATAAAATATCTACAGAGAGAGGTACCATTAGGGTAAACGCATGACCCAGGACCATTCCCTCATTCTGTTTTACAGATGCAGCAGCAGCGACAGCTCTCAAACATCTCAGAAAAGTTCATGCAACAGGATCAAGGGCGGATGAGAAATATCCGCACGGCCTATTCTTCCCTCCATGTTCCTGCGTTAACACAGCCAAAGCACATCCATCACGTTCATGCACATACAACACAAAGGCCTTGTCATAATTCGGAGTTCCTAAATCCGGCACTGAACACAGCGCAGATTTGAGCAAACCAAATGCTGTCTGGTGTTCCAAAGTCCAAGGCAATGGCAAAGAAATGCCCTTCTTTGTCAAAGCCAGCATTGGTTTAATCGTTAACGAAAAGTTAGGGATCCACAATCTACAGTAAGAAGCAATACCTATCAGGGCTCTAACTTCCTTCTGCTTATTTGGGACAGACATGCCAGAAATAGTCTTTATTCGTTCAGGTGTCAACCGCCTTCCCTCCTTTGACAGGAGATAGCCTAAATAGGCGACCTCCTGACAAAAATATTGGAATTTTTTGAGTGAAGCTTTGTGGCCATGTTTCGCTAGATTACAAAGCAACAACACGGTACCTTCTTTACAGACACTCTCAGAATCAGCAGCCAAGAGGAGATCATCTACATACTGTAGTAACGTGCAAGTAGTAGGCAACTCGAGCTTATTGAGCTGCTCTTTTAATGCCCTACTATAAATACTTGGACTCTCAGTGTACCCTTGTGGTGCACGAGTGAATGTGAACGAGCGTCCACCTAGGGTAAATGCGAACAAATACCTGCTATCCTTGTGTATAGGAATACTGAAAAACACGTTTTTAAGATCTACAACGCTAAAATGAGTGGCAGAAGCCGGAATCATGTTTAGTATCGTTCTAACATCAGGTACAATAGGAAATTGAGGAGCACAATTTTATTAATAGCGCGTAAATCAATTATAAACCGAAAGGGAATCACATTATCACCTTTTTTGTATACTGGCAAAATGGGGCTGTTACATAGGCTACCCATAATTTCCTCAATTACTCCACGATGTACAAAATCAGAAACTATACATTTCAAAGCCTGCTCGCCTTCAACTGAGATCTTATATTGCGGGATGCGAGGAAATTATACTCCATGTTTCAGAATAATTTTAACAGGTTCAATTTGAAGAATGCCCACATCATTATCATCAATTGCCCATAAGCATTCCAGAACATTACTGAATTCTGGCGGTAAAGGTCGAGTCAAAAACTGAGAGGCGAGTGATTGCTGAGGTGAAATTTTTAACCAAACTCCGTCCGGAGAACAATGTATTACTGCATGCAATGCCTTCAACAAATTTAACCCCAGCAAGTTCTCCGCACAGTTTGTGGTAAGTAGAAATGGACACTGCTCTGTAAAGGGACCCAGTGTTATCGGTACCGGCAAAGAGACCGGACAAACTACAGGTGTGCCTGAAAACCCTACGGAAACGTTGGACTGCCCTGACAGGGGAATATTTGGAACCCGTGAATGGTAAATGGAACATTTCTGTGCTCCCGTATCTACTAAAAATAGATGCTTCCTATTTCCCACCGCCATCTCAACGTAGGGGCCTTTCTGATGAATGGGAATAGGCGTCGGTTCCAAATCCTGCTTCGGGCAATCCTAGCGAAACAGAATATTATCAGAAGGAAGTTCTTCAGAGAGGTACGCGGCAGAAGGGTGATCAAAAATGTTTCTATTATCCACATTCGAAACTAGCTTATCTTGTGAAGGAGGTTGCTGTGATTCTGGTGCAAACTGACCTCTGCCAGGGCCCCCGGCACCTGGGTGACCTCTGGATCGTCTACCCATGTTCCCAAATGACCTTTGCTGCAAGGTCAGACATTGTGCGCGCCAGTGGCCTTCCTGTGGACAATAGGCACACTGGTTAATGGTTACCGGAGCCAAGGGCGTACTTCCCTGTGGAAAGTACTGACCTCTAGATTGATTACCCCCTCTAGGGTTTCTAACAATCTGTTGTAATAGGACTTTTGTTTTCATGTCACCCTTTTTTTTCTCAAGTTTTTCCTTTTCATTATTCACACGATTTTCATAGTACTAAGCCATATGCAGTACTTCTAATTGAGACTTTGCCTGCCAAGCACTTTCAGAGGACATAATCTGTAACTGGACGTCAGGCAGCAATCCAAGTGTAAATTTGTCGACAAACAGCCTTTGGACACAGGCCGTAAACTTGTCCCAAATGATTCTTTTTTTAGGAACTATAGTTTTCAGTTTTACAATAATCCTATCAGGCAAGGTTAATATCACTTGAGGCGGTCGCTCGCCAGCTGGTCTTTCTCTATCTAGCCTAACCATGTTATCCCATGTATCTCCCAACCCAGGTACATCATCTACAGTCCTAATCTGATTCCATAAATCAACTGGCAGGAGTACGAGAAATAATAAATCAATATCACTTAAGGTGAATACCGACGACTGTAAGACCGACTCTATTTCTTTATAGAACCCGGTCGGATTCTTTCTTACATCGGGAATATATTGCTTTATAGTGTTCACTTCCTGTCTTGTAAACGGGACGTGAACAAACTGCGATACGTAATGTGCAGGAATGTCCACCGCGAGTATTACTTGCGCAGCATCGGCCGCAATCTCAACTTTCGGGATAAATGTCGGAGGGACCTCTCTCATAGGCAACTGAGAAGTAGGCAGATCCGAACGCTTACTAAGCAACAGAGCCAAATCAAGCGCTGAGGCAGTCGACGAAGTATAAATCGAAAAGGCTCTCTTATAAACACTCAACAATTCTGCGGGACAACAAATCTTTCTTTTTACACACTGATTCTGCAGGTATTCTACCATTATCTGTATCACCTTCTTTTGCATTTCTAACGTATACTGACTATATGTGTCATATACTTCATCTGGAGTTATCGACATATCCGAAATCCATTTTATCGCATCCTTTGTACAAATTCGCACTTCCTCACTTTTTAATTCACGGCGAGGAGAAAACCGTTTCTGTAAGTACATAATACCTAAACTACCACCATCTGCTTCCTCATTCTGTAACCCTTTCAACTCCTTCCTATACTCAAAAATCTTCTCGACATGCTCGCATACTTTCTCTGCAGTATCTCTGGACAGCGCTAAGGCATTCACATCTCGTAACCCTTGTGGGAAATCTACATCGTTTAATCTATTCCACATTATTCCCAAATGATTCCCTTATCCTTCAATAAAAACATTTTTCTCAGGAATACTTTTTAAATTTTCGAGTGTGGAAAAAACATCAGCTTGTTCACCCTTCTCCATACAATGTTTAGCCCAAGCAATCATTTCATTCTTTTTATCTTGGGAAACAGTATTATGAGTTACAACCCTTGATCCCGCTCCCTGGTCTACTACAAGCGATGCGGAATCACTTGGAAGAGGAAGAGAAGGCACATTCTGAATGTCAATAGGTGGACGCAAGGGGGCAGGCAAAGGAGCGACGGCTGGAAGAACAACAGGAAGAACAGCAGGGAGGACCGGAGGAACTATAGGAGGGGGAATAACAACGGGAAGGGGCAAAGCGCCAGGAGGAGGGACGTGCGGGGGGTGGCACGGAGGCATCGGGCCTTCGTTCATGCAAAGGTTTATTAATCAATTCATCTGACGTATGAAAATCTTTTGAAGGGTACATTTTTTGAATGCCTAATTAAAACGCCCTGTCCGTGTTCCTAAATGACTCCAATTGTTTATTTTGATCATATAACCGTGCCTTTTCGACACTTGTCATGTGTCTACGCATATGTTTCTCTCTACTTTTTTGTTGCTGCAAAGCTTCTGTTTTCCAACTATGCAATGCGTCAAATGCTGCAGGTCTAGCCTTTTTCTTTAATAATACAGACTCTAGATATTCTATACGAGGGATTTCAAAACTACCATTGGTTGGCCACCGAAGTTTAGAATTATGTCTGGTCTGTCTGTGCCAAATGTCATTAAATGCTATACTACCAAAGCCTTTCTTACAGTACATAGTACATGCCGGCGACCCCTCCTGTGGTGCAGGACGGCTATCTTCCAAAGATTGCCTATCGCTGCGGAATAATGCCCTAAAGCAGGCAGACAATTTCCCAGGCATATCAAAGTTCTGGTGTTACCTGGTCAAGTAATTGTGCTCGCGAGTACAATGCGCCAAATTCAAATTGTCAGGGTTAAATTAAGAATTGGGTCACGGTTCACCTGACCAAAGGACTCGGAGGCCCGATCGGGTTACTAAGGACAATGCTAAGGACCCACGTGTCTGGTGATTTTTGGAAAATTTACCCACCTCAATATATGAACCCTCGTCAAGACGTCGTCTCGGGCTACAGCTCACCGTTCAGGGATCGGATCGTGCAGTTTTGTCGAGGAATTCACTTCTCGTCCAGAGTGGCCGTTTCTGTTGACACCGCCGATCCCGGTCTGATAGTCAAGCCAACCTTCAACAAGACGAAGTCGATCTTGAGGGTCCCTATTGGGGCGCCATCTGTGGAATCAGAAAAATACAATATTAAGGCTTTTACACCATGCAAAAGGAAAATACACCGACACAGGCTTGTAAAGATTCCCAGAATCTTTATTACAAAACTGAACAGTTACAAAACAAAGTACACAAATAGCTATTTGGCCGTCAATACATCACAGAGACCACCAGCAGGGTTCAGTGTGAGCAGTGAGCAGGATTTGCTAGCTGGACATAGGCGTATTTATACATTTTCGTTATAACGATGTCCAGCCTCTTTCAAGTTAATCATGTACTAGGCTATGGTCACGCCAGGTTCGTTCCTAATTTACATATCTCGTGCCTGCGGTATACTTTTCAATACATTTACTAACAAACATTATTATTCTCTAAATTTATCTTTACACTTTACTTTTATACAGATTTCAAACAAATGTTTTGCATGTCGTATTTGGATAGCATTATTGTTCTTGTATACTTGTAGGTTAACATCGCTGATTCAAGTAATCCCCTGATCCCGAGGTCAACAAAGGACAAGGTCTACATGACCCTAACATGTAGCCTTAAGGCAGGTTGGACATTAACTCTCCTACAGAGGTTGAAGAGGTTAAGGCAAGAACAAGAGCACACGAGGCGGCCATTTTAGACCACAGGGTGACTTTGTACAATAAACTAAAATGGCGGCTCTAACATAAAATGGAGGCTTGATTCACTTAAGGTCACGACCTTGTAATACGAATTTCCTCGCAAAGCGACTGGGCACAGGCCAACATATACAATGAGGACGAAACAATATTATATCAGTTCTAACACTCCCACTATCTGCTCTTTCTATGCTTCCACTCTCTACTCTGCCTATGCTCCCACTCTCTGCTCTACCTATTCTCCCACTCCCTGCTCTATCTATGCTCCCTCTCTGTGCTCTGCCTATGCTCCCACGCTCTTCTCTGCTCTGTCTATGCTCCTACTCTCTGCTCTGCCTATGCTCATTCTCTCCGCCCTGCCTATGACTTTGTGGCTATTTCATTGTCTCCAAATTAAAAAAAGAGCTGCAGAACGACTTGCTCTATTGCAACAGGCATTTTTGGAGCAAGTTTCTCTGCAGTTATGGCCCATGCATGCAAATGAAACTGGACGATTATTGAATAATGAACTAGTATGGACTACTCTGCACCCAGCATTGCACAGCATTGCACAGAAATCAATTTCAAAAGACAAATGACAAAGGACTAAAACCCTCTACTGGGAACAAACATGGGTCAAATACACTGTTCTATGGAATTTCTTCCTCTCGGGATGGTCTACAACCATGTTAAACTCATTGCACCCTTCACAGAGGAGAAATAGCCATTTGCATATCAGTCTGGTCCCACCCTCTTGGGCAGTCCCACACCTAAATACTAGGAAATTCTTCTCTGAACAAGAGTACCATCAGCAACCCCAGACACATGGTGAGTGTGACCAGACCGATATTCAAATTGATATTTCTCCCGTGAAGGGGGCATTGAGTTCAAATGTGGTTGTAGACCCTCATGAGTGGGAGAAATTCCATAGAATAGGGTATTTGGCCCATGTGTTCGTTCTCAGCACAGGGGCTCCCAGCCTCTTGTTTAATTAGTAAAACTCTGACTTTCACCCAAAGTAACCCAGGGTAATCCAGACGTAGACCCCTTTCTCACTGTTCCTTAGAGAGGGTCAGCTTCGCCTCACAGTGCTGCATTCTTTTCTGTACCTGTAAATCCTGAAAGTCAATCTTTATGCATTTACTTATCAAAATGTGGAATATGGTTTCACTCATTTACGACAGGGGCATATAGAAAGTCCAACATTGTTTTCTCAGATTTCAAAGCAATATCTTGAGTCACTGGTGTTCAAAAGGTGTCTGATATGATTCTGTACTTCGATGTGTTGTTTTTATTAGTGTCACTCTCATTAAACACTCGCAAACAAGATTCTCTTGATGCATCGATGGCTCTTGCTTTGAAAGGACACAAAGGGCCTCATCACAAGGTTGTAGCTAAAAATCTGGCCGTACCGGCATGGCGGTAATAACATGTCCGGCTTGGCACCAACCCGCAAATAGCGGATGATCAAGAGTGCGCGAGCGCGCACATCCCTGTATGCCGGTAACGGCCGTACCGGCATGCCGATAACGACCCCCAAACCCCCAGACAGCGGCATCGACCAATACGCACAGCACGGCTCCACCCTCGGCAACCCCTAAATACCGTTACCATTATTAACATAGTGCAAATAACGGCTGCATTAATACCGGACCCGGAAGTAACGTCATCGCGCCGGAACGGGAAATGCCATGGTGGCCATCTTTAAAAACACAATCCATTGCCATCCTCCACCTACAGGACCCTCTACACCCCACCTCCCAGGCCACCACAGACAACATGTCGAAGACCACCCGGGGAGGCACGCCCGCCTGCGCAAACCACATTTTACAGACGATGAGCTGAACATGTTGGCTGACACCCTTGTGGCAAATGCTGAAGTGGTGTTCTGCAACGACCTCAGGCGTCCAACCCAGCTCAAGAAAAAGGCCAATCGGAAAGAAGTTACCCAGAAAGTAAGTGCAGTGGGCACCACCGCACGCACAGAGGTTGATTGCAAAAAACGTTGGGATGACCTCAGGCTGAGAGTCCTGCACATATTGTCGGCTAATCGGAGCCAGGGGCTGGAAACAGGAGGAGGACCACACTCTCCACTGAAATTGGCCAGATGGGAGAAGACCTGCAGCTCCATCATAGACGTGGAGTCCATGGAAGGAGTCGGTGAAGCAGAGTTTGGCGTGCCAACATCATCGGCAGATGAAGGTGAGTGTCCCTACTGAAACAAAATCATCCTCCCCCAAATGTGGCTGCTACACCAGCCAACAAATGGGCCATCATGCACACCTACACATATCCATGTACACATTCGGGGTCTACCACCATCCCATCCCAATGCATGTTGCGGTCATACACGAATACACACACAAGACACATTTTATGGGCATGTGCCATCCAGGACAACCCTCCGAAAACACATCAATGTCCAACTGCACCCAACAATGTGTACATGTGGACATGACTACGCTATCAAAATCCACTCTTCAACATTGCATGTACACAGTCCCCTACAAAACCACGAATGCAACTGATCAGATGGCGCCACATGTCCAATGAATAATGCATGCACAATGCAAGCGGAACAATCACGGATGTCCTGCCACTCTCTGTCCCCCACAGGTACGGATGCTGACAGTGACGAAGCGCAAGGGAGTGCACAATGCACAACACCAGCCAAAAGGCATAGGAGGCAATCTGATGGCACAGGTCCATCAACCTCAAGTCGACCAAGGATGGGCCAAGCGGGAAGCGGGCCAAGAACCGGTGCAAAAACAGCACCACAGACAAGCACACAGGACGAGCTGACACCTGCATCCATGGTCACACCATCTACACTGGCTGAGGACACAGCAGGCATGGAGGAAGGCACACAGTCTGCTGCTGCCAGCACAATTGGGTAGATGGCTGCATCAGCAGATCATAGTGTTGATGAGGGAGCTGAGCCGGACAATGAGGGTGATGCAGGACTTGTCCACTCAGAGCCTGTAGTGCACACACCAAGCCCGCAGGCCACCCCACAGGACACACCTCGGCGGGACTCATCCGACCAGGGCAGCCATGGAGAGTGGCCTCCGGCCATGTACAGCCCCATGATTCATGCTGTGCCACCACATCACCCACCGACCACAACCCACACTTCCATACGGGACATTGAGGGACGTCTCTCCAGGATTGAGGCCCGGCAGGAGGTGATGCAAGGCTATGTGCCGCAGTACCTTGCTGAAGGGGAGACAACACGCCGTATTATCCAGGACAGCACTGCGGCCGTAATCCAGGCCATTAACTCAAGTGCACAGCAAGTGTGTGATGGCTTCAATGCCTTGGGTCAGATCCTCACCAGGATTGCTGACAGCATGGACCAACGGCAAACCCTGCCCCTGGGATCACAACCATCTGGGTCATCCGCATCATCCACGCCAGCGAGCTCGAGGCAGACCAGCCCCGTGCGCATGTCCTGCGGAGTTCCCGCCGCTCAGAGATCCAACCCCCACCTCCGAAGGGGGCTCAACAGTAGTAGGGCCACCCTGCATAATCTCTTTGGGTATACATCCAGACACATGTGTGCCATAGTTGACTTTGGGTGTTAGGGGGTGGGTGGAAGGTGGTGGTGGGTGTAGTGTGTAGTACTGGGGTGTTTGGGGGCATGGGAGTAGGGTGTGGGAGGTGGAGGGGTGGTGGGTGTAGTGTGTAGTACTGGGGTGTTTGAGGGCATGGGAGTAGGGTGGGGAGGAGGAGGGGTGGTGGGGGCGTGGATTGTTGAATCATGTTGTACTTAATTTCTCACGAATACACCAGTTGTGTAACAAACATCACATGAGTGGACATTGCTGATTTTTTGTATGTCAATTTATTGCTTCATGGTGATTCGTGCACATGTGCCCACACAACCAGTGCCCACAGTTCACAACACATGGCACCCTCTGCATCAAAGTACATCAGAATGATTGGTCTATGACCATTTTGCGCACTGCGCGACCCTCACGTGTTTCGCATCCTGGCCTATGTCCTACTTCAATCAAAAAGGTGGATCAGTGGAATGGGAGGACACTGGTTAGATTAAGTATAAATCACATATTTATTTGGAAAAACTCATCGCATGAACAATTATTTTACTTGCATAAAAATTACCTAAAAAATCTTCCATCAACTCATACCTTCATACGTATCGACATTCAGAAATACATTCGGACATCCATCGATACAACACCCTAGTGTGATAATAACACCAAATTGTGTTGTTCAAGAATTACTTTCTAAAAATATTCAATTAACATTTCCTATGGTGACCCAGTCCATAATATCAGGTGTCATCATATAACCGGTGTCCAATATCACCAGATATCCCTCCTAGAGATCACGTCGACACGTGTTTCGGTCAGAGACCTTCTTCAGGACGTCGGGCTAGGAGCACTTGCTCCGCCCGGTTCTCCACGTATCTGGGCCAGTAGCGAATCTAAAAAATATAAAAGCCAGTATGTCATCCCTATTTCTTTTCACAGGTGACAAACAATGTCACAATATGCTTTCCAAAATAAGCACATAAAGCCCAACTCACCCCCACGTTTTCCACTTGCGGGACGGTGAGGCAGGGCGTCGGAAATCAATCCTCCATGGACCTCAATATGACTGTTGAGCCTATGGAACCAACACAAACACCTCTAAGTATTTGTCATAATGTGTTATTTTGGGTATGGATTTAATCCAGCTGTTTCGTTGTACTTTATGTCTAATGGTATCATATACTCAGTTGTTCACATAAGTATAATAGAACAATCCTTTTTTAGCATTTACATTGATTATTTTACAAAAGATTACGTACATAAAAATCTGCACATGTTTGTCGCCAACAATAGAAATGATTTATATTTTGCCAGATAAAGTTTGTTTCTGGAGAAATTAAAATCCCCTAGCGCTAATCGGACATTCACCTGTTCCTCTTTTGTATGTAGAGGATGTTCGATAGTGTTATTTATTTATTTACAGGAGGAACAATGCTCTTTTGATCACAATAGAACGTCCAACAGATAAATCAGACTTGATGGGTAGCAGTGAGCTTCTTGCAGTGGAGTGAGTTAGAGGGACAGTCTGACCAGGTTGTGGAGGGGAGTAAATGGAACAGTCACCGGGGACAATACATAAGTGCACATACATAAATTAAGGACAATGAACATTGGGCATTTCTAAGTGCAGGTAGGCGGTGCGGCCAGCTGTGGTACGGAAGTGACCATGATGGGTGAAGTGCATGAGTCGAAGCAGAGGAAGTGACGGACGCAGGCAGGTTAGAGGACGAGGGGAAAATGTTAGCTAGCAGGCAGAAGAGAGGGAGGTTAAGTGGGAGACGAGGAGGTAGGCGTTGAGTTTCGTTCTGAACAAATCCATGTGGACTGTTATCACAGCTCCATCCTCGGAGGCGCACACTTACCTTCCATTGCACTTCACCTGTTGCTCACCCAGGAGCACCCCAGCACCTATCCCATTCCCCCTCCCTTCTGCACTTGCACGTTCTGAACACTCACAAGGCATAGTAGGTTCGTTTTCCCCTCACCACTGTATTTATATATTTTTTGTTATGTATTGTACTTATTTCTCATCCCTTGTCCCCTCTCTCTCTGTTGCCCTGTGGGCACTTTGAAACAGTATTTACTTCCTGTATACACGCCTAACAAGCGAACAATACATACAAATAAATAAATAAATACATTTCAAGACTGACGACTCTTCGAATTTACGATTCCTCTTTTTTTTTTTTACAAATTCTGAATGTCTTCCCATTCCATCGATCTTAAACTCTTCAAAACTGGCGTTTCCAACTCGCTCTTCTACTCACTTAGTCCTGTAGGTGTTGCTGTTCTTTTCTCATCTATGACTTTCATTGACCTTTGACCCATTCGTCATGTGCCCCTTTCAACTCTCTATTCTTCATCGAGTCTTTCTCCTTATCAACATGTTTACTGCTATGCTTCATATTCAATCTACCAGGCTCCTGTATCTTAACTATTCACGCGCTCACTCCCTGATACCTGCACTCCCTTACAACCACGCTTGCTCATGCAATCAATAAGATAGCTCAGTGGGGTAAGCGCATGCTGATGAGAGATCTGCAAGTTGCAGGTTCGGACGCTGGCAAGTCCAACTCAGACTTTCATCCTTCCAGGTATGTTAAATGAGTACCATTTTTGATTGGGTAATAATACTTCTATTTAAAATGTTTCTATGTAAAGTGCTTTGGCGGAAGTGTAAGTAACAACGTACTATGTTTATTATTCACCCACTAATTTACTATCTCATCCATTCACTCAATAGCTTTGTGGCTCGCTTACTCACTCAACCACCCAGTCGCCCACTTCATCCCCCAGGCACCCAGGCATGGTCTGGGTCTTCTGGCCTGCTGTATCAGAAGAAAACCCCACACAGAAAGGAGCGTGGAAAGGGCTGTGCTCAGACGTTGGTCCCTGGAGTAGGCCTGCACCAACCACTGGGTTTCCTGCCTACTGTGGCACATTCCAGCAATGGCTCCTGCAGAACCTACGTAGTGCCAGGTGACCAGATTTAATGTGCTACCCACAAACTGTGCAGCGCTTTAAACCTGCGCTCAGCGAACTAGTCTACGGGCCATGGGCAATCTTGTGTATTTGTGGCAGAGCAGGTGAGGGGGCGGGAGGGATCACGGTTAAAGGGTTCCATCTGAAATTTGAAGCAGCCAATGAGAGGCAAAGTGCTGCTCCCACGAACCAATGGCAAACCCCAACGTAACAGATCATAGCATGGGTCCTCTCTACTCACTGGTCCATTTTACTGTACAGGCAGTGGAACACAGATTCCAGACATGGGTGTGTGTAAGTCTGCCCCTGCCTTCGCCGTTTGACGGACTGGAGACGACTGCTGGTGGCGGGCACGTTATCCAGAGGCGGTCTGGTCTTTGTGGACCTTCATGGCTATTAGACTATCAGAGACCCCTTCCTGTCCAGGTGATCTGTGTCCTGATAGGGCCTCAGTCCACCAATGGCAGCAACCCCTTTGGTCTGTAATTACCTATCAACCTAACTCTTGGTGTCATGGAAGGCTGTAAGTAAGTCCTTCTGATCTCCTGTCGGTGTCCTTCAGCTGCTTGTGACCAATACTGGTGTGGGAATGGACTTCACCCTTCTGTGATGTGACAGACGGCCTAAAAACGGTGCAATGGAGTTTATGCCAAGCAATTCCCAGTGATTATGATTAATTCAAGGCTTTTCATCCAGAACGGTTTGCTTGTATTTCTCTTTGAAGGCTGACTTCACTGCAAGAACTGGGACGTATTATGTGGGTGCTGCATGTTGTGTGTTGGTCTAGTGGTTTATTTGACGTGAGCGTCGTGACTGTATCATGACACTCCTTTAATAAAAGGGGCTTCTGCTGGCACACGGAGGGCAGTGCAGCAGAGCCCCAGGAAGCGGCAACTCGTGTCTGTATGTCGTTATTGGGGCCGGGAATACGCCACGTGATCGTGGCCTACTTGCGATGACCAGGTCTGGGTGGCCCCAGGGCCCAGCCCACCGAGTGCTGGGTGCCCCCAGCACCTACACCTGATCCAGTGATCTGGATCGTGCGGGGTGATCCCCGCGCCAAGTCTACTGTGCGTTTGCAGTCTTTGGACTGTGTCGGGCGTTCCCGGCACTGGGTGTGGCCCGCCCCTGTGACCGGATGCGGGTCACCACATTGGCGACGCGGCTGTCAGGAACCTCCACAACCTTGCTGTGTGGAGAATGCCGGCAGCCCACTGCGTGCATTATCACGCGGCTGAGAAGCGCTGCCTAGGAGGAAGTGGCTGCGTGTGCTGGAGGCGGCGAGGAGCCTCAGGGAGGAGATTTCATCTGCAGCGTGGTGGCCACAGGTGAACGAGGCTGTAGAACACGGCGTCCGACTGCCGTGGTGCTGGAGCGGCCCCCGTACCCGGTAGGCGGAGCCTGCCACCACGGCCCGTGTCGGCCGCGTGGTGGTGTCGTGGCCGACGAAAACAAAGAGAAGGGGCGGGACCCAAGCAGCTGGGCTCACAGCACTGATCAGCTGTGGAATGCCGCCTGGAGCGGCAAAGCGAGTGCAACCCGAGATGCCCCCGGGCCGCACAAGAGTGAAAACGGTGTTTTGAGTTGGATGTGGAAAGGACAAAAGTCGCTGATCAACAACGCTCAAGGATATCCCCTCTCGCCAGCAGCACGAACCGAAAAGGGCCGGGCCTCATCACCGTCGGGCCCAGAACAAAGGGAAGGGGGCGGAGTCATCTCTCCGCCTCGCCCGCTGGAAAGAGGAAAAGGGGAGACAAGACAACAACAAAGTGTCACCCTCTTGGAAGGCGGGATGTTATTAAACCCCCGTTTTCTTCATCTGCCTCAGGCCCCAGGGGTTGCGGCTCCACCTGGAGTGCTCGTGCGCCCCTGGGAAGAAGGAGCTGGGCGGCACCATTGAGGTCAATCACCAGTGGGTGCAAAAGGGTGTGGCCTTCAAAGGTAAGAACTCGTGAACCCAGACCAGTGGATATTTTAACAGAGACACCCTTTTCTGGTCATTGACAACAGCTTTCAAAAAGGTAGTCACTGCCCCGGGAGCCTTCGAGCAATGTCAAAAGACCTCCCAACGAGGGGTCAGGCACCTGTAGCACAGTGACTAGGAGCACTCCCCTACACTTCACAGCAGAGTCCACGACCGGACTGTGGGCACCACCAACATGTAACAGCAGTGGCCTCAAGCCACCATGGCGGAAGATGACAATGAGGGGATATGGCGAGGACAGCTCGCACCACTGCAACACTTTGACGTGATGGGCTCGCCCACCAGTTTGGGACCCCGGTGGGCAGCTTGGGTGGAGAACCTGGAGCTGTATTTTGAACGGTGGAGATAAAGGACGCTGCAAAACACCCAACACTCCTGTACTCCGCCAGACCGGCAGTTCAGAGGCTATTCAAGACATTAAGGCCCAGAAATCAGTCATACGGTGCAGCCATCGCAGCCCTGAATGAGTACTTTCGACCCATGGTCAACAGCGACTATGAACGACTCAGGATGAGGTGTGCGAGGCAGGAGGGAGGGGAGATCCTCGAAGCATTCCATGGGAAGCTGAATGGCATTGCACTGTCCTGCAACCTGGGAAACTTCGAGGGGGATGAGATCAGAGCACAGATCATCTATGGCTGCAGCTCCTCGAAGCTACGCAAGCAAGTCCTGAGGGACCCAACGCTTACCCTCGATCTAATACTAGACCTCGGCCGTGCCCAGGAACTGGCGGAGGTGCAGGCTTCAGTCATGGACTCATCCAGACACCACCTCAAGTTGGAGGCCCCCATGCAGCGAGTAAAGCTCGAGGATGTGGCAGCTGTCAGCAAGTGGCAAGGGGGAAAGCTTATGAGGAGGGGAGAGTGGCCAAGAAGAGACCCCAGTGCCACTGTATGCCATCAGTGCGGGTGGATCTCCCACATCCGCAGGCCTGCCCTGCGAAAGGACACATCTGTGGGAGGTGCGGGAAAGAAGATCACTTCACATGGGTGTGCCTCGCCCCAACTCCAGCCAGCATGGCGGGGACATCGGGGACGGGAGGAGTCGAAGGGGAGAAAGACCCCCAGAGTGAGGGCGGTCCAGGTGGTGGAGGGTCCCAGAGGAATACATTATGATGGCAGAGAGGAGGAAGATGTAGAAAATGTATTCTTCTTGTCCTGCAGCAGCGCCAGTAGCCAGTTTGATCCTGGGATCTTTTGAGCTCAGGTAGCCCAACGTCAGGCCCCGTGGTGTGTGGACTGGAACACACCGTTTTTTGTTTGCGGTGCTAAATGTCTAGGTTTTAGGAGCTATCAAAGGGTGTTCGGACTGAATGTACCCAATGTTTGCAGTGATGATGTAGGAGCCCAAGGGGTGCTCGGACTAGAAAGGTCTAGTGGTTTATTTGACGTGAGCGTCATGTCTGTGTCATGACGTTCCTTTACTAAAAGGGGCTCTGCTGGAACCCAGGAAGCGGCAACTCGTGTCTGCGTGTCGTTATTGGGGCCGGGGATACGCCACGTGTTCGGGGCCTACTTGCGATGAACAGGTCTGGGTGGCCCGAGGGTCCAGCCCACCGAGTGCTGGGTGCCCCCAGCACCTACACCTGATCCAGTGATCTGGATCGTGCGGGGTGATCCCTGCGCCAAGTTTACTGCGCGGTCGCAGTCTTTGGACTGTGGCAGGCGGTCCCGACACTGGGTGTGGCCCGCCCCGGTGACCGGAGGCGGTTCACCACACTTCATGTCTCCTCCTCTGCAGTGAACACCAATGCAGGACCTGTTGGTCTTGGCTCCTGCTGGCGTCACCTCCAGTGTCTCCTTCCAGAGCCCCCAGTGTTGGAAGGTACTGCGACTTTCCCTCTTGGTGTGGTTGTGAACTCTCCCTGACCCCGCCTCTGCGTGTGGTTCCCCGCACTGCCATCGCTATCAAACGCTGCCTCTTCTAAACTGGGACTGATTTAGTAAACACTTAGCTCTGAGACTGCAAAAAGTTGCCTACGTGTCGGCCCGGGGTCCCAGAGCACTCCCTCCTGTAATCACCCGCCTCACCTACCCTCCCCACCCCCCAGGGGGGGCTCGCCCTGGTCCACTCCTTCTGCGCCTTGTCATAGCTGGGGTTGACAAGCTGCTACAAGGCGCTGCTTAAACACCCGTCTAATCAGCGCCCAGCTCCCTTAATTACAAGCAAACTGGCGCAGCTATGCCTGGCATGTTATCAACTGCACCAATTTAGCTGTTTACTGTTTCCAAGTATGGCTAACAAGCGGGATGCCAGGTTTGAAAAATAATATGCCCACAGGAAAGCGTGCCTCCTTGCTGGCAGAGGCATTGCAGACATGAGAACATTTGCAAAAAATGCGGAGCGCCTCCCTTGCTGCTATAGGCATTGCGGATATAGGAACATTTGCAAAAAGGTGGAGCGCCTCCCTTGCTGCTATAGGCATTGCGGATATAGGAACATTTGCAAAAATGTGGAGCTCCTCCCTTTCTATCACAGGCATTGCGGATATAGGAACATTTGCAAAAATGCGGAGCGCCTCCCTTGCTGCTATAGGCATTGCGGATATAGGAACATTTGCAAAAAGGTGGAGCGCCTCCCTTGCTGCTATAGGCATTGCGGATATAGGAACATTTGCAAAAATGTGGAGCTCCTCCCTTTCTATCACAGGCATTGCGGATATAGGAACATATGCAAAAAGGTGGAGCGCCTCCCTTGCTGCTATAGGCATTGCGGATATAGGAACATTTGCAAAAATGTGGAGATCCTCCCTTTCTAACACAGGCATTGCGGATATAGGAACATTTGCAAAATGTGGAGCGCCTCCCTTGCTGCCACAGGCATTGCGGATATAGGAACATTTGCAAAAATGTGGAGCTCCTCCCTTTCTACCACAGGCTTTGCGGATATAGGAACATTTGCAAAAACGTGGAGTGCCTTCCTTGCTGCCACAGGCATTGCAGACATGGGAACATTTGCAAAAATGTGGAGCGCCTTCCTTGGAGCGCCTTCCTTGCTGCCACAGGCCTTGCAGACATGGAAACATTTGCAAAAATGTGAAGTGCCTCCCTTGCTGCCACAGGCATTGTAGACATGGGAACATTTGCAAAAATGTGAAGTGCCTCCCTTGCTGCCACAGGCATTGCAGACATGGAAACATTTGCAAAAATGTGGAGCGCCCCCCTTGCTGCCACTGGCATTGCGGATATAGGAACATTTTCAAAAAGCTGGAGTGCCTCCATTGCTGCCACATGCATTGCAGACATGGGAACATTTGCAAAAATGTGAAGTGCCTCCCTTGCTGCCACAGGCATTGTAGACATGGGAACATTTGCAAAAAGGTGGAGCGCCTCCCTTGCTGCCACATGCATTGTGGATATATGAACATTTACAAAAATGTGGAGCGCCCCCCTTGCTGCCACTGGCATTGTGGATATAGGAACATTTGCAAAAAGCTGGAGCGCCTCCCTTGCTGTCACATGCATTGCGGATATAGGAACATTTGCAAGAATGTGGAGCGCCTTCCTTGCTGCCACAAGCATTGTAGACATGGGAACATTTGCAAAAATGTGGAGCGCCTCCCTTGCTGCCACAGGCATTGCAGACATGGGAACATTTGCAAAAATGTGCAGCGGCTGCCTTGTTGCCACAGGCATTGGAGAAATGGGAACAAAAATGTGGAGCGTCTCCCTTGCTACCACAGGCATTGCGGATATAGGAACATTTGCAAAATGTGGAGCTCCTCCCTTGCTGCCACAGGCATTGCGGATATAGGAACATTTGCAAAAAGGTGGAGCGCTTCTCTTGCTGCCACAGGCATTGCATATATAGGAACATTTGCAAAAAGGTGGAGCCCCTCCCTTGCTGTCACATGCATTGTGGATATAGGAACATTTACAAAAAGGTGTGTGTTCAGTGTTATTTTCTGCACAGGAGTCCATGTGGGACTCCTGGCAGTGCAGCTCTTTCTCTTTTTGGTTTGGTGTACAGACCCTTGGGATACCCTTATGGCACCCATGGATGAGGGTACAATCCTGTACCCTCTTGTATGTTTGTGGGCACCTGTGTGTGGCCCACAGAGCAGGATATGGGCTAGTGGCAGCTCCATGCTGAATTTGAGAGGTGCTCTGAGTGTCCTCCATTTTGGAATACCCAGGCCATGCCATTGGAATTAGTGGATTCCTGATAGGAGACAAGATGACCCATGTGGCCTCTTGCTTTCTATTGCCTGTTACCTTGTTTTCCAAACAACCTGGGAATCCCTGACTCTGTCCCTTCCCCTGACTGGCTGTTGGGTGGAAGTTCCATAAATGGTATCATGAGGAAGTTAAGGCCAGACAGGCAGGAGCCTTCCCAGTGACTGTATGGTGTGGGTACGCCCTTGGGGTGGGACCTGGGTGAATGGAGTGTGTGACCAATATACACTGCATGTTAATGGCGTCTAGTTTCTGGTGTGCAACACAATGACTGTGACAGCCCTGCCCGAAACTGGCATGAATGCAGTGTGGAGTGCTGAATGGCTGGGTGCTTGTCCCAATCCACATTCCTTGTTGTGAGTGTCTGGATGGAGAAGAATGGCCAGAATGCACTATGAGCCCGATTGGCTGCCTGCCTGATGAATGCCCTTCTGAATGATTAGTTGCCTGAGTGTGACTCAGCAGAGTGAATGGGAGATCAACAGTATATCTGGGGGCCTCTCACTGATGGAAATCGTTCAGAAGCTGAAGTCGAAACTAATGCTTATTCTCAAAGCCAAGCCGAAAGAAGAAGGTTAACTGCTGTTTCCCTTTGACACAATCTGAAAGCTGCTGTGCCTTCAAAGACCTGATCCAAGAGAGGACGTGGCTAGGAGACCGCTTCCGGAGCTACGAGGGACCATTGTGCACCAGCTAACCTTCACCAAGTCTCCCTAGAAGTCAGCCTTCAAACACTGTCGACCAGAGACCGGGACAGCCGAAGAAACCGAAGAGAAGCACCTGGACATTCCGTCCACCATTGTGGACTGGGTTCGGAGCATCGCCATAACAGCTAGAGGCCCGTCGAAACCCTGTTGCCCAGAAGCGTGGACAGCTTGACACAGTGCTGCTGACGACCGGAGCCGCAACTCTCCATTGCCTAAGAACACTTGAATCCAGGACTATCTTGTTCATCACCATCAACAGCTTTGTCCTGCCGGAGAAAGTCAAGGTCGCCAAGGAACCGAGGAGAATCTGCCCATGGGTTTCCCCCCGCCCAATTACCACAAAGACGCTGACGATCCAACGCCCTTGCTGGGCCAAACTTCTTGATTGACTCTTTGCAGCAACAAACTATCGTCATCGATGTGCCCTGCATGCCTCATCTTTGCAGGACGTTCACGACCGATCGCCGACGAGCACCACCAGGACTGAAGCTGCTGCCTCGGCGCCTTTGTTCACCATGTCTTCGTAGGATCTCGACGATCTGTGGCACCTGCCTTAGAGAGAGTCCATTCAAGAAGGATCTGTCTACGACCCGACGTTGTACTCTGCTAAACCAGGTACATTGGGGGAGTGGAACATTTATAGAAGGAGATAAGACTCTGATAAGCAATATATGGACTGGGCTTGCTCAATATCTTTATTTACAGGTTGCCCAGGTGGGGGGATCCTCACACAGAACTATGTCTTGGGTAGGGAACCAGTATTCTGCCAATTGTTGAACCAACTTGCTTTCCTCCTATGTCTATTGTTGGTTCACTTTATTAATTGATTTGTATGTCATTCGAAACTGAGTACAGTTGATGCTTTTTAATGGAATCTAAGAAGTAATCATGGTAGCACATAGAAACTGTATATATTTATCATTTTAGAATTACCAGAGCGCAAAGTGTGTTATTGTGATTGTGAACATTGAGCCTTACGTATATAAAGAACTGTGGTTTCACTAACATAGTGTGTGGACATTCCTTTGTGGGTGCTTGGGGACTACACTGTACTTAAGAACCAGCCTGCATCACCTCCTGAGAGCTTAAACCTTGGTTGCTTGACCACAGCTACCGAATAGAGAACCTTGGCTGGGGTGCTCTGTGCTTTTACTCTGCCTTATAGAGAGCAGGAGTATAGATAAACCCTCCTGTCTTTACACACAGGAATTGTGGATATAGGAACATTTGCAAAAAGGTGGAGCGCCTCCCTTGCTGCCACAGGCATTGTGGATATAGGAACATTTGCAAAAAGGTGGAGCGCCTCCCTTGCTGCTGCAGGCATTGCAGATATAGTAACATTTGCAGAAAGGTGGCACCTTTGGCGAATGGGTCTATAAATGGTTTTATACGCACCTGCTATTCGCCAATCACAAATGACTTCTGCAAGAAGAAAAGCAGATAACACCTTTCATAATGTGTCTGACACTGACAAGCAAAGGCACTGCAGCGGGTTCAGGAGACATAGGTGTTAGGTCCTGGGCCTGCGGTCATGCATGCCAGGCAGACCACTGCTGGGAGCACCCAGCCAACATCCAGTGACAGGGAGCGCCCTGTCTGCCAGAGATCACACAGGCGGTTCATTGGCCTGGGGGCACCCAGGCCATCACCACAGACGGCGCCGGAGTTGCCCAGCAGGGGCACAGGCATGTAGGTGCAGAGTTGCCCGGCAGGGGTTCTGAGGGCATATAGGTGCAGAGCTGCCCGATAGGGGCTCTGCTGGCATGGGGGGGTGGGCATCAGGGAGAGCTTTGCACAGCAAGTGCACTGTCGGAGTGGAGGGCCCTGCAGCAGCAGGCCCTCTACCTGCTACGCAGCGCCATCATTGCGCTGCACCAAAGGAGACCGAGCAGGAAGGAGTCAGTTAACATCGACTTACCAGCCGGGCCTGTCTCGTCCCTTTTATCCTTTAAGTCACATGGTCACCGACATGTGAGATTAGCACAAGCCCTGCGAGGCACTCCTTCCCTTAAGAGAGGTGGCACACCACACTCCTCCTTTTCCATAACGAACAAACAAATGGCAAACACCACTGGACATCAAATCAATTAACAGTCACAAACAGTAATGCTTGGAATCCGGGTGCAAGTAATGGCCACATACATTGGACCTCAGGTTGGGACACTCACTAGCTCCCAGCTTACTTACATAACACATATACTAAGCATTGGTACACATTTAGGGTGACAGTCGGAGTTGGTGGACTGCTGGTGACACGTTAGAAATTCCACATTACAAAAGACCCTTCATTGAAGTAGGTGAGTGGAACTTAACCCACTGAATGACACCATCGTTGGCTCCTGGCACCATTTAAGACATGCCCTCAATATGTAGGAGCTCAGCTTCACACCACATTTTAGCTGGGCCTCTTTAAGCATGTCCAGTGTCTGCAGGCTCCCAGCATTTCTATGGATGGCCAGTGAGTCCATTTTGAGCCCTTGCGGGGCTGCAGGTGACCAGCCCAACAAACAATGGTATCGGTTCAGGACAGTTCAGTCCACAGTTCAGGGCCGGCAAAGCCACACCTGGGGCACCTGGGGGCCACATCGGCCTGGTCCATGGATGGTGGCGGGCAGGTAGCACCATTGGTGGCCGGATGACAGGTCACTCATTTCACACCACCTTCCAGGGGGGGCACAGCTGGCTTAGGAGGGCGCACAAGCACTCTTAGGAGCTACAACCCTCTTTTGTTCCTGCGTCAGGCGTTAGTTGGTTCTCCTTCTACAGAGACAAAATCTTCCCTTTTGCCAACACTTCTCCTATTGAGTTTTCCAAACGTCACTGCCACTTAGCCCTGGAGCACAGGTGTAGCACCTGCATGGCATGTTGAAGTTTGCACCGTCGCTTTCTTTACCTTTGTTTGCACACACTAGAAAAGCGTAGCCAGCCACACGCTTTCCCTCTACCTGACTGGCAAGGCCGGGAATCTTGTGCTCGGGGACCAGAGTGCGGGCAAGTCACTGTCAAAGGGCCCTGGCGGTTGAATGTGCCCATTTATTTCCCTTGCCCTCATGCGCAGCGCTGCATCTTCCTGCAGCCCATTCATTAACCCCGCTGGTATACCCGGAACTTCATTGTAGAGGGCCCTGTGCATTTTGGGCCTGATTCATGGAACGTTTTCCTATGGGATTGTGCCATTATAAAACACTTGCCTGAATCGGGCCCTTTATTACACGCTTTGACACGGAGCATATGAACTTCACTGCTAGCGTGCCAGGTACACGTGGAAGTGTTCAGACAGCCGGCGGGAGGCAAACACAGTAGTGTGGAGCGGGTTCAGCATTGCAGCTGCAAGCTCTCCTTCTTTCTTCTTTCCCACAAGCTCCGATAATAGGTGTACGGGGCATTCATTGCTGGGACGCGCCTTCCCTCAGGGGTTCCAGCACTCACCTCTCATATCCCACAGCCAGTTAACACACACTGCATCCAAAGCCCGGGGTGACACCAGGGCCGTTTCTTCCGCACCACGGATAGTGCAGGAGCACGGGAGACCACCAACATCACCCCTCCTTCTCACCCAAAACTCTGATCACGGAGCACACACGAATTGCTGCCTTCCTCGGGGCACAGTAGGCTGCCGGGTGGCTGTATCACCTTCACAGGGTTCAGACCCCTCGTCGCTATTGTTAGATCCTGCGTTCACGCAATCAGACCACTGCTGGGAGCACTCAGCCAACATCCAGTGACAAGGAGCACCCTGTCCCCCCGTGATCACACAGGCGCTTCAATGGCAAGGGGGCACCCAGGCCATCACCACAGACGGCGCCGGAGTTGCCCAGCAGGGGCACCGGCATCTAGGTGAAGAGTTGCCTGGCAGAGGCTTTGCTGGCATATAGATGCAGAGTTGCCCGGCAGGGACTCTGCTGACATGGGGGGCCATTAAGGACAGTGTTGCTCAGCAGGGGCACTGTCCGGGTGGAGGGACCTGCAGCAGACAGGAGTCAGTTAACCTACACTGACGAGCTGGAGCTGGCTCATCCCTTTTGGCTTTTATTCTTTAAGTCACATGGTCACCGACATGTGACATTAGCACGAGCCCTGGGAGGGACTCGTTCCCTCAAAAGGTGCGGCACACCACAACAAGCAGCTCCGAAATACACTGAAAACAAGCACTTTTCAACAGCGGATTATTATAATATATTTTCATAGCGCAAGGCTAGTTCGAGAGCAAGATAGCGCTGTACAGGTTGAATGGAGGGTCTTCACGCACTCTTCTGGTCTTGGCACCAGGAATTAGGAAAGGGACTCTGAAGCACATCAAGACACCCAGACTGGACTTAAAAAAAACATCAAGTTTATTTTCTTTCAGCGCGGCAGGACACAGCTCACAGCACACCTAAGGCATCTCTGCATCTCACAACAATTCTGAGCTCTCCCTCCCTTATATATACTCTAGAAGGGTGAGGTAATGGCACGATCAATCCCTTTTCCTGTCTGTGATTAGTTGGCCTATATGCCATTTAGAACTAATCTAAACAGGTTTTGCTTAGCTAATTCTTCATCAGTGGACTCTGTATGAACTTTTATTAGAAAAAAGTTATCCATTGATGTCATCATGAGTTAGCAAAAAATTGACCATTTTGTTATGCTCAAGCATCCATCTTAGAAATTGCCTGACCCATCACAAAATGGTGGATCAACCTATTCCTGATCAGCATTTGATACCTGCTCCAATTTTAATCTAGTTTGAGTAATTTATCATAAACATGTACTACTTAACAAACCTATTGCACAAGACATTCTAACCCCACACAATAGATTGCTTCTTCAAAGTGCTTTTCTTTGAGGCACTACATTTCTGATTGTCACAGTGTTAGAGTCATTGATCGATCCGACAAGTTATCTGTGCTCGGTTTGAGGGGGAGGGAGTCTATTTTCACTACATTCAGTTTGAGGGTGAAGGGGAGGGACCTACTGTACAATGTCGTGGAGCAAAACTTTGTAAACAAGAATTTAATAAGTCATCAATTAAACATGAGTAATAATTATAACAGTATAATATGCAACTGAGGGTATACATAAAATAGCGCTCAACAAGGTTACACAGTGATGTTGTTGGAAAGCCAGCTCTTCAGTTCTTTCTTAAACTGAAGACACTTGGAACCATCAGAATTACCACCAGGATGGAGTTCCAGAGGGCTGAAGCGTAGACGAAGAAGGACTAGTTTCTAGCTATTGACGACTGGCAGACCTTTCACATATTGACCTCTTTAGAGGATTGCGGAAGGGTGAAAAAGAGGAACTATTGAAAAGAGTGCACCTTGGAACTAGGTCCAGGATTTAACCAATGCCTGAAATATACAATCTTGGGTACAACCTACTGATGTGATACTAGCACAAAACAAAGGGAATCAGCAGCGTAAGCATGAAATGCAACCACCAGTCCTGGGTGAATATTGTATCCAGGTTGCATGGTGTAAATGATAGATTCACTGCTGAAAGTATCTTCTAGTTGTAGGTTTACTTCAAACAAACAGGAAAGATTCAGTTACAGCAAAGACAGCCACAGACCTCCTACTCCTTTGACTTTCTCCCCTTTCATTCTAGAACCTACAACATTACAGAACTCTAATATAAGCAGAACACAGCACATCCCCCTCCTATCACACCCTCACTTTTGCCACCCTGCCTAGATTCCACCATCGTCCATTACTCATCAACACACTAGTCCTAGTGCCCCTAGTAACCTTGATAGGGCTGCTGAATTGAGAACATGGTTTGTGCACAACCTTATTCTAACACAATCACCCTCCTTGACAACATAAACTGGTTCCCTTTGTATTATTATTACTATTCTTTATCTGTTCTCTCTTTTCATCCACCCGGGTAAAATTCACACTCATACTCTCACCTCTCATTTCCCTCTTCAACAACTCCTTTATTCACACAGGAAACCTAATGTCCCTACATCGTCTCCCTCTCATCAACTCATAGCATTTACTCACTCTGTACGCCCATACAATTTTGTCCATTTCTTCATCAATATATAGTCTCGATTTTTTGCTCATTTGTATCATTTCTTTGCAACACAATTGCATCTTTCTACTATGCCATTGGCTTGTGGAGGATACACCGGTGTCTCATGATGTGCCTAATGCTCTTTACAGTCATGAAATTCAGCATTTTACTGGACACAAATTGGTTCCCATTATCTGTGACTATTACTTTCGGAATACCCTTTCTTAGAAAGATATCTTGAAGAAATGTTATGACCAGCTCCGTATTAATGTCTCTCACGAATTTCCCTTCCGGCCAATGACTATAATAATGCACCTGTACCAAAGAATTTCTCTTTTTAGCTCTCAATCCATGAAACAAACCTTTTATAATCATGGCTACTCTTGACCATGGTACCATTTGCAACTTTGGTGGAACCAACAGTGGTGTTCTAGTAATTAGAATCTTGTCGTTTCACTTCATTGCCTGCATTCTATGACATATCTGTCACCATCTCTGTCTACCCATGGCCACCAAAGATATTCTCCCACCAGGGATTTAGTGGTAGTAATGCCTGAATGACCAATATGTGCACTTGAGATAATAGTTCCCGTACATCTTCAGGAGTTACAACTCTCTCTCCCTTCCGCAGGATCTCAACTTTTGTGGATGATTCTTCACTGACCAAAACAAAAAGGGTCAACATTCCCCTTTTCTTTAATGGCCTACCTTCAACCAGATTCCTAGATACTACTTGCATAATCTGATAATAGTTTTGCGCACACATCCAGTCATTCTTTGCCAACCAACACACTAATGAGCATTCTTTATAAACTATCTGCGACTTTGTTGTGTTGCCCATCCATTATTCAATATCAATTAACCTTGATGCCAGTCTGAAAAATCTTTAGCTCCCCCTTCAATATACTCAACAGGAGCTTATGTGCCGTTCTTAATATAAATGGGGCCGCCTAAACAAATTTCCTAAAAGGCTGAACAACCCTGGCACAAGCTATAGCCTCCTTTTCAATTACTGAATAACCCCTCTCAGCTTGTGACAATGTTCTGGAAGCAAAACCTACAGTTACCTCACTCCCTGTCGCATCATGTTGCATGACTAATGCTCCGAGACCTTTGCTACTGGCATCAACAGTGACAATTGTATTGTATTTTATTGTAGTTGTCATTTTTATATAGTCCCTTTTTATTATACTATCAATAAGCTGGCGGTCTGAATGCCCTTGTGGTCCGTAGTCCAGAGTGTTGGAGGTCACGGAGTAGGATTAGAATGCGTGTGTACATTTGTCCAAACAAGGCTTAGCAGGGCTGGCCAGGCTCCGGTAGAAAGCATCCCATCAGGTCAGGCATGTGGATGGGTCCTAAGAGGAGTCAGGAGATGGCGTGAGTGCTAGAAACTCGCTATGTGTCCAGCGTGCCCAAATTTGCCATCGGTCTTCGCAGCATAATGATTTCAGAGATGTTGAGGCATAGTCTGGTGTAAGTAAGCTTAAAAACATTAAGTCTCCAGGTAGCCTGAATTTTGTCGTAGGCCATAGCTGCATACTACTGTATGGGGATGGATAGTCATGCCTGTGGCAGATTTCCACCCAAGTGGTGCATTTGTGTGTAGAAAGAGCATATATGGTGCTTATCTTTGATGTTGCTGTGTCACCAGAAAGTCTCTGTAAAAAGACCAGCTACCCTCGTAGACTCTTCTAGGCACTAAAGGGTGGGTTACCATTAAGTCTTCTAAGTGCAATAGACTGACTGACCTAGTATAGCTACCAGGCGGTTACCCTGGGATTTAGATTAGTAAGGTTCTCTAGGTGCCATGGACCGGCTACCTTTATAGTCTTGCTAGATATAATATTCCTGGTTCTATGTACGCTGCTAACAGCCGTCTACTAAATGCGATATAGGGATACCAAGGCTGAGTTAGGATCTTTAAGTGTAATGGAAGGGTTAACAGCATAGGTCTGGGGTGAATGACAGGCTAAGATTATAGGTGCAGCACAAATGACCTTTCCCAGATCAATTTAATGCATACACTGGCCACCCTTCACAAAGTCCATTTATGTTCTTCTAAGAGCAAAACGGGTGCCAACCTAAGTTCTTCAGCAGAAATGAGACTCCTGAACTACACTGTTTCTTCTAATGCAGTCATGTGCTAAACTTCACCATTCCTCAAGAGTAACACATTTTCTCTAACAATCAATTTAGGTGTAACACATTGCTTGTCTCTCACAGACAAGTATAACATGTGTTTTCTAAGTGTAACACCATTCCAATCCCTTTGTCTAAGTGTAACCCATTTCCTGCCCCTGCAATCCCTCTAAGTATAACACATTTCCAACCCCAAAATCCTCCTAAACGCGGCAAATTTCCTAACCCCAAAATCCATGCACACACAAGCAGTCACATGACCAGAAACCCAAGAAATGACTACATGCAATTAACAACCATTTACTCAATTGCAGGGGACATTGCCTACCCACTGTCACCATTTCTGTTGACACTCATCAGTAATCCAGCCACCCCAGGTGAGACGCACTACAATGCAGCACACATAGCGACTAGGTGCATAGTGGAGTGCACATTCAGAGTGCTTAAGTCACGCTTCCGCTCCCTTTACCACTCAGGTGGTGTATTGCTATATACACTTCCTGTAGTATACAAATTCTTTGTGTCATTGTTATGTCCTGCATAATACTGCCACATGTCGTGGCATAGCAGTAGAGGTACAAGAGGGATTTAGCCGTCATCCGCAGGTACCACCCATTCCATTAGCAGGCCACAGGGCACAGGGACAGGACACAAGCAACCAGGTAGTACAAACCTACTTCACATCAATTGCAACCCCTGTGGAACACACACAGTAAATCCACATCCCTGAAGGCCTTCAATGATGCAATCAGGCTAATCCAGAATGCCCATAATATGTCTCTTGGATTAGCAAATAGTGTGTGACCCATGCCATTAATAGCACACTGGCAACTCATTCACATCCTTGACATAAAGTGCACAAACCACTTCCATGCTCATGCCGAGTCGGAAGAAAGATTTCCATGTCAGACGACCAGAATTCCTGGAATTGCAAAGCCAGTCCCTGGCATAAGGCTCTATCACATGTGTCCCCCCTGACTGCCATGCATTTAGTGAAACACACATGTCTCACCGGACTACTATCTTGATGCTGGATCCCTCTGCACAATTGCTGCTGGTGCGGTACACCTCCACTCAGCATTGCTCCTGGAATGGGGAAAACCAACAGCTGCCCACCCGCTGCCTCCTCAGGCATGTCTCTGATACCCTCAACATGTCCCTTGTCCTATCATGAGGATGTCCTCCAAATCTTCCAGGAAGCAGGGAAGCCACTCACAGAATACTGTAAGGGCGTCGAAGAAGGATGCTGACACAAGAGTGGCAAAGGCTTTTATTGAACAAGAAAAGAAAACCCTTGTTATCCCTATCTTCTAAGAAGGGGTTCCCTGTCTCAAACTAATGCACCAGTCACCTTTGGAGCCATGAGAATGATTCCCTTCTCCTGGCTTGTGGTTCCCACACTTCAATGTACTTCACACAAAAGCCAGGGGGGAATGATCCTCTTCCCCTGGCATCTCTTGATAAAATAAGGGTTGCAGCTTCTTCAATTTTCAGGCCCACGAGAATGACTCCCTTCTCCTGGTATTAGTTCACACACACTATAATGTAGTTCAAAAAACAGCCAGGGGGAAAGACTCCCTTCTCCTGGTATTGGTTCACACACACTATAATGTAGCTCACACAACAGCCAGGGGGAATGACTCCTTCTCCTGGTATTAGTTCACACACACTTTAATGTAGTTCACACAACAGCCAGGGGGAATGACTCCCTTCTCCTGGCGTCTCTTGATAAAATAAGGCCTGCAGCTTCTTCAATTTTCAGGCCCACGAGAATGACTCCCTTCTCCTGGTATTAGTTCACACACACTATAATGTAGTTCACACTACAGCCAGAGGGAATGACTCCCTTCTGCTGGTATTGGTTCACACACACTATAATGTAGCTCACACAACGGCCAGGGGGAATGACTCCCTTCTCCTGGTATTAGTTCACACACACTATAATGTAGCTCAGACAACAGTCAGGGGGGAATGACTCCCTTCTCCTGGTATTAGTTCACACACACTATAATGTAGCTCACACAACAGCCAGGGGGAATGACTCCATTCTCCTGGTATTAGTTCACACACACTGTAATGTAGTTCACACAACAGCCAGGGGGAATGACTCCCTTCTCCTGGCGTCTCTTGATCAAGAAGGCTTTCAATTTCTTCAGATTTCAGAACCAGGACAATGGCTCCCTTCTCCTGGTATTAGCAAAGTCCCACATTCTTTTCAGGGATTCAATGGACTTCTCCCTGCCACTGCAGCGAGCATGCTTTCCTCGGATGCTTAGTATACTTATGCCGGGGTGTCCCAGAAGCTTCTCTGGTGGTCATTGGGTTCCTTGCTGCCACTGCATTGAGGAAGTTCTCCTCGGATGCTTAATGTGCTTTTCTTGGGGTCCCAGATCCTTTTCAGGTGGTCTGTGGTCTTATTGTCACTGCAATGAGGAAGTTCTCTTCGGATGTTCAATGTGCCCTTCCCAAAGGGCCAGCGGAGAGCCTCTCGAGCCAGCCCCTCATCCACTCCAATGTCCCCTATGGGTCTCGTGTACCTCCCGTTACCTTCTTCAAGGCTTTTGTACACCACCAGAGTTTCCTGGTACTAGGGCGCGTCATTCCGGATCTTCAGGCTTCTCCTTGTCTTCTGCCGCACTGCTGCAGCTCTGTGCTCTACTGGTCTGCTCGTCTCTCTCTTCCTGCTTCGTGTTCGGGTCTGCTTCAGCTGGACCCATGGAGAACTCCCTCAGCGCTTCGCCAGTGTTCTCCACTCTTTGGGATACCTGGTCAGCTGACAGGTTTGAAACTCCCGCTCAGAATGGCTTCCACTCCATCTGCCTCTCCGGCTGGGCTTGACAAAGTCTTCAGTCCTTCTTCTCTTCTTATGCAATGTTTCCAGTCCCGCCGTGTCAGATTGTCATAGTCCTTTGTTGTTCTTGATGGATTTGTTTTTATGTCACCTCGTAACAACACTAGCACAGTTAGTAATCTTCATGTCTTCTGTGCTCTTCTTCGTCCCATACTTTCTGTTGGCGCTATTTCCCCTACACTACAAAAATACATGTGTCTACTCTGAAGGTTGGGGTGTGACATTGGCCAAAGGGCTATACACTAGGCGATCCTCCTTATCCCCAGATGGGAAGTCACTCCCATGAAGTCTTCCCGCATTAAACCACCCCGAGGGGGATTATTGGGTGGTGACAGCATCTCCCTAGTCTCATGGGAAAGGGCTCCCACTTGAGGAAAAGTGGTGATACCTTGTGAATCGTCACAATACATAAACATGAATAATTGATATAAGGTCACTCATCCCTCACTATCAACAGTTTTCGATTACATTAATGGGAACATAGCAGCAACATTACACATGACACATAAGAAAGACATTTAGGCTTCCGATGCCAGCACCTCAGCAGCAATACACTGCATACTTCACAAATCATCGACATGCATACTTGTCATCTGGATCATCCTTTTACGTTGATTGTGAGAGTCAGGTGTGTTCCATGATCATGTATCATGGAGTGGCTACTTGACATGAAATATGTCAGTAGATGGCATGCAAGGCTGACATGACAGGTGAATAAATGTAATGCCACACAAAGAAGGGTATATGAAGAAGAGGTGGTGGTGGCAAGAGGATACGTGTGCGTGGGGACATGGTCAATGGCATAACGTGAGGTTCTGTTTGAACCCCCATCCTGTTGTGTATTTAGATTTGGTGCACACTGTCCACACATGCACAACGACTGGTCCTCATTGGCTATGGCCATTTGTGGGCGGGATGCGTGCCTGAGTGACCCAATTGCAACAAAGTCCTGATGATGGCTATCACGAGTGGCCGAAGAGTCAGCATGCATGCTGGCCCTTGATGTCTCCAACTGCTTGTTGATATTCTGCCACAAGGTAGACATCTTTTGGCGGTAGAGGTGCCTTGTGGCCAGCATTTCCTCATGCAGAGAATACTCAAGGAATGTATGTCTTGACAGCGGAATTCCCTTGATGCCAACATCTCCTCATGCAGACATTTACTCAAGGAACTCGTGTGTTGACGGTGGGTTTGTCTTGAGGCCAACATATTCTTGCACAGAGTTAGTCTCAAGGAGGCCATCTCTTGCCGTTGGATGTTTCTTGAGGCCAATAACTCATCAAGCAGGGATAGCCTTAAAACATAGCACCTCCTCGTGAGTTACCTACCTCTGATGTTGCAAATCCTCCCTCCTCTCCTGTGCAGTAGGCGTACCTTTCGCAGTGTGTGCAGCATTGAAAGAGAGAACATTTTCAGTCTGGCTTTGATGTCCCTGGCCATCTCTTGCAGGACCTCCCCCGTTTGGCATCTGCACGCAGCAACGACTCCTCCCACTCCAAGTGTCCGGCTGCCACATGTCCACCACATGTGTTTGGCCTACCAAGCCAAGATACCGAAGCCCAGGCCTTTTTGAGTGAGTACACAGTCATAGGCTGTCTCCTGACTCTCCTCCTCAGAATCAGTATTCTCAAGGAACTGGAGGAGCTCCATGGCTTTTGGTCTACACAGTGGTGGACCCTCCACCATGTCCCTCAGAATGCTTTCCGCATCAGATTCGGCCAGCATCATCGGAAGATAGGTCGACAGGCCTGCTGATAAAGCTCTACAACACAAGGGGATTCTCACCTGACACAGCAACCTGGGCTGCTCTGAGGATGAGGATGGTGTGCCTCATCCGCCTCCACCTCCTCCTCCTACTCCTTCTCCTCTTCCTCATCCACTGCACTCTCACCTGCGCAAAGTCAGACAACAATATTCTCAGAGGTCCACCTACCAAGCCTAGCTGAACATACATATGCTATTTTAAATGCATAAATACACAAAAGGACAGGCCACACATATATCAGACATTGAAACTGGACATCCCGAAGTGTGGATGGCACAGGTGACTAACATTAAATCCTCATGCAATCATGTTGGTGCACATTAGGTCCTGCATCAAGCCATGGATTGGAGGAGTAGGTGACCATACGTATATACATAAATGGATGAGACTGGAAGGTCTAACAGTAGACAGCTGGAGGTCTGTGCTTCATTGCTGAGCCCCTCCTCTCCTTCACCCATGCTTACTTGCAACATGTGGAAGTATCACGTTTTCCAATGCTGACAAACCCTACATGCAGGCCTTTGCTTAGCCAAAATCCCTAACACCCCTTCACCAGATAGGCCAAGCCCAGATTTGTTGGTGCCGATGCTCACATGCACCTTTACCATGTGCAAGGAGAGTGCAACATGGACATAACCCGTGTGCACTTATATGACCACTGAATAATTGACACTCTGAATGTGGAATAAACATCACTCAACAAACACCTTTTTGCCAACCACTGTATCTTCTGACTGGAACACACCCCCATGTGACTTCTCACTGATACTGTCGCTCATCAATGTCCCCTGACCATCAGGGCCAGTGAATGGATGACTCTGACATCTGCCACTACTTATTGTTATTCCATGTGAATCACAATGTCTGTTCACAATGTGCTATCCACAAGCATGACACTGTGAGTGTGTCTAGCGACATGTGTCTTGCAGCCCATTGACACATGTCGGTGTATTGGCAACACTAAATAATTCAGTATACAGTTATGTGCGCTGTAAGATCAATATCAACCGCAAACATAGTTCGAGCATCCACCTTCTATGATGCACAACATGTAACTGGAAGTGTGCAGCTATTCATTGCTGCAGTACTCATTGATGGGCGAGAAGGACCACAACCAACTGTACTCCAACATTTGATATCATATCACGTGTTGAGGAAAGCATATATACCATACACACATGGCACTCACCTGATGTGGCTGCATAGGTGTCAATGCCTCCCACGGCAACCACCTGCTCACTGCTGATGAGGCTGCTGGACCTCTTCAGAGAGTGTTAGCTCCTCACCATGTGGTGATCTACCTCCAATAGCTTGGGCAGAGGCCACGTTGCTGCTGAGCTTCTGCTGGGTCTGCCTAGGGAGTTCACTCATCCTCTTTTGGACCTCTTCTGCAGTGCACCTCTCCTCCCCACAGACATTTCTGAGATCAGTGATCTCCTGCCACATCTTCCACCGAAGGGTAACAGGAATTGTACTGCCAGCCCAAGGTACAGGTCGTCATGGTGTTCATCCACGTAATCCGTGAAGATTGTTAGCTCCTCATCAGTGAAGCGTGTTTTCCTTGGTGGCCCGTCTTCTTAACCTGTGCCTCTTTGTGGTCTGCTGCCGGGGCCTGCTCTGCAGGCTGGACCTTTGTAGCCCGAGTGGACCTTGGTGGTACTGCAGCACCTGTAACCTCACCACCATGTTTTGCAGGTGGACCCTTCTCTACCCCCAATCCCGTTCTTGTCCTGTCCATGGAGCCCTCTCACTCAGGGTGCAATGGGATGTTTGAGTGAAAAGATTTTCCAAACACTATGTAGGCCGTGTTTACAGCAAAGTATCCCCAAATATTGCTGTCTCCGCACATGCCAGGAATTCCATTTGGTAGTCCAAAATGTCACCGCCTGCGTGCATGCCAGGAAGAGTGCATGGAGGTTGAAGGCACTCGTGAACATATTATTTACATTGTTACGGGCATATGCATGTGCTGCGTGCTGCATGGCAATTATGTCATTCCTCTGATTTTGTCACTGGTGCCTCATGGATGTAGTGGAGATACCTGTGCCTTGCTGTTCCTCCTTCCTTGTGCCATTTTCGGCTTCTTCCAGCACTATTTTTCCCCCAAATACTACTGCTGCCTGGTAGTGTGTCAGTGGCTACTGACCACTAGCACTGTCTTGGAGTACCTGGGATTCTTCCTTAGCCTGTTTTTATCTGGGACTCCTGTCAGGCTCTGTGATCACCTCTTCTGCCAACCCTCCATATCGCCACCTCAACTTCACAGTACATGTACAGTCAGGGCCCAGGTTCACCCCACCAGCCTCAGGTGCACCATGTCAGCTATAGCGACCAGCACCCCCAAGGTGGCGAGGCTCAAGGCGGCTGTCATCTTCTCTGCCACAGAAGTTAGCATCCTGACTGAACAGGTCCTGGCCCATTATGATGCTCGCTTCGATCTGCTGTAGCAGCTTGGGAAGTGTGGTAGACAGAAGATCTGGATAGACATCACGGCTGCCATCAACGTGAAGGGGTTGGCAGTCCATACAGTGGGCAAAGCATAGAAGTGCTGGGGATATGGAGCCAGGCAAAGGAGAAGGGGGCCCTTGAGGAAGATGCTTCGTGGAAGTGCACTCTTCAGGCTACTAACAGTTGGAGAGGGGACAGCCCAGGGGTCTATGTCCAGATCCTTCACCTTCAGGCCTGTATCCAAGCTGCTGGTGAGTACTCTCAGGGTGACCATTTCCTCACCCTGAGAGTAAATGGATGAGTATGCATGAATTGACCAAGTCAGTGCTTTTCACGGCATGTGTGTTGCACAGTTCTTTACTGGCATGCAGCATTGTGCAGACATTGGAAGCATGTCGTGGCACACATCTATAAAGCGGAGAGGTGCAAGAATGAGCTACGGCAGCTTGGGGTGAGAAAGGATGCTCATGAGAATGCAATGTGTGATGCTGACAGCAAAGCCTCAGACACGAAAACAACTCAGATTGAGAATGAGTGCCTGTGTAAGGTACATTCAGGCACACCTCCTCTGTGGGGTGTTCAATTGTATCATAGCCACTCAGCAGCTGAGACTGACACCTGTATTTGGATGTCTCGTCACGGAAATTGAGTGCATTTGACCATCTGGTTCAACGCTGGGACCTGTCAGGCCACTGAATGTGGGGCCATTTGTGGTAGGTCAACATAACAGTGTTTTGTGTTGGGACCAACACCATTGCTGCTTGACCCTCAGCAACGGGTGGGTGCACATGTTGCTTGCTTTCATGTTGTACTGTAAAGGGAGCATGCTGCAAGATGTGGTTAAATGGAGATGTGACTGTGGTGCTACGGACGCATGTGGTGGTTAAGGGCCTACACTTGGCTAGCTGCTAGGGCCCTTCCCATGACCCTGTGGGCAGGATACACTTGGCTAGCTGCTAGGGCCCTTCCCATGGCCCTGTGGGCAGGATACACTTGGCTAGCTGCTAGGGCCCTTCCCATGGCCCTGTGGGCAGGATACACTTGGCTAGCTGCTAGGACCCTTCCCATGGCCCTGTGGGCAGGATACACTTGGCTAGCTGCTAGGGCCCTTCCCATGGCCCGGTGGGCAGGATACACTTGGCTAGCTGCTAGGGCCCTTCCCATGGCCCTGTGGGCAGGATACACTTGGCTAGCTGCTAGGACCCTTCCCATGGCCCTGTGGGCAGGATACACTTGGCTAGCTGCTAGGGTCCTTCCCATGGCCCTGTGGGCAGGATACACTTGGCTAGCTGCGAGGGCCCTTCCCATGGCACGGAAGGCTGTGCATGTGGCCACATGTCAATGTGCTATGTTCACAGGTGCATGTCTCATGATTGTGACTTATCATTTTGCTTTCAGTTGTGAGAATGGATTCATTCAGATTTCCAAGCATGGCCATTTGTTGTGTAATGCTGACTGCATGATACTGATACAATGGAGGAGAGCACACATTCATCGGTACTTATGATTCATACCTGTGTTGTATTTTTTCACAGTTGCGGCCGCTGAAGAAGAGGGTACGGCCGGTTCTGTGGAGCTGCATCCCTGGACCAAGGCCTCCAGATGCAAGTGCATACCCCAGGCATGCCCAATCATATCCACCTCCTCTGAGGGTGATATGCCTGGGGGAGTGTTGCATTCTGATGGCACTGCTGCTTAATAGGAGGCCCAGGATCCCATTGCCATGATAGACACCTCAGCAGCAGAGGAACAGGGTTGTCGGGACGTTACGTAAGAGGGGCCCCAAGGTATGCAGACCCGATTGGAGATGTCAGGATTGATGGAGGAGGAGACGGAGGAGGCCATTGCAGGCCTGCTCACAGCGTCATGTACCGAAGGGGATGTGCAGGCTGCACACCTGGCCCTGAGACAGGAGACTGAGCAGTCCACCGTGGAGGCGTCAGCACATACTCCTGTCAAAGGGCCATCTGCTGCAGCACTGCCCATCGTTCACTGATCCCTCAACCCAGACAGATCATCCACTTCCAGCAGAGGAGGCCATCTGTGATGCGGTGGTGCCACTGTTGATGGGTGCCTTGCTGCGGAAGGCATCTCTGTGATGCTGATCATGCATCTCATGAGCTACTTGCACAGTGTCATGGCTAGGTGTGCCACCTCTGCATTGCAGTGTCCTCTCTGGACAGTCAGCTGCAATGGCCCTCCCTCCTCCTCATCTGTTCCCCAGTCAACCTCCGCTGAGGCCACCATGCCAGCTAATACCATGGCCTCCTTTGCCCTTGTCCCGCCATTGGTGAGTTTGCATGTGCCTGTGTCCCTGGTGGAGGTGGAATTCTGTGCCATGGCAGATGAGGTGGTCACAGAGTCTGCCCAGGAACCTACAGGGGCACAGACTGTTGAGGAATGCCAGGCAATTGATGCCAGTGTAGGTGCTGTACTCCCCCGATGCAGACTGTCACCCACTTGTAGGGCATACCTGCACCTGAGACATATTGCCAGGCAGCATGAGATGTTGTGATGAGGAGGCAAAGCCTTGCTGGCATAGCTGGTAAGAGGAGGCAAGAAGGTGCATGCATGGTGCAAGTGAAGCTGGAGGCACAACAGCACCTGCAGAACCTGGTGTCTTCAGTGGTTTCATTTGTGAGGCAGCAGGACGAGGAGAGGCAGCCAGCTCATGAGGTGGCAATTGCGAGTGTCAAGACCGAGGCTGCAGAGAGATTGTCATGCGTGAGGGCTGCCATCTTGGATGAGTCTTGCATGGCAACAGAGGAGATAGAGTCGAGGATTAGGGAGGCCCTGTAAGCCCTCCAGGAAACAGCTGCCCGCGTGGAAGAGGTGGATATGGGCAACAGAGGAGATAGAGTCGAGGATTAGGGAGACCGTGCAAGCCCTCCAGGAAACAGCAGACGCCCGCACGGAAGAGGCGGAAGTGGGCAACAGAGGAGATAGAGTCGAGGATCAGGCAGGCCCTGCAAGACCTCCAGGAAAGAGCAGAGGCCTGTGTGGAAGAGGCGGATGTGGGTAACAGAGGAGATGGAGCCGAGGATTAGGCAGGCCCTGCAAGACCTCCAGGAAAGAGCAGAGGCCTGTGTGGAAGAGGCGGATGTGGGCAACAGAGGAGATAGAGTCGAGGATCAGGCAGGCCCTGCAAGACCTCCAGGAAAGAGCAGAGGCCTGTGTGGAAGAGGCGGATGTGGGCAACAGAGGAAATGGAGCCGAGGATTAGGGAGGCCCTGCAAGACCTCCAGGAAAGAGCAGAGGCCTGTGTGGAAGAGGTGGGTGTGGAAGGGTCATCGGCCTTGGCTGAGGCATTGTCAGAGATTTTTATGGACTAGCCCACTGACTCTTGCATATAGTTCTGTAGTTGTACTTTTCCTTTAGTTTATTTAATTGTTCCCTGAGGATTATTTTTTTACCCATTTTTGCACATCGTTTTCCATGAATAAATTGCTATTTTAATATTCAATGCCACTGTTTGCCGTCTCTTTGTGCCATGTGCCTCATTGTTTGGCTTGCTGGTGTATGTAGGCTTGGTTGCTTCTTTGACCATGTGCAGCTTTTGTTTGGCAATGAACTCCGACTGAGTATGTCTTATGGCTGTAATGTGTGTTTAGGGCACCCTCTCTGGCTTATTCTTTTACTGGCCTATTTGCTGGGGGACATATGTGCATGCTTCAGGTGAGTGTGATGTTTTTTATGATGCTGTCATGGCCAATGCACGTATGCCGACTATGGTAGGTGTAGGAAGGTAACATGTTTGGAGTTGCATGTGTTTCACATGTTTATCAAACACATCTGTTGCTTAGCTACTTCCATGCTTTGCAGTGCAGGCATGATGCCCTTTAATGTACATGTTGCGCATGGGTGTGTCAACCATGTATGCTGTGGTTGGCATGGCAGTTCCTTTGTAAGTGTTTTCATGGGTATCGAGTCATGTTGGGGGTTATTTGAGATAGGCATGATGGCATTACTTTGATTAACTTGCCCATATGGACATGCGGATATGTGTTTCACAAGTATGGAACGGACCATCGCAAGGATGGGGGTGGCAGCGTATGCTTGCCTTTTGCCATTCCTTTTGCAGAGGCTTTGCATTTTTGGTGTCAGTGAATCAGTGTTGGTTCAGTATGTTTTAGATTGCACGTCTACTGGTGGCGATGTAGATAGATATTTCAAGATTAGAGGTATTTTAATGATGATGTTTTGGGCCTCTTATTGAGGATGGGTACTCATTTTTTTAGGGGTCCGGCCAGATTTTCTCCAGTGCAGGCATATTTGAGCATCTGGAGGCAGCTCATTCACCTCTGCCCACTCACTTCTCCAGATTTCCAATCCTTCATGCTGACACAGCAGTTTGGGTGGCTCTTTGGCACTTCCTTGTGCTCACACTTCCACGACAGGCATAGATCATTGGCATCGGGGATGATGAAAAGGGATGTGGTATCAGCTTGATTCACTGGGCTACCCACCTCACGTGAGAACGATGGCACCTGAACGGCAAGGGAGCAGAGTGTATCTGCACAAACAATATGGGTGGCTTTTGTGCAGCTGCGTGTGATCCAAAGGGAAGTCATGGACGAGGTGACTGTACTGGATTCCCCGTGATCATGTTGGAGGCGGATGTCTGCCAGGTGTAGTTCATGGAAGACACAGGACAGAGGAGTTGAGAAAGGTAAGTGTGCCACAGTAAACTGGGAGATGAGCGTTCAAGGTGCACGGCTGGGAAGTGTTGATGCACTTACAACAATTGTAAAGGTGACACCAGCATCACACTGAGCTAGGCCCACAAGCCTGTTCATCACCTTGTAGGGACAGTGAATAGGTGTGGGTATCCATTACTCTTGTGTGTGTGGCTGTATCCTTTTCACAACAGGTCATGAGTGTGTGCCGCAGACAGCTCTGTCTATTCATCAGCTAACACGATTAGTACATCTGTATTGTGATGTGGCACCTTGTTGATGCAAGTACTGTGTGGAAGAGGAGAGGGCGTACAGTGATGCGGATTTGGGGGTGCAGATTAGTGGAGGTACTCATACAAGAGGGGACTTGTGGGTGCAGCCTTCATGTAGGTTGTTGGGATGCAGAATCATGGAGGTTTTAGGACGAGGGTGGACTTTGGGTGAAGCCTTCATGTAGGGTGTTGGGGCGCAGAGTAGTGGAGGTACTGGGATGAGAACTTGTCAGTCGCTGAAGCAGTATGGAAGTAATGGTGATTGCTGGTAAGTAATCCTTCATTACTTCTTTCACATTGGTCCGGCACAAAGGTTGTTTGACAGCGCTATGTTAATTTTGCCCTGGGAGTATTTTGTGGGCGTTACTGATTTTCTTTGCTCTGCCTGTTTTTCTGCAGATACCATTCTGTGCGTCAGCTCCCCCGCTGCACCTTTGGGATGCGCAATGTTTACGCCTGCGCTACCACGTTGTGTCGACTGGTGTTATTGTGGCAGAGTCTGACGTGTGATTGCCTCCACCCAACCCTACCGGCGTTTCAGATGCATTACCCTACCAGGAGATCACATAACATCCCCGACAGAGGACACCAACTTCTGCTTCATGTCGCTCATCCCCCAGCAGGTTCCCTTGTTTTCCCGCCTCGCCTTTACTTAGAACCTGCCGCCTTTTGGCGCGTGCCAGCAGAGCTATTACAATCATGATTTACTCCAGATGGCGTTTCTTCATCGTCCAATGATGTACAAATATCTTGGCTGGTCCTCAGTTCTGCCTTTTCTGGGCAGGGCTACAACTGTGCGCATTCTATTCTAACCATCTGCCATTCTTTCTCATAGCTCGCCCCAGATTCCTCCCCACTCCTCCCCCCACATGAGATGTCTTAGACCGAGTGGAAGGGTGGGTGTCACAGCTACGGTTTACCTGCCATCAGAAAGGCAAACCGTGCAGAGTCTCTGGCGACATCTTGGATGCAGGGAAAGGTGGACCCACACTCCTGTAAGAAGGTCACCTGCACTAGGCAAAGAGCAGCAGATATGCACACCTGCTCACACGTGCAGCGTTCTTGAGCTGCACATAGAAAACATGTATGTGTATGCTTTACATGGGCACAGTGGAGAGGAGGGGCTGGGGTGATTTGAGGCCAGGTGTGAAATTGAGAAGGTAGGCGTCTGGTGTAGGATGCAATGGTGGGTGGCAGTGGGTTCATTCGTTCAAATGTGACTCTCAAGTGTTCACGGGTCACCGCCTTTTTGAATCAGACGGTGACGTGCGAATATTGGCTGGTGACGTCTTGTGGGGCTAAGTGGCATTGCAGCCTTGCTGTACATGTGCAGATGTGTACAGGAAAGCCACGTTAATTCAGCTTCCCAACTACTAGTTACTATGGTTCTGCCGTCATGAGATTCAAAAGTTATTTTCAAAGCATTGCACCTTTTAGTAAAGAGAGTTTTCGGCTTTTAATTCGCAACATGTGTTGGTGGTGTATTGCAGTCGCATGAGCTCCTTTGTACAGTGTGGTAAGAGGTGCCTGCAAGTTAAGCAATCGTTCAGCGATCTGTGTGTAAGATACAATACCTACAGTAAACACATTATTTGGACCATGGCACTGAATGCTGCGCAGCACACTGCAGCACGCTGAAGCACGCTGAAGCATGCCTTATCACAAGATGAAGAACATTTGAATACATCACCCACGTCCAGAAGGATCTGCACTGGCCGCCCCAAGCATGCATCATGTTCAAAACAGCCTGCATCACCTACAAAGCAGTCACAACCAAAACACCACTCTAATGGCCAGAGCAACTCACCACTTCCGGAGGCCAGGACGGCACCAGAAGTCACAACATCACAGGCTGGAAACAAAGAACTAGAAAGAAGGAAATAGCCCTTCTCCCGCTATGTACCCTGTCTCTGGAACAAGTTACCAACACAGATAATACTGGCCGCCTCCATCCAACAAGAAAGATCGTTACACCCTACTTTAGACCCTACTCTTCTAAAAGCATCTGCCCTATTGCCAATCGTTCCACTCACCTCTATTTCCCCTCCTCTGGAATTCACTCCCTCCCTTGTTTGTCCTTCGTTTCTCAGTGCTGATGTTTCCCTCACACCTAACTTCTAAGCCTTGGGAGCAATCCCTTTGTACAAGGTTCCCTTGGATACCAGCTGGCATGAGCTTTATGTAACCCAAACATATATACACACTTTGTCCAACTTTCGTTTGTACAACAAAATTATCCAGTCTGCCATTATATAAAATCAAAAACAAATATATTGTTCAATTGTAGGAGAACTGATGTGAAAGAGAACATCAAATACTGTAACACATTCACGCCTGTGTGAGTGGAGCTGGTAATGAAGACAGGAGTCTTACTATGTATTTCATTCTTTATTTATTGGGTGTTTCTAAGGCGCCTATGCAGCAAATGGTGTTTCAAGGTGCCACAAGACAGAAAAAGGGTGCAAAGTCAAGAAAACAACAATCATGATCCTACTAGGCCTTGTGTCATTCGGATCGTGCGAGTGCAGTACAAGAAGTTCAGTGGAAGGGAAGTGGGCAGGGGGTGGGGAGTGCAGAGCAGGGCGGAAAGGATAATGCTAGGGTGGGAGGGAAGTGCATGCAGGCTGAGGCATAAGTGCCGGGGGGAGAAGGAGTGGAAGTAAAGGGCTGCTGGTGCTTGGCAAATGCTAAGGGGAGGCCAGGTGGGCAAGTGCCAGTGGAGGCAGGGAGTACAGGGAGTGAGCACTACATGCTAAGTGCAAGGACAGGGTGGGCCAAGCTCGGTAGGATTGCACGCGCCACCAGGATAGTCAGGAGAAGGGCACCCAGAAGGGCAAGTGCAGGTTAGGGAGGGTGTTAGGTAGACTGGGCGAGGAGGACTTAGTGCCCTAATGCGGCAGAAGGGGGCATTAGCATGGAACGGGGAAAGGGTTATCTCGCCTGTGCTCTGTTGCTGCTAGCCCTGTCTGCAGCCTTTGATATAGTGGATCATGAATTGCTATTACAACGGGAGTGGCAGGGTGCCCGCATTGTAGGCACAGATTCACATGATTTGCCACCTTGTTCTGGATCCATACCCACCATGTTCAGTTGTGATATTTTATGTCCCCTTGTCTTCCGAGAACTATTGTGGAGTACCCCAGGGTTCCCCTTAAGGTTCCGCATGCGCAAATGCCCTGCATTTGTGGGATTGGTTTCCAGGCGTATGTTGATGGCACTCTTGTACATATCAAAAATCAGCTGAGCCCTAGAAGTTGCCAGATGGTTCCAGATTGTTCATTCCATATCTATCATCTTCATCATCATCACAAGGTTTATTATCAGACAAATTGGCAGGTTAAACATGAACTAAAGTACACTGAGTTAAATTCATCCATTATATAATACAAGCGTCTTAGTCACTTTAGAAGATGTACTATATGCGACTAAGTGATTAAAAACACAAACAATACATTGATAAACAGATTGACTAACGTTCAAAGCACTAAAGAAAGAAAGCAAAAACGAAAGCATCTGAATAGTTTCATCTTCCGAGTTGCGTGGATGCCTTCAAAAGTGTATTTGATTGTAGCATTCATGTTTTCCACATGTATTTCGCCAGCCCCAGGGTGGCTATTCCATGTGCATTAGAACATTAGACAAACAGATCTTTCACACTTTGAACACATCTTGCTCTGACGACTGGTAAAAGCCAATAGTTTGCAAACTTCCTTTTTTGAGAATAAAAAAATGAAAGATGCACCAAATCTTCACAAGAAGCAGTGCCGTGCAGGCACTCCTCTTTCATAGTGCCCCCTTCCATTTGGATATAACATCAGCCAACAGTAAAGTACCAAGTTTCACCCTGACAATTAATGATTTGGCAAAAAATGGTTTGATCCAATGTATGATTCAATAGCTAAATCATTTTTGATCTCCAAATAAGCAATAGTCAAGCTACTGGTGCTGCTGCTCTGGACTAAATATCTAAGGTACCACTCTTCATATACACCTTTTAATGCTCCTACACCACGCCCAAACAGTGTGGGATAGCCCTAAAACGAACCCATGTCAAATGTCTAGGCCCATTCCCGGATTAATGCTGCTATGGAAGAGCTCTTGCCCCAAGGGAATGAAAGAAGGTCCATCAGAGCATTCCCAAAGTGGTCCAAACTGGGGGAGCTCAGAAGCTCCAATCAATACGGAAATGTATTACGTCTTGTGGTGTGTAAAATACCTCAACTACTAAACTCTAAGTACGTGGGGTATTTGGGGAGCTGGAGGAATTGCTAAGAGGGCATTAAATAGGACATTGGCTTTTTGCTGCAAATTACGTAGATTGATCATCTGGAAATGTCCTCAATATAGAAGTGCTGAAGGATCACCTGGGATTGATAGATCGCCAACGGAGGGGTTATAGCGCTGTCCCATCATGGGCTGAAAAGTGATGGATAGCTCTGCCTCTTCTAGACCTGGATCCCAAGTAATCAAATCTTTCAACTCACCTCGTTCGATCTTTCTCCCTTCTAGAAAGACATTTTGCTTTTTTCCACTCGGAGCAAGCCATGTCCGTTATTTTACTAATATTGATCTTTAATCTGTTGTACGTTTTTGAAGGTCAGCTTTTCCTTATCCAGCAATTGTTAGCTTCCAACCACCTGGGCTTAAACGTGCTGTATTGAATAAATCCGACTTGACACCCTGTTTTGCATCCTTCGATCAGCCCATCCACAATACAAAATGTTAAATTGGGCAATCTGGAATGACCTTTGAATGTGAATAGTCCTTTGCACTGCATATAAATGTTGTTGCCAAGTCAGACTTCTAGAATATGATGCATCTTCTTGTCATGCTCCACTTCCTTACGGTACGCCACATGATTGGCCAAATTGCAATGGATATGAAGATCCAACTTTTGTTACCAATGGACTGGATTCTAGATCTTGTACAACACCCAAAGCTCTGTCTACAGCTGGGCACCCACTACATTTCAGAACTGCTCCCTCACTACGAGCTGACCGAAAACCTAATCTTGGCGTTACAACACTTCATTTTTTCTTTTCAACCAAAGTGTGCTTTTTGGAGACAGATATTTTTACCTCCTAGGCTCCTCCCTATGAATGCCTTTAGCACTGCATTTGTGGTTTGAATTATACTAAATGCATTTCCGACGACAGCTACAGAAACACTTGTTCCTCGCTGCATAGACATTGTTTTTTTTGCTATCTTTCTCACCACCAGTTACTGGGGAGGAGCAGGGGGACACTTTCTCCCTAGCTCCCGCCCCCTGCCCACCTCACCATATTGTAACACCAGCAGAAGAGCCCTCTATGGGATCCCATTTGTTGTCGCTATCCTGCATCGAGTGAACGATAGACGATACGCACTCAGGCAACCATATTGAATGTACCCTCGCACTGAAAGAGTGGAAGGATCTCAGCACCCACCATTGGACATCATGGAGCGATAAGTGAAATCTGACAAGGGTAGAGTGATGTCATAAAGGAGATATACGAAGACATGCTGAAACGATATGAAATACTTAAGAGTGACGATGTAACTGAAGTAATAAGAAAAACATGTACTTCAAGGTAAAGTAATCCTATCTACAAAGAAGATAAAGTAACTTGCTGACCAATAAGTGTACATAGGCAGTAACGCAAGATAGATGAGACAAATAGAAGCTTGCTATCGAGAAAAATATAGTGTGGCTAGGATGGCCATAATTGGAAGATGGACGTCGGCTTGCATTAGACACAATCCAGATACCTCAGAGACACACCAGGGTGGCAGAGTAAGCAGACGGAGAAACAGCTTTGTGTGCAAAACAAAGAGGAGTCTATCTTGGCCTGGGATCATGGATGCTATTTTAAGGAATAATTGAAGGGCACAAGGGGATTCAATTGGATTAGCCAAGTGCGTAGGACATATTTCTCTTAGATTAAGGTAGAAGAAAACATTTGCAAGAGCTAAGTATTGGACAATCAAAAGTGTATAAAGTCTATACAAGATGGAGTGAACAAGCCTCCAGAGGCCAAGAGCAGCAATAACACCCAGTATAATTGAATTAAATAGCATGAAATGAAAGGTCAAAATAGACAAATTTTCAGTCTCCTCACATGTGATTCAGAAGTCGAAAACAAGGGCTATTCATTAAGCTTTGAATGAAGATAGTTATGTGCTTACACTCCCTTAAATGTCCCAGAATAGAGAGCAGTCTACAAGGTCAACTACAGACGAAAAACTGTTGCTTATGGCCAGACCAATAAGAGATGATGGATTTATTGGGAAAGTGGGGAGTAATCTGACGTTACTCAAGCACTATGTGCTGCTAACAAGCCGAAAGTGGAAGGTTGGGTGAGAATGCCAACCAATCAAAGGGTCTATGGGGCAACATGCTATACAATGCTGTAGGGGCCAATCCGGTGCCAGTTGTCTGTTATAATGAGTATTTACAGGTAGTGCAAGGCGTGCCTTACAGATTAGGGGCAGCCAATGGTGTATTAAACCCTATGTATACCATAGGTACATATATTCCCTAACCAATTCCACCCTTCAATAGATTTTACAGTTTGGCACATAGGATGACATCATATATGATGCATATTGGGGTATAAGACATGTGTGGGTGTGTGAAAATCCACCCGTTGTTCGCACAGTTTGCCCTGCTTTATTGAGCTGAGAATAAAGTAGTGCTTTTCCATATTCTTTGAGTCTGTCTGGTTATTTGATCTGAGATCTTTATTGGTAATTCCATTTAGCAGAAGAGACGCTTCACGGTGCTAGAGCAATTTTGGAAGTGGTGCGGATAGTTCAGGTCTATTCGACCTAGGCCCAGATCAAGACCTACGGACGTTCAACTGCTTCCGCCATTAGCCAGAAGACAGCGGAGCTTCCTATGGAGAATGGCATGTAAGAAAACACATGTATGAAGATACGATTGACAGGTTGCCCTTTGACGAAATTCCTGTACAGTCCCCACAGGTGCCCCGCGGACTGAAGGCAAACTGGTCATTTGACGAAGAGTCGATGCAGAGGGACTCGAGCTGAGCCATGGACTTAAGTAGAACATTGAAGGTGGCAAAAATAGTGGGAGGGACTGTGTTTTAAATAATATGTATAAAAGTAACAGATCTTTTGGGATTATAAAGAAGTTTGAAGTTTGAAGTTTAGTTTATTTGTAAAGCGCAAACCAGGCCCAGGGGCAACCGGGCACATAATCTTGAAAACAGGTTACAATAACAGTAAATACATAATAAATGTACACAAATATACACAATATACAGAAAAATACCATTTACAAATTATAATACAAGTACATTATGGAGTGTATATACACATAACCTATATCACAAATGGAAGGCAGGACTGATTGAGGAGCCTCATAAATCATGAGAGAACACCCAAGATTTGGCGTTGTTCTTGAAAGTTTTGCACAAAGGTTCAGTTCTGATGTAAGTAGGCAGAGTGTTCCAAAGTTTGGAGGCTAGGATAGGGAAGCTCACTCCACCCGCTTTTTGGAGTTTGAATCTAGGCAGGGTTAGGCTGTGAGTTTGGGCTGATCTAGTGGGTCGAGAGGAGAGGTAGGGTGGGGCATTGTTATTCAGGCATTTGTGGGTCAAGGCTAGAGTTTTCAGGGCAATTCTTTGTTTTACCGGGAGCCATCGTAAGTCAGATCTGACGGTGGAAATATGGGATCGTCTCGGGATGTTTAAGGCTGCCCTTATGGCATTGTTTTGTATAGTATGCAATTTATTGAAGTTGGACTGACTGGTCCCTAAGTAGAGGGCACTACAGTAGTCAATTTTGGCCATAATGAGTGTTCTGGCGAAGGTGATGCAGTTAAGAGAGTTTAGAAAGGGTCTGCAGGCGGTGATAAGTTTGCAAGTATAGGCCGATGCCGGCCTTACTGCGTTTGTTTGTCTGTTCAAGGAGAGCGTAGAGTCCAGATAGACGCCTAAAGTTTTAGTATCTTTAGAGACCTTGATATCATTGCCGTCGATGGTGAAGGACTTGTAGGTTTGATCTAATTTGTTAAGACGATGGCTTGATCCTAGTAGTAAGAGCTGAGCCTTTTCGTCGTTAAGGCAAAGTTTGTGATGTGCCATCCAGGCCTGAATGACCATGTAGACATCATTCAAGGCTTTAGTGTCGGCTGTGTAATCACCAGTGATGGGAATGAGTATCTGGGTGTCATCCTCATAGTTGGTGTACGAGACACCCAGATAGTCGAGCACATCGAAGAGGGGCTTGGTGAATACATTGTACAAAGTAGGGGAAACACAAGAGCCTTGAGGGACGCCACAGTGAATGGGGGAGGGGTCTGCCGATGCTGTAGGTGAAAAGACCCTTATGGATCTGTTGCTCAGGAATGAATGGATCCAGGCATTAGAAGAATCAGAGAAGTGGGCCACAGATTTGATATGTTGGCATAGTATTTGGTGGCTGACCAAATCGAATGCCGCGGAGAGGTCAAGGAGAAGGAGTAGTGCTAACTTCCCATTGTCCTTTAGTGTCTCCATCTGAGTTTTCAGATTAATCAAGCTGATTCAGTGCCGTGTTTGGGACGGAATCCTGATTGTCTTAACCCCAGAAGATTGTTGGATTCGAGGTAGTCTTGAATCTGCAGGTAGGCTGCACGATCCAGGATCTTGAGCAGGAACAGGACCGTAGTGATTGGTCTAAAGTTAGTTGGAATGTTAGGGTCAAGGGAAGGTTTTTTGAGAAGTGGGATTACCCACGCATCCTTGAGGTTGTCCAGGACTATAGCCATCTTGAAGGAGGCATTTATGAATGCTGTGATGAAAGGGGCTATGTCGTGAGATGCTTCCTTGATGATAGGTGCCGGGCAAGGGTCACCTTGGCAGTTGGCCGGTTTGAGGTTGTTTATGATTCCTTCTACTTCAAGGGTGGTGAGGGGGGAGAAAGAGAAAGGTTTATGAGAGGGATTGGCTTGGTGGGTATTAGGTATGGGTGTGGTCAGTGGTTGATCATACTCTAGGGATTTTTGTTTATCTCTAATTTTGGTTTGGAGGGTGGCAATTTTACCCAAGAGTGCTGTCTGAAGAGAAATAGATACCTCGATTCCTGGTTCCAAGAGGGGCAAAGGGGTACGCACTAAAAAGACTCCAGAAAGGAGTGTTAAGGATTCCTGAGTCAAGGCAAATAAGAAGAATCTGTATCAAACTCCAAGATGGAGTTAAAATTGAGATGATATACATCTACTAAAGATAGTAAAGGAAGACGTACACACAACATTAATAAAAGTGCACATTTGCATGCGGTTATAATATGTCAGTATAAAACGTATTGTGTTTAGATTAATAAATATCAATCGATAGTAAAATATTAAGGGGATTTTTAGATTTCTAATCAAGAGATTGACGTCAATCAGGAGGGTAAAAATCAAAAGAAAGCAAGAAAGAAAGAAAGAAAGAAAGAAAGAAAGAAAGAAAGAAAGAAAGAAGAGATTCTTCAAATATCAATGATAAAAAACAAGATAACAGAAATTGATTGAAAGTGTAAAAAAAGAACACTGTTGCATAGATCTTTAAAAGCGGTTAAACAATTTTGATTTCCAGTTAATAATCAGCAATTGATGGTGCCTGCTTAAATTGATCAGTGTGGTATATTTGATAAAATAAATAAACAAATGAAAGGACGGGTAAGTATCGATAGTCGAGATTGACTTGTCATTATGAGGGAAACTCTTCTTTTACAGTTATGCAGGACATTGCCAAGATATAAAACTAAGATGAGGAAATATTATTCGGAAGGGGTCCGAGGCACCACCAATAAAACACTAATACTGTGGCCTCAAGAGGGTTTGTTGTCAAAAACAGCTATGCAACATATGACGACATATTTGCATGACACACGTAAGAGAAAGAAATTACAAAAAAGGTTGGCTGTTTTAGAGTTATGGAAGATTATCAGAATGAGAAAGAGGATCCAGCTGAGAAGGACTATATAACGCCTTTGGCTCAGTTTTCCCTTCCTGAAAAAAATAACGTAGGTACTGAGGAGGAGGTATTTAATCCTTTAAAGGAATTGAAAGCAGCGGCGGGTATGTTAACCCGACATATGAGCCCCCCGCTTATAACAGTGAGGATAATGCAGAAGAGAGCAAAAATAGAGAACGCAAATATACATCAACACTCAATAAAAGTAAACGGTGTGATGAGAGAAAGGACAGGCAAGATAGATGGAGCAGAACGAAATTAGGGACAACGCTAAGGGAATAACTATAATACAGAATGAATGGCTGGGTGGACAAATATTACTTAAGCTGGATGATAAGGGCATTGATGGGGTTTGAGAAAGAGAAGAACGAGAATAGCAGAAAAAGAAACAAAAGGAGGAGAAGGGAGCATATAAAGAAGAGAAGGAAAGAGAAAGCAAGCAAAGGGAAGTAAAAAGAAGTTATGAGGCAAGGAAAGCTAAGGAGAGACGAGAAGTGAAAAAAGAGAGGAGATAGAAGCACAAAGATTGAAAGTACATAGGTTGCAAAGAACGTGAGAGGAAGATGAATTGAGGGAGAGGAAAAGAGAAGAAGAAATAAACAGAAGTAGGGGTCAAAAGATGACAAGATAGAGTATCTATGTCATGAAGCAAAGTGCCGATCGAAGCACAAGGACAATTTGATGAAGAGAGAAGGTCACAAGAGCCCCATGGGTAGCTGCAAGGAATACCAGGAATACCAACATGGACTGATGAGCGAGACCTGGAAAACGTAGAGAAAAGAACTCAATATTCATATAGGCAAATTAGGGATAAAGAAGGGTGAATATAGAAGGATCTCTATTGAGGGAAACGGAAGGAAGGTCAGGTGACATAACAGACAAGCATAGAATGCTGTCTTTAAGCAGATTACAAGTTGATGCGGAAAAGGATAATAGTCATACAAGTTGGGGCATAATGATGTCAGACGAAGAAAGAGGAGAAAATGAGAGTGCACAAAGGGAGAGCACATGCAGATTTCACAAGAATCGAGTGTAGAAAACGGGGTGAAATGGCCAGATCTAGAGGACCTGAAAGAGAGAACACCAGAATCAACACTATAGACTGACCGACCACAAGCACAATCGCTCGGTGCAGGGGAGGAATCCCCACCTTAGTAGACAGATTAAGGACACTACCAGGACGAAGACAAAAGGGCAAGACTAGCCCTGCCTGGAAAACAAGAAGTGTATGCAGGTATGTACATGGACCAGGATTTATACAATTCCAATTATTAGAGAAAGGGGGAGGTAGACCACAATATAAATACTGGCCACAAATGGATAAAGAAAATTTAAAATGTAAATTACTGAGTTTAACTTCTGGTGCCGGACAATGGATTCATGCGTTAGAGAGAATGAAATCAGTAATGTCATTAGCCATAGGTGACATAAAAGGCCTTCTTGCAGCCAATCTAGGAAAGAGGGCTAATTTAATTTGGAGGAGAGTGGGATACGCAGGTGTGACTGCACAAAACATGACACACGATGGAGAGCCATTTAAAAATTGCAGAGCAGATGTTTGTCAGGCGCTGAGAGTACAATATCCCGATACATCAGATCTGGGTGCGATTATGACTATGAAAATGGGGGGAAGGATGAAGACCCTGCCACCTTTATTGAAGACATTCAAGAGCGATGGCGTCTTGAGACGAGAGAGCCTTAGGACAAAATGGTGGCATTATTTTACCACATTTTGTGTCACAGTTTTGCCCGAGTCAGTGCAACAGCAAATGAAGAAACAGGTGGGAATGGAGGCAAAGTCATGGCCAGAAATACAATTACTGATCGTGCATCACTGCCGATTGTTGCAGGAGAAGAATAGGAAGAAAGCCGAAAGTAGGAAATAGGAGGAGGCGAAGTTAGTTCAGAAAAGGTTGTTAAAACTCACCATGGAGGGAGCGGTGTGGATGAGTAATGAATGGGTGGTGACGCAGGAGATGCAACCAGTGCAGCAAAACAAACTAGTGTACCCCACGGATCAGGGTGGGCACAATAATTCGTCAAGATAAAGAGAGAATGGACCTAGAGGAGGAGGACCAGGTGGATTTCAAAACCCAGAGGGAGGAGGAGGATTTCATGGCTGACAGCCACAACAATGTTGAAATTGCGAGAGAATAGGACACATAGCCAGAACATGTGGAAGCTGAGGAGGCATGCAGCAAAATTGGCAAACTCCAAGAGGGGGGATGGGCTATGTTCTGCAATATAATATGCAACCGCACGGGTGTATTATGTCCAGGATTACACGCAGACTCAGGCACTTGTGACACAATCACAGCAGACACAGCAAGCGCCATTACAAATGCAATTGCCACAATGGTAACCTCAGCAAGTGCCCATGCAAACACAGCAGGTAAAAACTCAGCAAGCACAGCCACAACAGGCCATGGTACCACCATGGAATATGAATAAAGGAGCCCAGCAAGCACCCGCACCCAAATTAGGGAGTGTGACCGTGGAAGGAGGAAATCCTTTCACAGGTACAGGGATGGATTTATATCCACGATAGGTCAGCCCACAGAGTGACTTGATGTGTTCAGTACTATCAGTGACCCAGACCCTCAAGAGGAACCAAGGGTCAAGGTGACAATAGGAGACAAGACATTTTAATTTCGTGAAGACACTGAAGTAACTTGTTCCTGTGTCCGTAAGGGAAAATACCCAATGTCACGCATTGCCATGAATGTACAGGGATTTTCTGGGGCGATGAGTTTAATTCCTTTTACAGCCGAAATACCAATCTCTATAGGAGAAAATGATACGTCAATGCCATTATTATATTCTATGCAGACACCAGTTAACATATTGGGGTGTGACTTGATGACGAAACATAACATGACGATTTATTTTACTGAAAAAGGAATCGTGTGTTCTACACCAGGGATACATTATACGAATGTGAAAGAGTTTATATTAGCCTTCACTGGCCAGAAGGCATTACAAGGAATTCTCTTAGATTCAGAAGTATTTTTGTATGGAGTGCCTGTTTTATTATTGTGGTTACCCAGGTTGATAGACAAACTATTAAGAATACCTGATGAGGTTTTGTTTAGACCAGAAATCCCCATGGATGATGAATAAGGGCAGATTATCCCCTTAGAGATAGAAGCAGTTGTGGTCAGAGAGGAAAGGGTGGTTCTTCACAGGACAGATGATGAGGGAAGAGGATGAAGAACAGTGATAGCCCTCAGTGAAGTATACAGGTTGGCAGATTTGACAGATGAGGAGCTATTTAGATATAATTACTCAGATGATGAGTTAGTATGTTTAATAAATCTCACTTATTGGCTTTAAGGAGAGAATAGAAAAATACTGCAGAGAATGGCATTGGTAAAAAGAAACTGCCATTTTTTCAGGAAGATTTAGAGAAAGTGACAAATAGTTTATAGACCACAAGTCTGTATGACGTGGCTCTATTGAAAGGAGTAGGAGCAGTTAAAATCAATCTTAAACCAGGAGCCCATTTGCCACGAGCAAAGCAATATCCCCTGTCCAGAGAAGTGGATCAAGGTATATTTGAGACCAATTGCACTTTAATGAAACAAGGAATATTGGTACCATCTGAGTCTCTCTGTATTACGGCTCTGTACCCAGTGAAAAAATCAACATGGGCGTCAAAGAGATTCATACAGGATCTTTGCCCCCAAACAATATAGTCAAAGCTGAGTTTCCTTTAGTTCCAAATCCCACAGCAATATTTTTTTAACATCCCATCTAAGGCCAAATATTTCACAGTCATAGATTTAAAACATGCATTTATTTTAAATTCCCCTCCATGAAGACTCACAAGATTTTACTTCCTTTTCGTATAGAAATATTCACCTGAAACATTCTCGTTTGCCCCAGGGGTACAGGAGTCCCCCTCAATATTTAACAGAGTCCTCCAGATGGACCTGGGTAAAATTCTGATCAAAAGTTCAACAATCCAGTATGTGGATAATATTTTAGTGTGCAGTGAGACAGAAGAAAGATGCAGAGAAGACTCAGTTAGGCTTATGACTATCCTCTCAGAGAAAGGGTATAAGGTGGTCAAAGGAAAGCTAAAAGTACTGCCAGGAAGAGGTCTTGTATTAAGGACAGCTGATCTCTCATGATGGGATGAAAGTGACACCTGAAAGAGCAGAAGCAATTATGAAGACTTCAGAACCTAAAACAGTGAGGGAACTGCAACAATTATTTGGCCTATGTAACTATTGTAGGGCCTCAGTTTTAGATTACAGTACATATATTTAACCCCTTTCAAAAGGACTTATAGAAACACAGGTGGAAAAGAGTAAAATAACACAGACAGATGAGAAGACTGAAGGATTTGAAGAATTAAAAAAGGCAATCAGTACAGCCCCTGTGTTAGGAATTACAGATTATCATGAATAATTTTACCTATTTTCTCATTCAAATTGAGATGTTATGACAGCAGTGTTCACAAAGAAAACAACACTAAGACATAGACATAAACCATTGGCTTATTATAGTGGGATTTTAGATCCAGTTATGAAAGGGTATTACCCTTGTGATCAATCTTTAGCTGCTTCTGCATTCGCAATTTTAAAAGCTTCCAGTACAACAATGGGGTGTTCATTAACACTATTTGTGCAGCATACATTATTTGCTATTTTAGAGCAACACAAAAGTACAATAAACACACAAAACGCATCAGGATATGAGGTCATTATCTCTAACCCTTCAATTAAAATGTTTACATGTAAGACAGTAAACCCAGCAATGTTCATAGCAGAACCAGTAGGGTACGATGATTATGTACATGATCGCACAACTTATACTGAGTGCTATGATGATATTCCCCAAGCTAGTTAAAATGCTCTCGGTAGGGGGTTAGTTCTCTTTATGGACGGTTCTTTAAAAATGACCAAACAACTGGTGAAATACATACTGGATCAGCAGTAGTGAAGCTGAACTGAGAGGGTGAATTTGATGTAGTGACAAGCATGTGATTGCCTTCTCTTTACTCAGCATAGGCTGCAGAACTAGTGGTGCTCTTTGCTGCGCTCCAGAGATTTGCAGATGAGGAAGTGACAATGTACTCTGACTCGGCCTATGTGATGTCAACTGTACACACAGGTTTGTCACGCTTAAAGAGGAGGATATTACTCCATGCAGACAGCACTCGAGGGGAACATGCGGACCTATTGGATAAGCTTATTGAAGCATTAGGACACCCATTGGCTATCACAGTTGTAAAATGTCCAGAGCATTGTAAAAGGACAGGCATCATTTCTTGCAGAAAAAAAGCTGCAGATTTAGAAGCCAAAAAGGCAGCCTATTTCCCAACCAGGGAAATAAAACATGTTAAACATATTGCAGGATGATACATGCTGATAAAGGAGGGTTTTAACATGCTGTCTATTGTTCAGCTAATTGAGGTACTAGGTCGAACACCACACGAAGAAAATAATTTATCGAAAAAGCAGGGTTGTTCTTTATCCCCCACTGAGGCAATTTGGAGACAGGATATCACTGGAAAGCCGGTTATGCCTCTAGCTTTGTTGGGGGTAGTGCTGGAGCAGCTCCACTCCCCAATGCATATGACACAATAGAGTCTTGCTGCTATGATTGCAGAAGATTCCTACTCACCATAATTATTTAAGCAATTACTAGACCCAATGGCCCATTTCAGCATCTACATATAGATTATGTGGATATGCTGCAGACATGCAATGGCTACAGATACATGCTGATTGTGGTATGTCCTTTTTATAGATGGATTAAGGCAGATCCATTGACACATCCTGATGCCACATGCGCTGCCAAGTTCCTTGTGCATGAGGTGTTTCCAAGATGGGGTGTATGAGAGCTCCTGCAGTCTGACAATGGACCACATTTTGTAAATGAATTATTGGAACAAATAGGTATTTTGTTATGTATAAAGCATATGTTTTCCTCAGCTTATCACCCAGAGACGAATGGCATCTGTGAGAGATTAAATAGATTGTTAAAAGAAAGAATTGAAAACATTAAGATGACTTTAAAGAAGGAATGGATACATTGCCTACTCCTTGCACTATATGCCCTCAGAAATCAGCCTGGCTCAGATCACCACCTATCTCCTCATGAATTGGTGACTGGGCACTGAATGAGAACCTCTGTTGCTCCAACATCTAGGTTAAAAACTGATGCTCATAGTGTAGGAAAGGCACTAGGTGACAAGATACATGATTACCTAACAACAATGACTGCAAGTGTTTCTTTCATGTCCCAACAGGTCATGAACCGGAGGGAGGGGTCAAAGAGAAGCGACAAAGACAGCCTACCCATTGATTCAGTGGATTTACTAAAGCAACCCAGCCTTTATTCTGGGGAACCAGGCGCTGGTACGAAGGTTTGTACGAACTTGGAGTATGCCCCGCTTTGAATGTCCTTACGAGGTGGAATAAATTACCCCCACAGCTGCTAAACTGAAAGGAAGGAGAGCCTGGCTGCACTTGCATGACATCAAACCATATAAAGGAGAAACCCTGACCCCTCCTGCAGCAACGACAGTGAAGCAAGAGAAGAAGCTCCACACATGAAGACTCGCTCAATGACCAAGAACAAGGATAAGAAAGATATGGAAAACAGAGAAACTTTGAAACGAGGATCAGCATCTTTCAAATTTGATAAGGCATAAATAGGCTTGAAGTTATCCTGGAACCTTTTTAGATAGGTTAAAAGAGACAATGCTTTGATGTACCAGAGCCAGAAGAAAAGAAGCACACTTCATCTCTTATGTTACCCATTATAAAAACATTACACACATTCTTGTATGCTGTTTTTACAAACATATTACAGCATTATCCAGCTCTAAAAAGAAGACACGTGGACATTGTTATATTTCTCTGCAATCCTAAGAACAAGCACATTATTTTTAGAATAATTATAGAAATTAACTTGCAGTTCTTGATATAAAAGTGTGATTCATAGAGACTAACAGAGTGACATATTAAAGTAAAAACAAGATAAGGAGGTTTCAGAATATAAGAGGCTCATTGACATTGAGAAAATAGATGCATTTTCATGGAATAATAATTGTAATGCCATTCTGTATTATGATTTGTATTTTCTTCCTTATTATCATGGCATTTAGACACATTATAAAAAACAATACAGTCATGGCGTGTGACAATGAAACATTTATTATCGTCCCCAATAAAAGCACGAGCAGCAATTTTTCAAATTTTACTAAGCACCTATTTTGTTTTTAAAAGGGATTTTGAGGAAGATTATGAAGATATAAATACATCTCTTGATAATTCGGCTCATTTAAAAAAACCTTACATGTAGTATCAGCACATGAAGGAGGTGGGAGAGAGAGAACGTCAGATAAAAGTTGCTACGTGCGTTCTCTCATCCCCTGCACCATGGTCTACTCAGTCGAATCTGCCTATTGTGATCTGTCCTAGAGCATTCTGTGTACCTGCATACTGTGCTACAGGCCCACTCAGCTAAAGCCGAATCTGCCCATTGTGATTTGTATTAGAGTACTCTATGCACCTGCATACTGTGTTACAGGCCCACTCTGCTAAAGTCGATTTTGTCTATGACTTTTCTCAGAACATTCTGTGTACTGCACATACTGTGTCTCAGGCCTATATAGCTAAAAGCTAAGCTTGTCTACTGTGACCCACGCCTCACTACTAATATGCCAGGCCACCGCATCCTATATATCCTATGCCATTTATCACTCTTCAACTATCCATCAGTTTAGTAGCCTACCCAAACGCTACCCTCCTAGCTGAGAAGAAATTACTCCCTCCTACCTCCTTTAGCATGGCACCCAAACATAGTAGTCCTGCCCATTCTAACTACCAGTCCACAGGAGAACTTACCACGATCCCTTGTACTACGGTCATTAGAAATCTTAAACTACGTAGCAGACTCCCCAAAAAGACCCTCTTACTAGATCGCTTCCACCTACCAATAAGAAAACCAATTGTTACTACACTACGACACCTACTAGCACCAAATGGCCCACCACCCTACCCACTTGTTGTATATCTGATAACCAGACTATACTCATCCCTAAGGCATTAGCCCCTAATAACCTTACCCCCTACCTAACCACAATCAAAAAAGACAATCAACCCCTCAAAGGAGCTCTCCTTAATGTAACGTCACTGGTGACTCATGCCATCGACATAGCCGACCTAATCACAGAAGACAGCCTAGACTTCCTAGCCATAACCGAATCATGGTTACATAAGGCAGCAGGTCCGGCTCTCACGTTAGCTATCCCAGAAGGATACACAATCTTCAGACAAGACAGAGATGGTTCCTGAGGTGGTGGAATAGCCATCATAGCCAGAGAGAGCTTATCTATGAGAATAGTAGCCCCACATGACCTACAATCATGCAAATCCCTCTCCATCAAGCTACCTCTAAAGAACTCACAATCACTCACCATGCATGTAATTTACAGACCCCCTGGGCCTATTGGCACCTTTGAAGAGGACCTGCACAATTGAATTGCTAATAATCTCAAACCCACATCCCAAGCATTGTTGCTTGGTGATTTTAACTTAGGCCTGAATTACGCTTCGGACAAACACGCTTTGCAAATCGCTAACTCCATCAATGCACTAGGACTAACACAAAAGGTGAACGTTCCCACCCATATCAAGGGGAGAACCCTGCACTGGGTAGCCGACCACAATTGCATAGCCACTATCACCTCTATTTCTCCCCTATCCTGGACTGACCATTTCCTCATGTCCTTAACACTTTCCACCACCAGACAGACACTCATAGCCCCCCAAGTAGTGCCACCCTGTCTAACCAGGCTAAAAAAGAATATAACAGTGGATAATGTGATCCCCAATATTCTACCTACTCTAAACTCTCTGCCAGACAGCCTGGACCCAAGCACCCTGGGGCAAGAATATAACAAGATCATGCTCTCCACTCTGGACAAAGTCGCCCCCCTCAAACTGAGAGCTAGTAAAGCTAAACTACACCTCAACAAGTGGTTCACTCCACAGCTAAAGGACCTGCGACTATTAAAAAAAAATGTGAAACTGACTGGTGCCTCTGCCCATCCCATGAGAACAAAAAGAAGCTGGCGTCCACTACATCACATTATAAAAAAGAAATCTGCCAGGCAAAAAGAAATTCCTATAATGAACGTATAGCTAATTCCAACTCTAGTATGAAAGAATTATTCACAATCCTGAAAGAACTAGAGTCCACTATCTCTCCACCCAATATCTGCATTAAAGATAAGAACTGGTGCTCAGAGATACAACACGCACTAACCAACAAAATTAACACTCTCCAAACCAAAATAAAAAATAAGAAAGACTCTTCGAACTTATCCCATCCAACTCATCACGACCCTCCACCAAATGCTAATATCCTTGAACCAAATATCACATTCCGTTTCACTAAAACAACGATCCTGGAAGTAGAAAAAACAATCCTTTCTCTCAAACCGTCCAACTGTAAAGGAGATGTCTGCCCAGCGCATATCATAAAAGAGGCCGCGAGAGACCTCTCCCCTTTCATCTCCAAACTGATTAATGCTTCCTTTGCCTCCGGCACTGTCCCAGCCAATCTCAAACAATCATGGGTGCTCCCGCTTCTCAAGAAGCAAACCTTAGACCCACTTATCGCTATTAACTATCGCCCTATCACAACGGTACCATTTTTACTCAAAATTCAGGATAAAATTGCATATTTGCAGATCCAAAAACATCTCGAACAGCACAAACTCCTAGGGGTCTGACAATCAGGATTCTGACCACTACACGGGACTGAAATGGCACTGATAGATCTGAAGACTCAGATCGATGAGATGAGGGATCAAGGGAAAACAGCCTTACTGCTGTTACTTGATCTCTCAGCTGCATTCGACTTGGTTGATCATAAGGTCCTCTGTAGGCACATTGACACAGCAGCCCATTTCTCCATTGGCGCTGTTAAGTGGATAGAATCATTTTGGAGTGACAGAACCAGTAGAGTATTCTCACCCTCTGCAGCTGCGGATCCCACCCCTATCATGTGCGGGGTCCCTCAGGGTTCCTGTGTGTCCCCCACTCTTTACAACATATTCACCAAGCCACTGTTCGAGGATCTGGACTTTCTGGGTGTCACCTACACTAATTACGCAGATGACACTCAGATTCTCCTCCCTCTTTCTGGGGATCATGGCAAGGACTTGGCGTTGGTGAATAGAATTCAGGCATGGATGGCCACCCACGGCCTATGCCTAAATGATGACAAGACAGAGTTGATAATCCTCGGCTCTCCCTCCAACATTTCCAAACTAGGTCATGAATATGCCTCCTTCATCTTCGACGGTAACAACACCATTGTCTCCAAAGAGGTAAAAACACTTGGTTTCTACCTCGACGCAACGATGTCCTTCAACAAACAAAGAGAAATGACAGGGAAAATAACTAATTATTATGGACCTCAAAGAACCTACCTAAACTTCATGATGTTCCGGCAACACAGTCTAGAAAAAATTGGACTGTATGCTGATGAAATATAAAAATAAAGTCGATTTATTACAAAATGTACCACAAATGGTTAAAACATCAATGGACCCACAAACACCAAACACAGTGGAAGAATATTAACAAATAACCTAATACCTAGACCTATCGTCTAAACAAACTTACGTAATTGCACAAAACACAACAAGACTCAAAAATAAAACAATAAACATTCTACATGTGTTTAAAAAAAGAAATTCCCGACATGTTTCTGTTCATCAACGACTCAAACGGTTGAACATTCATCAGGGGAAAGCTTCTGTAAATATGCTGTAGATTGCTTCAACACTGTGCACAATGGGTCAGTTTTCACATCTCAAAAATGGATGTAATCTAAAATACAAAAATAAAGGGAAGTTATAGTAAGGGAGGGGTCTGTAGATACCAAATATACCTACATACTTCAGAAGAAATACTGAGGCATGGAGTAACACAGGCAAGATAAACCAAATAACATCTGCCCTTCTATTAGTTCTAAATCAACTAAGCAATTACCTTAACTGTATAATTGCTAGTACAGTGTGCCACTAATCAGAGCTACACGACACACCAATCAATGGGTGCATCTATTGTTTCAAAAAGCGCAAGTAAATTGCCGTAAAACTTGATCCGGGGCGCTGTAGAGTCAAGACAAAAGAAATAAACACACTTACCAAATGTACTTAAATAAGGAAGTATAGCCATCGAAACATCAAATGAAAAAACAAAGGCGAATCACCTCTATCACCTTTAGTCAAAAACCAGGTTAAATCCGGAAGTCGAATCTCAAGAAAAGGATCAACAACACTATTTCAATCCGATCTTCAAAGTGTTAATATCCACACTACCTAAAAAACAACAACAGAACAATTATAGACTAACGGTGTATCACTACATGTTCGACCGTACCGGTGTGATTCCAAAACCCGTACTACATGATCTTATCACTTAATAAAACAGAGCCAAAACACTGACTACATATCAAAGGCTTGTTAGTCTGCAGTACTCAACTCCTTTTCCATAGTACCCGGACCTTCTACATTTCACCACTGTGTATATCTAAAGCTTACTATATATACACACAAACGTTTACTATACATAAAGGTAATGTGACTCAAAACACAGGTACTACCTGAAGTTAAAGGTCACTTTCCATGTGGGAAGTGTAGTATGTGTGCACAGACAGAAGAGAAAAAGAGTTTTCAGATATTGCCAGATCTTGTTTGGAATTTCAATGAATTAACAAATTGTAACACCCAAAATGTCGTTTATTTGATCAGGTGCCCTTGTGGTTTACAGTATGTGGGCAAAACTAACAGAATGTGTCGTATAAGAATGATTGAACATCGTAGTTGTATTAAAAACAAGGTAATTACAGCTCCTTTGGTGAAACATTTTTTGGAGAAAGGACATTCTCATACTGATTTCAGGTGGTTCATCTTGAAAAAAATAAGTGGCATTAATAAACAAGAGATTGATCGCAAGTTGCTCAATTTTGAACAAAAGATGATTTTCAAACTACAGAGCCACGTAGTGGGTTTAAATGAAGCAATTGATTGGCACTGTGTGAGTCTTATCTGAGACATAGTGATCCTAAGCAACGATCAACAGCTGCTTGTTTGATGCTTCTATGCCGTTACATCTATATAGTATGAACAAATTTAGATTGTATAAACTGATTGTTAATCGTTGTAGAAAATATTTATCTCTCTAAAAGGTTCTTCAACATAATGTTTCTTTAAGTTGAAAGATATGTCTTGAATTACATGTTTGTGTCCTAAAAATGTTTTATTAATGAATGAAAAGTTTACAAAAAGATTCGAGGTATTAGAACATTTTTTTTGTTGTAAATATAAGCGTGTAGGAACAATATCACTATGTTTGTTGGATACTGTAGGCTGTTTCCATACTTGTACCATGGGCGTTCCTATGCTCCTTTGGGGCATAGACGGACCGTTTGCTTTTGAGGCTGCTTCCCCTTTAAGTACAGCCTACCTGCCTTAAACCCTGTGCTACTTTATGTTTGGGTTGCAGTCCTTTTTCTATGATCATTGTTCCAACTCACTACAGGGGACATTCCGGCTTTGATGTCATTTACCGGCCATGTTGTGCGGGTAGTCCTGTTTCTATGATCATTGATCCATTTTATAAAAGGGTCAGTCTGTTTTCCATGTCAATTACCGGCCAGTGGTTGCGGTCAGTCCACACCTAGGTGTTTAGATTGAGTGGACTGAGGAGCGCTTACCAATTGTTTGGGTAAGTTGGATGTGTAGCCGTGTCACTCTGTGTAGGTTTTGGTAGTACCTGTGTTTTGAGTCACATTACCTTTATGTATAGTAAACGTTTGTGTGTATATATAGTAAGCTTTAGATATACACAGTGGTGAAATGTAGAAGGTCCGGGTACTATGGAAAAGGAGTTGAGTACTGCAGACTAACAAGCCTTTGATATGTAGTCAGTGTTTTGGCTCTGTTTTATTAAGTGATAAGATCATGTAGTACGGGTTTTGGAATCACACCGGTACGGTCGAACATGTAGTGATACACCGTTAGTCTATAATTGTTCTGTTGTTGTTTTTTAGGTAGTGTGGATATTAACACTTTGAAGATCGGATTGAAATAGTGTTGTTGATCCTTTTCTTGAGATTCGACTTCCGGATTTAACCTGGTTTTTGACTAAAGGTAATAGAGGTGATTCGCCTTTGTTTTTTCATTTGATGTTTCGATGGCTATACTTCCTTATTTAAGTACATTTGGTGAGTGTGTTTTTGTCTTTGTCTTGACTCTACAGCGCCCCGGATCAAGTTTTACGGCAATTTACTTGCGCTTTTTGAAACAATAGATGCACCCATTGATTGGTGTGTCGTGTAGCTCTGATTAGTGGCACACTGTACTAGCAATTATACAGTTAAGGTAATTGCTTAGTTGATTTTTAGAACTATTAGAAGGGCAGATGTTATTTGGTTTATCTTGCCTGTGTTACTCCATGCCTCAGTATTTCTTCTGAAGTATGTAGGTATATTTGGTATCTACAGACCCCTCCCTTACTATAACTTCCCTTTATTTTTGTATTTTAGATTACATCCATTTTTGAGATGTGAAAACTGACCCATTGTGCACAGTGTTGAAGCAATCTACAGCATATTTACAGAAGCTTTCCCCTGATGAATGTTCAACCGTTTGAGTCGTTGATGAACAGAAGCATGTCGGGAATTTCTTTTTTTAAACACATGTAGAATGTTTATTGTTTTATTTTTGAGTCTTGTTGTGTTTTGTGCAATTACGTAAGAAGTTTGTTTAGACGATAGGTCTAGGTATTAGGTTATTTGTTAATATTCTTCCACTGTGTTTGGTGTTTGTGGGTCCATTGATGTTTTAACCATTTGTGGTACATTTTGTAATAAATCGACTTTATTTTTATATTTCATCAGCATACAGTCCAATTTTTTCTAGACTGTGTTGCCGGAACATCATGAAGTTTAGGTAGGTTCTTTGAGGTCCATAATAATTAGTTATTTTCCCTGTCATTTCTCCTTGTTACAAATACATTATTTTCCCTACTGGTGGAGATAGACTTTGTGTTTAGTAGGGTTTTACCCATTTATAACACAACACAACTTCAACAAACAAATACATTCTTTGGCTTCTACCACAACCTACACATGTAAGCTGATTAAAGCAGGTAGGCCCTTCCTCTCTAATGACAGCTGCCTTATATTGGTTAGAGCTTTAATTCTATCAAGACTTGACTACTGTAATGCCCTATACAACAGTGCCAATAAAACCATTATCCAAAAACTCCAAATACTACAGAACAATGCCAATAGAGCTTCACTATCCCCACAATCAGATGCCATCACAAATGGCTATCTACCCTAAACAAAATACAGCTAAAATATGCCTCCCTGACACATAAAGCACTACACAATGTTGCACTGAGTTACCTCATTGACAGAATATCCAGAAGAACTTCCAGCAGACCCTCTAGAACTGTCAACACCAATTGTCTGGTAGTACCCAGATTCAAATCTTCTAAGATTATCGGCAATAGCTTCCCTGTAAAGTCCGCTAAACTTTGGAACTCCTGCCTCAACAGTTGAGAGCTGACCTGCCCTATTCTTTCTTCAGAAAGAACCTCATCACACACCTTAATCTGACTGAGAATTAGTCTCCTCAGAAACTTAGGCACGTCAGTATGACCTGCTGATTGATTGTAAATGTGTACATCCCTTCATACTAAGATGTAAATAACTCTGCCTCTCTGTGCAATTTGACCTGTATATTGTATTTTGTGTTATCTGCCTGTGTAATGTGACTACTCATATATGGCCTGTACAATATGTAACCTTTGTAAGCTTCGCATATCCATGTTGCGCCCTGCTACTCCCGGGTCTGGATCACCTTATAAATGTAATAAACAAACAAACAAACAAACAAACCATGAACGCAGCAAGGATATTTATTGCAAAAGAAATGCCTGCACATGATGCAAAAGGTCTCAGTCATCTTGCAGCTTGTACGATCAGAGGTCAATTAGAAGAAAAATTGACAACTTTACGACAGCAATAAAGAAGGACATTTCCATATGTGGATAATTATGTGGAAACAAGGAGAATGGAAAATGGAATGGGTTGGACAAGCAAAAAATGTATGTTTCCATCCCAGATTGGATAATTAATAAAGGTTGTCGAGATGAGGAGGAAGGACTGATCAGATATGACAGGAAGATCAGGAGAAGCAGGATGCTCGGAGAGACCTCAGCTATTGGTGTATGGACGTGTTGTGTAAGAGGATTCAATTCAACACTACAGCTAAGTCAATGCCTAGTCTGGGATACTGAATGGAAACCCTTATTGATATATCTTTATGTCCAGTTCATGCGTTCTGGATGACTACCCCTATATAACACCCCTCTCTTGGAATCCTCCTGACCCCACTGAGCCAAGAAGTAGTTCTGTTTTGCAAGTTTAAAAGGTTTATTTGATAATTTAAACAATAGATATATATATCACACTTTATAATAAATTAATAATTGGATATCACACTTAATCTGATATGATAAAGATTAACAACGGAGAATCTGGCACTAGCACACTTGTGAATAGGAACAGAAGAATAAGGTGGTAGAGAATACTTTATATAAGTTCAGATGGATGTAATGTTGAATGAAAAATGCAATACAGAAAATACTCAATATGATTTCAACAAAACAATGTAATCACTTTTCTCTGGCAATCCCCCCCCCTCTTTATGCAATGCAAGGAAATGGAAGGAAAGCACACAGTTCTCATAAATGCAATCAAATGTAATTCAGTTCACCCCAGCAAGCTTAGACTACAGAAGTTGGAAACCCAGGCCCAAAGTGCTTTTATATGTGCTGGCAATGAAGTGAAAAATATGCTAAAATGCTTTTAATTCCCTCTAGAGGTTCAGGGTGAGTGGTATCAAGTTAATATTAGTCCAGGCTCACTTTAGCAAGGATCTAGGAGTAACTAGCAGGTTAAACGAATTTTTTCTTTAACGGAAGGCAAGCAGCAGCAGATTTTTACACGTGGAGAAACTTGCAAATCGCGGCAAAATGTCAAATCGCGGCAGATTTTTCTGAGTGCGCCAGGCAATATCGTTTTGGGGTACTAGGACAGCCTAGGATCTCAGCTTCCAGATGAAAGTTACTGCAAGTCTCTAGGACAAACGGTCACAGAGATATGAGCGATTAAATAAAGGTCGTTTTTCAGATTTGAAATTTTAAAGTTCAAAAAGACAAGTGACAGCTAGCAACTAGAAAAGGACAAGTGACAGTTAGGAGGCAGTTCTACTTAGATTAAAATAGATTGAATTATATTATTTTAACTAAGAGATTGGTTCTGCACAGTCTTGCTAGGTACTCACACTATATTCTTGAATTAGATGGGCCTCGCCACGAATCTGGTCAGGTTTTAGACTGGACTCTGGTCTGGTCTCTGCACTTCACAGTGATCTGGGTCAGCTCTCTCTCTGGTTCTGCTAACAGCGGTCTGGTCTGGGTCTGCTCTCTCTCTGGATTCTGGAGATTGATGGATTTAAAGTCTGGATCTTTCTGCACAGCTTTCTCTAGAGATTGATGGAGGTAAAGTATGGATTTTCTCGGCAGAGCGTCCCGCAGCAAATGGATTTGAATGTCCCTATCTGTCCTGTCTGTCTGCTTTTATCTGTTTTTAAAATGGGTGTGTGTGCAGCATCACTAGACCCTACCCATCTACACTTGCCATTGGCCCAATTCTCCCCTCTCCCATGATTGGGGAAGGAACTGTGAGTCAGAGTGATGCTGTAGGTTTTATGGGTCAGAGGATCCTCCCCTGTCAAATTGCACACAATCTATATTTGATAAAAAAAAACATATTTGCACAGGTACACATTCGTTTAAAATTACACACCCCCATCACATGTCACATGGGGTATACTCTGTCCAAATCTGCTCTTCCTGGGAGCTTGCATTCAGAAATGGCAATATTTTGCACTTTTTAACTGGTTTGCAATATCGGACATTACCCCAAATTTACACACATGTGCGCAAGGAGTATGGACATTAGTTGATGAAGTGTCAGATTTTTCACATGCACACATTTTGAGTAATATCCTCTTTTCCGCTAAAACCCCCCTGAACATACCACCGGGTCCTAACACGTCTTAAAATGTGGGCAGAAAAATCACAAGAATTATGGTATCATTTAAATAATTTTCACAAGTCCGTACTATGAGTTATTCATCTTTTTCTAAAACCATATTTTGGCTATAGAGGTGTGTCTTTTCAGGTCACATGGTAGAGAAACCAGTCTTTCCAGTTTCTGCCAAGCTCAGAGACCCTGCCCCTCCCAGCTTCAGCCAAGAGGAAGCTGTTTTACGACATCTGCAATAAACCATTTGCCTGGGTGAAGGGGGTTGCATTGTTCAGAGCTCCTGTATTCTGTGGGGGCTCCCCTTAATTCAATTATCAGAGAGATGGCATATCCTTAGTGTGGCCAGCAGGAAACAGCCAGGCCTGGGAAGTTACTTGTGAATCAAGTTTCACTCCTGATGGGGGTAGTTGCCAGGCGAAATTGGAATCTCTTTAAGCCAGTTTTTAGCCACATGTCATTTCTGTTCCCCAGTTTTCTGCATTCAAATAACTAACAATTTTTTACATATGCAGCTAGAATGCTGATTCTAAGTTTAAAACTATGACATTTAAACAATTGCAGCCTATGTGACACTCAAAAGTAGGTCACTCATTTCTTTTAAACATTTAGATTTTTAGTGTCTTTCAGTCCAAATTTACTTAAACTGCTGAAATCCACAGCTCAGCCAGTCTTGTGATGAACATTGTTTTAGGCTCATCCTCTTTCCAGATTTTGTATGCCCACAAGACTTTATTCTGCCAGATGTCCGCTGGTGTTCAGTGAGATTTTTGGATGTGTTGCAAATAGGCATTTTGAGCTGGCATTCAGAGAAACAAAAGGTGATTTTAAAGTGCGGTTTTTCCTTTGGCACACATTTCACTCATGGCACCCCGGCCCATCCTGCTCACACTGGTGGGTGGCAAGTTAGGCAACCATTTTAGTGTGCACAACTGCGCGGTTTTCATAGATTCTGGCGCACATGTGGGCTTTTTCGGCCATCTTGGATTTCCTAAGCCCACAGCACCAAATGTTGTAGCCTAATAGTCCAAACGTGGGTCAGGACACCCAACAAATCCCCCCACGTGACTGCCCTTTGAATTTGAGTCGATGGGGAGTCGGGTGCACAAGGGTTTTGACCCACGCACTGGTCTGTCCGCATAATCTTCTTCCAATTCTGCAAATGGCACAGTTCAGCATCTTTTCCTCCATCCGGTCGGATCGATCGGTTCTCCTCGCCGGTCCTGATGGGAATATTGGGCGGTACCCTGAGCCCCCTTGCGTCATCCTCCCAGTCTCCGGATCATCCTCCTTGGCCGGTCTCCAGGTTTTCTTTCTCCTAGGACGACAAAGGAAGAGCGGCAATACCTACTCATAGACGTCTTTCCACCACTGTTGAGATAGTGGGGCAGCATATGCATTTCATCATAACGAAACATTACATTCTTATTTTGAAAAAAAAACAGTATAACTAAGAGACAGTTTCATGCAAATCACAATATTTTAGAGACTATATGTGGTATGTTTTATGGTTGGAACTGAATTAGTCTGAGACAGTACCCGCTAGGATTCCAGAGGATTCCTCCAGTTGTTGCAGCGTGTGCCTGGGATGGCAACATTTCAACTGGTTTATGTGGACCCACTTGTCTTCCCCCGCTGCCAAAGGACCTTTGGGGATGTGGATTTTGTAGGCCACAGGGGAGATCTTGTTGATGATCTCAAAGGGTCCCTTCCATGTAGGCAAGAATTTCCGCTGTTTGGCCTGGTTCCTTTGGAAATTGTATAGATAGACCCGGTCCCCCACCTGATATTCCTTCCTGGAAGTTTTCAGGTCATAGTAAGTCTTCATGCTATCAGCTGATCTTTCTAGATTCCGCTGAGCATAAGCAAAAGCATGTTGAAGGTGTTTCCTTAAATTCTCCACATACTCATGAGTTGTGGAGGCATTTATTAGTGTCTGCTCTTGGGTCCTGTAGAGCAAATGCTGAGGAAGCACCATCTTGCGTCCAGTCATCAACTCGAATGGTGACATTTTGGTTGCAGATGAAGGGGTAGATCTGATGGCCATTAGGACCAGAGGTAATCGGATATCCCAACTTGGCCCAGAATCTGCCACAAACTTCTTTAATATGCTCACAATGGTTCGGTTATATCTCTCTACTGCCCCAGAAGAAGCTGGCCGGTAAGCAATATGCAACTTCCTTTTGACCCCCAGTATCTCCCACATCTTTGTCATTACTTCACTGGTGAAGTGGCTACCCCTGTCTGACTCAATCCTTTGAGGTAGACCGAAACAGGAAAAGATGTGGTTAATCATCAGGGCAGCTGCAGTTTCTGCCTTGCAGTTTGGGGCTGGGAGACAATCCACCCACTTGGTAAACAAGCATGTCACAGACAACATGTACTTATTCCCCCTAGCAGAGCGAATCACGGGGCCTACAAAGTCGATTTGTAAATCTGACCATGGCAGTGTCATCCCCCTCTTTTGGAGAGGCGCGCGGTGTGTGAGGGATGTCGGCTGAAATTGTGCACACACAAGACACCCCTTCAAGTATTGGTCGAGGTCCTGCCCCATGTGTGGCCAGTATGCAACCTCTCTTAAGATTTCCAATGTTGTGTGAAACCCCCTATGACCGGCGGTGGCCGCATCATGGGCGTGACTTAACATCAGGCTTCGGAATGAGGTAGGAACCACCCACTGATCGTGGCCAGCTTTGGATTTCCTTACCAGCAAACCGTCTTGGATCCGGAACATTTTTGGACATTTCATCAACAATCTTAGGTCATCTTTCCCAATATAATCGGTATCCGTCAGGGGAAAGTTCTCAGGGTCCTCAAGGTGCTGGTAAAATTTACCAATTATTGGATCCCCCTTCTGAGCTGTAATCAAATCAGCATCAGGGGAATCCTTGCTCCATTGTGCAATTGAAAGGTCGTTGTGAGCATTTGTCTGGGACCTAGTGATAGCAGTGACCTGGATTTCCCCCAACAGGGACTCAATCTCAATTAGATCCCCTTGGATGGCCCCGGTTTTAGCCAGCTGATCAGCTAAGTCATTTCCAGTTTTGTCTGGTCCCTCTACTTTGGAATGACCCTTGATCTTCTTCCAATAGATGGTCATCTCATTCGAGGTGACCAGATCATCAATGTTTTGGATCAACTTCCCATGTTTCAAGGGTTTGTTGTTAGCACATAACATGCCTCTGGTTTTCCAATTAACCAGGTGCTCCACGAACCCGTTCCGTACATAATCCGAATCTGTGATTATGACCAGTTCGTGGAGTTGATGCTGGACAGCAGTGAGGATGGCCTGATGCACAGCCATCAATTCTGCCACCTGACTACTTCGGGGACCAATTTTGTATCCAGCGGAGGGTTCTGGGGACTCATTCACCCATGCATTCCCTACGCCGGCCACCAGTTCTTTCTCCCCGTTGTTGTCAACATGGTAAGAGCATCCATCCACATAGACAGTGGGCATTCCCTCACACTTGTCTTCTTCAAAGACTTTGTGTGGGGAATTAAGGTATGCCTCCGTGTTGTCCTTGATTTTTAGACTTTCGTCCTCAAGACAGTTTTCTCTGGCACAATCATGCAAGTCAGCCAGACCTTGCGCGAGGGGACTCTTCTTGTTTTGGCCATATCTGACCTCCACAGGAAAGCCTTGCATTGACAGAATCCAGGAAGTAATTCGGGAATTACTCACATTTCCGGCCCGGATTCTGTCACTTTGGAGATATTGCAGAGGCTGGTGTGGAGTCTCCACTATGATGTGTTCCCCCTGGATAAACGGGCGGTAATTCTTCAATGCCCACACCGTTGCCAGGAGTGCCTTCTCACAATCGTTGAATTTTTCCTCCACAGAGGATAAAGTTTTGCTCGCATAGGAGATTACTTTATTGACCTTGTCATGCTTTTGGTATAATACTGCCGTCAAGCACGTATTAGAGAACCCTGTCTCCAGGAAGAACTCCTTGTTTCTGACAGGGTAAGCTAGGCAATTATTTCAGTAAGGGACTCCATTGATGCGAGAGGCAAGCGATATTGCTTCACAAACACAGGAGTCATGCCAGGGTCCGTGGGGATTGTTGTTGTGTGGATGTCGGTGCGGCCACAGTCATATGAGTCTACCGCAAAGAGATCTTGGAAACCCAAGAAAACTTGTTTCAACTTTTGCTTTTGTTCCAGAGTCACACAGGCATCAGCTAGGTTGACTCTCTCTTCCACCATCTGCCTGAAGCCTGGAAAGACTTCTGGTTTGGCTATCTCAGCGGCCTCCTCCAGCTGGGTGGAGAAGTCCCTGGTCAGAGTGCTGATTTGGACTGGAGGCTTCAGGTGGGAAAGGCAGCCCTCATGGACCTGGAAAATCACCTCATCCTTCCTGAAGTCACAAGTCACATCTTCCTTACCATAAGGGCAGGAAGTGTACACCAGGAAGTTCCCCCCGAGCCGGATTAAAATCCTGTCTGGTGTTGTATTGTCATCACCGTCACTGTCAAAGCAGTCCTTGGGGATTGGCCCTAACAGTTCATTACCTAAATCTATGGAAAAATGTCGGTCATCAACCGCCATTCCAATAATGGTGCCTGCGGCTAGAGTAATACTCTTTAAGTCGCTGTTATCCACCTCTATTGGAATGGTGTCATGTTCTATGTTGACTAATGGAGTTGGGTTTACCCCCAACCCTTGCTGTTGGAGAGAAGCATTTAGATGTATGTAAGCATCAGGGTTTTTCAAATGTTGTCCTCTTTTAACTTTCACTTCCAGGGAGAATTGTCGAGTCCTTTCTGGGATGGTGACTTCCTCTTTGATCTGAATTTCAACTGCATAAGGTAGCAATTGAGCTGACCTAAATGCTTTTTCTGGATCATCAAAGCCCATGGGATTATCCGCTAATCGGGACCAAGCTTTGAAGTTTATTAGGTCCAAACTAATGGCAAAGCGATTGAGAATGTCACTGCCTAAGTAAAAGGCGGCAGGGACGTCTCGCTCGACCCAACAATTGTGGACTATGCTCTTGTTGCCAATGGAGATTTTGAGCATACACCTGCTTGGCAGGAGATGTTTGGAATTAGGTGCTTCCAGGTCCATTTACCATTTGTCTATCAGTTTGAATGTGGGAATGGCTGGATCTTTTGGTAGTTGGCGGAACATGGCTTCGCTGATGAAGCTCTTACCGTTGTTCACACACACTCGAGCGAGAACAGAGTCCTTCCCATCATTTAATTGGACAGGGATGAACAACTGCTCTCCAATTTTGGTGAATATCAGCCAGGCTCTGAGCTGATTTCACATCTTTCTGGACTATAGGAGTGGGAGTTTCTGATTGTGGATTAGTATAGAATCTCAGAGTGTTTCCTTCCAGCGTGGAGTACCACTTTAGACTGGAAGGAAGGTTGATTTTCAGAAATAGAGGGGACCCTCCATCACCAGTCTGTTGTCCTACTGCTATTACTGTCACGTCTGGAATCTGGTTGTTCTGGAAGTGAAATTCTACTTGGTCAGATTTTTGTTCAACCATGTGGCAGGTGCCGTTTAAACTAACATGGTTGACACTCTGTTTTAATTTTATTGGTCGGCTAGTCTGGGTCCAGAGGACCTTGTTTACACAATCTATTAGGGGTGACAACCTTCTCAGGAGGTCATTCCCTAGTAAACAAGGGGTGCCCTCTGGAGTCACAACTATGACCGGGTGTTTCAACTTGTGTCGCCCAAATTTAATGTCCAAGTCTGCAGTCCCCTCAACGGGAATTTCCTTCCCGTCAAAGTTCTGCAGTTGTCCAGGAAGAGAGGTGAGAGGAATTTGGTAATTCTCTCCCCTTCCTGCATTCAGTTCGTCAAAGGCCCTTCTGGACAGAAGGGTAGCTTGAGATCCAGTGTCCACCAGTGCCAAAATTGTACCCTGCCCCTGTACTTGTACCGGGGCATAATATCTTCCCTCCTTCTCCTCAAGGGGGTACAGATAATGCACATTTTTGGACAACTGGTGGGCTAACTTTCTGGTTTTGGACATTGCAAGAGAAGAGATTTGGGCAGAATTCTGTGGAGAGCCTTGGGAATCTGAAAGAAAAAATTGGCAACTGGAGATCAGAGCCATTGTGGGTTCCCCTGGCTCCGGTTCTGGGCCGCCCCCCCCTTTTTGGAGGCAGTCATCAGGATGGGTTTGAACCAGGGTTTTTTTTTGCTGTTGGTTCTGGGATGAGATGGTGGGCGGCGGTAGCTCAGTCTCCACATCTCCCCAGTCTGGATTTGCATCCCTAGGGACCCATTTTTCTTTGGGAAGAGTTCCCCCCTCTCTGAAGGAGAAGATCCTTTTCCCAGGATCCTCTGATTATCCCTCTCCCTCAAATTGGAAGATCTGTACCTCCTCCTCAAACTGAGTCTGTTTGGGTCTTTTGTTTCTCCTACCCCCCCTCTGCTCCTTAGGAGGCAGACTTTCAGGGGCAAGAGATTTTGTTTCCGGTTCCTGGGCTTCCAGGGGCTGTTTACAAGTGAGGAAGGAAGCTTCCTCCAAGGCTTTACACCCGCCTTCCCTTTGTGCCTCCTCCCCGTCATTGTTCTGGAGCACCAGGTCCAGAGTTGGGTGCGTTCTGCGCCGGCATGCCGATCTGAGGGTTTTGCTGAGCTCTCAGTATGTGACCCAGATCCCGCGCCATGTTTTGAACCTGGCGCTCTAACTGGGAAACCCGCTCAGGCTGATACGGGGCCCTGTTTTCTCCCCTGGGCTGATCCCGGGAAGGGTAGCTATCCCTTCTTTGGTAGTACCCCTGGTTGGGAAGATTTGGATACCCCTCCACCCTTGGCCTCCCCTCTCCCGGATTCGGTTGTCTGGGCTCAGGGAATTGGGGAAAGAAGGACGGATGATTTTGGGGCTGGAAGTTGGGTGGATACCTGGGGAAGAAGTTCTGCCCAGGGTTTGGTGAGTTTCTGCCCTCCTGTGAGAAGTTGGGAGGGAAGTTCCCTGGGTTAGGTGCTTGGCTGGATCCCCCCCCTTGGGCTGGAGGAGTCCACACATAACCCAGGATGGGTCTGTTTCCCTTGTACCGGGGGCTTACATAATCAGGAGAGCGAGGGACCCCATTTGTGGGGCTGCCTCCCTGGCCCCCTGTCTGTGACTGGCCCGAGGACCTTCTGGGCCTAGCATTATTAGGTGCAGGTAGGTTTTTAGGCCCCCCCATCTCCAACTCTAAAACGGGGGTGACCTTTACCTCTGCCACCTTGGCAGCAGCAGGGGTGTTGTTGGCTTTGGGGTTTTTGGGCGCATTATTTTTATTTTCTACCGGTTTCTGCTCCTCATAGATCCGGGTAGCCTGTTCAATGACCCAGCCTAAAGATCTTTTCTCGTGAAAATCCCTCACGAACTGGGTCATTATGTATTTGGGCAAGGCATGAAAAAATGTATTAATGAATTCTCTACTGTCTGTGCGCACCCTTCTTGTGGTCTGTGCAAAAGCACGTTTCAGTTCTTGCACAAATTCTTGTGGGGCCTGATCCTCCCCACATTGCAAATTGTAGGCTGCCTTGCGAGCCTCTTGAGGATTTCTGTGAACAGAAAAATGTTTCAAGATAGCCGCCTTATAGGTGGACCATCTTAAATGATTTTGGTCCTCCAGCCCCGCAAAGAAACTAGAGTATTCCGGGGAGAAGGTCCACTTTACATATTGAATACAGCTTTGGCTGTCCTTCAAATGGAAAGTCTCCATCATTTGCTCAAACAACTCTAAGTGCTCCCAAACAGAATACTTAGCGTTCTTATGGTAAGGCGTGATGACGCTCCTGATCGCCTTAATCTGCTTTAAGGGGTCCTTAAGCAAGGCCCTTTTTGCCTTACTGGCCCTTTTGGTTCGGGTAACCCTGGTCCATTCATCTTCTGACTCAGAGGCACTGCTCCCCGAGGTTCCCGTCAGATCTTCCAGGTTTTCCCGGATTCTGCGAGCCTGGGAATGGCTGGCAGAATGTGGGGACCTGGTCTCCTGTGTCCTGTACCGTTCAGAGGAGTCTTCAGATTCCTCTTTGCTGCCAGGATTTGATGGGTACCCCCCCCCACTGACCTAACTGGGCAGAGGTTTTCAGGATGCCCTTAATGGGCCTACTCTCCTGGGGTTCCCCACTAAATTGCACTGTGCTTGGGTGCCCATACCCGGATGCCCGCCCCTCCATTCCTGGGTGGTACTGGCCTATGAGCCCCATGCTTCTGGCTGGATAGTAATCTGCCATCGCTGTGGCCCTGTGCTCATGTGCGCCAGGGGACATGGGGGTGGCAGAGTCCAGGGACTGAGAGAAATAAAGGCCTCTGGTACTAGGGCTCCTAGGGTTATGCTCAGGAGTTTCTCTTTCCCAGCGAACCTCATCTCTATCCGCCCCTGCTCCCTGTTGCAATGCAAGAGCCTGCACCTTCAGTTCCTCAGTTAAGGCCTTACTAGACTCTATCAGTCTCCCTTGCATCGCTACCTGTTGTTGGAGCCTATCATTGTGCTGGCAGAGAGCCTCATTCTCTCTCTGCGTTTCCTGATTGCTCCTGGAGCACTGGGCCAGTCTTTGCTGCAGGAGGGTTACCTCCTGAGCTGTGTCCCTATTGGCCTGCTCCTTTCTTGCCAGAGCATCCTCCACCTTCATGGTGTGCTCCAACAAGTTATGGTGTTCTTTTTGGAGGTCACCCAGTCCCTGGAGGGCTAGGTGATTTTCTTCCATTTTCCTTTTTAAGTGGCAGACTTCCTGGCCTAAGGTATCCCTTTCCTGACTAAGAGCCTGCATCTGTGCCGCCAGGTCGTCCCTTTGCGTTTGGAAGGCACCAGCTTTCTGGCGCTCCTGGTCAAACTCTGCCTGGGTATCCAGGTCTTTCAAAATCAGTTTATTGCTCTCTGCCTTCTCCCTATCTAGGTGGCTTTGCAGGGTGACTACCTGCTCAGCACATGCCCTATTGAAGTCTAACTGTTGCTCCAGCTTTTGCTGGCTCTGCAGTAGGGAGTCCAAACCTTCTTGGTACTCCTTCTGTAGGGCCAGAAATCTGGTATCCTGGTCAGCCTTTTCTTGTTGCAGGATGTCCATATCCCTCTTTATTTTAATGATGTGCTGTCTACTCTCATTTTCTGACTCCTGGCTCCCCTGCAGCCTCTGCTCAGAAGAGACCAGGTCAGATTGGACCTTCTCTAACGCCATCTGTCGCTTATTCGCCAGATCTTGGCTTTCAGTACATTTATCCTGCATGTCTCCCATATATAGGTACAGGTATGCCGCTATCCTAACCATCTTGTCTTGTTCATCCTTAGCTTTAGGAGCCATGTATAGTTCACTCAGGGCCACATGTAGGGGACCCTGATCTCCCCATATATCTGACCCTGTTTCAGTGACCTGTTGGGTGATGGCCTGCAACCAGACCATGCGGTCCTGGTGAGTCCACTCACCTCTCACAAATAACTTATGTAAGAAGTGCTCTCTGGCTATTTTCATGTCTACTAAGGTCGTCATTCTAGAGATTGGTCTCTGTCCTGACTTACAGAAATTAGTATTTTATTTTTGCAAAACAGACCTTTTTCTTAGAGCGTTCCTTTGAGGAGTGCTTTACAGCGTAACACAGCGTGGTGATCCGACCGGATATGTGTATCTGGTCAGCTGGCACACTGTATTAATCTGCACAAGTGATAGATCTAACCCAAACATCCCGGACGAGCCCCCAATTTGTAAGAGGATTCAATTCAACACTACAGCTAAGTCAATGCCTAGTCTGGGATACTGAATGGAAACCCTTATTGATATATCTTTATGTCCAGTTCATGCGTTCTGGATGACTACCCCTATATAACACCCCTCTCTTGGAATCCTCCTGACCCCACTGAGCCAAGAAGTAGTTCTGTTTTGCAAGTTTAAAAGGTTTATTTGATAATTTAAACAATAGATATATATATCACACTTTATAATAAATTAATAATTGGATATCACACTTAATCTGATATGATAAAGATTAACAACGGAGAATCTGGCACTAGCGCACTTGTGAATAGGAACAGAAGAATAAGGTGGTAGAGAATACTTTATATAAGTTCAGATGGATGTAATGTTGAATGAAAAAGCAATACAGAAAATACTCAATATGATTTCAACAAAACAATGTAATCACTTTTCTCTGGCAATCCCCCCCCCCTTTATGCAATGCAAGGAAATGGAAGGAAAGCACACAGTTCTCAGAAATGCAATCAAATGTAATTCAGTTCACCCCAGCAAGCTTAGACTACAGAAGTTGGAAACCCAGGCCCAAAGTGCTTTTATATGTGCTGGCAATGAAGTGAAAAATATGCTAAAATGCTTTTAATTCCCTCTAGAGGTTCAGGGTGAGTGGTATCAAGTTAATATTAGTCCAGGCTCACTTTAGCAAGGATCTAGGAGTAACTAGCAGGTTAAACAAATTTTTTCTTTAACGGAAGGCAAGCAGCAGCAGATTTTTACACGTGGAGAAACTTGCAAATCGCGGCAAAATGTCAAATCGCGCAGATTTTTCCGAGTGCGCCGGGCGCGATTACAGAGGAACTACAAGGACTAGCAATATCGGTTTGGGGTCCTAGGACAGCCTAGGATCTCAGCTTCCAGATGAAAGTTACTGCAAGTCTCTAGGACAAACGGTCACGGAGATATGAGCGATTAAATAAAGGTCGTTTTTCAGATTTGAAATTTTAAAGTTCAAAAAGACAAGTGACAGCTAGCAACTAGAAAAGGACAAGTGACAGTTAGGAGGCAGTTCTACTTAGATTAAAATAGATTGAATTATATTATTTTAACTAAGAGATTGGTTCTGCACAGTCTTGCTAGGTACTCACACTATATTCTTGAATTAGATGGGCCTCGCCACAAATCTGGTCAGGTTTTAGACTGGACTCTGGTCTGGTCTCTGCACTTCACAGTGATCTGGGTCAGCTCTCTCTCTGGTTCTGCTAACAGCGGTCTGATCTGGGTCTGCTCTCTCTCTGGATTCTGGAGATTGATGGATTTAAAGTCTGGATCTTTCTGCACAGCTTTCTCTAGAGATTGATGGAGGTAAAGTATGGATTTTCCCGGCAGAGCGTCCCGCAGCAAATGGATTTGAATGTCCCTATCTGTCCTGTCTGTCTGCTTTTATCTGTTTTTAAAATGGGTGTGTGTGCAGCATCACTAGACCCTACCCCTCTACACTTGCCATTGGCCCAATTCTCCCCTCTCCCATGATTGGGGAAGGAACTGTGAGTCAGAGTGATGCTGTAGGTTTTATGGGTCAGAGGATCCTCCCCTGTCAAATTGCACACAATCTATATTTGATTAAAAAAAAACATATTTGCACAGGTACACATTCGTTTAAAATTACAAGCCCCCATCACATGTCACATGGGGTATACTCTGTCCAAATCTGCTCTTCCTGGGAGCTTGCATTCGGAAATGGCAATATTTTGCACTTTTTAACTGGTTTGCAATATCGGACATTACCCCAAATTTACACACATGTGCGCAAGGAGTATGGACATTAGTTGATGAAGTGTCAGATTTTTCACATGCACACATTTTGAGTAATATCCTCTTTTCCGCTAAAACCCCCCTGAACATACCACCGGGTCCTAACACGTCTTAAAATGTGGGCAGAAAAATCACAAGAATTATGGTATCATTTAAATAATTTTCACAAGTCTGTACTATGAGTTATTCATCTTTTTCTAAAACCATATTTTGGCTATAGAGGTGTGTCTTTTCAGATCACATGGTACAGAGACCAGTCTTTCCAGTTTCTGCCAAGCTCAGAGACCCTGCCCCTCCCAGCTTCTGCCAAGAGGAAGCTGTTTTACGACATCTGCAATAAACCATCTGCCTGGGTGAAGGGGGTTGCATTGTTCAGAGCTCCTGTATTCTGTGGGGGCTCCCCTTAATTCAATTATCAGAGAGATGGCATATCCTTAGTGTGGCCAGCAGGAAACAGCCAGGCCTGGGAAGTTACTTGTGAATCAAGTTTCACTCCTGATGGGGGTAGTTGCCAGGCAAAATTGGAATCTCTTTAAGCCAGTTTTTAGCCACTTGTCATTTCTGTTCCCCGGTTTTCTGCATTCAAATAACTAACAATTTTTTACATATGCAGCTAGAATGCTGATTCTAAGTTTAAAACTATGACATTTAAACAATTGCAGCCTATGTGACACTCAAAAGTAGGTCACTCATTTCTTTTAAACATTTAGATTTTTAGTGTCTTTCAGTCCAAATTTACTTAAACTGCTGAAATCCACAGCTCAGCCAGTCTTGTGATGAACATTGTTTTAGGCTCATCCTCTTTCCAGATTTTGTATGCCCACAAGACTTTATTCTGCCAGATGTCCGCTGGTGTTCAGTGAGATTTTTGGATGTGTTGCAAATAGGCATTTTGAGCTGGCATTCAGAGAAACAAAAGGTGATTTTAAAGTGCGGTTTTTCCTTTGGCACACATTTCACTCATGGCACCCCGGCCCATCCTGCTCACACTGGTGGGTGACAAGTTAGGCAACCATTTTAGTGTGCACAACTGCGCGGTTTTCATAGATTCTGGCGCACATGTGGGCTTTTTCGGCCATCTTGGATTTCCTAAGCCCACAGCACCAAATGTTGTAGCCTAATAGTCCAAACGTGGGTCAGGACACCCAACAGTTGCCACCAGTACCGAATGGGAAGTAGGCCTATTATCTTGCCCTGCACACGTATTGTAGAAGGAACCAGTAATCATAGTGCAAATAGTGAATGATAGAAGCCTAGAATCATGGGACAAGTATTCTAAGCGACTAGCATGGGTTGATAACGAAGCAGGACCAGTATCTAAAATACCACTAAAGAATGCAACAACATGCTTCAAGAATGAAGGCTCAGTTATGGTTGGAGAAAACAAAGCAAATGGACAATCAAAGACCCAGGAATGAATGAACTGCAGTACTGATGGACCGATATTGGGCCTGTGGATCTAGAGCTGACATGCAGTTGCTTAAAAATTGAGGAGGAATATGCTCTATTGTATTTATACATGTTCTAGCATTAGTAATTCCTCAAAGTGACCTCAATATTGATGGATTTCCAAAAATGAATGATCACTAGAGGAGGAAGAGAACGCTCAATCTTCGCCTGCTGAAGAGGAAGAACTATTTCTCATCAAAATTAATAGAGGCCTATATGGTGATATTCCAGATGAGCATAAACTGTTCAGCAAGGCAGCAATGATAATGGCATCTATATTTATGCCAGGACTCTAGATGGCAGTGAACGCCAAGTGGCTGCAGATTACTAGGAGGGAGCTTCTACAGACAATTAAACAATAAAGGGATCAATGCAATCAGAGAAGAATTGAGAGCCATTAGGCTTATGGCTCCCAAGAACATATTTGCAGTCTCCTCACACGTGATTAAGAAGTCGAAAACAAGGGCTATTCATTAAGCTTCAGGTGAAGATAGTCATGTGCTTGTACTCCCTTAAATGTTCGAGAACAGAGAGCAGGCTACAAGGTCAACTACAGACGTGAAACTTTGGCCGATGAGAGATGATGGACTAATTGGGAAAGTGGGGAGTAGTCTGACATTACTCAAGCACCTGGGTTTCATTTTCGCTTACGTGCTGCTAATGAGCCAAAGGTCCATGGTTGGGTGAGAATACCAACCAATCAGAGGATCTATGGGGCAACATGCTATACAATGCTGTAGGGGCCAACCCGCTGCTAGTTGTCCATTATGATCAGTATTATACGTACTTAGAGGTAGTTTGAGACGTGCCTTAGAGATAAGGGGCAGTCCATGAGGTAGTAACCCCTATGAATACCATAGGTACATATGTTCCCTTATCCAACCCCTCCCTTTAATAGGTGTTACAATTTGCCATGCATGATGACATTGTAGAAGACGCATATTGGGGTACAAAACCTCTGTATAATCAAGCCTGTGTGTGACTGTGCGAATATCGGCCCATTGTCCATCAGTTTGCCTTGCTTTATTGAGCTGAGAATAAAGTAGGACTTGAGTCTGTCTGAGATCTTTATTGGTAATCCCATCTAGCACAAGAGAGGCTTCAAGGTGCTAGAGCACAGTACTAAGCATTTTAAAATGACAGTTGATGTAAGTACTTCACAAAAAGCACACGAAACCCAAGAGGATACTACATTTTTAAGACTCTTTTTCCATTTGTGTCCATTTTAGGAACATATCGAATATTGAAATTAAGCTCCAATCAGTCATAATGATAGTTATGATTTATGTTTTTATAATCTATCACGTGGTGCATTCTTTCCACTTCTAAAAGTGTTAGTGACTTCAACAGAGATGATCCTTGTTCAGGTAAAATTTAATAACCCCCCACCTTATCAAGATTTGCTCAGTTGACTAGTTTAGGTTCTTTTTTCTGAAACAGACCCTAGTATAAAATCGCAATAAGCACCTATTCTGGGGACTTCACCTGGTTGTAACAGCTCGGAGCTCCATCCGGTGGAGCTCGCTGAACGGGTGCTTATTGCTATTAACAGCCCAGGTTTTAAATCTGCAGACCCGCGATCTAACAGCAATGTATTTTATTGGATTGAACAAGACGCATCGAAGCATTCCTTTCATTCTAACAAAATAATGACTTTCGATGACTGTAGTGAAGCTCGAAGGTGGAGCCCCTCTTCCACTTCCATAGGGGCTGGCAGGGAGACAGAACGGCATCAGGGGCGTCGCCACTGAACAAATCGGGTAAGTGGGGTGGGAAGGGAGCGGTGACGTGAGGGGAACGGAGGAGAGGGCGAGGGGAAGATGGCATGGTGGGGGAAGCTGTTGGAACGTGGGCAGAGATTGTGGGATTCAAGTCACAATCCGAGCAACCTGATTGGTTGGCTCCCCCGCCCTGGGTGCTAACGGCTCTTCTGCACCATGATCCCACTCTCATGCTCTCACACAAGAAACATTCTGTGTTGTAACAGTAACCTTTTTTATTTAAAATGTAGTAATTCAAAGGTGAATCCCTCTTCGATATACAGGAAAACCAACTGAAACACTGTTGGCAATTGCAGTCTTCCATCAGCACCTTGGATGAGGGCACTGGCCAATCAGGAAGCTCAGAATGCAGGTTCTATTCTCTGGTATAAGCCTGAGAGCTGCCTCCTGGCGCTCTCTCCCTTTCCGCATTCCTCCTCACCTCTAAGCACCTGTGTAGTTTCCTGTGCTAAGGGTGTTTCATTTATAAATTAAGCTGTAGTGTGGCACGGGGCTGCACTACAGCTTCCAAAGTCTGTTTCCTTGTTGATGACGTTACATAGGAAATGGAATTCAGAAGCTGCAGCATGACGCCGGGCCGCATTGAAAGCTATGTTTAAAAACATATATATATATATATATATATTATTTTTATTGGCACAAATGCCTTTAAAAAAGCAGATAAAACATTACAAATTATCCTCGCTTCCCTCCTTAATATGTCCATATATCCCTCGGCTATCAAAGCCTTAACATCGTTTGCTCGCGGTCAGCGTTCAAGCCTTCATGCACTAGGGCCTTCTTTGATGCGTTGTCACAGCTTATGTTAAACTCACTGTATGAATTTTATCGGGTGCTAATGGCGAAATAAGCCACGGCAGTGGGCAACCCTGCCCCTAACGGCACCACTGCACGTGTTTTGAGACCCTCGCTTCGCTCAGGCCCTTAACTTGGGTGACAGGCCGTTACCGGCAGCAGGATCGCCGCCACAGTTTATACTGCCTCAATAAAATTCTAGGAAAAATAAGGCAGTCGGTCTGGCTTTATCTTTCTAATCAATAACATAAACTATGAAGGATTCAGTGAGCATCAGTTCTACAAAACAAAAACAGAAGCTCCAATCAACAGTTGGATTGTTGTTGTGAATAAATTATGAATTTAATTCACACACATTGACAGCAGCAGCAAGCATAATAGTGGTTTAATCAGTTCAAAACTTGGGAGGAGAATATACCATGTTGCTTTTGGAATGTTACAGAACTCGTGAGATTAGGAAAAATCAAAACAGTGAAGCAGGGAAGGATATAAGGATCAGATGAGCAGCAGCTGAAAGCAGCCTTGGGTGTTCGGCATCAACCAGTGACCACTGGGCGATCACCTCTGGGCAACCAAGAGCTGCTGTTGAATAGCATTCCGCAAAGGTAACTCCCATATAAGATACACATTTTAACTCTGCCAAATGCATATGGCCAGTTATGCTTTAAATGCCTCCTAGATGGATCCTGATGCGGATTCTACTAATTCCCAAACACACAGCTGGAATGTCACGTAGGGATGGTTGCATAGCAACAGTAAGCCTGGGGAGCCAAATGTAGTACCTGGGAGCTGTTGGTGTCAAGTGCCCAGACAAAATAAAATGAATAAACGAAGCTCTCCTAGGATATGACAAGGTGCTAAATAGCTAGCCGCTCCCAGAAATATCGATCTACAAGCCTGTCGCTGATTGGACGCTGTTCTTCACGTGTGGCAGGCACCTTCATGTCTGTGTTGCTTGAGGTTGGGAATACACTTGCAAAGAGTACATTCAGGTGACACTTCCTTTCCGAGGGAGAAACACAGAAGAGAATCTGACCCTTGTACAGGTAACTAGGAATGTCTGCTCCTTCAATAGCAATCACTTTTTATTCCTTTTAAGGATTAAACAACAGATTCATTCAGGCTTTCTCTTTGGAATATGTTCCTTAATGGCAAAAAGTTACTTTAGTCACCCTCACACCGTAGGATCTGATATACACCGTAACTTACCGACCAAGCTATCATTTTGCTTCAGTGAAAACCAGAGGAGTTTATTGATTAGTTGTGTGATCTAAAGAAGTAAATATCCTGTGAAATATTCAATTCTGAGGGATGAAATGTTCAGACATTCTTTAAGGGCATGAGTTCACTTAGTTGTAACATTTCTTTAGTGGTCACCAGGCAGCGGGGAAGTCCTATTGTTCCCTCAGGGTGACTCCCTCTCGTGAGTCTCTCTTTAATTGCAGGACATCAGTAGGGCAATCTGTTATTCCCAGGAACTCTACCCATCTGTGTGCAATCTGGCCCTGCTTCTAAGCGCTATACTCCCTCGACTTTTGTTGAGTCTGAATGAGGCCTCCCCAAAATGGTATCAGAACCTGCCTCCCAAACTTCTCTCTTCCTCTGCTTAGCTGTCTGTATTCTCTTCCTGTATGTGTGGAGTTATTTCTCCCTCCTAGCTGTAGGAACATATATGTAGGAAGTATTTTCTATTAGCTCTATAATTGGATTAGTCCCTCTGGTTGTATGGCATGTTAAAAACCCCACCCCTACCACCTGATTGGCTAAGAAAGTGAGAACTGTTTGTAGCAGGTGCACTTATCTCAGAGGGAAGCTCCTATCCCCAGCGAATTGGATAACATGCTCAGTTCTTACCTGCCACCCGGACATGCCCAGAGGATAATAACACCACCAAGAGGATATGTTGTTGAAATATAGGGATGTTAAATAATCATATCTTCTAAGCACTTCCCAATGTAAACATTATCAGCAATTCACTTGCCAAAATGAGCTGTTGTTTTCTTTTAATCAACTCAATTTCTCTGGGATGAGCATAAATAAAGCTGCACAATTGCTACTCATATGTTTGAATTCCTGCAACATTCTTATTTTCGAGAATTCAAATGTCTTTGTTAATAGTAAGTATTTGTATCTTCTATTTCTGTACTGATCTAAAAGACATGAACATTTAAAAATGTTAACAGTGATTTAGTTTAAGCATGTCTGTTTTTATGAGGTCAGTGCATTTTATTTCATTTCAGCTACATGGCCGGAATTCATTGTTAATGGCACAATTTACAAGTCTGTTTCTTTCATGCATGTATCCTTGAAAGTTTGTTGTCAGGCATAGCCTGTCATAAACCCTGTTAGCGATTAGTAAATGTCCTTTTCATACCCACACCGCTTTTTTCTGAGTAGGCTGTCAGAAACTTCGGATAGCCCATGATTGTTTGTGGGGAAGAAGCTGTCCGTTTTGCAGTGAATGTTACGATGTTTTCAGATGTTATTCTTAACCTGTTCCTTCCAGGATTTATACCAATGATTTCCTTGAGTGGAACTAATGAAACTGGGTTCCATCCCATAATCGACAGCTTCAAAATATTATGGTCACTGGATTTAGTTGGCATTAACTCCAGGGTCGTCGGTTTCTCTTGAAATATATCCGAGGCAAAAATGTAATCCAAATTCTGCTTCTCTCCACCCCTCTTCCAAGTCGGGGTCGGTGGAATGTACCCCATTTCAGTCCCATTGATTAATTTGATGTTTCTCAGCTCAAGTTCATTCCTTCAAAATAATCCTCTCAAAACTGGTTCGGCTGAATTTATTGCTGGATCTTTTATCAAGGGCAAGTTTTTTTAAAACAATATATATTAAGATCCCCACAGACAATGATGTCCAGATCAAGCCAGGACACCCTGGCGTCGTCTACCTCCTCTATGAGCATCTTTACAAAATTCTTTGCCATCTTAGATTTAGCATTCCAATATAAATTGCATATCATCAGTGTCCTTACTTGCTGGTCCGGTGAACTGGTCTTTTTTTTCACCAGTGGGGTAGAGCACATCTCGATCTACACAGCGTCCCCTGGGTAATTAAAGGCACAGTTCCTTGCAAACAGCAGACACAGCAGATATGCTTCACAATGTTTTCCTTAGCAAGAAAGTAGCTTGTGTACTGCAACAGACTTCTCCACTTGTCGAACCACTTTGCTATTAGAAAAGCTTCACAGAGTTCTCTGGGATTATCGCTTTTAGAATTTCTATATGGACGTGATGAGAGAGGCGTGTTGGATATGCCTATAGAGACCTGGGTAGAGGCCATACTACTGCTCACGCAAACAGCGCAGAGAATCAAGGAACATATGGCACTTCTTAGGGATATAGTGAATTCCAACTTAACTATGGCCCAAACAAATCAGAACAGTCTCTATAACAAAAAGGCAATCACCTGCTCTTTCTCTATCAGACAAAAAGTCCTTGTCCGTCTTCCCACATCAGAGCATAAAAAGCCAGTGGGGAAGTCAAGGGCGCGGGTTGTTGGCGTCCTGCACCATCAGGAAAGCCTGGAAGCCTGCCTGGAAGCCCTGCTTGCTGTTGTGCTGAATCCCCGCCCCCTCCACAGAGACTACAAATCCTGAGCTTATCCAGTAAATTCAACGAATGGGCCGCCCATGGTTGCCTAAACCATCTCACAAATAAATTGGCCCTTCTATGCCTGGGTCAATATTCATGCATGGAGTTACCAAACCGCTTTCTAAGCAGCATGAACCAAGGGAAGCGCTCCAAAACAAATGTCTTCATTGGCTCCATTTTGTGAAAGGGTGCTATTTTGTATCAGTGGAGCATATTTTGGATTGTATTAGGTCACCTAAAGTGGGAGAGGATGTTCTTGACTCTGTTGAGCTAAGGTTTAGAGATCTAAATATGGCGAGGGATATACTGAACTTTAGCGGGTCATCCAATCCCATGAGAAACACTGCAATTGTTTTGAGCCAATTCCCCTGGAGAATAATATCTTTCGAGCATACACTGACTGGAGCCAATGCAGTCCCTTTGGAAGCAATGCCGGTGGGGTCCTCCCTGCTAATGGCTAATAGCGGCCGGTGTGGCATTATTTAGGTGCTGTAATTTCTTTTCTGACTTATGCTAATTTTTAATTTACAGTTCTTTTGCCCTATGATATTCATCAATGCAGATTGCATTGTGCTTGTTATGTGAAGCTTAAAATTGTGTGATGTAAACTTTTATGGCATTCAGCCGCAAGAAAGTAAAAACAAGTTATCTCATTGGAAAGAGATATGCGATTGTAGAACAGACTGGACCTTGCAATAACCAAATCTCTCAACCTGACAGATGCCTTAAGTTCCAAGTCTATCATGTAAATCATTTAAAAGAGTGGAGACAGGATCCTTAGAGTCATCATCCATAGTCATGGCAAGCATGAAGAGGATGACCACTTGAACCTAATACCTAATGACCTCCCCGCAACACAACAGAAGTACATACAAGGCCTTCTGGATCAATTCCTGGATGTGTTCCGTTGTTTACCAGGCACAGTCAGAGGAATTGACCACCATATCCGTACGCCCTTGGTGAAGGTTATAAATGTAAGACTGTACCAGATACCAGATGCCCGGAGGGAAATAGTCATTCAGGAGGTGGAGAAGATGTTGGCTGATGATATCATATAACCGTAACAGAGTCCGTGGTCCTCGCCAATAGTCCTGGTTGCCAAACCCGATCAACCGTGGCAGTTTTGTATCAATTTTCTGAAAAATTAAACACAGTGTCCGAGTTCGATAACTACCCGATACCAAGAATTGGTGACCGCATCAATTGGCTGGGCACCGCCGTTTACATCTCCATGATTTATCTGACCAAGGGCTATTGGCAGGTCCCTTTGAATAAACATGATATAGAAAATACCACCTTCTCCACCCCTAGAGGACTATTCCAGTTCAAAGTTCTTCTCTTTGGGCTTCATGATACTCCGACAACCTTTCAGAAGTTAATGGATCAGTTGCTCCAAACATTCACCAGTTTCTGTGGGGCCTATCTTGAAGACATTGTTATGCAAAGTCATACTTGTGAAGAACATATGTTCCATCTATACCAGACCAACAGGGCCCTACTTCAAGCCAGACTAACCACCAACCCAAGGAAATGCCACTGGTACAGTTGGCTGTAAATTACCTGGGCATCTTTGTTAGTAACGGGATAGTCCAACCCCATTTGGACAAAGTTAAAGCTGAAAGGGGCACTCCCACACCAAGAACCAAGAGAGATGTAAGAGCTTTCTTAGGGCTAGTAGACTATAATAGACAATTTATTCCAAATAGTCCACCCATTACTTTGTGCCTAACTGACATATTAAGGAACGCAGAACCCCGGAAGATCAAGTCGGAGAAAAATGATCAGGCTTGCTTTGATTCCCTCAAATCATTTTTGTGTAGCGAACCCACCCCTTAAGAGACACATTTCAACAAAGAGTTTGTCCTCCAAACTGATGCCTCAAAAGTAGGGCTATGGGTGATGCTGTCTCAAGGCTATGGCGGGATAGAACACCCTGTGCTGAATATCAGCCGCAAACTATTCCTTAGGCAGAGAACCTATGCCACAGTAGAATGTAAGGCTTTGTCAATTAAATGGGCAATGAGTCATCTCCACTATTACCTCACGGGGGGGGGGGAGAATTCACCCTATTTGCAGACCAATACCCCTCTCCTGTGGCTCAATTCGAGGCTGCTATGGACAGACTGATATGTTTCACCACGTACAGTCCTATCGACAATCTAATCAAGAGGATCATGAACAGAAATTGGCATCTTGTCAAAAGTCACGGCACGTTGGATAAAAAAACACTGTTTGCCTTTAAGAAGAATTTCAATCTCCGACAGATTGGTACAGACATACAAGAACACAAGCGCTGATGATGTGGGGGTTACCTCCGTCACTGGTCATCACAAATGCGGAAAATGCATGGCATGTCAATTCACCGACACTAAACACAAGTTTGAACATGGTCGCATTAAGTGGGAACTGAAAACGTACATGGATTGTCAAGCAGAAATTCTGATTTACATCATTGAGTGTCCATGCAACTCCTTATGTAGGGAAGACCACCCGTCCCATAAAGCAACGGATCTCAGAACACAGATCCTGCTTTCGCAACTAAGTCTGCGATAAACCTCTAGTGTACCATTATAATAGAGTGGGACACACGCACAGAGTCCTATTTTGGTCTGTCCTTCAAACACGGAGGCCACACCCACGTTGAGTTGATATGCCTACCCAACTACACAGATGTGAGCAGAGGTGGATGTATAGCCTTAACACCATGCAGCAAGGTCTAAGTATCTCTATGGAATGGAATAACCTGAGTTTTACAATAATGAAGGATGGTTTGGTGTACTTTCATTCATCTTTCTTTCTCTAGTTACATTTAAGTGGATATACTCCTCCTATTCTTTTTCTGACAGCCCAGTACCATGGAATTTGGCCTATTGTCCATAGTGGGCTAGTGTGTTATGCAGTAGTAATATGCATCCCCAGGACCACGTACAGAGCAGCCTTGTTGTAGTGGATGTTTTCAACAGATTCCATTTAGATCTATATAGGTCTACACATTAGGTGGTAGTACGTCTTTCATGTGCAGGACTGCGGCCAGCCCAGGAGAGCAATGATTTTTACCTATTTTATGCATTAACATTAAGTATTGCACACCTCAGCTTCAAGGAGATCTTCTCTCAGATAAGGGGAAGACAGTGCTGTGTAGATATAGGGGAAATGGATCAGTTCTTGGCCTTTGAATTTCATAGGAAAATGTCTTCTAGGGGCTGAACACAGCTCTTCTTCATGTACAGAAAAATCATACTTTTAAATGTTACAATTTCTTCACACATGAGGCCTTTTTTCAATATCTCGCATCCGCCAATCAATGTCCATCTTTAAATTATACTTTAAATTAAACTGGCTCAGACACTGGAGTTTCACTGGTAAACGGTGCCTTTCAATCCCAGCTGCAATTGTCTTTATTTTTCCATGCTGCTCTCTTTTTGTGAAAAGCACCTTTCATCTTTTTCATAATGTAGTGAAAGGTAGGGCTCTGATTTTAGTTCTTTGTCATTCACCCACATGGTACACTTAACTTTAGTCTTCCTGTTTCGGACAACACTGTTGGTGTATTTAGCAGTGTTGCAATTACCATGGTGGCCTTTCAGTCTGCCAGCCAAAATGTGTGCTTTCAAATTCCAGGACAGTACTTCTGCATTTTTAGGCCCCAATCAGCTGAGCAGAGTTTCCTTTTTTCTTGGGGCTGCCTTTGAACCCCACAAATACCCTCATACCCATTTCCTTCATTCTCACGACATAGCTGGTGTGAAAGGGAAGGGGACAGTGGGGTTTTTCTTACAAGTCACATTCTTCGATGGAGCACGTTCCGCTCTCTCTTCTTCCTCAGGGAGTGGGTGATCTGGTCTCCACCTCCTCATTTTGGATTCCACAGGTATGGAGGGGACCTGCCTTCCTCCTTTCTCTGCTTTTGTCCTTTCCTTTCGGTCTCCTTAAACCCTTCAAGACGTTTGCTTGTGTAAAAGATAACTTTATTGACCTTGTCATGCTTTTGGTACAATACAGTTGTTAGGTATGTATCTGAAAACCCTGTCTCAAAGACCTCTTTATTCTTAATGGGGTCAGCCAAACAAGGATCTGGAGAAAGGCTTCTTTCAGTTGTTTAACTGCCTCGGATTGCTCCAGACCATACTCCCACTTCACTCTGGCCTTTAATAAATGAACTAAGGGCCAAATGACCTCTCCGTAGTCTTCAATGAGCTTTAGACTATCATTAATGAGTCCAAGATGGCTTCTCAATTCTTGCAGAGTGGTAGGGTCTTTCAATTTCAATAAGGCTTCCACTTTTTTCGCCTCCTGGTTGAGACTCTCAAGGGTGATTTTGTGCCTCCGAAAATTCACTCTAATCTTACACAACTGTGCTTTCTGAAAGGACAGTTTTGCTCCTGCCTTCTTCAACTGGGCGAATCTCTTCAATATGCTCTTTCACAGTTGAGTTCTTGATCAATACATCATCCACAGAGGCCCGGTTTACCCTTTCACCCAAGTTGGACATGGCCTTATGCAGGAAGGTATTTAACTAATTTCTGGAGTTTATGTTTGGAAATGGTGTTTGGGCTCATGTTTTTGCTGCTCCTAAAGGTAAGAAAAATCCTTGACAAGGTCGCCTATGTAAAAATACAGAAGCACCTGGAGGAACATCACCTCCTAGGATCTAGACAATCAGGGTTCCGCCCTCAACACGGGACTGAAACTGCACTTATCGACCTAAAAGCTCAGATTGATACTCTTAGGGACAAAGGGCAAGTTGCCTTGCTCCTCCTCCTCGATTTATCTGCAGCTTTTGATTTGGTCGACCATTCTGCCCTATGCTCACCCCTCCACTCAGCAGCACACTTCTCTCCTGGGGCCATCAAATGGATCACCTCATTCCTCAACGGAAGAACTATGAGGGTCTTCTCCCCTACTGCTGCAGCAGACCCCATTCCTATCACTTGTGGTGTCCCACAGGGCTCCTGCGTCTCCCCCACATTGTACAACATATTTACCAAGCCCCTTTTCGATGATCTGGATCATCTCGATATCACCTACACTAACTAAGCAGATGATACCCAGATCCTCCTTCCGCTTTCTGGAGATTATGAAAAGGATTTGAGCTTGCTAAATAGGGTGTACATCATCATTCAGGCATGGATGGCCACTCACGGACTATGCCTGAATGATGAAAAAACTGAGCTTATCATCCTGGGTACTACGCCCAGTTTAAAGAAACTTAGCCCTGCCTACAACTCCTTTATGATAGAAGGGAATAATATCAAAGTCGGTCAGGAGGTCAAAACACTGGGTCTCTACTTGAACTCCAACCTTTCCTTCAAAAGACATCTGAGCTCCCTGGCATCATCAACTGCATACACGTGCAAATTAATCGGCTCAGCCAAACCATTTCTGTCAGACACCAGCTGCCTCACACTCGCTAGAGCCCTTATACTTTCCCGCCTTGACTATTTCAATGCCATTTACCTGGGAACCTCCAAGGCTACCACCAACAAGTTACAAACCCTCCAGAACAATGCCCTGAGAGCAGCCCTGAGAATCCCTAGAAGAGAGCACATTTCAGGACTTAGCCAACAGTATAACTGGCTCTCCACTCAAGACAAAATCCTCCTAAAAACGGCATCTCTAACTCATAAATCTCTCAACAATGCTGCACCGATCTATTTGATCAACAGGTTCCACAGACAAGCTTCCGCTAGACCCCTTAGAACTGCATACAAAAACTGCCTCGCTGTCCCAAACTTCAAACTTACCACTATAGGAGGTAATAGCTTTCCGGTAAAAGCAGCCAATTTGTGGAACTCTCTGCCTCCCAACTTGAGAGTAGATATGCCCTCCTTGAAATTCCGTTCCATGGTAGTTTCATGGCTGAAAACAAGGAACCACTAAGATAGCTAGGTGCCAAGGCTACCGACTTCCTGCTACCCGCACACCGTGTAACCTCGTGCGCCCACCTGTACTTGTGCCTATACTGTTTATATTGCTTGTTCTCCTTACTATGCTCTGTATATACTTCCATTGCCTATATGTATTTTCTATATTTGTAACTAAGCTTCGCATATTCTTGTAAATGCTGCGCCTTGATACCCCTGGGTATATCTGCGCATTATAAATAATAAAACAAACAAACAAACAAACAAACAAAGGCAAGCTTGAATTTGTCTTCCCTACTCACGGGTACCGCCCAGTAACCGTTGATCAAATCAATGGCTGTGTACACTCTTGACCCTTGGATCTGTGCCAGTCCTTTGTCGATCTAGGGAATCTACATTGATATGGGTTCTTCTTGACATGTGGACCTATTTGTTCAACTGTCTCAGGGCTGTACATAGTCTCCATTGCCCATTTGGTTTTAGTATCCCGAGTGCCGGGTTGTTAGAGGTACTGTGGACTGGATGAATTATCCCACGGGATTCTAAGTTTTTGATCATCTCTGTGAGTGACACCATGGCGTGAGAGGTAACCAGTATTGTTTAATGAATATTGGAGCCATTTCTGGGGACTGGGTATGGGTGTTGAATGGATAGATGTATGTCCACAGTTATATGAATCTACTGAAAATATATCACCGAAGCCCAGGAATATCTGTTTCTGTCTTTGTTCCTCAGTCTCACAGGCATCAGTGAGATGGATCCATTCCTCGACCATCTGTCTGAAAACTGGAAAGACCTTGGGCTTGGAAATTTCAGCAGTATCCTCCAGTTGGTTGGTCACTGGGATGGGGTTCCATGGATTCGAGGTATTTGTTGTTAACTCTAAATACCACCTCGTCCTTCCTGATGTCATAGTTTACCTCTACCACCCCATAAGGGCATGAAGAGTACATCAAGAAATTCTCCCGATGATGGGTACAAATGTTTTCTGGAGGAATACTGTCACGGACGTCAAAACATTATTGAGGAATTGGTTGAAGCATTTAATTACCTAAATCAACAGAATAGTGATGGCCAGCAAACGACATTCCAATAGAGGTGTCTGCATCCAAAGTGATACTTTGAGGTCTCTGTTATCCACCAACATTCGAATTATGTTGTGTTCTAGATTCACTAAAGGAGTTGGATGTAAATGTAAACCTTGGTGGAGATAAGAGTTCACCTTTATATTGTAGTCCTTATAATTGAGGTTCTGTCCTCGCTTAATTTTCCAGGGGAATGGTGAATGGTCGCACCTGTCCTGGAATGACGGCCTCTTCTCCAACATCAACCGCATAAGGCAGCAATTGAGCTGACCGGAATATTCTTTCAGCGTTGTCAAAGCCCATGGGGTTACTCCCCCAGTGGTAACCGTACTTTTTTATTGATCAAATCTAGACTCATTGCGAATCGATTTCAAATGTAACTACTCAAATAAAAGTCAGAAGGGACATCTCTAACGACCCAACAACTGTGTTCTACAATGTTGTCTCCAATGGAACATTTAGCATACAGCAGGAAATGCTTAGAATTTGGTGTTTCCAGACCCACTACCATTTATCAATCAATTTAAATGTGGGAATGGTCTGATCTTTTTGGAGTTGCCCAAATAATAATTTGCTGATTAAGCTTTTTCCGTTATTGAGCCGTACTCTGGCGAGTACTGGCTCCTCCCCCTCATTTATTTGAATGGGGAAAGACAAGTGTTCACCCTTTTTCTGATTGTTGGTCACACTTTGAGCTGGTTTTCACCTTCCTCTTCAAGGGATTTGGTTTTTCTACCAAATTTTGACTGGTATAACAATTCAGAGTGTTCCCTTCCAGTGGGGAATCCCATAAGCAACTGGAAGGAAGGTTGATTTTCCAGAGTGGATAAGAGCTCCCATCACCAGTTTGTTCTCATACAGAATTAATGGTTATTTCTGTGACCTCATTGTTCTGAAAGTGAAATTCCAATTGATCGGTACAACAGTCAATAAGATGGCAGACTCACATAATCTGTACTTCTCTTTAGTTTGATGGGTCAGTTAGTCTGGGTCCAGAGAACCTGGTTCACGCAGTCGATCAGAGGTGATAACCTCCAAAGGAAATCATTCTCCAGTAAACAAGGAGTGCCCTCTGGAGCCACAACTATCACCGGGTGTTTTAAACAATGTTGCCAAATTTGTATCTGTAGATCCACAGTCCCTCCGACGGAAATATCATTCACATCAAAACTTTTCAGTTGTCTGGGAAGAGGTACGAGGAGAATCTTGTGACTCTCCCTCCTTCCTAAATTCAGTTGGTCAAAAGCCTTTTTGGTCAGGAGGGCACCTTGGGATCCAGTATCAACCAAAGCTGATAATTCACACTGACCCTGTACCGTGACTGGGTTAAAAAATCTGCCCTCTTTTTCCTCAAGAGCACAAAGAATGTGTGAGTTATTTGCCAGCTCTGCGGTCGTTTTCTTAATATTGAATTGCGTCATGGTTTCATCTTGTGCGATTTTCAGCGTCAGAGATCGGGAATCTGTAAGAATGAAATGACATTTTGAAATCATGTGCGTAGTAAGGCGATCCTATTTCTCCCCAGATTCTTCACTGTTCCTGGGTATTGGAAGACAGTTCTCTGAACATGTTTGTGGGGAGGATACCTGTACAGTCTTTGTATGATCTGGCTTGCACGGTTGGGGTCTAAGAATTTCTCGATTTGGGTCAGTCTCCATACCTACCCTGTCGGACTCAGGGTCTGTTGGGATCCATTTTTCTTTGGGAGGGACTCCCCATTCCTGAAAGAGAAGATTTCTTTATCTGAATCCTGTTCTTTTCATTCTCCACAAAGTGCAGTTTTCTCTTATTTCTACTTAACATCTGTTCTTTGGATTCTAGCTTCCAGGGGGTAGAAATTTCGCTATCAGGCTGAGAGGTTTCCAGGGGTTTTGGTCCAGTAGCAATGGAAGCTTCCTCAAAAGCTTGGCATCTCCCTTCGACCTTGGCCCCATCCTCAGGAACCTATTAATTGTCAGGATTTTCCTACAGTCATTTGCCCCCTGGGGCATCATACCTGGGTTTTGGGGCAGTCTGGGAAGCATGGTTGGGTTGAGTGTTTGACAGAACCCTCATCATGCGTCCAGGTCGGCGGTCAATTGTTGGACCTGTCGCTCCAGTTGGGTAACTTTCTTGGGGTTGTAGGGCGGTCTCTTCTCATACCTCTACTACTCCCTAAAAGGGCATCTGTCCCTTCTAGCAAAGTAGCTCGCGTATTGGAAATTTCCCCCATAATTTTCAGTCCTGATTCTCCCTGGTTCAGGGATCGATTGTCCTGGAACCGGGGAGAAGGAGGTGTATTGTTCTGGAGGTAAGGATTTTGAGGGTACCTGTTTGAGAAATGTAGCTTGGGAGGTGGAGTGGTACTTTACTCCTGTAGGGAATTTGGGGGGAAGCTTCCCAAGAGGTACTTACCTGTTTTTCCTCCCTCCTTTGTGCTGGGAGAGTGTATACTTACCCCAAGATTGGTTTTGTAGCATTGTATCAATGGCTTACATAGGTCGCAGGGTCAGTGGGTTTATTTTGCTGATACCCTGCCTGGCTACCATTTGATTGGGCCTGGGTGAAGGGTCTCATCTACCTCTCATGTTGCTTATCAGCTGGAGCAGTATTCCTAGGCACCCCAGTATCCAGGTCCAAAGAAGGGTAGTTTTCACCTTGGCAGCGGCAGGTGTGGTAGATAGCTTTCTTGTTTTAGGGTTCTTTTTACTGTCTGTGGATTTCTGGACCTCATATATTCTGGTGACTTGCTCTATTACCCAACCCAGTGTCCCGCGCTCATGAAATGGCAAACTAGTTGGGTAATTATATATTTGGGAAGTATGTGGTCACAAATTCCCTGATGTTCGTATTCACCCACATAGAAGTCTTGCATAAATGCACATTTTAATTCTTGCGCAAAATCCATAGGAGCCCTATTCTTCCCCACACTGTAAATTGTATGCATCCTTGCATGCCTCTTGAGGATTCCTCTGGGTTCCTGTGCGTGGAGAAGTGTTTTAAAATGCCCATTTTATAGGTCGACCATATGCAATGATCCTGGTGTTCCAGTTCCACAAAGAAACTGGAGTACTCCGAGGAAAACTAAATTTCACAAACTCCATACAATTTACATCATTTTTTTATTTCAAATGATGACATTATTTCTTCATGGAGTCCCAAATGTTCCAACACTGAATACTTGACGTTCTTGTAATATGGTGTCTTGAAGCTCTTTATGGCCTTAATCTACCTGATTGGGTCTTTAACAAAACCCTTCCTTTGTTTCATATTTCATTTTCGCCCCTAAACCTGAGTCCATTCACCCTCAGAATCGGTGCTGCTATTGGCATGCCAGTCCCTGTCACCTATGCGCTCCCTATCTCTATGAGATTATCAATAAATCAAGAAACATGGGATTGGGACTCCTCTTTTCGTCTGTGCCGCCGTGAGCTCTCAGGGTCACTTTCCCTGTCGTCACCTTTTGGCACAGAAGATAACCCAGTCTCTTCTTCAGGCTGTTGCCAATTGGTACAATCCCGCATTCCAGGACCCAGTGAGGACAGTAGAAGGCTGGCTCCTAGGAGGTGGGATAGGACCCACAGACTTGGCAGTGGAGACACTCCAGAGCGGTGTGGTGGTCCTGGGTCCACGCAGTGGCCCTGAGCTTGGAGTAGAGCAACTTGAGCGGTGAAGAGGTCGGGCCTTGGCAGGGGGCACTGCAGACTTTGGTGCCCTCGATGCCCAGGCAGAGGTAGCATCAGAGGAGGTGGGCCACCCACACATTTCTCTGCCCCAAGCAGGCATGAATAGGAAGGGTTAGCACGCCTTATTGCAAGTAAGGTGTGAAGCCAGTAAGAAAGGTGGATGCCAAAGGGTCGAGCAAAAACATCGGGACAGGATATCCTTTGGCACCTCTGGAGCAGAGGGACAGCTGAGCCCGCCGCAGGTCCAGGAAGTTAGATGTCAGCGCTTCAGGAGAATGGTGGACCTTCACAGGCTGAGGGTCTGTCAAGGCAAGACCTACAACTGAGTTTGAAAGATTGTCAAGAAATGTTAATAGCATACTTTCAAGAGTAATAAGAATGGACTTATCAGCATCAGTTTCAGAGGTGAAAAAAGAGGAGGGCCAATTGGGGGAATGCGTTGACCTGGTTGAATGAGGGCTGCAAGACACATCCGAAGGAACCAGGGCAAACAGTGGACTCTTGGAACATCTAAGCAGGGTATTCCACAGCCTTGAACTTCAAGCAGAAGATCTAGAAAACACTCTAGAAGGGACAATATTAGAATCAAAAACCTTCCATAAGAAATTGGAGATGCCTCACTCAAGTACAGGCCCTCTTTGCTGACATCTTAGGTGATATTCCATAGGATGAAGTAGGCATAGACATAGTGCATCGGATGGGGAGGATGCTAGCTGGGGTGGCCCAGGGACCACAGTATCTACTGGTGGCGCTCTTGACCTACCTCCAAAAGGAGCAGATACTCCAAGCCGCCAGGGCAATGGACCCAATCATGTTCAGGGACACACAAATCCACCTGTACCAGGATTGAGTCGGGAGTACCCTGGTAAAGAGGATGCAAGTGGGGCCACTTGTTAAGGAGCTGGTGAAAAGGAACATCCGGTATAAATGGACATTCCCATTTTGGCTTCCTGTTTGCTTAGGAGGGACCGCAATGTAAAATAACAACAGTCACGGAGGCTGCTCCCGGTTACAGATTGTACCGGGAGAGGAGAACGAAAGGAGATCACCACGTCCACGCACACAGAAAAGAGACAGACCATTGGAGTGGACGGTGGTGGGAAGCTGAAGCAGAGGAAGGGTGCCGAGGGGCCCACCACCAGACATGGACAGGGACACTGGTCATTCCTAAAGAGGGGAAAACTTGAGGGATGTGTGAGAAAAGGGGGGAGAACCCAGATGAAGAGGGGGTAATGCAATAGAAGGGGTGGAATCACAGTGAGAAAGCAAAGGAAAGAGGGACACAATCAGTGAATGAATCTACTTTATCTTGTCTAACCAAAAAGGCAGAAACTTCTGGGGGTGAGAGACAGGTCTGGGGGGGAAAGGGATGGGGACAGTGGGGAATGTAGAATGGTGTTGCAAAGGTTTGGGGAATTAGTGGGGGGAAACAGTGGCGAGGGAATGGGCGGGAGCAGAGTGAGTTTCACAGGAGCAGCTCGAAACATGAAAGGCGTTTTTACAGGCTTACCATATGGGCATAACCGACCATCTCTTTCAAGTGGTTGACACAAAATGTTAGGGGACTCATCTACCCACTCAAAAGGAAAATAATTGAGCTGTTTGTTAGGGCTCACCACCCAGGTGTCATTGCCTTGCTAGAAACACACCTGGTAAGGTGTGACCAAGGGAGAATGAAGGTTAGGAATTTCCCGCAGATCCTTCACGCATCAGCGGCAACCAAACTAGGGGTGGTCCTCCTGGCCTTCAGGGAAGGGAATGATGTGAATATTGAGGAAAGCAACGTGGATAAGGCAGGGGGATATGTGCTCACAAGGGGCTCCATCAAAGGTCCGTTTTATACAGTGGCTCTGTGTATGCCCCAGACACATGGCAGGATGCTTTCTTAAGGGAGTTTCGTAGGCTCTTAGATGGCTTTGCAAACGGGTAAATAGTGATAATGGGCGATCTCTACATGGCTTGGTCAAGGGAAGTGAACAGAAATAATGGCAGAAAACATGGGGGCGGCGGCTGCAAAACAATTGTTGAGGGATCCGTTGGAAGAGATGGGGTTCAGGGATGTGTGGCGGCACACGAAAAGGAAAATAAAATGGTTTCGCTCACTTTTCATGGGTTCACAAAACGTTCTCCCATATTGGCTACATATGGGTATCAATCCCCCTACTGGGTAGGGTAAGGGGGATCGAGGTAGGGCTGATGTCCCTGGCAGATCATGCATCGGTTGCAATGGGCCTCATTTTCTACCAGCTTCGGCAACTGTTGTGGAGGTGGAGAGCCCTGCTGGAAGTATTCAAATACCCTGTGACACAGATGCAACGACAGAGTCAGTCAGTTGGGATGCATTTAAAGCACCTCTGAGGGGGGATATGATAGCGCTTAAGGCATTAAGGGGCAAGCATATAAGATGTCTGGAGGAAAAGCTAGAGAAGGAAGTCGAGGTCACCAGACAATGGGTACAGGTTCAATCCACTAGGGCCACACATAATGCTGACAGGGAAGCCTCGGGTCAGCTACACTTACTCCAAACGAAGAGAGCCAAAAAGGCCCTACTGAACACGAGACAGCGCTTCTATGTAGGGGCCAACAAAGTGGACACATGAATAGCAAGGGTGCTGAGAAACCAGCAGGGATTTCCTCCATACGGGAGACCTTATGTCCATATCCACTACATATCACGCCCACTGTCCTCCCTGCTGGTTCCCACAGGTGTGTGAGTTGTGGAGTTTCATCCGACCCTGAATGTCGCATAGATATTTCCGGGTCATAGCATTTTTTACAGGAGTTAGGCAAAAAAAATCACGGGCCACTTTGGTGCTGGGGAAGTCGGTGGGGGCCAATGTGTGTTAAGGAGAAAAAAGAGGAGGCAGGTGAGCCGAAAGCAGAAGCAAAATGAAATCAAGAAGTAGGCGCTCATTGTTGTAGCTTTCTCAACAATTTGGGATTTTTCATCTGATGTTCCAGGAACAAGTTAGTGCCTTTCAGACAGGATTTCTCAAGTCATCGTAGGTTAGTTACTATAGGGGCGATTTACCAGACGGCGTTTGCTGGGCCGGTCCATTCTTCTTTTGCTCAGATTTTTCCAATGTCTTTAAATGTTTTTATGCACGTTCAGTAATGAGTAATGAGATTACTGCACAAGCAGATTTGTAAAAAAAAAAAAATACATGTTTAAAAAGTGTTTTGTACTGTTTCGTGGGATGCGAAGTGTGCACGTGTTTGCAATGTGCGCATGCCCAGTCTGCACCGAGTTGGTTCCAACGCACCAAGAGCAAACATTAGTCATCATTTTAGTCTGGCCTAGAACAGGATAACCGGTGGTGGCCATATATGTTATGTTACATTACGTTGACATATATTTATACTGCCCCTATCGCCGCCACGGTATTGTGTGGATTAACATGTTCTGTGCTATGTGTTACTGTACTATGGTATGCTACCTTAGGCTGTGAGAGCAGGCCGGCTTCTTATGTCATGCTCGCACTTGATTTGTTATGTTATGTTACGCTGTACTGTAATTTATCTTATTTTGTTCTACCTTGCAGTATACAGGATTGCTATGCTATCCTCTGCCATGGTATGCCATAGTACATTAAGAGACTGTATGCCACTTTGAGCCATGTTTCCGCATTGCATGTTCTGCTATGTTTTGCTAGGTTACTCAAGCAAGATGATGCATTTTGAGGGCCATTAGCAGGTGTAAAAGGCCCTCGTCACAATCTAATAGCTATTGTTCTACTGTATGTTGCCGCACTTAATGCTAGGTTATAGCATCCAGAGTTATTACACCCATTTCTTGACCTCTTCCTGTCACGTCCTCATTTGTTATCCTTTGTGTTCATGTGCGCCCTGATGCCTGCGGGCCTTTCGGCGCATTATAATAGCCGGTTAGCTAGCTCAGCGAGTAGAGCTCGTGCCGACGCAGGTTCGAATCCCAGCAGGGCCGAACTCAGCCTTTCATCCTTCCGACGTCGATAAATGAGCACCACACACCGTGGGTAATAATAAGCAGCGCTCAGATACCTGAGGGTTCGTAGCGCTGTATAAATGCTAAATTATTTGTGTTATTATACATAAATAAATAAATACAAAAATAAATGTGTCACTTTATTTTGGTACGCTAGGCCATGTTATGCCATGTTATGCCATGACCTGTAGGCGGTTCTGTGGTGCATGGACACAGGGGCTAAGGAAAGGGGAGGGGAAGAAAATATCCAGAAAAAGCAGCAGCAGCTTGAGGACCCCCAAAGTACATTTACTCCCCAAGAATGTCAAAGCACTTGGCGAAGTCGAGTTTAGGGTGCTAATTTTGCTGGGTTGAAGAATCGGCTACTTTTTAAAGAACAGTTTAGTTGTTTAACTAATTGATTTTGATGCATCGGGTGGGATAAAAGAGGGCCACGGATCACCTCCCCTCCCATTCGCCCCCCCCCCTCCAATGCTCCAGTGGGACTTACATCTGCTGCCCTTCCATCCATCACCTGGGGCAGGTGGGGGGGGGTGAGGGGGTGCCACCTCTTGAACGGGTGGCCTCGGCTTCCCCTGGATATTTAAGTCAGGCCTGGGGCCGAGGGGGGCTTGGAAAGCTAAGAGCCCTGGGAGCCAGGACTCCACTGTGGCCTCCAGCTCTCGGCGCAGCCTTTTAACTCTTGTGATTTGTGGCCCCGGCGGTGTCAGCTTCTCCCTCCAGTTTCCTGCCTGGCCCCCGCCTGTCCTTTTCAGCAAACTCCCATTGTTCGTCCATTTATTTATGAGCCATGTTAACGCTCGACCATCACTCCCAGCAGGTGTGCGGGGACTTTCTATAGATTCTGTATTCAACAACCAGGTACCAGGGCTTTTAAAAAAAAGCATATTTCACTATCTCAGTGATCAAAATCGGACACTTTAGTCACCCTTAAGCTAAGGGGGCACTTTGATCCCTTAATGCAGAATAAAATGACTGAGGCACAACAAATGGGGCTAAGAAAATATCTATAAATCAGGCAATGAAAAGGCAGGACACCTGGCCGCGGCCCTAGAACAGGCTACGCTGGCACAAGCCTGCCGCACTATTCATGGTACTATTCACGAGCGCTTTGAAACACTTGCCTGTGAATAGGCGCTATATAAATAAGCAATAGCATACCATGGTGGTCGTCTGCATAGATAGATACCCATGAGCTTTAATCCGAAGACACCCCAAGTGTGGAAAGGTTGCACTGTGCATAATCAGGGGTGCTTCTCTGAAGGCTCAGATTGGCCCGAGTGCCCCTGGTGCTGGCAAGAACTAGGCAGTGAGGGGCGGGGGAGGGGGGCAGCGATTTGGCCACCACCCGTCTCCCATTACCCTAGGCAGGTCGAGAAGGGGGCGGAGGCCAGTTGGCCACCAGCTCTCACCACTGAAACCCGCACTGATTCCTGAAAGCCAAGGGGGGGCGGGGGGTAGGGGTGGTCAAGGACTTGGGAAAGGTGTGGCCCCTGGAAAGCCTGCCACGGCTGTAGTGGGGTTCCCGCAGCTGCAGCCAGTGTTCATGGGAGGCTTGGCACGCACTGCACGGGCCCTTCCAAAGCGCCCATCTCGCCGCTAGCCCCAAGGCCAGACTACATATGCCACCCTCATGCGTAAGGCCATGCCCGAGACAATGGCATCAGAGGAGTTCCTTCAGAGGTGGGCGTGGCATACACATGTTACCTGAGGTGGAAGGAGACCAATGAACGAATCAGAACCATTGATGGGTGTTTGGGGGACGAGGGGGTGGTTTCCCCGAGTTGTCTAAACAATCTCTAAATAGCTAATTTTACAATCCAAATTTCAGAAAAAAAGGATAAAAAGGCATTAATGTTTACAATCACTGCTGTAGTGGAACAAACGTAACAAGCGAAAACAAAAGATGTGATGGCTGGAAGGTTTATAATAAATCATAACCTCTGGCATTGCTCTGGGCAACCCTCCAGACCATCATTCTTTGCCTGCCAAGCCAGTACAAAAGGGGAAAGAGCATATGAAAATCAGGATTGGTCTCACCCCCAAAGGGCAGCACAGCCTGAACTGCTAGACCACAAGCATCCTCCAGACATGTTTCAGCCTTGTTGGGCATCATCAGTGAGGAGTATCTTGGGTTTCTAGGCCGAGCAGACTCGGGACCCATGTCTGGGCATACCAGTCCCACTCGGGGTGACAATAGCAAAACAAAAGAGGTGATGGGTCGAAGGTTTAGAATGAATATTAACCTCTGGCAGTGCTCTGGGCAACCCTCCAGACCATCGTTCTTCACCTGCCAAGCCATTACAAAAGGGGAAAGACCATATGCAAATCAGACTTGGTTTCACCCCAAAAGAAGGGCAGTCCTGCCCGAACTGCTAGGTCACATCCCTTCTGCACGAGACCACAAGCATCCACAAACATGTTTCAGCCTTGTTGGGCATCATCAGTGAGGAGTAGCTGGGTCTCTAGGCTCAGCAGGCACGGGACCCACGCTGGGAAATACCTGTCCGACACGGGGTGACTAAAGCAAAACAAAAGAGTGACAAATGTCACATCAGCAACAGTGCACAAGGGCATTTTACAACACATTAGAAGAAACATGAGGTCCGTCGCAGAAATATATGCCAGCTTCATTCAAAGACACTCCCACAGACACAACCACATTCCATTCAAGCTCACGGACACACACATTCCATTCAAACACATTCACACAGACATAGACACATTCCATGCATACACACTCCACAGGACACACACACATTCCATTCATGGACACTCCACAGGACACACATACATTCCATTCATGCAGACTCCCACAAACACTCAAACATTCCATTCAAACACACTCCTATGGACACACACACATCCCATGCGTGCAAACCCCCTCTCGGACACACACACATTCCATTCATGCACACTCCCATGGACACAAACACACATTCCATTCAAACACACTCCCAAGAACACACACATTCCATTCAAATGATATGATAGTTTATTTATTTAGCGCCTATACACAACATGTTTCAAAGCGCTTCAAGGCAAGGGAGGGAACAAGGGAAAATACAACGACATTCTCACAGGCCATGAACAACAAGAAGGTGAAATGAACTATCGTACTCGGCCTGATGACATTTCTGGTAGAGCCGGAGATTAACAAGAGGTGAGGGAGGGGGGAAGAGAAAGGGGCGAGAGGAACAAAACAAGCGATTATCATGCTGGGCCTGACGACATTTCAGATAGTGCTGGTGGGGGGTGGACAACTAAAGAGAGGGGGGAGGGGACAACCATTTATCATACTCAGTCCAGGGACCATTCTGATAGAGTAAGTGCATAGAAAAAAGTAAAGGGGAACGGGAATAGAGAGGGAGAAGGGAGAGGAGGAGAAAACATAGAATAACAGTAAGAACAAATATATATATATATATATATATATATATATATATATATATATATATATATATATATATATATATATATACGAATATATAAAACGCAGGTGCCAAACTTGAAGCTGTATTTCTGTGAGGTTTCACAACTGCAAATATTCAGCCAGTGGGTCTGCATCACTGTTCTCATCTGAATACACTTCCACAAACACACACATTCCATTCAAACACACTCCCACAGACACACACACATTCCGTTCAAAGACAAACCCACAAACACACAAACATTCAATTCAAACAAACACCCACAAACACACACACATTCTATTCAAACATACGCCCATGAACACACACATTCCATTGAAATACACTCCCACTAACACATGCACATTCCATTCAAACACACACCCACGAACACACACACATTCCATTCAAACACGCTCCAACAGACACACACACATTCCATTCAAACACACTCCAACAGACACACACACATTCCATCCAAACACACATGCCAAACACACACACACAATCCATTCAAATACACTCCCACTAATACATGCACATTCCATTCAAACACACACCCACGAACACAGGCACATTCCATTCAAACACACACCCACAAACACACACACATTCCATTCAAACACACTCCAACAGACACACACACATTCCATCTGAACACACAAGCCAAACACACACACACATTCCATTCAAACACACTCCCACAGAAACACACCCACAAACACACACACACATTCAATTCGAACACACACCCACAAACACACACATTCCATTCAAACACACTCCCACAGATGCACACACATTCCATTCAAACACACTCACACTAACACACACCCATTCCATTCAATCACGCATATATGAACACACACACACATTCCATTCAAACACACTCCCACTGACACACACATATTCCATTCAAACACACACCCACAAACGCACACACATTCCATTCACACACATTCCATCCAAACACACACACATTCCATCCAAACACACTCCCATAAAAACACACACATTCCATTCAAGCACACACGCACAAACACACACACATTCCATTAAAACACACACCCACAAACACAGACACATTCCATTCAAACACACCCCCCCCACACACACACACACACACACATTCCATTCAAGCACACTCCCATGGACACACAAACAATCCACAACACACACTCCCACAGACACACACACATTCCATTCAAACACACTCCCATGGACACACACACACACACACATTCCATTCAAACACACCCACAAACACACACACATTCCATTCAAACATACGTCCATGAATACACACATTCCATTCAAACACACTCCCACAAACACATGCATATTCCATTCAAACACACACCCACAAACACACAAACACATTCCATTCAAACACACTCCCACAGACACACACACATTCCATTCAAACACACTCCCACGGACACACACACACATTCCATTCAAACACACACCCACAAACACACACACATTCCATTCAAACGTACACCCCTGTACACACACACATTCCATTCAAACACACCGACACAGACCCACAAACATTCGATTCAAACACACACCCACACAGACACACACATTCCATTCAAACACACTTCTATGAACAACACACACATTCCATTCAACACACTCCCACTAACACACACACACATTTCATTCAAACACACACCCATGAACAAACACACATTCCATTCAAATACACTCCCACGGCACACACATATTCCATTCAAATGCACACCCACAAACGCACACACATTCCATTCAAACACACTCCCATGAACACATACACATTACATTCAAACACACTCCCACGAAGACACACACATTCCACTCAAGCACACACCCACGAAAACACACACATCCCATTCAAACACACACCCACAGGGACACACACATTCCATTCAAACACACACCCACAAACACAGACACATTCCATTCAAACACAAACCCACAAACACACACACATTCCATTCAAGCACACTCCCATGAATACGCACACAATCCATAATACACACTTCCACGAGCACACATGCATTCCATTCAAACACACTCCTAGGGACACAAACACATTCCATTCAAACACACTCCCACAGACACGCACACATTACATTCAAACACACACACAATCCATTCAATCACACTCCCATGGACACAAACACATTCCATTCAAACACACTCCCATAGACATACACACACACATTCCATTCAAACACACACCCACAAACACATTCCATTCAAACATACTCCCACAGACACACACACATTCCATTCAAACACACTCCCATGGACACACACACATTCCATTCAAACATATGTCCATGAACACACACAATCCATTCAAACACACTCCCACAAACACACACACATTCCATTCAAAAACACACCCACAGACACAAACACATTCCATTCAATCACACTCCCAGAGACACATACACATTCCATTCAAACACACTCTCACAGACACACACACACACATTCCATTCAAACACACTCCCATGGATGGACACACATTCCATTCAAACACAAACCCACAAACACATACATTCCATTCAAACACACTCCCATGAACACACACACATTCCATTGAAACACACACCCACAAACACCCACACGTTCAATTCAAACACACTCAGGCGGACACACACATTCCATTCAAACACACTCCAATGGACGGACACACATTCCATTGGAACACACCCCCACGAACACACACACATTCCATTAAAACACACTCACACAGACACACAAACATTCCATTCAAACACACACCCACACAGACACACACATTCCATTCAAACACACTCCTATGAGCACACACATTCCATTCAAACACACTCCCACTAACACACACCCATTCCATTCAAACACACACATATGAACACACACACATTCCATTCAAACACACTCCCACTGACACACACATATTCCATTCAAACACACACCCACAAACGCACACACATTCCATTCATGCACACCCCCATTCACACACACTCCCATGAACACACACATATTCCATCCAAACATACTCCCATGAAAACACACACATTCCATTCAAGCACACACCCACGAACACACACACATTCCATTCAAACGCACACCCACAAACACAGACACATTCCATTCAAACACACACCCACAAACACACACACACATTCCATTCAAGGACACCCCCATGGACACACAAACAATCCACACTACACACTCCCACAGACACACACACATTCCATTCAAACACATTCCCATGGACACACACACACATTCCATTCGAACCCACACCCACGAACACACACATTGCATTCAAACATACGTCCATGAATACACACATTCCATTCAAGCACACTCCCACAAACACAGGCATATTCCATTCAAACACACACCCACAAACACCCACACATTCCATTCAAACACACTCCCACAGACACACACACATTCCATTCAAACACACTCCCACGGACACACATACATTCCATTCAAACAAACACCCACAAACTCACACACATTCCATTCAAACACTCTCCCACAGACACACACACATTCCATTCAAACTCACACCCCTGGACACACACATTCCATTCAAACACACTCACACAGACCCACACACATTCCATTCAAATACACACAGACACATTCCATTCAAACACACTCCTATGAACACACACATTCCATTCAAACACACTCCCACTAACACACACACATTCCATTCAAACACACACTCAAGAACAAACATGCATTCCATTCAAACACACTCCCATGGCACACGCATATTCCATTCAAACACAGACCCACAAACACACACACATTCCATTCAAACCCACACCCCTGGACACAGACACATTCCATTCCAGCACACTCACACAGACCCACACTCATTCAATTCAAACACACACAAACACACACACACATTCCATTCAAACACACTCCCACTAACACACACACACATTCCATTCAAACACACACTCCTACTTACACACACACACACACATTCCATTCAAACACACTCCCATGGCACACACATATTCCATTCAAACACGCACCCACAAACACACACACATTCCATTCAAACACACTCCCATGAACACACAAACATTTCATTCAAACACACTCCCACGAAGACACACACATTCCATTCAAGCACACACCCACAAACACACACACACATTCCATTCACACACACACCCACAGGGACACACACATTCCATTCAAACACACACCCACAAACACACACACATTCCATTCAAGCACACTCATGGATCCACACACAATCCATAATACACACTTCCACGAGCACAAACGCATTCCATTTAAACATACTCCCAGGGACACAAACACGTTCCATTAAAACACACTCCCACAGGCACACACACATTACATTCAAACACACACCCACAAACACACACACAATCCATTCAATCACACTCCCATGGACACACACACACATTCCATTCAAACACTCTCCAACGGACACACACACATTCCATTCAAATACACACCCATGGACACACACACACACACACACACACACACACACACACACATTCCATTCAAACACGCACCCACAAACACATTCCATTCCATCACACTCCCACGGACACACACACATTCCATTCAAACAACTCCTACAGACACACACACACATTTCATTCAAACACACTTCCATGGACACACACAAATTCCATTCAAAAACACACCCACAAGCACACACACATTCCATTCAATCCCACTCCCAAAGACACACCCACATTCCATTCAAACACACTCTCACAGGCACACACACACATTCCATTCAAACACACTCCCATGGACACACACACATTCCATTCAAACACAAACCCACAAACACACACATTCCATTCAAACACACTCCCATGAACACACACACACATTCCATTCAAAAACACACCCACAAACACACACACACATTCCATTCAAACACACACCCACAAACACAAACACATTCCATTCAAACACACTCCCACGGATGGACACACATTCCATTCAAACACACCCCCACGAACACACACATTCCATTGATGCACACACCCACTTTTTTTATAGACTTACCACAAAATGAGTTGTGCCACAGAATGTGGCCTAAGAATTGTGAAACATACATAAGAAGTGTGTTTTTCTATTATGGCCTTTTCTTACCTGAGGAAGACGTTATGTTGTGCGCTGTGAGAGCCTAAAGGAGTCCAATTGAGCATTGAAACATGGCAAAAAGACAAGAGACTATTTGAATGTAAGGTGAATCATGCTCGGTTTATCTCTTGGTAACTAGTTGTTTCAAAATGATGCTGACATTTTGGTTATGTGGCAACTTGAATCCCAAGTAAAATATATAGACAGTGAGTGGGAGAACCAGAAATGTCCGATTGGCAATTGGTGTTCCCCATGCCTACAGGTTGCTGTACAATTTCAAGGCTCTTTAGGATTGAATCGATCTGTCATGATCTCTGCTTCCAAAAGGTCAGGGTTTTCCCAACTCCCTTGGAAGCAGATCCATAACCCAGGTTCCGAGTGCCAACCAGTCCCAATTGGGACCTTTTGGACCCAGTCCTGGCACCAGTGGCACCAGGCTCATAAATATGCCCAGTCCCAGCGCTGGAAGCGCCGGGCTCATAATGCTTGGGTGGACTTACCTTCAGCAGACCATGCTGCTTACTTGCCTGCCAGTTGAGCCTCTGATCCTCTTCTGTTTGGAACTACTTTTCCTGTTGGGTGGGGCTGGAGCCACTCCCTAGATTCAGAACACTGGAACTCTTCTGGAAGGCAGGAACTCTTTTCTTACCAGGAACTCTTTTCTTACTTAGGCATGGCTGTGGAAGGAGACACCTAAGCACTACAGCAGGCTATTTAAACCACACCCGGTGGATGAATCTTTCTTTGCGTTATTCTGCAACCTCTGCAGCAGAACGCTCATCGTGTCTTCTGCATCCGGTCCTGGGCCTAAGGAAAAAGGCTTACCATCCTGAATCCAGTCTTCAGCAACACCTATAAAGACAAGAAAGAACAGGTTAGCATTCCGGCATCTGAAAGGCAAAGGCTTACCTACTCTTCGTGCGCTCCGGAGGTCTTCACACTGCATTCCGGCATCTGAAAGACAAAAGTTTACCAACTCTTCGCACGCTCCGGAGGCCTTCGGCGCTGCATCCCGCATCTGAAAGACAAAACAAGGTGCGTTTAAAGACATTGGGGAACTTTAATACTCACGTGCCATTACTCCTTTCCACATCTAATCCAGTGGGTATTCCGGCACCCTGCAGCCGCTCCGAACTCGTACCTGCAAAATAAAAAGACAGTTAGAGCGCATAGTGAAGCAGGCAACAAGCGCTTACTTACGCGCTTCCAGGCGCTTCTATTCATCACACGGGCTCCATCTTCAACTCATTTCAGCCCGTCATCCGCCATCGCCGGAACCCTGCAAAACAAGAAACATCATTACTGAAGACTTTAAAGACATTTGAATGACTCGAAACTTACCGTTTGTGCAGTAAACGACGGACAGCAGTCCTCTGAAGTCAAGAGGCCTGCGCTACCTATCCAGCGAAGAAACTGGTTACAGCACCCTGCCCCGAGGCAGATGGAGAGCTCGGCATTCACTTACCTAAGGTGAGAGCGTTAACCTTTGGGGGTCTACAGGAGAGGAGAAGAGGAAAGAGATAGGGACACCCCAATAACCCCAGTTCATTAACCCCATATTTTCTATCTGCAGACATCTTACTCTACACGTCAGGCATACAGTGCACAGAGGTCCAGCCCAAAGAGCCAACCGGGTGCTACACATCACCTTTGAAGATACGGTAGTCGCCAAGACCGGCGCCTCTGCGAGAATCAGGTGAGCGTTACAGAACGCAAAGCCTACCGCAAAACTCTCGCCCAGGCGCTATGGAAACCTCGGATACTGACCCCCTAGCCCGGTTACTTGGGGAACTAAGGGCAGAAGTGCATGCAGCTCGTCAGGAAACGAATGCTCTAAGAAGGGAACTAATTATTTCCAAGGAGAGAACAGACAATCTTGCTAGACAAGTGCTACAGTCACAAGCCGGACAGACCCCGTTACCCGCATCAGGGGCAAATCTTCCTTCAACATCCTCTATGAATCCAGTGCAGATCAACCTACCTGGGAATGTACCTCTGGCTCCGCCCGAACGATTTTCTGGTGACCCAAAGAGGTTTGCAGTATTTATCAATCAGTGCCGGTTGCACTTCTTATGCCGGCCAGCAGCCTTTCCAACTGATCAAGCAAAAGTAGCTTTTGTACTTTCGTACCTTAGTGGCAATCCGGCAGACTGGTCGATCCCTCTAGTTAATCAAGATGATCCGGTTCTCCATGATTTTCAAGCCTTTCAGCTTAGTATGGAAAAACTGTTCGCAAGACATTCACAGGGGCAGGCCTTGGACAATGAGCTTCTTTCGTTGCGACAGGGTAATCAAGACCTTTTGGCTTATATTGCATCTTTCAATAGACTAATAGTGGAAACTCAATGGCCTGAAGACAAAAGGATTACGCTGTTTTATAGAGGTCTACGTGGAGAGCTCAAAGACATTTTAGCCCAAGTAGTGAATCCCCCACAAGACTGTTCGGATTATATAGACTTGGTCGTTCAAATAGATCACAGGCTGCAGAACAGGAAGGCCGATCGTTCCAAGTTTGATGCTCGAGTATTTTCCAAACCGCCAACTCCTTCCAAAGGAGTAGACTCCGGGGAACCCATGCAAATAGGGGGTCTGAAAGGTCCTCTAACACAAAGGGAGCGGGAAAGGAGGAAACAGTTGCAATTATGCCTATATTGCGGAAACTCAGGGCACTTTCTTCGAGACTGTCCGGTGAAACCTGCCAAGAAGGCAGTAGGAGCTGCAGTTACCAAAGTTACAAACTCTGAGCAGGGAAACGACCTCGCCCGACAAGAATAGAGGTCCTCTTGCCGAGCGTGAAAACCAGTTCCGTGACCTCGCATTTCGTGATACCTATGGTCCTCATTAGCCCTGATAATCCGGATCGATTACATGCAATTGAAGCTTACGTCGACAGCGGTGCCATCGGCAATTATGTGGATCATGAAATGGTTTTGAGGATGAATCTAACTCTTTGTCCCAAGGCTGTAAAGGACGTCATTACTACGGTGGATGGTACGGAGATAGCCTCCGGGCCAGTAACGCATACCACTCAAGAGGTGACGCTAGTAAGTCAAGATGGACACCATGAGAAGATCGTGTTCGATGTGATCAAGGCCCCTCAGTTTCAGATTATTCTAGGAATACCTTGGTTAGAGAAACACAATCCTCTGATCGATTGGCGAGCAAGAACGGTCCAGTTTCCAGAATGTGTCTCTACTTGTCACCCTCCACCTGGTGTTGCACTGGCCGCAATTTCTTCAGAGACTCCCCAGTTACCTCCCGAATACCTAGAATACCAAGATGTTTTCCGGAAGGATCAGGCTAACTCGCTACCTCCTCATAGGTCTTATGACTGCCAGATAGACCTGATACCTGGATCTACTCCTCCTTGTAGTAGAATTTATGCCCTCACCGAGCCTGAGAACCTTCACCTTCGACAATACCTGGATCAATACCTGGCAAATGGGTTTATTCGTCCTTCCAAGTCCCCTGCTTCTTCAGCTTTGTTCTTCGTTCCAAAAAAGGAAGGAGACCTTAGAACTTGTATCGATTATCGCTCCCTGAACCAGATCTCCGTTAAGAATAGATATCCGTTACCTTTGATCCCTGAACTCCTGGACCAAGTCAGAAAAGCATGCATATATACAAAGCTGGATCTTAGAGGAGCTTACCACTTGGTACGAGTAAAAGAGGGCGATGAATGGAAGACGCCTTCCGCACCAAGTATGGGCTATTTGAATATCAGGTCATGCCCTTCGGACTTTGCAATGCCCCGGCCGCCTTTCAATATTTTATGAACGATGTCCTCAGAGAGCTCATAGATGTATGTGTTGTTGTTTACATTGACGACATCCTCGTTTATTCTTCATCGGAATCTGAACATCGGAAACACGTGAAAATGGTCCTCGAAAGATTGCGTCAACACAAACTTTTCGCTAAGTTGGAAAAATGTGTTTTCAACGTGACTGAAGTTGAATTCTTGGGATTCATATTATCACCTGGCGGAGTGCGTATGGATTCAAAGAAGGTCGATGCAGTTCTCAAATGGCCATCACCATCCTCCGTAAAAGGTGTGCAAAGCATGTTAGGCTTTGCTAACTTTTACCGCAGGTTTATCCCCGAATTCTCTCGAATAGTCCAGCCCATCACTGCCTTGTTAAAGAAAAACAAACGTTTTGAATGGTCTACCGAGGCGAACAAGCTTTCCAGGATTTGAAGACTAAATTTATCTCTGCACCAATCTTAAAACACCCTCGCCCCGAACTCCCCTACATCGTGGAAACTGATGCTTCAAGCCTTGCCATGGGGGCAGTTCTATCACAAAAGGACCCGGTAACCAATCAGTTGCACCCCGTGGCATTTTGGTCCCGTAAATTCTCGCCTCCTGAAATCAATTACACGATTACTGACAAGGAACTTCTGGCTATCAAGTCTGCCTTTAAGGCTTGGCGGCATTATCTGCTGGGGGCCCGACACACCGTTACTGTGATTACGGATCACCGAAACCTGCAATATTTGAAGACCGCAAAAGCCCAATCCTCTAGACAACTCCGTTGGGCATTATTCTTTGCCGAGTTTGACTTCATAATTACTTATCGACCTGGTACAAAGAACGGTAAAGCCGATGCCCTTTCTCGGATGGGAGTGGAAGAACACTTGGTCAACCCTAAACCTGTACCAATCATTCCCGAACAAAGAATTCTGGGTGTAATCGCCACAGAATCCATAGAGGAAGTTAAGGATAAAGCCAGGCAACTTGTAACTCCAGCAGACATACAGAATTGGCATCTGCAGGGAAAGGACTTTGCAGTAAAGGACAACTTATTGTATTTCCAAGAACGATTATACCTACCCAGCACAGATTTACAGAAAAAAGTAATCTCTTGTTATCACGACTCTTTAATGGAAGGTCATCCCGGTATAGCCAAGACCTCAGAAAAGATCAAGCGCTACTTCTGGTGGCCGTCTTGGAAAAAAGATATCAGAGACTTTATAATGTCCTGTGGAGTATGCGCCCAAAACAAGAGTCAAAAGGAAAGACCAGCAGGCCTCTTACGCCCTATTGACATCCCACCTCGCCCTTGGCATACGCTTTCTATGGACTTCATCACCGATCTACCTCCATGCTCCGGATACAATACGATTCTAGTAATCGTGGACTTATTCTCCAAGATGGCGCATTTCATTCTGCTCAAAGGCTTGCCAACAGCAGCAACTCTGGCCCGAGAATTTCTCGAAAACATCGTCCGACTGCACGGTTTCCCTTCGGTTCTAATTTCGGATCGAGGTAGTCAATTTATTTCTCATTTTTGGCGAATTTGCTGTCGGTCGGCTCAAATTGATGTGAGACTATCGACCAGTCACCACCCTCAGACCGACGGACAAACCGAGAGGACCAATCAAACTCTGGAACAGTATTTACGCTGCATGCTGCAACAAACTGCAAAAACTTGGAAAGATATCCTTTGGATAGCCGAGTATGCCTACAATAACTCTGTCCATTCGGGAACTGGGAAAACCCCATTTTTTCTTTTGTACGGCAGTCACCCTCGAACCTCGGAGTTGGATCCCCTCCAAGATCTTGAAACACCAGCAGTAGACTACCTGCATTCTACAATCACCCAAGCCTTTAAGGAAGCTGTTTCTCACCTTCAAAGGGCTAAAGAACAATACAAGAAAGGAGCAGATCAACATCGGAAGGAAGCCCCTCACTATCAAGTAGGGGATCAAGTCTGGTTATCCACCAAATATCTATCTCTAAAAGGGCCACGCACATTCAACCCAAGATACCTTGGTCCCTATTCCATCACTACCATAGTAAACCCAGTAGCGGTCAAGTTGGACTTGCCCCCGCACATGAAGATACATCCGGTCTTCCACGTCTCTCTATTAAAACCCGTGCAACCTCAAACCCGACTAACCAAATCTCCAAAACCTATCCTAGTGGATGGAGAACTCGAGTTTGAAGTCAAAAGCATTCTGGACTCCAAGATCTCCAAATCTAAACTATTCTACCTAATTGACTGGAAAGGCTACGGCCCCCAAGAGAGATCCTGGGAACCTGCTGAATATGTCCACGCTCCTCGCCTAATCAAAAGATTTCACCGAACATTTCCTGACAAGCCAAAACCCCCGGAGAAGCCCGGTTTGGGAGGGGCCTTGAGGGGGGGTACTGTCATGATCTCTGCTTCCAAAAGGTCAGGGTTTTCCCAACTCCCTTGGAAGCAGATCCATAACCCAGGTTCTGAGTGCCAACCAGTCCCAATTGGGACCTTTTGGACCCAGTCCTGGCGCCAGTGGCACCAGGCTCATAAATATGCCCAGTCCCAGCGCTGGAAGCGCCGGGCTCATAATGCTTGGGTGGACTTACCTTCAGCAGACCATGCTGCTTACTTGCCTGCCAGTTGAGCCTCTGATCCTCTTCTGTTTGGAACTACTTTTCCTGTTGGGTGGGGCTGGAGCCACTCCCTAGATTCAGAACACTGGAACTCTTCTGGAAGGCAGGAACTCTTTTCTTACCAGGAACTCTTTTCTTACTTAGGCGTGGCTGTGGAAGGAGACACCTAAGCACTACAGGAGGCTATTTAAACCACACCCGGTGGATGAATCTTGCTTTGCGTTATTCTGCAACCTCTGCAGCAGAACGCTCATCGTCTCTTCTGCATCCGGTCCTGGGCCTAAGGAAAAAGGCTTACCATCCTGAATCCAGTCTTCAGCAACACCTATAAAGAAAAGAAAGAACAGGTTAGCATTCCGGCATCTGAAAGGCAAAGGCTTACCATCCTGAATCCAGTCTTCAGCACCACCTATAAAGACAAGAAAGAACAGGTTAGCATTCTGGCATCTGAAAGGCAAAGGCTTACCTACTCTTCGTGCGCTCCGGAGTTCTTCACACTGCATTCCGGCATCTGAAAGACAAAAGTTTACCAACTCTTCGCACGCTCCGGAGGCCTTCGGCGCTGCATCCCGCATCTGAAAGACAAAACAAGGTGCGTTTAAAGACATTGGGGAACTTTAATACTCACGTGCCATTACTCCTTTCCACATCTAATCCAGTGGGTATTCCGGCACCCTGCAGCCGCTCCGAACTCGTACCTGCAAAATAAAAAGACAGTTAGAGCGCATAGTGAAGCAGGCAACAAGCGCTTACTTACGTGCTTCCAGGCGCTTCTATTCATCACACGGGCTCCATCTTCAACTCACTTCAGCCCGTCATCCGCCATCGCCGGAACCCTGCAAAACAAGAAACATCATTACTAAAGACTTTAAAGACATTTGAATGACTCGAAACTTACCGTTCGTGCAGTAAACGACGGACAGCAGTCCTCTGAAGTCAAGAGGCCTGCGCTACCTATCCAGTGAAGAAACTGGTTACAGCACCCTGCCCCGAGGCAGATGGAGAGCTCGGCATTCACTTACCTAAGGTGAGAGCGTTAACCTTTGGGGGTCTACAGGAGAGGAGAAGAGGAAAGAGATAGGGACACCCCAATAACCCCAGTTCATTAACCCCATATTTTCTATCTGCAGACATCTTACTCTACACGTCAGGCATACAGTGCACAGAGGTCCAGCCCAAAGAGCCAACCTGGTGCTACACATCACCTTTGAAGATACGGTAGTCGCCCAGTCAAGACCGGCGCCTCTGCGAGAATCAGGTGAGCGTTACACGATCGAACTGATGGCGAATCATGATCTACATTTGAGAGCAATATCCAGAGTTTCAGGAAAGTTCTTATAGGTCCTGACGAAGGCATTTTTATGAAAAACGCACGCCGAAACTTCAATGTGTTGTTATTAGTGATTAATTCATATAATTAAATCAGTGGAGGATGAGGTAATCATTTTTTTGTAAAAATAAATGTTTTAATTGTGATAGGAGGTGTCTATGTGTTTAGTTAGAATATTATATGTCTAAATATATACTTTTCTTTACATCATTAGGTGTTATCCTGATAGGGTTGGCCAGGGTTTCTACATTTACTTGTTATGATATGATACCCAGAGGTTTCTAAGTGTGGACCCGGGGATCGAACCTATGCTGCTCCGTGTCGACTTCTTTCCAAGACGAGCATGTTGCCGCTGAGCTATCCTCCCAAGACTTAAATAGTATTGTAAATATAGTATATGTTGATAGTATTTTGTAATTAATTTGTCTTTTGAGGTTCATATTATTTTGTGTTATAGGATGCACTGTGTCAAATGTTTGTTAGGCTCTTTTAAAGCAGTGCTGTTTATATGTGTGTGTGTTTACCTTGGCAAATGAGGTAAGTTGGAAATCTATTGAAATGAAATAAAAGTGATTTGGTTAATATGTTGTTCTAACGGGAACATTTTTTGGAGTATTAAATCCCCATCAATATGTAACAGAACGAGTGCCTGGTCCACAGATGAAATGAGATCATTTGGAATAAATGATTTTATCAGATGGAGCAGAGACATCTGAAAAAGTGCTGGCGACGATTTCTTGGCCGCATGCACCTTCACTTGACGAACCAAGAGAACGGGCTGAAGAAACTAATGATGGGGAAATTCCATGCTTGCTCGCCTTGGCTGATCAGTGTACTGGCCAGGTAAACCCAGGAGACATTCAGTCCTGGTAGAATTCACAATTAGCTCTGCAGGCAGCATCCAGGACTCAAACCATTCAAGGCAATCCCTCAGGTGTAAAATGTCTGCCAAAGATGTGCGGGGACCCATTTAAACATGATGATTCACGGGCACCCCTTGCAAGTGGGTCGACAGCAGCTCAAGGCCCCAATGGGGACATACATTGTAATGGAGACATAGATAAGGTTAATAGCCGCCAATTATCACGAGCCAGCAGAGTTATAAAACACTGAATGCCTGCTGAATAGCTACAAATCCTTCTTTCTAAGCAAGTGGCTGACGTGGAGGAACCAGTGTTGAAAGGCAATAAGATGATAACACTTCTGTTTTCCCCAATGGAAGTGATGACCAGACTGGCTCCAGCAAACGTAGCTTGTAAGGCGAGTGCTGCAAAGCACACACAGTAAGCCCCCGACCGTTATATATGAATGAATATATTGCTGTGTTATTAGAAAGCTGACTGGCAATATGGGGGAAGTGGCTGGGGTCCCCCTGATGCTCGAGTCCCCTTTCTTTTGAAAAGGTTGAAAGCCCTGGCGCTGTCCCTGCCTTCTTGGATGACACCATGCACATATTGATGCATACAGATCCATACTCGCCATAAGAGCCTCCCACCCCCCTCCCCTGCCCCTCAGCGGCTTCACATAAAGGTTAAACAAACTGTGGACAGGATAGACCTCCTGAGGCACTACACAACGTATGGGGAGTGGGAAGAGAGAAAAGATCCCAACTCCATAGCCATTCGCAGCTCTCTGGTGGTTATTTCCTTCTCGATCAGCAATGTCACAACATCAACCTCACCCTTAAGTTCAAGAATTGGTGACAAGGCAGGCGCTCTGTTGCCAGTCAAGTTTTCCTGCATTAGCTTCTCCTCCAAACGCACGCTTTCATGACTCCATCAATCTTCATGGAGGCTGTGTCTCTTTGCTTTTTCAGGCGTGTCTTCATTTCCTTTTCAGGTGTGGCAAGTTAATTGACTGTAAGGATTCTGGTACTTGTATTTTTCGCACTTAATTTTTCTTGCAAGTGGCTGGAAACAACTCTCTCCATAGCACAAATCTTCCCCTTGATGGCAGCAGGGCCATCATGCCTTACAGTGGAGAGCCACAACCATGGCTTTCCCCCTCCCCCCATCAAGGGGAAAATTTGTGTTATGGAGGAAGTTGTTTCCAGTCACTTGCCAGCAAAATCAAGTGCGAAAAATACAAGTACTAGAATCATCAGTCAATTACCTTGCCACACCTGAAAAAGAAACGTAGACACGCCTGAAACAGCAAAGAAACTCAGCCTCCCTGAAGACTGATGGAGTCATGAAAAACGTGCGTTTGGAGGAGAAGCTAATGACTGATAACAGAGCGCCTGCCTTACCAATTTTTAAACATCACCCTTAAGTTCATGCTAACTCTGACAGGTGAGTGCTTCCCCTTTCTTCGTTTTACCTGCACCATTGTGACTGTCAGGAACTTGCTCCCCACTTCATTGCAAGCCATTGGCCAAATCCCAAATAAATATGCCAAGCCTAACTTTTCTTATATTTCACTCTTAGTATTTGAGCTCACTTTTAAACTCTCCATAACCCGTGCACAAACACAGGGCTCATATAATTCAACAATTAAGCCGTACTAAACATTTGCAAGGAAAACAGACAGAATAAAACTAAAAGGGACTGCGGACAAAGTTTCTTAGCACACTGCGGGTGGGAGCCGGCCAATCAGGAGGCTGGAAATGCGGGCTGATACTCCCGATCTATCTTGCATTACAAGCCGCCTGATGGCCAGCTCTGCAGCACGCCATCTTCTCTCCACCCTCTGTTCCCTTATTTTTTTATAATCCCTACCCCCTCCCCAAGCCCACTTACCTGACTCTGGTGCCGCAGCCGAAGCAGCTCCCCTGCCTCTTCCCTTTCCAGCCGCCATGGTAATGGGGGCGGGGCTCCGTATCAAGCCCCACCTTCTACTACCATGGTGGCCATCTTGGCAAAGCATTTTCATTAATTGAATGGTAGGCGCGTGGCGTCCTGTTCAATGAATGAAAATGCTTTTTTTTTCACATCCGGGTTTCTGCTTTGGTAACCCGGGGGTGCTAATGGCGTTCTTAACCCGTTCCGTTGGCCATACCGGGGGAAATGTCCCAGTGCCTTCGTTAACCGCCCTCACTTCGCTTGAGCCGTTAACTCGGCAGCTGGGCCATTACCTCCCAGAGTCAGAGTAAGTCCGTTTTCTGTTATAAATATAGACGTCTTTACTTACATTTGGGTAGTAAAAAGGAGCTGGCAGTCATTTCATGTTCCTTTGAGGTCTCTTCGCTGCCACCACCCTCCACTCCCAGGCCACTTTCCAGTTCCACGATAAGGAGCGAGGGTGCGAGCGGCCCTCTCAGGACGCTGCCATCTTCCCTCATCACTGATGTTACTATCGAGGCCACCTGTAGCGATTTGGGATGCCATCTGTGATGGCGCCTGGGAGGGCAGGTGCAACGCACAGTGGCAGAAATTGGGGTCGCTATCGAATCATAATTAGCAAATTCCTGTGGAGTTGGGGTTTTGAATCGCAACCTCAATTAACATCACTTCAGATTGAGTGTTTTTTTTTACTTTGATACAGCTGTGGGTGTTTAATAATAGACAATCCAATTTTCCTGAGTGAACAAACATACACGTTGAAGTGTCGTAGCCGAAGCAGTATAAAAAAGGAAAACAAAAAAAAACGTGTCTTTGTAACGTTTGGCATCATCCATGTAACTTCGCCAAATGTGGCAATCAATTGGCTTGACCACATTGGAACACTCAGGCCGAAATTGGGGAAATGTCCTGGACCGTTTCATGCCAAACAAGAACTTTTCCATTGGGTTTTTAATGCTCCAAAAGGGCCCTCTTTCCAGGTGGCAATCTGTAAACTTTCTGCTTTCAGAGATGTGCCCTGGACTTTGAAGGGCTGTTAAAAAAAATCAAAAAATAGGTTCAGCCAAATTCGTGTCTTTCTTTTTATTTTTTGATGTTATATATTGGTCTTTTAGTTAAACAAGTTAACTTCTAACAATTTAAGAAAGCAATGACAATAAACTTTAAAATCACAAACATGAACATCCAATACACATTACAATGCATACTTCTTCCACAATAAAAGATACGTTAAAATTTAAAAAACAATAGGTACCATAAAATCTTGTACAAAAATGACAAATTAATTTTCAAAAATTCAAACCAGTAGGGTACATTTAAAAACCAAGAGTGTCTAAATACAAACTATCTAAACAACCTACTATAGCGCCTACCATTGAGGTAGTTCGACCGGCAAGACAGGTTTTCCAAAATGCACTCCCATCAGAGTTATGGGGGTTTCTCCCCTTCATGTATTTGTGAAAGAAAGTCAACCTGTTAGCGTGGAGGTCAGGACATTGCGTCACTCAGTGATTTAAGGTTTCCTTGACATCTGTTGATTTACAAAAAACGACAAAACCGTTTAGCCCCTGGAGGCCTATGGTATTTGCAGACCACCTCTATGCTATAATGTCTATTAGGGGGTCTCGGGAAATATGGAGCAATGCCCCCCGTTTATTAAATTCTGCTGTTAGGGGCGATAGAGAGTGATTTGAAGGACATTCGAGACTTTCACATTTTAAAATCCCAAACATGAATTTATCTCTCCGACTTCCGTAGTAGTTTGGGGGTGTCAGCGAATGCACGTGTGCCTTGAACCCCACATGGTGACTTGGAGCACTATCATGCCAACGCATGCACACACACACCCACACACATGCACCGAACACACCACGCGCACATACACTACAATCCCTGCAAACAGTGCGGCACTCTTGGATTAAGTGTATGTACATGCAATATATTAAAGATATTACATATTAACCAATATGAAACATAGAGACATTCCATATATTTGGAAAGTGAGCACACAAAATATGCACAAAACACAATGACGGAATGTACCCGAGCACACATGACAACACACATGGAACATAAGTGGGACCCATGTGGAAAAACATACAGTACACTGGTGTGGGAGTAAGTACGATACACACATGCAACATGCATAGAACATATGTGGCACTAATATGCGCATGCATACAATGCTCAATACTACACACATAGAATACGCACGGAATAAAAGCGAGCACAGATAGCACACATACCACACGCTCGCACGACATGGCGGCCCAAAGTGCACATACAAAAACTTACCTGCGTACATGCAATCATGTGGTCAAGAGGAAAACCATAGACAGAAAAAGGTGTTAGGCGGCTGTTTATGAAAGGAGGCGTCTACAAAGAGTTGGGGTGCCAAGGTTCAGGGAAATGCGAACAGTGTAAAGTAATGAAACTCACTCGAAATATTGGGGAGGTTAGTACAGCGCCAGAGGTAAACTGAGGCCAGTGAAAGAGTCCTGTGGTGTGAGATAAGGTTTCCTTTGTAGCGGGGGAGGGGGATTGGGGGGGAGTATGTTTATACCTGATGGACGCTCGATTTCTGGCCAGTGTGTGTAGCATTCACAGGAGTGGATACTCGGCAGAGAAGGGAACCTTTTGCCAGGGATCGTGTTGAGGTCCTGGGGGCAGGGGCTTTTCTGATGGGAGGGGGTGGCTGCCCGGCTGCCTGGTGGGTAATTAGCTCTCGGGGCATGTAAGTGGCCCTCGCGCCCCGGCTCTGATCTTGTGGCCCACCCTTCAGCCAGGCACTAATTCCTTACACTGGCCCGGCCTTTGTCCTCTGAGCCCCTTGTCGGTCTCATGGGCCCGGCCCAGGTAAGCTGAGGCCTGACAGAGGGGGTTGGAGATATTGACGAAGCCTGGCCGGGGCCTCGGCGACAGCATCCATCAGCGGGTCATTTGTCAGAGGTCCCTCCAATCAGAGCCGACAGCGGCTGAGGGCCAGTCAAGATGGACGTCAGTGTGCAGGAGGATTAGGGCATGCGAACGCTGGGCCCACCTGACAGCTCTAAAGTGGCCCATTAGCGAGAGGGGGGCAGGGGGCTCACTCTGCACCTAGGCCTTTGTTTGTCCAGTTCAATGGGCAGGCGTAGGGTTACCCCCACTTGGCGTCCTTCACTTTCACCGGCATCTGCCTGTGGGCGCTCCTCTATTGTGAACACAACCCCTGCCCTGCCCATCGTGGCATCTTCAAATAACAGCCCCCGAGGGCAGCGCATGTAGACGGCTGACCCCATCTGTCCGGAAATGCCGTCTTTAGAAAGCAGCGCATCCAACTTGCAGATTCTGTGCAAATAAAAAGCACATCTGAAATATCTCCAACAAGTGACATGTCCACAACCTCAGTGCTTTTGCATGTGTCTGTAACTTGTTTCTGTGGCACTAAAATCGAAGTCTTTTTGAGACGTTTCCGTTTATAGACCAGTTATGGATACGACCCCATTCCCCCATAATCTGAGTACCAACAGCTGTACTTATACTAGGATTGGACCGGGCTATTGGGCGCCAACCCAACGCGTCACACGCTTGTGAATTGCAAGTCTGACTTTTTCCTCCACATCTTTTGAGCAGCACCTACGAGAACACTTTTGGCAACATTCGTGGCTAATGTGGTTCATTGTAATGCACAGTGGACAAGTAACACTGGCCAGAAATGTCCAGCTACACAGAGCAGTGAGTCATCCCCACACTGGCCCTCAAAACTGGCACAGATGTGCCAGGCAAATCAGAAAGACATGGTTGTTATTTTTAGTTCTGGTATAGCAATTCTTTCTTATCGCGGTCACAGTACTAAGTACTCTCAATTTTCAAAAGGTGGATTGGGGCATAGAGAGCGACAAGAAGATTTGCCCATGATCACACTATCGGTCGCACAGGGAAGCTAGGCTTGGATCTCGGGTCTCCTGTTTAAACATTCCCAATCTCCTCCAACAGACTCAACACCAACCCTTCCAGCTGGATATATATTACAGGGCCTGTGGTAGCAGCCCTGTAGTTATGGTTAAGTTGCCCCTCCCAAGGAAGATAGCTTTTTGGGTGAGTTACAACTTTGCCCTCCCCCGGGACGAATCCTCACCAAACTTTGCAAATAAAGTATATGGGGTCCCTCGGATTGATTCTGCAAAGTGTTGTGAGGATTCGTCCGGGGGAGGGAGGGCAAAGTCACAAAACTTTTGAAACGGTCGCCATGTTGGATCCGCGAACTGCCGCTGTTAGCCGCAGATATCACAGTAAAAACGTATTAAAAAACACAGCATTGCACTTGTCAACCTAATGAAACAATCTCTGTGGAGGTGAGGGGTGAAGAAGATAAGATGGGATATGGCCATAAAAAGCCCAAAAATTGGTGGTTTTCCACCTTTGAGGTTCACAAACAGTTCGGGACATTCCTGTAATCTTCGAAAACATCTCAGATGTTTGTAGGCCTCCATAAGTATTTTTGTATTACAGGGTTGGTGAAAAGCAGTTTTTAGATGGTGTATAACATTGGTGCCAATCAATGAAACCGGCTGAAATTTTATGAGATCATTCTAGACGTGACCTTGAATGGTTCTACAAATGTTGGTGCTGTTTTGCCAAAAGGGAAGAAAACTAGAGGGGGATACACACATATTTGAAAGGTTTATAAATCTGGTGCCGTTCTACAAATCTGCACAAAAGTTTGCAAGAAGATTTAAGAGCCAGGTCTGAATGGTGGGATTTTGTGAAGAAGGGGCAAAATTAGAGGGGGGGGGGGTGTTGGACATTTTTAGATGGCTTATAATGTTGTTGCCATTTGACGAATGTGAACAAATGATTTTAGAAAGATTATAGAGCCAACCTTGAATTTTTCTGCAAAGTTTGAATGGATTTTGTCAACTGGGAGCTAAGCTAAGTTACATGACTATTTTATGTATGTACATTTTGACACTTTTCAAAAAAATAAAGCATGGATGGATTTGCAGGAAAGTTGTGCAAGGAGCATTGGCAAGGACCTGAAAGCATGGTTTTGCAAGTGTGTCTGTGTTTTATTTTTTGAAAAGTGTCATAATGTAGGTGCAAAAAATAGTGATATACCTTTGGTGACTGAGGTATAGCCGGTGGCCATGAGCAGTGGCCAGATTGTCTGAGACATGGACTGTGGCCATGGGCAAGTGTCCAGATTGTCTGAGTCATGGCAAAAGGCCATAACTCGGATGATCTGGCTACTGGCCAGGACCACAAAGGACTGGCATTGGGGTTAAAATGGGTATGGCCACCAGGGACTGGCTATGTGGTAACGTTTTTCAACATTCTGTTTGTGGCTACAGCCCGAAGTGCTGCACAGGATTGCATCAACAGATCGTTGTGACTATCACGGCATACACTCAGAGACAATGCTACTTAGCAGAGAATTACCAAGCAATTACCAAGCCAGGCGCCCAAGTGGTCACCCCTTTGAAATCATTACCTACCCTTGTTTGCGACCATACTGACACAAGATATTGGGATTGGATGCTGAATGTAGGGTGCATTCAAAGGCACCAAACACATGAAACACAGGATTTTTCAACACTGACACAAAAACCCAATTGCTTGTCGCTACAAGCGAAAACTGACGGTCCCTTACACCTGAAAATAAGGATTTTTAAACACTGACCCCAGAAATGGCTTGACATGTGTATCTGCAGTTTACATGTGAAAATATACCACTGCTAACAGGAAAAATGTCAGGCAAAAAGACTTGGTGCATGTTGATTGACAAAAAGTAATGTATATTATGTTTCACATACAAAATACCAGTGACATTGTGGGGTGCATTTACAGGCCCTAAAAAGAAATCCCTATCACCTGAAAAGCTGCATTAAACTACATTGCCACCAAAAAGGGCTGTGCTTTGCTTTCCCTGGCAAATGTGTGGCAAGTATTTGAACACTGCAACCAAAGAACAGCTCTGTGTTTGCTTTTATTCCATCTGAATGACAACAAGTTAAACATTTCACCAAGAACGATCCTGCATTTGCTTTTATTCCATCTGAATGACAAAAAGTTCAACCTTTCACCAAAAACAGCCCTGCGTCTGCTTTAATTCCATCTCAATGGCAGAAAATTAAACATTTAAGCAAAAACGGCTCTGCGTTGCTCTGAGTTCATCTAAATGACAAGAAGTTTTCACTACATCCAAAAATGGCCTTGTTTGACTTTTAATTCACATGAGGGGCAAGAGATTCAACACTCCAACTAAAAACGGCTCTGTTTATCCTTTCATGTGAACCGCAGCACTTTACACACGGCAAAAGAAAAATGACTTTCAAAAGCCACAGACAGCTCTGCTTCAAGGGTTTCTGTTGTGGGAGTGGGGTTGACTAAAGCAAGGAACATTATGTTTCCCCCACAAGACTTCAATCACCTTTGAAGGGGCCCAGAGCACCGGAAAACCCTGTTTGGCCTAAAGCAGGAAACTTCACAAGGAAAAGCCCCGCTCTCACTAAAAGTTGCACCTACCAGTGAATCATTCTGCCGTAAGATGTGATGTGATTAAGGGTGTCATAATTCCTTGCTCTGCCAGACTTTAGGGCAGGGGCTCAGGGAGTACAAAGAAAGAGAAGTGTGGATGGAGCATGACTCTGAGGTGTGACTCCCTCCTGCACCCACTACCAAGGACAAACTGTTCTATCCGGGGGGGTTAGGGGTAATAATAGCGCCCTCCCCCTAGATTGTAAAGCGAGTGAAACCATTTGGGCTACATAAGGGGGGCTGTACTAGGTTGAGGGACACACACACATATTTATAAACAAAGGGGTGCCTGATCAGAAAACCATAGTCCTTCAGGCTAGTAACAATAATAAATCAGAGAAAGGGACCAGTGGGATATGGAATGGTATATATCAAACATTTATCATTTCATAAATAACAATAAATGTAACTTATTGAATTCAAAATTAGTTTATTATCATATAAACATATAAAATCTCAATTCTAAAAAAACAACGCAAGTCTTTCTGAATCTGTGGAATTGAATAAACACAAATAGTACCATTGGCTATTGAGGTGGAGGACATTTGTACTGTGAATTGAATTGTATGTTGACCCAGGAGTCAACACACCAAGTATGATTGGTACATGTTTTAAGATTTTGAATGGATGGAAGGAGTGAATGATTGTGTGTGATTTGAATTGTGATAAAGTATTGCATTGTTTTTTAGAATTGAGATTTTATATGTTTCTATGATAATAAACTAATTTTGAATTCAATGAGTTACATTTATTGTGATTTATGAAAAGATAAATGTTTGATATATACCATTCCCTTTCCCACTGGTCCCTTTCTCTGATTTATTATAGGGACACACACACAGACACAAAGAATCCGGGGAGACAGGAGAAGGAGGATGGAGAGGAGGCAGCTGAACCATACCAAGGAGAGTGCATTTACCACACCCCTTGCCTAGCTGTCAAGAGTGTCCTGAGATCAAGCTAGCTGTCCAGAATCCCAAACCAGGGAGATTGCAGTGACCAGACCCCTTGCCTAGCTGTCCAGAGGATCCTGAGATCCAGCTGACTTCCCAGAATCCTAAACCAAGGCTTACTTTGTAAGTAGCAAATAACCCATCCCTATATTGCATAAACCTTTCCTTTTTGTAACATTGCCTCCCATATTTTCCCCATTGAAACCCCATTGAAAATCCCAGTAAAACCCCATTGAAACCCTATTGAAAATCCTATTGAAATTCCCAATTGCCAGTATCGTTCATGCACCTTCACATAGAAGAATATGTGTTAGCCTGTGTATGTTAGTGTGTGTATTCCCTTTGGTAAATCTCTCAGTTGTTTGTCTAAATCCTTAGTATTTTTTTGAAGTAAATCAATTGAGATTTATGTTCAAAATTGTTGCCATTCAAAATCAACAATCTTGTCAAGTGTTTTTATTCATTATAGTCAATAAAGTATTGCCTAAAAAGAATTAGGGGGTAATTCATAGAATTTGGCGCACAAGTGGTGCACGTGGCTGGCGCACAGAGTGCACGTGCAGCAGTATGCGCAAGCCGCGTGCTCCAAAACCCATTTTGGCCCCCAGCGTATTCATGGATTCATACATCCATAAGCAGCCGTGGCACAGAGTGGCGCAGCGACCCAGCATCAGCGCCAGTTACGCCCCCAACCGCGCCCCATGTGCCAAAAACATTGCACAAATCCAGTACATGGCGCAAAGGCCAGTGGACTAGCATACAGCCCCCCAACCACGAAAACGCATGTAAAACTCCCCGCTCCCCCCTCAGAATACACGTACCCCTCTCGCGCCAGCGAAATCGTGTGTGAAACTCCCCACACACCCCTCAGAATACACGTACCCCGCTCGCACCAGTGAAATCGCGTGTGAAACTCCCCGTGCACCCCTCGGAATACACGTACCCCGCTCGCACCAGCAAAATCACGTGTGAAACTCCATGCGAACCCCCAGAATAAATGTACCCAACTTGCACCAGCCAAATTGCGTGTGAAACTCCACGCGCACCCCCAGCGCAGGACTCGACTCTTGTCCCCCACCCCACACCCAGTGATGGGCACCTGCCAGCAGGCCCCGACTCTTGTCCCCACACCCCACACCCAGTGTCGGGCACCTGCCAGCAGGCCCCGACTCATGTCCCCACACCCACCCACCATTGACGGGCACCTGCCAGCAGGCCCCGACACATGGCCCACCAAACAACATATCCTAACAAAACAGACCCATGGCCATGGTACTCCGCTCGCGTCGGGTAAAATGCGTGGGAAAAGTCCCCCCGGTGGCGTGGGCTGGCTGTGTGGGAATGGGGAGGGTGGATGGGCTGCCTGCGGGGCATGGGGAGGATGGATGGGCTACCTGCGGGGCATGGGGGGGTGGATGGGCTACCTGCGGGGCATGGTCATGGTGGATGGGCTGCCTGCGGGACATGGGGAGGGTGGATGGGCTGCCTGCGGGTCATGGTCATGGTGGATGGGCAGCCTGCGGGGCATGGGGAGGATGGATGAGCTGCCTGCGGGGCATGAGGAGGGTGAAAGGGCTGCCTGTGGGGCATGGGGAGGGTGGATAGGCTGCCTGCGGGGCATGGGGAGGGTGAAAGGGCTGACTGTGGGGCATGGCGAGGGTGAAAGGGCTGCCTGCGCATATTCCGGGGGTGCGCGCGCAATTCCATACGCGACAGGCCTGGCACGAGTGGGGTATGTGTATTCCGGGGGTGCGCATGGAGTTTCATACGTGATTTCGCTGGCCGAGCGGGGTACATGTATTCCTAGGAGTGCAAGGGGAGTTTTACACACAATTTTGCAGTGTCGGCCCTCCTGGGTGTGCCCTTTCCCCCTCCCCATGTCCTGCAGGCAGCCCACACCACAGGGGACCACCCTACACCCCTGGGCATGCCCCGCAGGCAGCCCATCCAGCCTTCCCATGACCCGCAAACAGCCCATCCACCAGGACCATGACCCGCAGGCAGCCCATCACCCCAGCCCATGACCCGCAAGCAGCCCATCACCCCAGTCCATGACCCGCAGGCAGACAATCATCCCCGAACATGACCCCCAGGCAGGCCAAATGGCACCATGCACCTGGGAGCCCCGACTCATGTGAAACCATTGATCCATGGAAATGTCAAAAAAGAAAGTATGTGCAAGTCTTCAACTATATACAATCCAATTCCAAAGGGTCCATGATCCCCAAAACAAATTAAACCTACCAAAAAGTCTTAGGAATAAAAAACTATATACATGAAGTGGAGTAAAGAACATTAACTCCAAAAAAAGAGAAAAAACAAAGGAAACCTAACGCTAAAGAACTATTTTCGAAGGCGGCGGGCAAGTCCATTGGCTCACTTGTTGATTTTCTGGGCCAGGGCATCATCAAACTCCACGTCGATGTCCCAGGGGTGGGCCACTTCCCTGGCCTCCTGGCCTCGCAGGGATGCAGTCATGGAGTCCTCCAACTCCATGCGAGTTGCCTCGAGGCACTCAGCCCGCCTCAATGCCCTGCTCATGGAGTTCTCCGCACTGACCATAGTGAGCCGTGCCTCTTCCGCCCGCCGCCGCTCCGCATCTATCCGCTGGCCCAACCGCTGCCACAAGGAAGACACTCCCAATCCAGGGTCCTCCTGCCCTCCAGCCGATTCCTGCCCCTGTGATGTTGAAGGCCCCGAGCCATCATCGCTCCTACCCGAGCCTGCTGCTGCCGTGCATGTGCCCTGCCTGTCGATGCCTGCATGTCCTCCTCTTGCTGGGGTCCAGTTGTTGGGGTGCCACCCCTGCTGGACCTCCGACTCCCGACTGTGGCTAGGATGTGTCCTCCTCCAGCCTGGCCACTGGCTCAGGGGCAGCTATACAGGGGGCCCAGGTGATACTTGAGCAGGAAGATGGCACAGAGGATGACTGACGCATAGGGGGTGCAGTTGAGAAGGTGGTCGCTACAAGATCCAGCACACGGAGGAACCCAGACTTGGGGATCTGTCCTAGTAGGCTGACACGGTCAATGAGATATTCAAAATGATGTGCATTGTCCTCCCGAGAACCCTGCACGTTACCCCGAATACCAATTTGACACATCGCCAACCCAGCTAGGTCAGGCTCAACCCGGTCACGGATTGTCACATCCGCAGGGAGTGGAAGGCCAGTTGTTGTTTGCGCATCCCCTCCCTGAAAACGGGTCTGGCAAAGGCATCCCTGGTGGTGCGGGATGATACAGTCACAGGATCGGGGACAGGATTACACACAGGCACCTCCGTGGCGGCCTGTGCTGCCTCCTGTCCCTGCCCCTGGACTGCACCACTAGCACCAGTGGAATCCCCCCATCCAGGTCCCGTGTGTGGGCCTTGCACGGCCTCCTCCTCAATCGAAACCCCCACCAACCTGGATGACTCTGTGCCATCTTCCTCCATAGGCTACTGTGGGGGCTCAGCTGCCCTTACTGCTGCCGAGGAGTCCATCTCCAACCTCTGCCTCCTGGACCTCCCCTCGGCAGCTGCGGCCCTGGACGCGGAACCAGACTCCTCACTCCCGGAAGAGATGACAACACGGGAGGGGAGTTGGGCTTTGCATCTCCGGCTGGCGGTGGGATCCCTGCCGCTGTGCTCCACAGCACCATCTCCGCCCTCTTCATCAGTCGCCGCTGCAGACAGGGAGAGACAGAACACAGGCATCAGGGCACTGTACAATGGTCGGATACACACATGACAGTTGCACATGAGTGTCAGTGTCAAACTTCACAGATGGCAGCAGACTCCGGAAAAAACTCATATCATTTGAACCCACACACATGCACAAATTAACCGGCATCGTTCAGCAAGCAGCATCATCCATACACACATATCAGCATGAACATCTGAAGGTTGGCATGACATAACAAGCAACATGGGGAGTGCCTAACACATGCCCACACGCCAACAGACAGACATGCATCTGTACATATTCACCACCTGTCACAGTGCAATCATTGGCAACTATGTCACATCTGCCAATCGGGTTCCTACATGTCTGTGTCACATGCATCCATGGCGTTTTACAGTCACACACATGTCAAACACGCACACGCACATATATGCGGTGCACGTACATGAAGGTGGAACCAGCTTCCATGTGTCACACCCTAACCATGCCATATTACATACACAGAAATGCCAACATGTGTGCATCTCCACATGCAGTTGTGCATCATGCTTTCAAACACATACACCATTGATGTGCATCACACATGACAGGACTCACATGCAGCACGGTCATGTCCCTGCAAATACACATCCATACATGGGCCTTTTCAGACATATGTCCAAGCTGCGCACTCCTGGCACACCTCAAAATGCACTGCGTCCAATAAGTACACATGGACACTTACCGCTCGACTCCGGACTGCTCTGCCTCTCGAGGATCTGGCGGTGAAGCGCTGGGTTAATGCGTTCCAGGACCCTCATGTTGTCGGTGGTAAGGTGGACCCGGCGCCTCACTGCACCCGCTGCTGCCAAGAGGCGCCGGGCCTTCCTGAGGGTCCTGAAACTGTAGTCCTCCCAGCGCTTCCGGACGTGTTGTATGTTGCGGACTGCCACTCCCTCTACGTTGATGGGAGTCCAGATCCCCTCACGTCCATCCTTGTTGGTGCGATTTTTTCGATAGAGGGCATCATAATGCACCAGGACTTGACTTGCTCCACCAGGATACCAACTTCTGCGGCACTGATGCTGGTAGCCTTCTGCCTCTCTGGCTGGGGGTCGCCAGTGGTCTCTGATGGTGTTTGCCCCGACATGGCAACCCCCGAGGCAGGTGTGGGTGGGCAACTGGGTCCTGGTGCTGGGCTGTGGAGTGATGGAACTTCAGTCGGGAGTCTTCTGTTCCAGCAGGTGTGGTCACAGCAACTGGACCCCTGCAGATGGCTGATGTGCTGGCACCAAATAGCACAGCACCTGGCCAGCAGGCAGGCAGCAGCAGATGGGTGGTGGGAGTGGCTCGGGGTTCTGGGGGGCAGGAAAATGGCCTTCTGGGCAGGATGGTGGTCTTCCGTGTGTTGTCATGTGGCCAGTTTGATACGGAGTGATTTGGCATGTGAAAAAAAGAACATCAGCGTGTAATTCGAGGAAAGGCCCTTAGCACGTAAGCACGTAGGTGACGTAACAGGTGCGCGGGTGTTTCCCTCACCACGGGTAGAAGGTCCCACGTGGGTGTCCATCACTCTGTACGTGCTCTTCGTGGAAAGCGGTGCATGTGTTTTCCAGACATTGGGGTTCACGCGCGATTTACTTCACAGCGGCTACAGTGCGTACTTCTTCTTTTGGCGGTGGTGTTGCCTACGCGTTCTTCTTCTACACGCAAGGCAGATGGTGAGTTGCTCACGCTATTTTTCGTACTGCGGGTGTCCCTGTTAGTCGTGTACCCCTTTTTATCGGGCATACTAGCATGCATGTTGATCACATACGCATTTTTTGTGTTCCTGGATGCCACAGCGTACTGCGTGTGTTTTTTTACATGCACGTGGGTTACAGGGGTCGCGTATCTCTTTTTCTTGCTTTTTTGGGGTGCCTGAGGGTTGCATGACACGTCATTTCTCCTAGGGGGGCACAGAATGGGACATTCATCGTAGCTGTATATACGTGTTTGTTGTTTGCGCACACTTTTGTTGAGCCACTTAGTTTTCATGAAAAAGTGTCTCTAGGCAAACCCTTCTGATTGCTGTTGCTGGACACATGTTAGCACAAACTCCCCCACTGGAAAGTGACATCCCCCATCTAATTACAACTGCAATAAAGTGTATCCTGCAAATGGTGTGGAAAGCCTAGTATTCCCCGGACTTGCTGGCTGCGAAGGCAGTTACTGCAGGACAAGTTCCCCTTGACTGGACCATGACTAAAAGGTGTGAAGAATTGGGGCTACAACTTCAAATAGGGAACCAACTTCAAACAGCAATCTACAAACACAAAGAGAACAATAAGAACTCTGCTTATAGTCTGACCCAGTGAGACCATATGGCGTGAAGGCAGGATAATTGCCATTTGTCCCACATGAAGATTTACAATTAATTTTAAAGGACTATTATAACTTAGGCTTTTTCCCAGCAACCATAAGGTGGATTTTCTTCATTTATGTACCATTATTTGGGTAATTTCCCGGCGATTTTGGAGATATAAATCGCATCCACCTGCTACTCAGAGAACTGTAACAGCCATCTAAAATGTGTTTCTGGCTGATCTGATAATGTTCCAAATGTGAGAGTTGGCGAACGGGTGGAGGGTGAAATTGGGAATATGGGTAACAAGGTACATATTCATAACTGTTAAACCTTTTGTGAAAAGGGCACACAGCTGTGCAGAATGGTTTGGACCTGGCTGTCATCTTATTTGATTCCGCATGATTAGCAGAATCAGAAAATATGAACATTATGGCAGTTATTAGTAAAATTATAAAGGTTTGCCACATAACTAGATTTTTGATGGGGCTTGCAAATTAAGCTGTAGTATGTCTGCTCCAGACACCTAAACCAATCCTGGGAGGATGGGGTTGGGAGGCGAGAGAAGGGTAACTGTCCAATCCTATTTGGGTGACCTTTTGCAGGGTAGTTCCCCAAGATTGTAAACTTGGTGGTGTCATCACTGCTATGTAAGGGGGACTGCATTAGTAGGAGGGTACACAGCTGCTGAAATGTACCCTCGAAGAGCACTGATTAAACCTAACATCTGACAGCTGCAACGAAACACAAGAGGAGATTGCTGCGAGTGCATCTGGGTAGAGCTATTTCTAGGAAGGCCTAAGAGCTGACTGGGTCCTATGGTGGAGAGTAGGAGGCCATCCTTAAGAGTGGAGCAATAGACCGCTGCCCTATCTTTCCAGATGGTCCCGACATGCAGCTGGCTGTCTTGATCTTTAAACATAGGCTGTCTATGTGAGTAGAACTGAGCCCTGGGAAAACCAAAAGGTGGGGAGTGTGCCTGCCTTAAATCCTTTTCCCTTTATAATGGTTGGCAGGCAAAACTGTGTGCCATATGTATTTGTACCAATCTTGAAACCCTACTGCTAGCCTTTTAAGCTTGCAGGAAAATCAAAATTGCATAACATTACATTTATTATTGCTTTGGTTATTCAGTTTAATTATTTCTTAAAGTGAAATTTGTAGAAAGTTAAGAATTGTGATTCGTGTTTTTTAACTAATTTGTGTAATTGATTTGAGTAACAAGAAATTAATGGTGAGCCACAAAGAAGGTGGCGCGTGTAGTTCAGTGTGCTTTTTATTACTTATAATTTAAATAATAACAAATATATTTCCTGTACACTGGCCTGGTTCTTGGCTCATTGGTAGCTCATAGCTCAGGGGTGTGGGGGCTTCCAAGGGGCAATATATGTGTCTGAAGTCGGGCTGAATAAAATAATCTGTTAAACAGTTTGTTGTGTAACACCTTTAGTGGGGTGGGAAGGATCTCCTCGTGTTGAGGGGTGCTTCTCAATAAACAGTTACATGGACTAATTGGTTCGGTTGGTGTTTCGACTCATTCGGCGCTAGTAAATTTCATCATATATGTTTTACTCCGTTTACTCTGTTGAGTATAATAAATAGGATTTAGGCCAACACGCCAGGGCTGCAATATATATAACCAATCCAGCCTTGATAAAGACCTGTCGTATGGTCAAAACACGTGTCAGCACCACCTTCTCAAAACTTGAAAAAATCAAAAATAAACCACCAATGAAATACTAAAGAGCTTTGTGTGGAACCTATTTATTATACTCAACAGAGTTAACGGAGTAAAACATATATGATGAAATGTACTAGTGCCGAATGAGTAGAAACACCAACCAAACAGAACTGCACCGTGGGCACCTAGAGTACGGGTCCCTTTTTTCTACCGACCAGCTGCAAGTGCAAGAAAAGTAGCCAGAATACTTGTGAGTAAGGCGTGGCCACCACCAGCTCATAGTGCTCTTCACCCTCTTTGACCTAGTTACATAGACTAATTTGCACAACCTCGCAGCAATTCACATGCCCTGAGGAAGACTAGAGAGTCAAATTACATGTCAGCTTAGTTCTAACAATAAATATAACATCAAGAATGATTTTGAAGACTGCGTCATTACGACAACAGTTACTTATTAATTAACCCAGTGCTGAGGTGAACAGGGCTCTTTCTCCTATTTGAAACCTAACACTTGAAGAAGGAAGGGCACATTCACAAAAGAAGCCCGTCACCAGCAGCAGGGTAATCTGTTTAAAGTATTAGATGACACGCAGTGTTCTACCTATTGAACCACCCTGCAATTACTTGATAATCGTGTACTCTGATTTGATTTGGGGGCATGCAGCATGGCCGCATCCTAGGTTTGTATGGGAAGAAATATTTTGCTTGCGGCTACAGCCTGAAGTGCTGGAATGAATGACAACAAACCTGCGCAAGGAACATCAGCAAGGACCTGAAAGCACGGTTTTGCAAATCTCTTTTGTGTTTTATTTTTCCATAGTATCCAAATGTAAGCACAAAATTAGTGATATAAATTTGGTGCATGGACAATGGGCCCGGCCCTCAACAAGGACAAATGCCTACTCTGAGTTACTTATCGGGGCATGCGGCATGGCTCAAGCTGTAGGTTGAACTGGGAACAACAAATCTGCTTGCGGCTGCAGCTCAGAGTTCTGGATGGGATTGCAGCAATGTTGTGCAATGAGCATCGGCAAAGACCTAAACGTATGCTTTTGGAATTTTTTGAAATTGTTGAAATGTAAGTACAAAAAATAGTGATATAACTTTTCTGCCATTGGCAGAGGGCCTGGCCTTCAGCAAGGACAAATGTCTACTCTAATTTGCCTATTGGGGTATGCGCTGCTGATAACGACTCACATAAGTCTGCGTTGCAAAAAATAGGTTTGATAAATGAGGTTTATAGTTGTTTCATATATGTTAAAAGAGGAATTATTAATAACTTATATACAGTGATGTGACACTATGAAACATTTCTTCTTCTGAAAACATATTCTATTGACAGAAAAAACATTGTTAAAGGGACGTTACGGTTAAGATGTACCCCACCCTTGAGACTCCTCTGCCACAGCAGTTAGCTAGTGGCCTCCCACCTTGGCATCCCTTGGCACTTCCCACCTGGGCTCTCATGAGCACTTGTCCATCTGTACTGCCCCTTTTATTTATGACCTTGTGACACTGCATAACTTATATGTGCATTTATAGCAGCAGTATATACAATTCTTTGGTATTCGTTTGGGAAATGTAGATGCAAAAGATTTGTAGAATGTTATTAAGTGGCAGTTGGTGAGTAGAAGTTTAATATGTTGATAGGCTACATGTAGAGTATTTTTAAGTGATTGTTGGATATATGTGTGAATGATTTAAAGAAGGCAATGAGGGAGTGTTGCAAACATAACAGTAACATGAGTAGAAGGACTGTCTTGTGTGATGGTGGGCATGTGCAATCCAGGTTTTGTAATAAAGCACAGGATGGACAGTGGAATGCAGAGACTGTGGAAAGTTATAAATGGCAATGTAATTTGATAATGATGACATTTACAGATGTTGTTTACTTTAATGTGTTTGTATAATGTGCTTAACGTTTTAAAATCAACTAAATGCACAGTATAAAAAAACAAAAAAATAATAATAAACAGCAACGGATTATGGTGTATATTGTATACTAGAGAGGATCATTTCGGACAGAAATTTGTTGCTGTTCTTTTTTCTTTTTCTCTAGAATACAATTGTCCATTATTTCCATTAGCATAGTAGAAAATGCTAATGGGAATGTTGGATAATCTTATTGAATGTAACTACTTCACTGAAAAATTTAAAGTAAATGGAGTCTATAAGCTTATTATTTTAGTTTTTTTTTTTTAACTATGAAAGGTTAAACCTAAAGGAACCTTTTTTGTATGTTTTACATTTTTTTATTTTTTTGTAGTAGAGTCCAGAAAATAATGTGAGAGGGAAATAAGGGAAGGGACTGTAACCACACATATGCAGGGGCAGGTGGACAGGGGATGATGTTGCACATGTGTTAAATCTAAGGTAGAGGCCAGTGTTTCTCATGCTCCTTGATTACAGTTCAAAAGCACTGCAGAGTGGTGTGTTGCAGTATATATAGATCCCTTGCTCACTGTGCTTAGAGAGGCACAGCTTCACCTCATTGATGAAGCCCGACTAGGCCAAAAGACGTGTCTGGGGTTTCTGTTGGTACTCTTGTTCAGAGGAGAATTGCCTAGCATTTTGGTTCTGGACTGCCCACATGGGTGAGTCCAGACTGATATGCAAATGGACATTTCTCCTCTGTGAAAGGTACAGTGAGCTAATAACCGGTTCGTCCCAAAGAACAGGTTATTTGGCCGTGTTCGTTCTCAGTAGAGGGGCTCTTTTTGGATACAGAGATCCGTTGTTGTCATAAAATATGGATCAACGGCCTCTTTTATTGCTTGCAAGGTAGCTGGTGGGATTTTGTGTCCCACAATTGTTGGCTGTGTGGTTATAACCTTGGTTGAGAAAGATGATGTAGAGGGATACAGCCGCCTACTTCCTAAGCAAGGAACATCATTTCTGAGAGCATTGCAGCGGTTGGATTTGATGTGGCGGCGCATGGAGGTGGTTCCGTAAGAGTACTACCCAGGTTGCCCGCGACTGAGCCCAATGTTGTGCATTTCACTTTGGTAGCTTTCGCCTTTGGTACATTTCCAACAGTAGCAAAGAACTGCCACACCCATGATTCTCTCTGGGTGCTAGAGGAGGACACTTCCTCTACCTCATCTTCCCGGTCTTCTTGATTGTCTTTTGAAGTATTGTGGTTCTTTCATTGTGTAGGTCCTCCAGCTAGTGTTGATGGGGGGTGGCTTTTGGGGAGGAGGGATGGCAATAGCTGATGCCATTTTTAAGATGAATAGCATTTTCCCTAATATTCTTCAAAGTATGTGCTGTGTGCTAGATTGTTAATGGATAATGAGTAAGACTAGGTGTAGGAGCTGTGCCAGGGTACATTTTGAGATTCCTAGTTGAGCTGAAAAAAGGAGGTCCGAACTATTTGCGAAGCATGGAACCGTTTTTGAGAAGTGCGGACGGGACCGCGTGCACGTCAACATGCTGTGTGCGAGATCAGGTGAAACCATCCAAAAAGTCAGCGATGACGTCAGACGTTCGCGAACATCAGCGAACACAAAAACAGTGGTAAAAGTTGCAAAAAGTGTAAAGATGACATCACAAATGTCATTGTGATGATTCTATTATCAATGTGTAGCCGGATGACTCAAATATCAATTATGTAGCCCATTGCCCACAACACCATATCTTGTCCATCTTAGTGCCACCTGCTACCCTTTGTTCAGCCTAGCGCCTCCTGCCACCCTACTAAGTGTTTACCTACAGCTCCACCTGTCTCTGACAGCTATTTGTGCTCATTAGCGCATCCAACGGCACATACTAAAAGCGTAATCTATTTTCATGACTCCTACCTCAATGCCCATAAAGAATTTACCCCCTGCCGGCCGGCAAACCAACTTACAGCATCTCTTCCACCACTAACACATACCAAGATCGGTCATCAGGCACCCAATGCGCACACACCTCAGAACCCTCCTTAAACTCTTATCTGTCACACAGTGCTTGCCACCGCACTGGCCTTTATAACTCACCTCCTCCTTGCGACGCCCATCATGATCAACCCCCACACCACTACCCCCAATATTATCCACTTAGACGAAGGTGGCTTCACCACTCTCTCCCACCTTCACTACCCTCGTTCTACTCCCCCAGCCACCCACAACTGCTACTCTGCTGTAACCTGCTCCCCGGCAGACTCAGCCTTTAGATTCTCAAGGCTCAGATCCCGCAAAATACCCCCACTACACCATAGCCTCCCTAAGACCTTGGCTACTAGCAATCTTAGCCTGGGCTGTCACACTCACTACACCTATGCCACCAAGCACACCTTAGCCAAAAAGTCTATCGTCCTTACTGCTACATCACCCAAGACTCCTTCGCCATGTCCTCTCACCACACTTCCCTTTCACGTAAATCACAAGCCAGAAGGCTTACCAACGCACCCCCAGTCCCCCATCACCAAATCCATGGTCCATCATAAGAAGAGCACACACTCACCTGATCTCAAATGTGCACTCATTAATGTATGCTCCCTTCCCACCCATGCTCTAGAGATCCACGACCTGCTCACCAGATATACTAGAGTCATTACAGAGACATTGTTTCATGAAGCATCCAGTCCCGCTATCTCGCTTGCCCTCCCTCCAGGTTACGCCATCCTCCAAAAGGACAGACAGCTGCAGAAAGAAGGAGGAGTAGCCCTCATAACAAAAGACTCGCTCTCCATTAGACAGTGCATCCTCCCCTGGGATGGCAATGCTGACATAATCTCTGCCAAGTTATCTCTATCCTCCAGCTGTACCATAAATATGCACACCATTTATCGGCCGCCTGGCCCAGCCCCTGACTTCCAAGGATGTGTCCTCCATCTATTAGAAAACAATCTAAATAATCCACCAAAACAATTGTACTTGGAGACCTCAACCTAGGCCACCATGATCCCAAAGAGAAAACAGCAGCAGCCCTATCGATAGAGCTCGAGAATATGGGATTTCAACAGAATGTCACTAGCCCAACTCACTGCTAAGTTTGTACCCTCGATTGGGTGGCCGAAAACAACTGTCCAACTACTGTCAACTCCATCACGCTTTCCCTTGGACTGATCACAATTGTATTCCAATTTCTCCATCCCCTCAGCCCCTCCTACCAGAGCTCTCACTTATGCCCCGCCAGCTCAGGTAAGAAACTCCAAGAAATTAACCAAGGACAACTTACGTCCCTTTCTGGAAGTCCCAGAACTTAAGCCTCCCTTCTCTGGTGACCCCGTCACACTGGCTAATATCTATGCTGACCCTCCCACTAAAGCAATTGAGGCTATAACTTCACTAGAAAACAAAAAGAAGAACAAATCAATGCACATCAACGCCTGTTTCACAGATGAACTACAAGCTCTTCGCAGCAACAAACGTAACACTCGCCAGAACGAGTGATTCCACCAAAAATGAATTTAAAAGGATATCCTCACAATACAAGGAAGCAGTTTCACAAGCCAAATCTCTCTCCTTTAACACGCGCATCTCCAAGGCCAACTTTCAACCCAAGGAAATGTTCTCCATCTCCCGAGACCTCATTACTCCATCCACCAGCACTGACAAGATTTACAAAGTTGAAGCTTGGTGCTCCAGCACACAGGCATCCATGCTAAAACAAATAGATCTACACCAAGACAAAATTCAAGGGCAATTCAGAGACCTGTCCAAGTACGACCACCCCCCCACCCCACTACCTATCCCACGACTCCACTAACCAGCTATTCTCCTTCCATGATGGCACTGAACTAGAAGTCCTCAACCTCCTCAAGCATCTCAAACCATCCATGTGGAAAGGAGATGTCTGCCCTCCTAACATTGTTAAGGAGTGTGCCGACTCCTTGGCACCTCTCCTAACAGCATTCATTAATGCCTCATTCACTACTGGATCTGTCCCAGCCAACCTTAAAGAAGCCTGGGTTCGCCCTCTATTAAAAAAACATCCCTGGACCCCTCCTCGCCCAACAACTACCGACCCATCACCACCGTCCTATTCCTCTTATAAATCCTGGATAAAGCTGCGCACAACCAAATCCAACTATTCCTTGAAACCAACACCATCCTCGGCAAGGGGCAATCCGGGTTTCGCAAAGGACATGGCACTGAAACGTCCCTCCTAGATCTTAAAAATCAAAAAACCACAATTATGGACAAAGGGAAGCAAGCCATCCTCCTACTTCTGGACCTCTCGGCTGCCTTTGATGTTGTGGACCACAAGATTCTCACAAGATTCTCACCTCACTCACGCAGCACAATTTTCAAACAAGGCCGCCTCATGGATCTCCTCCTTCCTAAATGGAAGAGCCATGAAGGTTTTCCCCAGCCAGGCAAACGCGGCTCCCACTATCATAAACTGTGGAGCCCTGCATGGCTCATGCACAGCTCTATATAATCTGTTTACCAAACCTCTCTTTGATACATTGGACTCCCTTGGCATAGCGTACACGAACTACGCTGATGGTACGCAGGTTCTCCTCCCTCTCTCAGGGTCCTATGACCAAGATGCGGGAACCCTCCATCTGATCTATAGCACTATCGAAGCCTGGATGGTGACAAATGGGCTTTGTCTCAATGGAGATCCTCATTATTGGTCCCAAAGAAACACTAGATAAACTTGATCAAAAATACTGTAATTTCACCATTGACAACTCCCTCATCCCTGTTTCTTCATCAGTAAAGACACTAGGTGTCCACATAGATTCCACCTTATCTATGACGCGACAGGTTAGCGCCATTGCTTCTGCCTCTGCCCATACCACCAAGCTGATCTACGCAGTAAAACCTTTCCTTTCCAAGCAAAATAGACTTTCTATAGCTAGAGCCAACATTGGAGCCAAATTAGATTATTGCAACGTCCTCTTAGCAGGCACCTCTACAAAAAAATCTTGTCAGATTCCAAGTCATTCAGAATAACGCCCGTAGAGCAGACCTAAATATACTGAAAAGGGACCACATCACACAAGCAAGGCGAGACACCTACTGGCTTCCTGTCACGGAACGGATCACATTCAAAACCCTCACTCTGACACACCGGTGCCTCTCAAGAGATTCCCCACCTTACCTACAGACACTTGCTCACGCCCCAAAAAGAACTTGCCCTGGGAACCAGCTAGGCGTCCCCTCTATCAAAAGAGCAAAAGCAGGTCGTATTGGTTTCCCTCTTATAGCACCGAAACTCTGGAATGCCCTGCCCAACTCGCTTAGAGCTGAGTCCTCCATCACAGAATTCAGGAAAGCTCTAAAAATCCACACTACTCAACTAACCCTGCACCCCCACGTCTCTCTCCCCCTCTCCCATAGTTCCACGCCTGTACCTTGCATACTGTAACTAAGATTGCACGTCTTGTGTGAAATTAAGATTGTACTGTGTAACTAAACTCGCTGTCCCAAAACAGCACTACAATGCCTAAGGGCTGATGTGCGCTTTATGAATGTAAATTATAAAGTAACTTGATGACATCACTGATAACATCACATATTCAAATAATTTTCATGAACAGTCCCTACATGGAGTAGTGTTTATAATGTTGTGCTCAATATGTCAGGGGTGATCTGGAGATCTATCAAAAACTACTTAATGTATTAAAGAATGTTAGCATCTAAAGAAAACATTATATTCAAATGTTGTTGTTAATACAGGAACCTAATCAAACATACATGTAGGCAATGGCTGCAGCATGTACCAACAAAGTACAATATTCTGAACCTGGTAATTTCAGACAGTAAATTAATAAATGCTACCTTATCAGAGTTTTGATTATTGTTAAACATGGATTAAATAGCTAACAATTTCAAACTTGCAACATACTTGAGTTAGCACAAAAAATACATATAAAAATCCAGAATGCATACAAAATAGAGCCACATACAGGGAAAGTAAAGTAAGGAAGAAAGAAACAACAGCACCAAAAAAATGACAATAACATTAGAGTTGATCATCATGTGCGCAAATTAATTGTGTGTTTGAGGCCTGCTTATTGCCCCATGTGTGTGCACCATGAGCTCAGATCAACCTCTAACGAAAGTACTTTAAGGGTAATGTCTAGATATATAGCACCTTTTCAATTTTGAAAATTCTCATTGTCGGTAAAAATAAAACAAGTCTAGACATGTCAATGAACAAAAACAAGTGGCCCAGTAATGTGATGTTATCAGTGATGTCATCAATGACATTTTGATGTCATCTTTCATGTACTGGGTGTTTGTCTTAGCAGTGCATGGTGGTGGCACGAGTTATGGTTGCGTAGCTTACCATAACTAGTGAATTTCTGAGGTTTTTCGGTTTTACTTGGAACCATAACGTCACTTTAGCAAATGTTTTCATTAAATTCCATAGGTTTTTATAAGTGCAACTTAACAATAACGTCCCTTCAACAAAGTTTTTTCACTGAATTTCATGGGTTTTTATAAGTGCAACTTAACCATAATGACCATTTAACAAAGTTTTTTAATTGAATATATATATACTTATATATACTAACACAAAACCCTGTTAAGGTTAAGTTGCGCTGGTGAAAACATTTCCACTTTATTGCAAAAAACTAGCCTAAAGCATTGTTATGGTTAAAGTGCGCTATTAAAAACGTATGAAATTCACTAACAAAAAAACCTTGTTAAAAGGACGTTATGGTTAAGTTGCACCACTACGAAACCTATGAAATTCAATGGAAAAACGTTGCTACAGGGACGGTATGGTTACAGGAAAAACTTAAAAACCCCAGAAATGTGCAAGTTATGGTACGCTACGCAACCATATCTCGTCTTACCACTGTGCACTGCAAGGACTAACACCCATGACATCAAATATGACATCACAAATCTCATTGATGACATCACTGATGACATCTCATGTGTGGCTCCCTCTTTTTTGTTCACTGACATAAGTAGGCCAGGTGCTTCTCTTCACTAACAGTCAGGAACTAACAATTCAAAAGGTTCTATCTTTGTGTATGGCACCCTTCTCATCTGTTTTTGCACTACTTTCCTCAGGGTTCACTCACATCATATGATGCATATACATATAGGTGAAGAGGAAAGCGTAAAACACACCAATCATTTCTGTGCATGAAGATAATCACAGAAGATTGCTCCTTTTTGCTTACTTTAATTTCCCTGTATATGCTCATATTTGTGTGCATTGTGGTGTCTTTATGTTTTTGGGTAGTAGTGCAATTATGTAGGGATTGAGGCAACGGTAGCTACTTCTTATATGTTTCACAGTACCCGAAACTCTTAAACGAAAGAATTCATGAATTCACTATGTAACATGGGAAGATTTTCAAGATTACACTTCTCTGGGGCACGGTGCAGAAAATGACTATGTTTCCACGTAAATTGGCTCATGTTCAGGAAGGAAGTCTGTAATACAATGGTGTGTATCTCATGATAGTTCTTCCAATGAGCTCTGATAGTTTTCTGGCACCATTACAATAACAGTCCCTTGTGGAGGCCTCCCATGAAAAACTCTGTACAAGATATGAAGAGAGAAGCCAGAAGCAATACATCAAATAGTAAAATATGAACAGCATGGAATAAATGGAGCAGGACTCAAGGTTGAAGAAAACAAGATGCTATAATGCAAGGAGAAGGATAAGAGCATATATAAAGTTACCAGCAAAATGGGGATGAGTTTGTTCTTTGGTGCTGATAACCATACCAGCCTTAAAAGTAGCACAATGTGACCTGCAGATTACAGACTTCGAAAAAATAGACACACACATGAAGAAGAAAAGATTGTTTTATCGAAGCAGACAGAGGAGGGATAATTATTTCTTCGCAAAATCAATAGAAGCCTATTATGACATTCCAGATGAACATATGTTAATCATCTGAACAGCAGTGATATTTACAACTTTATTTCTGCCAGTAATTCAGACTGCAGTGAATGTCAAGTGGCTGTAAATCACCGGATGGGGGCTGATGACAATAAAAGGATTTAATGCAATCAAAGATGAGTTGAGGGCAATCAGGGTTATGACCTTCCAAAACAGGCATGTCCTGGACATAATTACAGCAATGGAAGGAGGTGTGTGTGCCAAGATTGGGCCTTCTTGCTGTACATTGAAACTTGCCCATGATGAAGACAATGGGCCTCATTACGAGGAGGGTGGTAAGGGGTTAACGGTGCCGGTAAAGGTGCCGGAGCTGTTAACCCCTTACCGCCCCATTATGAGGTCCGCTTGCGGGACCTGCTCAGGACGCCTGGTTTTACCAGACGTCCTTAGCGGGTCCCGCAAGCTGCCCTGCATGCTAACAACGGGCCTGTCATTAACGGGCCCGTTGTTAGCATGCTCCCCATTCCCATTGAGCCCTATGGGGGCTCAAATGGGAATGGGGATGGACCAGGTTTGGGTTCCCTGAATGGGGAAATACCGGGCCCTCCAAGGTCAGACTGGCCCGGTATTTCCCCATTCAGGGAACCTGGACCCGGGTTTGAGCTCCAAACTCGTAATGAGGCCCAATGGGACTTTGACAGAAGAAAAAACGATGTTCTCAACCTTGCATACAAAGATGGAGGATGAACTTGGCAAGGCCAAAGAGGACAGCTAGTTTTTGTCTCTGTTTTCATGAGTTCCAACTTGGTTGGCAAATTCATTCAAATTACTTGGAGCAGTACTAGTGTTGGGATTGCTAGAATTTTGTCTCATAAGGATCATCTGGGGACAATGCCAGAAAACAGCCAAGAAAGCTATTGGGATGAAGATCATGATTGATATAGATGCTGGAACTGGTGAGCAGATGCAAAATGAGGAATGTACCTTTGAGAACATAAAGAAAAGTGCCTTTGCACCTCCGGGAACAAAGTTCTACTATCCCAAGGAGCATAACAAATATGTAGGATGGTGGATATTCTGTCAGCCATCAGGAGGTTGCTGCCACATGACCTGGAGTGTGGATGAACATATAAAAAATGCAGGTAACCTGAGGGGGGTGTAACCACAAAAGTGATGGGTGCAAGGTGTTGAATGAATCTGTACCACTGGCATTACTATGGACAACCTCCCACACCACTGTTTCTTAGCCATCTGCGCCATTGCAAAAGGGGTCCAGCCCAATGTTCCCTCTAAGCTGTATGCATGTGTCCTTGCCCAGCTTCCTTCTGGGTGCCGCTCAGAAGTTTTTTAGAAGCGCACGAGAAAATTCTTACCTATTCAAGAAGATTTAATAAGGTACAAGACACGGAAATTAACTGAAATGTTATTTCTCTTAAAATAAGCAACTATTCTTGGTATTCTGTTAATTTGCATTACACTACTATGCACCTAAAATCCCTAACAGCAAAATACAACAAAAGAAGTTAAAACTAATATGAAAAACTGGCTCCATGAACAGAAGAATCTAACCAAAAAATGTTCCCACCCCACCCATGACTCCTAAACCTGAGTCTACCACACTTTCACCTTATGACTCTAACTTCTGCCCGAGAGTACATGAAGATACTACAGGACAACCTTGACTCTTCCTCTCTTGGCTCTGTGAAAGGTTTGCAGACATGTACATACATCCACTTGTTTTAAGTTTGTTGTAACATGAATAACGTTCACGGGCCAGAATGTCTGTTACTCATTTTGCCTTGTCAACCACACTATCTAATCTAACTACCAGCTCAAATATCGGATACTGACTGTAAGTAAGCAGGCTACTTGGATGTGTAACCAAATCCCATACTTCCGCTTCTTTGTACATATGTCACGCAAGTGCTTTGAAGAACTTGTAAGTTAACACATTATGAAACTCAAATATTAATTTGCCCTCTAAAGAATTTGGAAAGACGAATGTGATGTTCAGCGGCTCCTACTTAAGCATTACTAACATTACCCTATAAGTAGAGAGCAACATTGTAATATCATTTACTTAGCCTACAAGGGATAATGGGTATGCACTATGCCTGGGATTACTCATTGATAGTTTCAGGGCACTGTATTTGCAGATAGGAGAATGCCTTTGACACAATCTGCATCATTTCCAAGTGATCAGAGTTTCTTTGGCTATAGACCTTCACACATTATATGGTAACTTGCTTCTACAGAAAAGGTTTCAGTGAGCACTTGTGTAATCCTACACAATGATATAAGGGTGAGGTATGTTGCAAACAATCTTGTATGCACTGCAAAAGATTTGTGTACATGCAGAATCATGACATTCTTAAAATGCACATCATATGTTGCGGCATTTAAATATACTTTGCTTGCAAAGTATTGTGGGTCTGCAAATATCCCAGTGAGTGTTTACTGCCACAATCCCTCACTTTTTACAGTGCTCTATCAACTAGTATATGAGGCAAGCACAGGGGACGGGGAAGGGTATAGATGGAAGCATCACTCCTTGCAGGTGATGAACAAAGCAGCACTTTTCAAAGACCAAGTCAGACGCTTCGGCAGCACACTGAAGGAAATATGTTGCCTGTTTGCTAAAGTATATGAAATTCTAGTACCCATCTGGACAACAGCACCCTCGTTTTCTTTCTATGCTACACTGCTGAGGGATTTTCAATATAACCATGTGTTCTGTGTGTGCAGTCTCTAGCATCTCCTTGCAGCTTATTTAACTGATCACAAAGAATTACAGAGGAGGGATCCATAGTTGTAGAAGAAGGCACTAAATCATCTGTATATCTGATGTATTGATGCAATTAACTTAAAAGGCATATATGTGAGATTTTCTTCAACAGGGCTCCTTAATAAACCTTGGTAAGGCTCTTGTTTAATTTTATGTAGGCTGTGGTGCGGAAGAGTGGGCAAAACCATACACTTTATTATGTGCCCTGTCATTTCACTCCCTATGTCAGGGGTACAAGCAGGGCTCTAATCAGATTTTGCTCCCTACTTGGAGTCAAATGATTTTTCAGGGAGTAAAAAAGTAATTAGCTCTGCCAATAGGGATACTTTCTGCTTATAAAAAGATGTTCTTTCCCCATAAAATTCCCTTTGAGATTGGGCATTAATATTATTAGAGTTCCTTCCTTCCTATGCCACTGCTCTGCTGGTCACTAATTCGAAAACATATCAGTGGAGCTTTGTGGGTTGGAGCAATGATATGTTCATTGTTTCTCGTTTTCGTTAGGAACATTTTCCTTTTTTAGGGAGTAAAAATGCATGGTGCATATGTCCCTTATTTCTAATGATGGTGTTATCACTACACACAGGAGAACGTAATGTGGACAGTAAGCAGAGGCACAGGAATTTTGGTTCATCATATTCTAAGGTGCAGTTATTCTGATGCAATTCTCATCTGTACACAAATTATCAGAAGCATGTTCTTCTGGCCCTTGAATTACTTCATTAAAGTGGCATTTGATCCCCTTCAGCATGTTTTTGACACATTGCTTTTAATTGCCATTAATCCACCGGCAAATGTATTCTGTGTGAGTTTCTTGATAGCCACATCAGTTATGACACGAGATAGTTGAGGGCCACAACCGCCAGGGTTGTTGTTCACAGCAGTAACAGACTGACAAGCCAGCCTATTCAAGGAGTGGAACCCATCTACCCCACCCCACCACCAAGAGCCAACCTACCTAACGGTCAAGGAACCATAACGCACCAGCCTTGATAAAGACCCCTTGGGTCGAAACACATGTTGGCTGGCCACGAGATTATCCCATCAAGGATAAAATTCCCTTTTTTTGAAAAATCAGAATACAAAGAAACATTTCTTTAAGAATAAACATTGTTTGTGTGTGATATCTGGGAACACAACTAAGAGATATTTGTGTTTTTTAATACAAACTAGTGATTTCCCAGTACCATAAAACATAGAGGGCCTCATTAAGTCTTGGGCCGGTATCCCGGTGTAAATACCGGCCAAACTAATTACGATCACTGCCACTTGGTCCGGAGGAATTTCCAGCAGATTACAACTGGTGGTGGCGGTGTAATTCCCCATTCATATTGAGTCCATATTGAGTCCATTGGAATACATGTGGCTTTTTGGCGGGATAACCGCAGCAGAAATTCTGCCGATTTCAGCATTGAGTTGGAGGATTCCACTCCAGGCCCGAAATCGTAATTTGGCGTAGTGGTAAAGTTGGTGGCAATGGAGTTACCGCCAACTTTACCACTTGCTGCCAAACTCGTAATGAGGCTGTCATTTTTCTCTGCGCAGAAGTACGTTTGCAAGGTACTGTGGCAGATACTGAAGTCTTGGACTGGTTGATGAGTTTTCTATATAAGGACGCATTTAAGCAATAGAAACCGAGCATCGGGGCATTACTGACTCAGGTAATGACCTGGGGCCCATAGGTAAGGACCCGAGCGCAGCAAGGGCCTTACCGAAGGCCCCGGGGCATTACCTGAGTCGGTAATGCCCCCGACACGAGGGTTCTATTGCTATTAGTACCCCAGCCCGCAAAAATTGAGTGACCGGGGCACTAGAAGTTTTTTTTTTGTCCCGAAACGCTGCAGCGTTTCGGGCGCTGCAGCGTTTTGGGAGAAAAAAAAATAAGAAAATGGCCGCCGTCATAGAAAGGGAAAACAGAGTCCGTATTCCCTTTCCATGGCGGCCATCGGGAGCGGTCGCGCTGGGAACACAAGTCTCAGCGCATCCGCTCCTGAAAAAGGATCAAAAAGAAGGTAAGTGGGGTTGGGAGGGCGGGGGTGGGACTGGGGGAAGAGGGAAAAAAAACTTACCTGCGTCCCCGGCGGGGGACGAGGGAAGCCCCCAGCCGTGTGGAGGCGCAGAGCGGGTATGGCCCCGCTCCGAGTCTCCACGCGGCTGGAGGCTCCCCTCGTCCCCCGCCGGGGACGCAGGACCAAGAAGGTAAGTTGGGGAGGAGGGTGGGAGGGAGGGAAGGGAATAAAAAGAAAAAGTCTTACCCGAGTCCCCGGCGGGGGGCGAAGGCAGCCTCTCAGCCGCGGGGAGGCTCGGAGCGGGGATGGCCCCGCTTCGAGCCTCCTCATTGGCTGAGGGGTTGCCACGCCCCCTGCCAGGGACAAAGGCCATGGAATCCCGACGGAGGGATTCCCGGCCGGGTAGGGACCTGGCGAGAGCCAATCAGAATGCTTGTTGCATTCAGATTGTCTCTCGCCGGGTTACTAATTTATTTTAGCACATGTTTTTGGAAAAAGTATTGTAAGATTTTTAAAGAATTGCAGTGGCTGGGAAGAGGAAATTCCTTTGCAAACTGTCTACTGCGACGGTAGCTCACAAACTGGCTTACCTCATTAGTCAGTTGTGCACATGGAAAATAATGTGTGCACAACAGCCAACCGGTTCCGCACATAGAGAAAAATAATTAGAGGGAACATTGGTCCAGCCATATATAAATCAGGTACTGCCACCAATGATAGCAGCCCAGCCCGAACTTCTAGGCCAGGTCCCCTCTGCACAGAAACACAAGCACCCCCAGACATGTTTCAGCCTTGTTGGGCCTCCTCAGTGAGGTGCAGCTTGGTTCCGTATGGTGCAGCAAGTTAGGGACCCACGTCTGGGCATACCCTCTCTCACATAGTGAGACAAACTGTAACCACAAAAGTGATGGGTGGAAGGTTTTGAATGACTCTGTACCACTGGAATTGCTCTGGGGAACCTTGCAGACAACCGTTTTTTAGCCCATCTGCGCCATTGCAAAAGGGATCCAGCCATATGCAAATCAGTCAGGTGTTGCCACCAATGATAGCAGCCCAACCCGAACTGCAAGGCCAGGTCCCCTCTGCACAGAAACACAACCAACCACAGACATGTTTTGGCCTTGTTGAGCCTCCCATAAACATATGGGTCCCAAAAAATCGAAAGTATGAAGAGATGATAAAGGAGCGTGAAGAAAGGAACGTGGTTGAGGACTCAACCAGAGGGGGGAATGCAGATTGGCAGGTGGATGCATTTTCCCTAACTCCCGCCGAAACAGCATGTGAAGGCCCCTATGTGAGACTCCATGCGTCATACCTATACCTTGTTGAGTGTATGAGAGACGATATGCACTCAGACAACCATATCGAATGTACCCTCACAGGAAGGAGTTCACCACGCACCATTGGACATCATAGAGTGCTGAGTGAAATCTGACGAGGGCAAAGTGATGTCATGGAGAAGATATACAAAGGAATTCTGAAACAATATGAAAATACAATGTGATAATGTAACTGAAGCGATAAGAGAAACATGAACAGAACAAAAAAGTAATCATGAATGCAAAAGAAGGTAACTTGCTGACCAATGAGTTTAAATACGCAGGTACGCAAGGTAGAAAAGATACATCGAAGCTTGCTACAGAACAGCGGTATTCAAACTGCGGGGCGCACCCCCGCAGGAGGCCGCGGGTGCATCCCTGGGGGGCCATGAGGGCCCAGCATGAAATATATAAAATAAAACTGTCTCAGGCACCAATGAAAAAGTGTCCCACAGTTGTAAATAGATATTCATTTCTTTAGTCAAAGACTGTTTCAATAGTACCTAAGGGGGGCTTTGTGTTAAAATGTAAGTAAATTGTGATTTTAAAGAATATTTATTCAGCAACAATGCTCAAAATTACTAACTGAATAGTGAAGTAACTCATCAAACTGGCCCGCATTGGCCAAAAAGGTGGCCCATTTTGACTGGTCCACACTAGCATTTTACATTTTTGGTACAGGCATTGCCCGATTGCCCTATATGCCAGTCCGAGACTGGCGGGTCATCCATAATGGTGTACGGGCACCCACCCAGTGGTCTCCTCACCCATTATGGAGGACCTAAGGAGCCAGCCCAGTGAAACAGTGAGCAGTGCTCCTGGGCTGGCAGAACTGTCAAAGGGAACACTATTTCCCTTTGACAGTTCAGTTCAGTTCCCCAGCCGCACATTTTTTGCGTTTTGCTTTGCCAGCATTGCATAGCTCATTGGAAAAGCTGGCTGGGGCACTGCATGTCTGTATGTGTGAGGGGGAGCTCCTGGGCCTCCTTGCACATACGGGCAGAGCAGGCTATAGCAGGGTGTTTCAGCACCCACACGCAGACCAATGCAGAAGGTAGGTTTATGTTTATTTTATTTTATTTAAACATGTGTATGGATGCATGTATGCTTGTTTTATGAGTGAGCGCATGGTGATGGATGCTCGTGTGAATTATAGAGTGATTGCTGTATGAATGTGCATGTGCATTTCAGTTTGTTGTGGTTCGTTGAGGTAATTTTGGAAAGTGGTGGATAGACGGGGGAAGGAGGGTTGTACAACAAAGGCACTTAAAAAAATGCATAAATGCCTTTGTTGCACAATCCCCCCACCCACCTACCAAAATCAAATCTCCTTCTGTAGTGCTGTGGAACCCAGGGGGCAGGGATGGTATTTTTTTACTGGATTTCTATCATAGATGTCCAATCAAAAATACCATGCTTTCCCCCTTGGCACCCAAGGGCCTTGCATTGTGTTAGGCCCAGTGGGGTCCAGGGGACAGGGATGGTATCTTTTTACTGGACATCTATCATAGATGTCCAGTAAAAAATGTCCTGCCTGCCTCCTGTGCCCCCCCAGCACCAATTGCAAACTGTTCGGCTGTTTACCCATTTTTTTTAAAGTATGCTCTACAATGCAACATTCTAACCCAATATTTAAAAGTAATTCATGGGGGGAAAACCCCCATAAACCCCTTCTGATTGGTTTGGGCTTCCTCACTGCGCTCGGTCGCTATGGCATTTGTGGGGGAAATAGTTCTGCCCCTCCGCTTAAAAAATTCACCAGCCGCCACTGGACCTCGGACTGTGTTGGGAACGGGATGGGGGGAGCCCAGGGACTGTGGTGGGAGCAGGATGGGCGGGAACCATGGGATAGTGTTGGGAGCAGGGTGGGGAGAGCCCAGGGTGTGTAATGGGGATAGGGAGAGCCCAGGGACTGGGTAGGCGTGGGATGAGGGAGCCCAGCGCCTGTGATGGGAACAGGTGATGGCGCGCAATACATACTGTCCATTTGGCTTTTTTTGGGGGGGGCGGCCTACCCAAGTTTTGCTCAGGGGGGGCCAGGCCAAACAAGTTTGACGACCACTGCTATAGAGGAATATATAATGTGGCAAGGACGGTCATAGTGGGAAAATGGATGCCAGCTCATGTAAATATTCAATTCAACTACCTCAGAAGCCGATCATGGTTTCAGTGGCAGGAGACTCTGGAAGAACAGCTTTGTCTTCAAAACAAAGAGGTGTCAACGTTGGCTTGGGATCAAGGATGATATTTTTAGGGAAAAGCTGCAAAGTATAAATGTAGGCAGACAGAAAAGGCATAGATGGGACATTATTCTTTTAAATTACAGAAGAAGAAAAATATCTGCAAGAGCCAAGTATTGGATAATTAAAGTATATAAAGTGTATGCAAGATGGAGTGAGCAAGTCTAATTAAATCAAATACCAGTAAATAAGAAGCTGAAATGGACACATTCATGGTCGCTCCACATGTGGCTCAGGAGTTGAAAACAAGGACTATTCATTAAGCCTCAGATCATGATAGTGATGTGTGTGCACTCCCTTGAGTGTCCTACAACAGAGACCAGGCTACAAGGTCAACTACAGATGGGATCCTTTGGCTCATGGTCGGTCTGATGAGGGATGATGGACTAATTGTAAACATGGGAAGTAATCTAACGTGATCCAAGCACCTGGATTTCGGTTTGCTTAAGTGCTGCTAGCCGAGCCAAAAGTCCAAGGTTGATAATGATGACTTTATAAAGTGCTTGTTTGCCAAAGGCTGATACAGAGGCCACCGCCAATAATACAATTTTAAAAACCAGGACATTTTATTGAATGTGGTGGGTCTTCAACTGCCTCCGGAAGAGGAGATGATCCGGGGATCCCTAAAGGGAAAGTTTGCAGCCTGTTCCATAGCGCAGCAGCAGCCACTGAAAAGGCCCACCCTCGAAACCGAGCGAGGCGCACCTCATGGAAACAGAATTTGGTAGGAGGTCGAAGACCTTAAGGGCCGATTGAGGACATAGGAATGGAATTTATCCTTTAGATACTCTGGGCCAGAAGCATAACAGCCCCTGTGCACAATACACAGGGATTTCAACCGGACCCTTTTAAGTACGGGTAGCCAGTGCAAATGGCGCAACACGGGAGACATAGGTGTGCGGTTGGAGACACCAACCACAAGCCTTGCAGCAGAGTTTGCAAGACCTGCAGGTGATGGATCAAATGCAGAGGTTGAGCCAAATACAGAGAGTTACAATAATCAATTGTACTCAAAACAAGTGCTGCCGCCACCGGTGCCTGGAACTAAGGGGGAATGAAAAGTAGAACCCTCTGCAGGATCCTCAGTTCAAAGTGGCCTGACGTACAGACAGCTGCAACTTGCACATCCAGTGATAGGGAAGAGGAGATTTTCACTCCGAAATTTTTTACAACCTACGCTGCGGTGGGGCAAACCCCAAACGAACTAGGCCAGAAAGTGGGAGACCAGAGTGCAGAAGCAGAGGAGGGACCCACCACCAAGATCCTGTCCCCATTCAGCTTAAGCCAGTTTGGCCCATCCACCTCCCCATGTCCTCAAGGAAACTGCTCAGCTGAGAGGCAGGATCCGGGTGCATCTGATCAAGTTGCACCAAGATTTGCATATCATCAGCGTAGGAGTATCACCCAATCCATGAGAGTGGATGACCTTAATGAATGGCTGGATGTACACATTAAACAGAGTTGGGGACAGAGCTGAACCCTGAGGGACTCCTCAAGACAGAGAGACAGGAACCGAACGAAAGGGTGGAAGAGAGAGGGTCTGAGTACGTCCCTCAAGAAAAGAGGAGAACCAAGAAAGCACCTGACCAGTGATCCCTGCTTCCACAAGCCGGGCCAACAGTGTAGGATGATCAATCATTTTGAAACACTGATCTGAGATACGAGCCAGGCCATTGACCACCAAGACCAGCACGCTATCATTTGGGTAAGAATGCCAACCCATCATTGGGTCCGTGGGCAAACTGCTATATAATGTTGCTTAGATCAATATGCTGTCATTTTGTGCACTATAATCAGTATTCAATGTATTTAGAGTTAGTTCGAGGGTTGTCTTAAAGATAAGAGACAGCCAATGAAGTATTAACCCGTATATATTCTATAACTAGATATGCTCCTCTAACCAATCCCTCCTGCTAATAGGATTTATGGTTTGCCACATAGGATAATGTCATTGATGATGCATCTTGGGGTGTAATGAAGTTTGTGTGTGAGTGTGCAAGAATCTCTCTGATCTTTGCAGTTGACCCTGCTTTATTAAACTGAGAATTGCCATATTTCTTGAGTCTGTCTGGTTATTTGGTCTGAGATCATTGTTGGTAATTCTAGCACAAGAGACGCTTCAAGGTGATAGAGCACAGCACGCCTAGTATGTGGCAATGCGCTGTCATCAGAAACAGCAAGGCGGCCATTTTGATTTGGGGCTTTGGCTATCAGAAAATCTGCAAATATGCTCAGCAGATGATATCCATAGGAATGTTGAAAACGTTGAGTGTGCAGTGATCATGTTCCTGGGGAGCCTGAGTATGGCCTCCATCATGAAAATTGAGATGCATGTCAACTCCCGTAACAGAATCTTACGGAGAGGATTTGCCTTAAAGAGAGGCAAAGGCTTCTGCACAGCATTTAGACTTCAGGTTCACGTGCGCCATCTACAATGAAGTTGACTCCCACCCATGAAATTGACCTTGCTTGACAAAGAGTTGGTTTAAGAGAGAGGGAGCACCGCCCCCAGTACCTTTGAAGTGTGGGGAACTGCAGCAGACACGTGTACCGCCACTTTAATCACTCCACATCACAATGAATATGATCCTCCAGGACTTGTAAAATGACCCCCTTAGTATTTGTAATTAGCTATCTCATCCTTATTAAATTGGTTGAAAAAACAATGCATCACGTATAACATGATTTCAACCAGACTTTAGTTGCATATTCTGGAATCCAGCAGGTCTGGAGGCACTCTGCCCAGGGTCTGAAGGTGTAAGACCTTTCCCCTTAGCCATGGGGCCAGCATGCTCGGGCAATGCACTTGGAGGTTTCCCAGGAAATCAAGGGAAAATGGCACCCGTTCGATGTATTGGAATCAAGTTGAGTGGGATAAAAGTGAATAGAATTCAAGGCCATTACAAGGTTGGACATATGCCACGGTCTTCTATGTATCACCCATGTTATACCCTCAGCCCCCTTGACTCTACCTATTTTAAGGTTGGTCCAGAATAAGGCACAGCACAGCTGCGTGGGATTCATGTAGTTGGGCTCCCACTTCATGTAGATTATCTTGGCTTATCTATTACATTTTCTCCTATATACCCTGGTTATGGATGGGTGGGATTTTGCTGAATTAATTGATCTTTATAACGCACTTAATACCAGAGACCAGTCTCTAAGCGCGGGCCAGGATTCAAACCTGTGTCGCTCTGCGTCGCCTTGCTCCTGTGGCCCAGAGGGCTGCATAGGGCACAATCGGGTTTCCCACCGTGATAAACGTACTAGCGGTTTGTGCCTTCCAGAAAGTAGCCGACCCCTGGATTCTCCACTTCTTGAAGCAGGTATTTCTCCTGCAGGATTTCGTTTAGACTGCTCGGGACACCCGATTACTCAGTCCTCTTCTGGGGAGAAGGTCTCGAGGTCACTGACCTTAGAATGAGGAGCCTCACTGCTACTAGCAATGAGAATTGTTTCACAGTAAGATTACGTGTTGTGTTCTCACACTAGTGGCACACATCTGCCCACTCCCACACTCTCAGGGCTTATCGCCACACACAGAAGCTTTGTGGATTTGTCATGGTCCTATTTGTGACACCACCATATCGGGGAGGTCTTACACTCTGTGGTCCTTTCAACGACCCGCTGTTTGTGAATAATGAGGTCAACTTTACTCCTTTGCAACTCTGGGTCCCTGGCAGTGGGGGCGTCATCAATCTTACTGGTCGTATGTGGGTCTTCTAGACAGTCTCTGATCTGGGGCCTGGATTACATATCTCTGGCTGTGTGTACAGTATATGCCCAAGTCTCTCAGTAGCCTGTGTTTATCTCGCAGGACATTAGACAGGCACTGTGCAGACTCCTTAATAATCCTCCTGTCTCGGGAGGATAGCTCAGGGGCAAAGTGCTCGCCTTGGAAGCAAATCCACACTGAACAACACAAGTTCAATCTCCAGGTCCGCGCTTAGAAACCTCTGGGTATTGATCGCATTATAAACATCATATCATATCCTTCAGGACGCACTGGGTAGGATGGTACGACATCCTTTTGCCTTCCGTCGTTTTTAATATGGAATTTGTACCGAAATAATTCCATCAAAACAAACTATCGAAAGATACATGGGGGTGGGTAAGGAGTTAAAAGGGTTGAGAAGGCGGTCGTGGTGGGGTCAATAACATAGGGAAATGGGAGGTTGGAGTGAAACTCCCAAAATAAAAAAAATAAAATTCAATGAGTTTTTTCGATGGATTTATTAAGGTAAAAAATCAATTGAAAAAACGACTGTCTGTAAAACGACATAGAAACGTTAGGATGACCCTTTTTGAGCCGGTTGCTCGGGCAAGTTTAGCCCTATGTCCTTAGGATGCCAGCATGTGCCTTTTATAAGTAGTTGTGATCTCTCCTTCCGTGGCTATATGGGGGAGATGTCCCTCACCTGCTGGGTCTCAGCAGCCACAGCCTGGTCTGACTTCCTGGAGTGGAGTGAAGTAGAGGTTGGACTTGTTTGCTTAGGGGAGTAATGACCAGTGCTTAATTTGTGGGGTGTTTGCAAGGGCTCAGCCCTGGCACTTATTTTTGAGCCCCGCACTTATTGTCTCAGACGCACTTTAATTATACAGTGCTGATAGTCAGTGCATCCATCAACTACAATGAATAGCTGTGAGCTGTAGTGTAACACCTAATATGTCGACACTGTGGGGAGCAGCTATTGATGGTGGCAGCAGTGGTGCCCACCCGCAGTCCCACATGAGTGCTAGGAAATATTCTTTTATAAATTAAGCACTGGTAAATGACCTGTTGACACTGTTCACCAGACCCGTGGCTGTGATCCCTCTGGATCTGACAGCAGGCAGTGTTATGCCTTCATATGGAATCAAGTGAACTGCTGCCGCATTTAGGGTATGTGTAGTTGCACCACAGTGCCCTTTTATCAAGCAATCTGGAATGCCACATACATAAGCACTGGCAAAAGAAGAAGGGCCTATGATCTTCATTACTCCTAGTACTGTTCTTCCTCATCACAGTACTTACAACCCGCCTCGCTCTCCCTGGGTAGGACTAAGTGGCACATTGTACTCCTGATTAGATAGCAGAGGAACTGTGGGGTATTGAGGATAGTTATTCCTCCAAAGATAAAAAAAAAGTGCACAAGAATTGAATAAATACACAAATAGGTTCCTCATAAGTCTGATGTCTCATAAGTAAGTGCTGTGACGAGGAAGAGTAGGAATAGGAGTAAGGAAGATTACTGGTATATAATTGGGGCATATTTTCCCACCTTCTCCCTCGTGCCCTTTTGACACCTTCAGGTCCACTGGAGAGCTTTGAAATCACTGCAAGGCACCATAGGATGTTCATAAGCGATGGCTTTATCAACCCTTTTTCTCTCGCCTATGTACTCTCGGCCACTCTCCTATATCCCATTCATCACTTTTGTGCCCCTTCCTTCCCCCTTCTCTCCCTCTGAGTACTCAGGGGCTGTCTCAGGGTAGCATGCAAGTCCAGATGCCTTAATGCCCATCGTTATACGTTGCCCCTTGCTGGTCTCTTCTTCTATGTATTTCTCAAACTCTTCACAATCTTTCTGGTCCTTGTTTGGTGTATTGCTCCATCATTATTATGATGCATAAGAAATTTAAGAAATTAAGAAAATTTAAGAAAATGCAAGGAAAAAAACACACTGCACACTACCATATACTGTGGGTGCGACAAACTGACTACTGCTCTGCAGGAATACAAGGATGAGCAGCGACTAAGGGGCCTACTCAGCCCCACACTATTACTGAGCCACCGTTATCCCAATCACAAAGGTGAAACAGACACAGCCCACACTACTACTAAACCAGCAGTGATCCCAATCACAAAGGAGAACCAAACACAGCCCCAAACTTATGCCTTCTGTCTCTTTTGGTAGCGTGGGCCGAGGGCAGGCTTCACTCTTCAGTAGGGGAGTGAGCTGTGGCAGAATCAAACACAACAACAACAGCAGAGCTGTTACAAAATATAGGAATGTCCAACCAAGATTCTGCAAAAAAAAGGATCTTTAATTAAACTGACCAAAATGCACACATCTAATAAAGACACTATTGGTCCACCCCTGTAAGGGGAAACACAGAAAAAGCAAAATATAAACTAAAGGGTCATTCTGGGTTTGTACACAGGGGATTGTAGGCGAAAGATGTCAGTCTTTCAAAATGTAGGGGAAGGGCTTTTAAGTCACTTGAGCCTTTTAAAGAGGACATGGGGGACTGGGCCTCTTCATATACATTTATGTCATGTCTTTGGGGATCAACAGTGCTGAGCAAAGCTTCTAGGCACTTTCCTGCAGTCAAGCCACTGTCGAGAAAGTCGATTTGCATTGCTACAATGGCGAGTTGGAGCTGAGAAGACTTTGAAACCAGGCTCACAGTAGATGGAATTGGCATTCAAGGCGAGTTGAGTTCATAGCTTCCAACAGGTTGAATCAGTAATCATGTCCGGTCGAGACATGACTCCGCTGGGTTGAGCCAGCATTTGAGATGGGCGAGTTGATGGCTTTGAGCAGGTTGAGTCAATAGTCATGTCGATTGAGACATGACTCCGCTGGGTTGAACCCATATTTCAGATGGGACAGTTGATGGCTTCCAGCAGGTTGAATCAGTAGTCATGTCCGGTCGAGGCATGACACTGCTGGGCTGAGCCAGCATTTGAGATGGGCGAGTTGATGAGCAGGTTGAGTCAATAGTCATGTCGATTGAGACATGACTCCGCTGGGTTGAACCCATATTTCAGATGGGACAGTTGATGGCTTCCAGCAGGTTGAATCAGTAGTCATGTCCGGTTGAGACATGACTCCGCTGGGTTGAGCCAGTATTTGAGATGGGCGAGTTGATGGCTTCCAGCAGGTTGAATCAGTAGTCATGTCCGGTCGAGGCATGACACTGCTGGGCTGAGCCAGCATTTGAGATGGGCGAGTTGATGAGCAGGTTGAGTCAATAGTCATGTAGATTGAGACATGACTCCGCTGGGTTGAACCCATATTTCAGATGGGACAGTTGATGGCTTCCAGCAGGTTGAATCAGTAGTCATGTCCAGTCGAGGCATGACACCGCTGGGCTGAGCCAGTATTTGAGATGGGCGAGTTGATGGCTTCCAGCAGGTTGAATCAGTAGTCATGTCCGGTCGAGGCATGACACTGCTGGGCTGAGCCAGCATTTGAGATGGGCGAGTTGATGAGCAGGTTGAGTCAACAGTCATGTCGATTGAGACATGACTCCGCTGGGTTGAACCCATATTTCAGATGGGACAGTTGATGGCTTCCAGCAGGTTGAATCAGTAGTCATGTCCAGTCGAGGCATGACACCGCTGGGCTGAGCCAGCATTTGAGATGGGCGAGTTGATGGCTTTGAGCAGGTTGAGTCAATAGTCATGTCGATTGAGACATGACTCCGCTGGGTTGAACCCATATTTCAGATGGGACAGTTGATGGCTTCCAGCAGGTTGAATCAGTAGTCATGTCCGGTCGAGGCATGACACTGCTGGGCTGAGCCAGCATTTGAGATGGGCGAGTTGATGGCTTTGAGCAGGTTGAGTCAATAGTCATGTCGATTGAGACATGACTCCGCTGGGTTGAACCCATATTTCAGATGGGACAGTTGATGGCTCCCAGCAGGTTGAATCAGTAGCCATGTCCAGTCGAGGCATGACACCGCTGGGCTGAGCCAGTATTTGAGATGGGCGAGTTGATGGCTTCGAGCAGGTTGAGTCAATAGTCATGTCCGGTTGAGACATGACACCGCTGGGCTGAGCCAGTATTTGAGATGGGCGAGTTGATCGCTTCGATCAGGTTGAGTCAATAGTCATGTCCGGTTGAGACATGACTCCGCTGGGTTGAGATGGGAGAGTCAATGGCTTCCAGCCAGTCAAGTTGGCTTTTGAGTCAAGTCGAGATGATGCTTCTGGTGAATCGAATCAAAAAGACGAGACGTGGTGAGTAGAAGCTTCCATAGTGAGTAGAAGCTTCCATAGTGTTGAGCCAACAGTCGAGTCGAGAGGGGTGATGTTCTTCAATTGGGCGTGCCGACAATGAGACAGTTTAAAAGGCAGGTCCTCAGGTTATCTGCCCTTCCAAAAGAAGAAGGATTGTAAAGTGGGAGTTCAAGTAACAAGAATTACTGTAATCTACCCAAAAGGAAATAGTAGCAGCAACACATAGGGGTAACAGAGCACAAGCTTACAAATGTTCAGATGATATTATATGATATGATATGAGATGGCATTTATAACGCGCCTGTACACAAGTGTTTCAAGAGAAACAAGAGCTTGAACGAGAATCAATCAGGGTTGAAATGAAAAGTCGAATGTCAATGTAGAAAGCAAGATGGACACAGGAGTGCTAGGGACACCCAGACTAGAGGGCCAGCAGGCAGGGTTCCAAAACTCAGTCCTACCCCCTTCTATAAGTAACTCTAACTTTGCGGAATGAAATTTAAGCCAATGGCCACCGCTCCAACTACCTATGGCCTCCAAGCTTTCAGGCATTCAGAGATGGGACAGATGTGGGTCAAATCCCTCTGAAGCAGGGTCTGTGTGTTTCCTGCCAATGGTGAACAAAACAGGAGCCAAAGGAGAGGGTAAGCGTAGCCAGTAGCCAGCGTCTGGGCACAGAGATGTACAGTGGGGTTAATAGAATGGAGCCCTGAGACTCATGGCACTGGAGGGGACAAGAAAACAAGGTAGCATGAGTCCAATCAAACAAAGGCAGTTCTAGGAAGGCCACATTCCATGAGGCAACCTAGTAAGATGGTATGGCCGATGCTATCAAAGGCTACCAATAGGTCGAAATGAATCATGGTCGTGACCCCTACTCGCTCTACAACATGAGCCCTCACTTACCTTCCCTTCTCCCAGCCTGTCCATTCTCTCCCTGGAATTATCCTTGCAGCTCCCCCACTGTTTCTCCTCACACTAAATGCACATCTTTGACACTATTGATATGATATGATATGATAAGTCATTTATAACGCGCCTGTACACAAGTGTTTCTAGGAGCGACAAGATAAGGAAGGGTAGACAGAGGGAGTACAAAACAAACGATCTTACTAGTGTTTGTGTCATTCAGATCGTGCAAGTGCGAGGGGCGAGGGGTAGAGGCGAAGTGCCAGGGGTGAGGAGGGGGAGGGCAGTGCAGTGGCAAAAAAGTTCAGTAAGTGCTGCCCGGGTGATGGCTCAAGTAAGTGCAGGGAGGCAGGGTACTGTAGGGTTGCAGATACAGTCCCTATGTGGGTAGGAGGCGCCAGAGTCAGTGCAAAGGGATACTGGTCGGGCAGGAGCCGGGTGCCTGTTAGGTTCACTGAGTGGCCAGGTAACCAAATAGCACAGCAGACAGTATCATCCGCAGGGGAGATAGAGGGATAAAGCAGAAGCAAAACGGAAAGGTCTTGAGTTGCTTCCGGAACCTTAGGTGGCCCTGCTCCAGTATGAGAGAGGCAGGGGGCTGTTCCAGAGGGAGGCACCAGCCAAGGAGAGAAATCTAGCCCCCACTCTCTGCCTGGAGAAGCGTCTGACCCTCTGAGAGTTGGGGGTGGATGAGCGGAGGGCTCGAGAAGGAAGAAGCTTAGGAAGAGAGCGTTGGATGTAGTGTGGTCCCTGGCCCCAGAAAGCCTTGTGGACGATGCAGACAGTCTTTAACTTGATCCTTGCAGCAACAGGGAGCCAGTGGAGAGATTTCACGGATGGAGAGATACGATCCCAGGGCTTGAGGCCAAGGACAGGTTTCGCAGTCCTGTTCTGGATTAGTTGCAAAGGGCGAAGAGAAGGGGCAGGCAGATTAAGAAAGGGGCTGTTGCAATATTCTTGCCTAGAGAGATACAGGGCTCTGTAGATAGTGAGCTTCTGGGAGAAAGTGAGAAAGGACGAATAGCTCTGAGGAGGTGCAGCTGGTAGTGTGACTTCTTAGAGATGTCAGAGATGTGAGGAGAGAAGGAGAGGCTGGAGTCAAAGATGACACCAAGGTTCTTCGCCTCACAGGAATGTGTGGGTAGAGGGCCAAGGGTGGGTGGCCAGAGTGAAAGAGGGAAAGCGGGAGCAGGGGTCCCAATGAGAAGGATTCCAGTCTTACTGGCATTATGGCAGAGATCCTTGGAGGCACACCATTGCTGTATTGCGGATAGACAGTCAGGTATGAGCGAGAGAGCAGAGGAGGCTGAGGGGAGCCTGAAGGAGAGCTGAGTGTCATCCATATAACACTGAAAGATATAACAGAAGGTAGAGATGAGGTGGGCCAGAGGTGCCAAGGAATAGTTAAAGAGCCAGGGAGAGAGGCTAGTACCCTGGGGAACACCACATGTAGAGAAAGAGATGGTAGAGAGGAAGGACCCAAGTTGGACCTGTCGGAGAGAAAGGAGGTCAACCAGGCAATGGCCTGACCAGTGATGCCCTAGTTGTCACGGAGACAGTTGATCAGGATGGTGTGGTTGGCTGTATCGAAAGCAGAGGATAGATCAAGCAGTATGAGGACAGGAGGAAGGTTAAAGTCAAGATTAGAGAGCAAGTCTTCACAGGTGTTCAGGAGAGCAGTTTTCATGCTTCAGGCTACACTAAAGCAAGGCTGGTGGTCATGGAGACAACCAACAGATTCTGTATGGAGAGTAAGTTAGGAGTTTTCCAGGAGTTTGCCCAGGAAAGGAGTGATAGAGATCGGGCTGTAGTTTGCCGGAGAGGAAATATCAGCAGTGGGCTTCTTAAGGAGGGTTGCACAAGGCAGTGCTTTAGGGGGGAAGGGAAGGTTCTAGTGGCAAAGGAAAGGAGAGATTGCAGAAATCATCCACTGCTGGAGTGAGGATGTTGATGTGGTCCTTGATGGCTTTGGAAGAGCAGGGGAACACCTGCTTTGACTAGACTTTCATAGATCGGACTTGTCTAGAAAAATCGCCGGGAGTGAACACTAAGAAGGAGGAGGAGAGATGGCCGGAGACGCGCCGGAAGTGGTAGAGGGAGAGGAAGAGGAGAGAGTGGACAGGATGTCCTGCGTTTTAGTGGTGAAGTGAGAGGCCAGTGCCGTGCAAAGGGCCTGGAGGGAACAGGAGAGGTGGAGACTGCAGCAACATTGGCCAGCTCCTTTCAGATTTTGAAAGGTTTGGCTGAGTTGTTAGAGGTCGCAGAGACGTGGGCTTAGATGTATACTCTTTTCTTAGAATGGACAGAGAGTCTGTATTGCCTTTGGAGCAGGTGGCAGGCCAGTTAGTCGGAGGATGAGCCTGATGCCCTCCACTTCCTCTCAGCCACCCTACACTTTTTCATTGCAACCTAATTAGATCTGATTCACGCCAACCTCACTATGCTGTGTTCTCTCATTCATTTCAGCTGCCTAAATGAGGTAAAAGGTTTAGCCTCATGATCAGAACGATCTACCCCGCTTCCACCTTCAGGCTTTCTTCCCTCATGCTTTGAGCACATTCCTGTCCAACTCCTCCCCCCATTTCCATCTCAATTCTCCACATCTACTGGCCACTGGATCCAACAATTTCTACCTTGCCCTTCTCCTTCCCTACCCATGTCCCTCTAAATTGTTCTAATGGAAGACCTCAACATCCCAAATAGCTGTTCACAGTCTGTGGTCAGTGAACCCTGAAGGCCAGGGCACAGAAGCACAACATGATGTGCGCGGGGCCGCAGACCACAAACAGAGCCAGTTGGAGCCCACAGCAGGGAAGTGGAGGGAGAGTGGGAGGGATGGAGGGTGCAATGCAGTGAAGGTGAATGTGGGGGTCCCGAAAGGGTCCAGATGAGGGATTGGAACAAAACACTGACCCTCTGAGTGCTGCCTGTTCGGCCTGGAATCTGCAAGGTCAGTATGCTATTACCGGCCTTCAGACGTAGATCCCTTATAGCTCTGATGCCCATGACTTGGGACTGTAATATGCCCCTCCCTGGTTATGACATGATATGATTGGTTATTTATAACGCGCTTAATACCCAGAGCTTTCTAAGCACTTACCTCACGACCCGCTCATGACTGAGGAAAGTCCCTTGACCTCATCGTCTTCTCAATCCTCACCTCCTAAGATCGCATATAGACTTTCTTCCACTAAGCACTCCCTCCTCCTCTACAGTGTTTCCACCCGACCTCCCATCTTCCTTCCCCTCAGATCCCTGTTGCTAAACACAAAGTTATATCTGCATCAGTAGCTCCCTTCATATCTGGAATTGGGCCCTCTCTCCTCACTTTAGCTCCATCCCAGGCTCCATCTATTGAAAATGGTTTCTTTAACTCCAATCCTTTCCCTTAACTCTCCCTTTCACCATCCCAATCCTACTCACACTTCACTCTTTCCCTGATGCTCCAATCAACACTTTCACATAAGAGCTGAAGACTGCATTGTATCTACGTGGTCCAAGTCCCAGTCCCCCTATCTCCTTGTGACCTACCCAGAGTACCCGCCTGCCCTTACCACAGTCCTTGACAATGCCAAATCCACGTACTACTCACACTGACTACACTTACCTTCTCACATCTCTACCCACAGGCCTAGGAATCTGCAGATGGCTTGAGCCCAATAAGTCCCAGACACAAAGATTTATTAAAGTCAAGACACATGGGCTGGATCAAGGATATAGGACATAACAAGGATGCATCTTTGTATAACAGTGAGGGGTTCAAACAGAATGAAACAGGTGAGAGGAATGGTCAAAGCTCTAATCTAAAGAAGGACCATGGTCCTAAATCCAGAAGCCCTCATCTCATCAGTTCATGTTCAGGTTTATATTGTGCTGAAGGATTCACACAGAGTCATTCACAATTCCTTCAGGTTCCTAGGGTTTGCAACTCTTCCATTGTGATCGATGGACAATGTTGGACTTCCTGGGGTTGGTGTCCATATGACATTTGATTTGATTCCCCATCTCTCCCAGGTGGGTTTTCAGGGGGCAGTCATTATAATCATGGCCACACATCAGCCAAGTCTGCAGCCATCTGCTAGTTCTGTAACCATCTTCTGGCTTTGGTCATTCAAGAGCCCACAAACCCAGGTTTCTCAAGATCCCAATACAGGCTCTGGCTTTTCAGGAGCACACCACACGTGCTGCCTTCTCAAGAGCACACCACATGCTATGCCTTCTCAAGAGCACACCACATGTGCTGCCTTCTCAAGAGCACACCACAGGCACAACCTTCTCAAGAGCACACCACATGCACAGCTTTCTCAAGAGTACACTACATGCGCAGCCTTCTCAAGAGCACACCACATGTGCTGCCTTCTCAAGAGCACACCACATGCTCTGCCTTCTCAAGAGCACCCCACATGTGCTGCCTTCTCAAGAGCACTTCTCATGCGATGCCTTCTCAAGAGCACACCCATGCGCTGCCTTCTCAAGAGCACACCACATGCACTGCCTTCCCAAGAGCACACCACATGTGCAGCCTTCTCAAGAGCACACCACATGCACAGCTTTCTCAAGAGCACACCACATGCGCAGCCTTCTCAAGGGCACATCTCATGCAATGCCTTCTCAAGAGCACACCACATTCACTGCCTTCTCAAGAGCACACCACATTCAATGCCTTCTAAAGAGAACACCACATGCACAGCCTTCTCAAGAGCACACCACATTCACTGCCTTCTCAAGAGCCCACCACATTCACTGCCTTCTCAAGAGCACACCACATGCACAGCCTTCTCAAGGGCACATATCATGCAATGCCTTCTCAAGAGAACACCACATTCACTGCCTTCTCAAGAGCACACCATATGCACAGCCTTCTCAAGAGCACACCACATGCACAGAAACAAACACAGTGGGCCAACCTTCCCAGCTTGAATAAGATTTCTCCTCTCAACCTCCCTGCTACTAGGATCCGCTCTCCTTCTCCTCCTTTTCTCACTCTCTTTGTCACTAGCAACCTTCTCTTGATACCCCTACTTCATTCCTCTGCCTGAATGTTTCGTTCCCTCTCATACTGTCTTCTCCTTTCATGTCTTTCTCACTTTTCCTCCTTCAAGATCTACTCCGGATCTGTAATTTCACTTATACCCTTTCCTTTACCCTCCTTCTTGAACTTGCCCTCCTCCAGCTCCAACCTTTCACTTATACTCTTTCCTTCATCCTCCTTCTTGATCTTTCCCTCCTCCAGCACCAACCTTTCACTTATACTCTTTCCTTCCTCCTCCTTTTTGATCTTTCCCTCATCCAGCTCCAACCTTTCACTTATACTCTCTTCTTCATCCTCCTTATTGATCTTTCCCTCCTCCAGCTCCAACCTTTCACTTATACTCTTTCCTTCCTCCTCCTTTTTGATCTTTCCATCCTCCAGTTCCAACCTTTCACTTATACTCTTTTCTACATCCTCCTTGATCTTTCCCTCCTCCAGCCTCCAGCTCCAACCTTTCACTTATACTCATTCATTCTCCTCCTTCATGATCGTTCCCTCCTCCAATTGCAACCTTTCACTTATACTCTTTCCTTCCTCCTCCTTCTTGATCATTCCCTCCTCCAGCTCAAACCTTTCACTTATACCTTTATTTTTTCATTTATAAAGCGCACTAAGCCCAGAGGCATCAAGGTGCTGTTACAGAGCCAGTTACTCACAAAGCAGAACATGTACAGAAATTCAGTAGAGCAGTCAGTTTCAGGATCAACATTTAACCAAACAGCAATGATTTTAGTGATTTCCAGAAGGTCTAGTAGGAATGCGTGGCTCGCAAGGGCCGCAGGGGTACGCTCCATTGTCTGGCTGAAATGTTTGGGAAACTTAAGCCTCCAGCTTTAGTCCGTTTAAATTTGGGCGGGGTGAGATGGTGTGCATATGACAATCTAGTTGCGTTATGTATTTTCTGTGATAGGTCGGGGGTCTCGTTAGAGAGACATTTGTGTGTCATTGACAGAGTTTTAATAGAATCCGTTCAAGAATGTGGAGCCAGTAGGCCTTTCTTCTTGCTGAGGAGATGTGCTGTAGTTTGGGGATGTGCAGAGCTGCTTGAAGAGCGTTATTCTGAATAATCTGTATCTTCCAGATGTTGTGCCCGGAAGGTGCCTGCAAAGAGTGCATTGAAATAATCAAACCTTGATCCGATGATAGCTTGGGCAATTGTAAGGTAGCTGTCCGGGGATAGGAATGTTCTGGATGCATTGGTACATTTTGTAGTGTAAGCAGCTGTGGAGGCGATGTAGCATCCAGATAAACTCCCAGTGTCTTCTCTGAAGGTGAGACAGGTGATCAGGAAGCCGTCAATGTTGAAAGAGGAATATCGGGCATCAAACATCTTGATCACTGCTGAGATACCTACCAAGAGGATCTCTGTCTTTTCGTCATTCAGGCAAAGGCGGTGTGTAGCCATTCAGGCTGGGATGGTCATATAGACAATATTTAAAGTGGTGGAGTCCTCCAGGTAGTTGCAGGAGAGGGGGAGTAACATTTGTGTATCATCGGCATAGTTTGTGTAGGATATGCCGATAGCATCTAGGAGGATAAATAGAAGTTTCGTAAAGATGTTATAAAGGGTTGGGGATACACAGGATCCTTCGGATTGCCTCCCGTGATGGGTGCTGCAGGGGCATTAGTGTTCCTGTTGAATACTCTAATGGATCTTTCCACCAGGAAGGAGGCAATCCAGGTCGTGGCCTCAGGTGAAAAACTTGCTGCACAGGTTAGATGGCAGCAAAGGCTCTTCTGGTCCACCAGATCAAATGCAGCCAACAGATCAAGGAGTAGCTGGGCAAGACACAGGTTACTTGAAGTGGCTGTGCGGACCGGGAAAGACACGGGTTACTTCAAGCGGCCATGAGGACCGGGCAAGACACGGGTTACTTCAAGTGGACGTGTGGACCGGGCAAGACACGGGGTAATTCAAGTGGCCATGAGGACCGGGCAAGAAACGGGTTACTGCAAGCGGCCGTGCGGACCAGGCTTAACACCGATAGTTGTCAGTATCTCAGTCTCTTATAGTGAACCTTCCTGGTTGGATGTAGGTGGTCTTGGTAAGGATGTACCCGTGTGGATTCTCCGTGCACTGCCTTGGGGTCAGAATTGTGCAGTCGGTGGCATTCTCCAGCAGCCCCACAGTCTCTCTCCCCGTATTCCCCGGCCTCTCACCTGTGATTCTGTCATGCAATGCAAACTGTCTTCAACCTTGTGAGTTACGCTGGTCCCTTCCCACCCTTGACCAAGCTCCTCCTCTCTCTTACTGCACCTCTCTTCCCAAAGTTCAAAAATGAGGGACACATCTGGAATTATTACAAGTTTGCTGTTATTTCCCTGGCAATTCTTTCTGCGAAGCACGGGTTACCATTACCAGCACTCACAATTTGGTGAGATCCACGATTGAGATCCACGAGATTCCTGGAGTCCATTAGTGGTTTGTAGAATTTACCGTGCGTGCTTATTCTGTCTGTGGTAAATCCTCCACCTTTCGGTGGTGAAGTAGAAACCTCTACAACATGCCGGAAGTATCGCCTCTACTTCATCACCAAGTTTTATGGTGCTGTAAATGTAACATATTTTCCACTGCTTTATTTTACTGCCCTGCCAAACTCATAGTGAGGGCCATTGACTATTTTGTTAACCCTTTATCCCTCCCTTGGTTCTTCTCATGCCACCCTAAGGGGAATAGGGGAAGTAGGACTCTTGCGTTGTCTGTCCTCCAGTATCCCTCTGTCACTTCAACTAGTGAGCTGCATTCTTCACGTAGCCAATTCCCTTCTGCACTCCCATAGGCCGGTCTGCCCCAAAACAGAGAAAAGGACCTGCAACCCATTATCTGATCTTTCCTTTCCCCTCTCATCACCTCTCTCTCTTGCAGCTAGGATTTCCCATACCCACTTTTTACAAAGTTGCATCTGTTTAGCTTCAAAAATACCAATTCTGACCCCAACAACCATAGACTTATTGCCATGTCTCTCTAGAGCGCAGCTTCTCCAAAATCTAGGAATGTGTTGTGTTTAACCAAATCATTGAGGACCTGGAGACCAATAACCTAGGAGACGCCCTCCCACATCAATATTATGATATGATATGATAGTTTATTTATATAGCGTCTATACACAATGTGTTTCAAAGCGCTTCAAGGCAAGGGAGGGAACATGGGAAAATACAATAACATTCTTACAGGCCATGAACAGTAAGGATGTGAAATTAACTATCGTACTCGGACTGACAACATTTCAAATAGTGCAAGAGCTAAGACATAGATAAGGAAGGGAGGGGGAGAGTGGGAAGGAAATGGAAACAGACAGGCGACTACCGGTCTAGGCCTGACGACATTTCTGGTAGAACCGGAGAAAAACAAAAGGTGAGGGAGAGGGGTGAAAAAGGGAGGGAAGGAACAAAACAAGCGACTACCGTACTAGGCCTGACGACATTTCTGGTAGAGCCGTAGAAAAACAAAAGGTGAGGGAGAGGGGTACAGAAAGGGAGGGGAGGAACAAAATAAGCGATACTAGGCCTGACAACATTTCAGATAGTGCTGGGGGAAGGATGGGGAGGAAAAAAACAGTAATGGGAGGGTGGAGGAAACAGACGAGGTTGCTATCATTTTAGGTTCAGGGGCAATTCTGATAGAGTAAGTGTATAGAAGAAATTAAAGGGAGGAGATAGGAAAAGGGAGAAGGGAAAGGAGGAGAGAACAGAGAGTAAGTAGTCAAAAAGAGTGGAGAAGCAAGAGTGGAGAGTGAATACAATGTTGCAGCAGACACTCCAAAGAGCCAGCACTGGTACACTTCTCCAACCGCCATTCGCGGCTCTTAACGTTTCCCATCCTTCTTCAACTATCTACCATCTTTGATTCTGTTGGTCGCTGCTCCATCCTTCTCATCCACTTTAACTAAGGCATCCTCTGGCGTCTCAGCCCATACATGGCCCCCTACAAGTAGGAGTGCCAGAAAGGTCTGTTGTTGAGCAACTCCTTTTGACCTTTTACAGCCCCTCCCTCGTTTCCTCCTTCTGCCTTGAACTACCCATCAGTCACTCCAACATTCTCTCTGACATCCACCACTGAATGCTCCATTCCTAAAAAACCGAAATAGTCTTCCTTGTTCTTCAAGGTTCCCTGCCCCTCCTCCCATCTCCTCCTTTCCCCCTGATCTCCTAAAACCCTCAGCAATGGCTTGCAACCCTGGATTCCTCTTTGATAGGGACCCCCCTGCTCCGGCACTTCATCACTCCGACAACAACAGATGCTAGGATTAAACTCAAACATAGAAAACCTGTCCACGCCTCACCTATCTCTTCATGAAAAACCTAATTTCTACCCTTGTTCTCGGTCAACTTTATTGCTCAGGGCTCTTCCTCCTTCTGTGCCTTCTCCTCTTCTCCTTTCTTCCTCTCACCAAAGTATTGCACTTTTGCTAGTCACACCCCAATAAACTCCCTTGATCTTCTGCCTTGTCTCTCTCGTCTTGTATAATGCATTCTGAAGTGTGTGCAGCAGGCCAGGGAAATTGCAGTTATGCGAATGAGGGGATATCTAAGAACTACTGTGATGACTGCGGTGTGTGGGCTGTCATTCCATTTGTGGTGAAAGAAAGTGCCTCTCTGTGCTTGGAAGAAAAATATAGATTGACAAGACAGATGGACTGGTAAACAGATAGACAGAGACACTGATAAATAGCTCAATATAGAAATAGATAGATGTGTGTCTCAAGGAGAGAACGTCAAACAGACGTCTTGTGCATTATGAGCACGACAGTGAGCAGAGAAGTCCCCCGACAGGGTGCTTTAAATGGTTGGAAGATAACCAGTTGACTGGTTTCTGGAGGGCTAGTCATCGTGAATACATTATCTGGAGTCAGCACAGACCCATACCGAAGCAAATTCAGGTGAATAGGTAATAAGGCTGTGAGACCCTCAATTGAGGTTTTCTAGCCGCTTGACCTAAATATGACCCTCGAGAGTTAAATTTCCTACAGGATCCCGCGGGGCTCGCAGGAAGTCAATAATGGTACCCACATTTGACCTGTGGGTTTGAAAAGAGCATTTTGTTCAGCCAGCCAATCAGAGCCACCCATTCACCTTGCAATATTTGGTGTGCTCTGTGAGGCTCCGGAGCCAGTTTAAAGGGCCACATCACTTTCTCTTGGAGGTTTTCCTTAGGCTGTAGGAGCGCAGAGGTTTAATGGGCAAGCCGACCACGTGTGCTTGAGAGGAGTTTTGGTGGATGTGCCGATCATTTTTTCCCGGTACGTTAGATTTATGTGATGTTTTATCTCTATCGACCTGTTTCTTTTCTGATTGTGTATTTATGAGGCCCTGTGGTCTCTTGCCATCTTTCCTTTTTACCCTCAGTTTCCCTCATAAAAATACAACCAAAAATGTTTCCCTGCACTTTCCCTATTCCTTTTTCTCTTTGTGATACCCCAAAAGGGTTTGAAAAAGCAAATTAAAACCCCCTTTTCTTTTGTATTCCGAATCCCACTTGTCTATCTGTTTGCTGTACAAGGCACCATGTAAAGTCTTTCATTTCTTTCCCTCAACTTCCCCTTAAGCCCAGAATAGGGGGGAAAATGGTTCCCTTTTGTGTTCCTGCATTTTTGGGAAACCTAAAACCCCTTCCCATTTCTGTGTAACCTTCAAATCCTTCCTGTTTTAGTCACCTTCATTTGTATGTCAAAACCCCCTCGTACCCTTATTTTTTGCGCTACTCAGTTTCTTGTCTTTGCTGTAATGTTTTAATGTGATGGCCATGCCTTAGAAGAAGGGAATTGAATTCACGAAGCAGAGAAGAGATATGGAGGAGGAAGAGGAGGATGACCTCTCAAAGGAAACGGATATTGCCAAGCGGCGTTCTGAAAGGAGAATTTAGCGTCCCTTTGCTTACAGGCCTGGTAAGTGCCAGAGACCTCCGTCAGAGGAGGTATTGCCTTAGGAGGGAGTGTCATTGGGGGATGACTCCGAAGAATCAGAGTGGCATGACTAAGGGGTGGCCTCTGCCACAGGGAGTGGAGATGGTGGAGGCGGCAGGATTGACAACAACTTCCACTGGAGGAGACAGCAGAGGGGAAGATGGCGGAAGCCGGGCCGGTGCAGGCAATCCTTACGCCAGAGTTGGTGGATATGACTGGGAGATCTGGTTGGCAATACTTAACTTGATGCAGGGACAAGGTATTGCAGTTGTGTGCTGCTGCTCCTATTTTCTTGGTGGCCAATGCCTTAATCAGTTTTGGAGTTGGAGAGTAGAGAGTGGTATTAACCCAGTGGGAGGGTGCAACAGATGTGTTGGGCTGTCCAGTGTTAGATGAAGAGAAGTTGAGGTTGGTGGAATAGGGGCAGACAGAAGAGCGAAAAGTAGAGGAGACAGAGGCGCTCATCAGCAGATGTCTCAGGAGGAGAATGACACTAGCACCTCTGCATCTATGCCTGCTCTCGAAGAGGGGGAAGGCCACACAGGTACCCCCTATTAAATGTTAAGCAGTAAAAGTCTGAACTCAACTTGCCATGGGCCTGGCAGCACTTTAGCTTTCCAGAAGGGAAGACAGCAAGGAGGCAGGAAGAAGGCACTGTGATATGCAACCCATGACACACACAAGTGAAGCAGAGGGCACCAAGGGAGGGTAGACCCTTGGGGAACATGATGATGTAAATGCCCATGGAACAGAATCAGGGCCTGGCTAGTCCTAATGCATGACTGTGCGTCAGGGAAAGTTGAACCCCACAGCGATGGTGCATGCCCTGAATGAGCAAATGCTTTCGCAGAATGGAATCCTCTTGCAGGCGACTGACTGAGCATTGGTCAAGAGTGCAGAAAAAAGGTCAGGGTAATGAGTGCCCACCAGAAGGACAGTTCCCAAATACTTCAAGAGCGGTTTCCCAAATCTGTGATATTCTTAGAATTGGAAGCAGAAGCAGCTCAGTTACACCACTGTCTGCAGAGTTGAAAAGGAGGTGGAAAAAGTTGGAAAATTAGTAAAATGGAATGAAAGGAACCAGTCCAGACCAGAATGAAATGAAAGTTCCGAATATTGATTCATGTGGTTGTGATCTGTGAATTTACAGTGCTGGGGAACTTCCTTAAACTCTTCAGATGGTAGAAATACAATGAATTATGCTCTGCCCTCTCTTACTGGATGCATTTGGATTTTCTCTGCAAAACTCTGCCAGTTAGGAATGGGCCCCTGCGTTATTCCATTTTCTGTCACGGTTAGACAAAGGGACAATGTGCATTTACCTTGGTGGCAATAGGTTCAAGGTTCACCAGGCATGAAACCACCACCGAATTCGATGTCAATATTACTGTGGCAGAATACCATGGAAATCAGAAATGTAAGCCTTTGAAGAGGATGTGAGGTCATATCACACAGCAGACTATCTACTGAGCAACCTACTTGGTCACTGCTGAACATTTGCCATCTTGTTGCCTTTCATGTGCTGAGGTGATGGTGTGCTTTCTAATTCAACTGTTTATATTTTGCAATTTTGGAAATGCACAAGAAAGCAGTTAAGGCAGTTCAGCCAATATGGAAATTCACACCTTCAAGCTACTGAAGTTTAAATGCGTTTCATGCGTTTCCATGAGTTGCGCTCTCAGGACTAGCAGTAACTGGAGTAGTAACACGTGTGAATTTGTGCCGCTCTTGTTTGGCAGAGAGAACTGAAAACATGCCACCAGGTGCAGCACTGTGCCTCCTGTTGGAAGGCGCCCCCTTATGCATTACTGCAGTTGTAAAGTAGTGGGCGCAACACTCAAGAGCATCGGAGAATGAGCACAGATGCTTAGGATATCTATAAATAGTCAGTCAGCCAGGCTACAGTCAGTCGCTAGAGGATATCACAACACCAGCAACATGTTCTGGGGTGGCAGCACATGCTGAGTGGACATGGTGATGGGTTACTTCCTGTGAGAGGGCCCACAAAGAGGATATGCCGCTGACTCAGTTATAGGCCCTAAACATGATCCCATTCTGCCTACCATGTCTAGCAAGAGGGTGTAGTTACTCGCAGCCCCTGTATAGAATCTTCTCAGTCTAACATGAATTAGAAGACTATTCTGCAACTGTCAGTATGTATTGCTGCTAAAATATAATGCAGTCACTTGCAGGCCCTGAATAGAATCTTCTCAGTCTAACATGAAATAGAAGACATTTCTGCAACGGTCATTATGTATTGCTGCTAAAATATAATGCAGTCACGTGCAAACCCTGAATAGAATCTTCTCAGTCTAACATGAAATAGAAGACTTTTCTGCAACTGTCAGTATGTATTTCTGCTAAAAAAAATAATGCAGTCATCTGCAGGCCCTGAATAGAAACTTCTCAGTCTAGCAGGAAATAGAAGACTATTCTGCAACTGTCATCATGTATTGCTGCTAAAATATAATGCAGTCACTTGCAGGCCCTGAATAGAATCTTCTCAGTCTAGCAGGAAATAGAAGACATTTCTGCAACGGTCAATGTATTGCTGCTAAAATATAATGCAGTCACTTAATAGAATCTTCTCAGTCTAGCAGGAAATAGAAGACTTTTCTGCAACTGTCATTATGTATTGCTGCTAAAAAAATGTAATGCAGTCATTTGCAGCCCCTGAATAGTCTTCTCAGTCTAGCAGGAAATAGAAGACTATTATGCAACTGTCATTGTCTATTGCTGCTAAAATATAATGCAGTCACTTGCAGGCCCTGAATAGAATCTTCGCAGTCTAACAAGAAATAGAAGACTTTTCTGCAACGGTCATTATGTATTGCTGCTAAAATATAATGCAGTCGAGCAAGTTCAGGGGGCGTGGCTTCGAGTCATGGCGGTCGGTTTGGCTCTGTAAGAGCTCCCGGCTGGCGCCACGCTACCAGCCACCATGCCCGGTGAAGTTTGAGACTTGAAGCCGAAAAATAGGGAATTCCTGCAGCGGAAACGACGGAGCACCGCCTGATGTGCCCCCGGCGCGGATCCGCGGGGGCTAGCGGCTGACTGGGTCCCGAACCCTGACGGACACAGGATCCTCCCAAGGAACAGAAGGAAAATGGCGGACTCCGTCCACATCCCGCCGATCGGAACGGTCCGATCTTAACCTGAGAAAGAGCCTGGAGGCAGCTGCGCTCCAGACCCAGCACCAGAATCGCCGACCCCTCGGCTGACTCTCGCCATCTCGCAATCTGGGGCTCGGATCAGATCGGAGCTCCCCCGGAGACCAGCGACGTCGCCCATCCCCCCCGCAGGCACATCAACAATAACCGAGCGGCAACCACCCGGCGGGCCCTTGCGGAGAAGGGCTGGGGTCAAGGGACCCCCATCGTTGCACCGGCGGCCCCTACCCGACCTTCAGTGCCCCCCCGAGGGCGTGCGGGTCTTCGTCCTCGGCTTCGGAGGCTGGGCCCCCCTTGGGTGAGGGAGCGGACTACTCGAAGCTCGACCGGAGCGTCGCCTACCCGTGCTGCTCCCGGTGGCCAGGAACAGCAAGACAACAATCCCAGCACGCCAAACCAGTCACCGGTGACCACGGCGCGACCGAGCCCAGCTGAACTCGCAGGTCCACGGGACCCCCCCACCGCCGAGGACGATCGGCGGAGGCTGAGGTCCCCATAGTACCCACTCATTGGAGCCGGTCCCTTCCTTCTCTGCTGGAGGACGCCCGCAACTATCCACCTCTGCCCCTGCCTCCTAGAGAATACCCGGGCTCATCGGAGCGGAGGGAATCCCGGAGCCCTGAGGAACATCTTCCATTGCCCCCACCCCCGCCCCCCCCCGCTACACGAAGCCATCTGGGCACGAATCCACCCCGGCTCCGAGGGGCCCCCCTCCATCGGGGGCCCACCATCGAAGGTAAGGCGGCACCTGCCGCGTCAAGCCCTGTGGGGCTACCCCGACAAACACCAGGCATCGGTGGACCCACCGTTTGAGGCCCCCCCTGGCTCTACACTAAAGCCCTGAATCCGGGACTGGGTCCCGCCTCCTGGGGGAGAGCCAACACCTCTGGACGTTCTGCAAACCGGGGTTCCGGAGCCGGTAGCGGCCGCCGAAACTCGCTTCCCACAACGGGAGCCCAGGGAGTGTCACTCGCCACCTGAATTAACCGACAGCCCCTCCCCCCCCCTCTAGTGGTTACAGGACTGTGGTGGAATCTCTTGAGCTCCGGGGGGGGGCTTTTGCCGAGGCCAGGGGGCCCCCATCGCAGCGATGTCTAAAGCGAACAAATTAGCAAAGCAAGCGGACATCGCCACTATGCTGAACACGCCCTCGGGGGGTGAGAAAAGCAAGAAGGGCGAGCGAAACGAGGGGGGTGCGGGGAATGTCCCCCCCGAAGATCAGGGAATGGTGGCCACTCAAGCTGTCACTAAAGCTGACTTGCACGACCTCCTGTCGGCCCTCACTAAAGAGTTCCAAAAGGGGACAGAGGAAGTAAAATCCCAAATCGCTCGACTGGACAAGAGGGTAGGGGAAATTGAGTCAAGAACCGAGGAAATTGAAACTACACTCTGTGAACAGAACTTTGAGATCGGAGAGGGGGCTGACAGAATCAGAGCTCTCGAGTGCAGATGCGAGGCACTAGAAACGAAACAGGAAGAAGCGGAAAATTGCTCTAGACGAAACAACATCAGGATTCGGGGCATCCCGCTGGCGATCCCAGATACAGACCTCCCATCTTACGTAGCGGATCTCCTCCGCCACATCATCACCCTCCCAGATGACGGCCCCCTGGAGCTGGACCGGGTGCATAGAACCAGGCCTAGACAAAATTCTAATAGCTCAGTAGATGTGCTGGTCAGAGTTCACTTCTATAAACTCAAGGAAGAGATCATGCAAGAAGCCAGGGCGATGGGCCAAATCCACTTCCGAGACGCTGAAATCTCTCTCTTTCAAGATCTTGCAGCAGCCACTCTGGCAAAACGCAGAATGCTCAAACCCATGACTGATTGGCTTCGCGAGCGCAAGATAACATACCGTTGGAGCTTTCCGTCGGGTCTTGCCTTTCTCTGGGAGGGGAAGATGCGGCAAATCCCGTCCCCCCAAGAAGCGGCCCTATTTATGAACCCGGAGGCGGAGGAGGGAGAGCCCCGGGGGAGCGCGAGTCATTCACCGGAGGGAGCTAATAGAGAGTCGCTCCGCTCGTGGTCCCGGGTGGAGGGGCGCCGCAGGAGGCGAGGTCCGCCATCCAGGGGGAAAAATATGAACAATCGCTGAAGCCCCACATCGCTGGCGACTGAAATCCACACCGAGGAGCAGGGAAGGCAAGCAGGGACGGGATCCAGAGCCTTCTGGGCCCCGAGCCGGCACAAAGCCCCATACACATAGTTACACGGTCTCACTCTCACCGGCAAAGCATGAGGCCCCATGGCCTCTCAACGAGCTGGTAGCCATGGCCCAGCCGACAGCCCCGTTGGTAGAAGGCTGGTCTGGATACCTACACTGATTTTCTGTTTGAAGTTCGGTTTTAAGTTTCGTTTGCTGGGAAATCATGGTCAGAGGAGAGAAAGGAGCGGAATTCGAGGGGAGACCCGAAGGAAGGGGCGACCCAGAGGGCAGGACACAAGCTCCAGGGACGGGGGAGCCCACAACCCGACAGATGGACCGAGGCAACGAAAAGCCACAACCTATCTCATCGACGAATGGCCCAGCCGGATAGAGAGCTAACCATGTTATCCTGGAACGTCCAGGGCCTTAACACCCCACGGAAGAGGAAAGCCATAGAGCACAGACTCGCCCAGCTGGCTCCCGATATTGTATGTCTCCAGGAGACGCACCTCCTCAAGTCAGACGAAAGCCGCATCGCAGTCCGATACTACACAAAACGCTTTTTTGCCTCGGCAGGCATCAAGAAAAGAGGAGTGGGCATCCTGATAAGCCGAGATCTCCCTTTCACGAAGGTCACAGTCAAGAGAGATCCAGAGGGGCGATACATTCTTCTTAAGGGCCGATTGGTAGAACTACCCATCACCATAGCAGCCATATACTGCCCGAACACAGCACAAAGTCTATTCCTCCGCAACCTGCTCCCCATAATTTCAACCTTCACTGAAGGGCAGCTGTTCATAGGGGGCGACTTTAACCTAACCCCGGATCCCAACCTAGATAAGACACTCCCTCCTTCCAGAGACGACTGGGGCAAAGCCCTCGCGATGGCGGAGTTCCTGAGGGAAACCGACTCCATAGATGTCTGGAGGTGGGCCAACAAGGGAACCAGGGATTACACATTTTTCTCCCACGCCCATATGGGTCACTCCAGGATCGATCTCCTGCTCCTCTCAAGCTCTCTCATTCTCTGCGTGGAATCTATCCAAATTGGACACAGAGCCCTATCCGACCACGCTCCAGTCATAATGAAATTAAGGGTTCAGAGCTTCCCCGATCCGACCCAACGCCAATGGAAACTGCAAGACCAGATCTTAACAGACATAGCGATCAGAACGGAATTAGCAGACGCACTCAAGAATTATTTCAAGGAAAACACCACCAGAGACACAACGATCTCCACGATCTGGGACGCCATGAAACCGGTAATCAGGGGTGTGGCTAATGATTGCACGGCCAGACTACGACGGCTACATAAAATACAGCAAGACAAACTAGAAGCGGAGGTAGCTGAGGCGGAACGCATCCTGAAACAAGGTCAGAACAGGAAAGCGAGTCGCATACTCCAGAAAGCAAAACGCTCCTTAGAAATGCACCTAGCGGACAAAGCGGCCAGGGCACTTACATACACCAAGCAATTTTACTATGTGCACAGCAATAAAGCAAACCGCCTCCTAGCCCACAAACTTAAAAAGCTGCACTCGAGGAACTCCATCCAATGCCTCCAAGACTCACAAGGAACACCACACTACACCAATTCAGAGAAAATGAACATCATGACGGCACACCACAGAGCAATCATGTCGGGGGCCCCTACAGCAACAGAAGCACACTCCAGATACCTAGATGGGGTCCACTCGGGCATCCCTCACCCACACATGTCATCCCTCGAAGACCCGATCTCGTCAAAGGAAGTAAGTGAGGTCATAGCAAAATTGAAAAACTCAACACCTGGCCCGGATGGGCTCACAGCCCCTTTTTTCAAGAAATTCTCATTCATACTCGCCCCCCAACTGGCGCTCCTCTTCAATTCCTTCCTCGCCTCAGGGACAACCACCCCTTCAATGGAAGAGTCTCTAACAGTCCTGCTATTAAAACCTGGCAGAGATCGTAGTCTCTGCGCCTCGTACAGACCCATCACACTCCTGAACTATGACGCTAAAATTTTCGCTAAAATTTTAGCTAACAGACTGGCTCCCCTACTCCCGGACATTATACACCCAGACCAAACGGGATTCATACCCGGACGCCGTACTCACGACAGCATAAGAAGATCCATAAACGTCATCGAATCGGCCAGCAGGAAAGGCCAGGAGCTGATGATGCTCTCTCTAGATGCTCACAAAGCTTTCGACATGCTGGATTGGGGATTCATACAAAAAACATTGAAGCACTATGGTTTCGGCCCTAACTTTATAAAATGGACATTAGCCAACTACCAGCACCCATCCACCAAACTGAGGCTCAACGGAACCAAATCGGATACAATTCACATCTCAAGAGGCACAAGGCAGGGATGTCCCCTCTCCCCATTGATCTTTGCCCTGTCCATGGAACCGTTTGCAAGCAGGGTCCGGCAAAACGAAGAAATACAAGGCCTGACAATCAAATCCCAAACATACAAAGCTGCCCTATACGCCGACGATGTCCTCTTATCACTAACCAACCCTAGGGACTCCATGAAAGCTCTGTGGACCGAACTGGAGGAATTCCGGGAAGCCTCGGGGTTCAAGGTCAACAGATCTAAGTCCTCTGCACTGGGCATCAACCTCCCTCAGCCTATGATCACAGACCTGGAAAAGGAATATCGAATCCCCTGGGCAGAAAAGCATCTAGCATACCTGGGGGTCCAGCTACCTAACACCCCGCACAGCTTATATAAAGCTAACTTTCCGGCGCTGTTCAAAGAACTTAAGAGCGACCTAATACGCTGGCAGAAACAGGAAATTTCCTGGTTCGGAAGAATCACAGCACTGAAAATGAATCTTATTCCAAGACTACTTTACCACTGCACGGCCCTACCAACAGCTATCCCAAGGCAAGCGACACAGAAATTACAAAAGAGCATTATGAGATACATATGGGAAGGAAAACAGCCACGAATCCCAAGGAAACTCATGCTGCGGGGCCGAGCAGTGGGAGGTCTTGGAGCACCGGATGTGGCCAGATATGTCCTGGCTGCCCAGCTCTCACACGCATTTGTCTGGCCCCAGGCCTCACCTAAGCCTCGATGGCTGGATCTGGAGGAGGCCTGGTGCCCTGTCCCGATAAGTGCACTCCCGCACTTGAAAAGCTCCACGGCCCGGGCAGACACCGGACCGCTCTCAGCAACCGAAAACACGGTGATGAGTTGGAAGACAGCAGCGCGTCTATGGAAAAACCGCAGCACAACAGGTCCGCTCACCCCGATCTGGGCAAACCCAGAGTTCTCACCTGGCGCCTTTCCCAAGCACTTCGCGAAATGGAGGGAGGGTGGACTGGAGAGAGTGCAGGACTTTTTCAATGAAGGAAATCCTCTGGACTTCGAGGCCTGCAAGGCGAAGTTCAGGGTGACTGAAAAGGAAAGGTTCAGATATACCCAACTTCGACACTGGCTCTCTAGCAGGAGCATGAAAACCCACGGAAGCAGAGCCCTAACAGCCCTTGAACAAACCCTCACAGCGTCTCCCCCGAAAGGCAAAATCTCTACCCTCTACAAGATCCTAGACAGAACCGACCTGACCCGCAAGGAGCCGTACATGCTCAAATGGGAGAGAGACATCGGAAGACCCATGGAGCCAGAAGAATGGGACCAGATCTGGACAAGAGCAAACAGGAGCTCGAAGTGCGTGGCCAACAAAGAGGGAGCATTTAAGGTATGCTACAGATGGTACCGAACCCCAGAATCGCTCAACAAATGCAACCCGGAGATCCCGGCGTCATGCTGGAGAGGGTGCTCAGACAAAGGCACACTATTCCACCAGCTCTGGACATGCCCCAAGGTGACTCAATTTTGGAAATCGGTACTAACACAAATCAACATGATCACGGGCCTATCAATCCCTTGGGACCCAGGAATAGTACTACTGGGGGCTAGTGGGGAAGGCCAATTCCCACGATCAGGTCACAGTGCAGAACTGTGTTCCCATTTACTGACAGCCGCTAAAATCTCAGTGGCAAGGCTCTGGAAAAATGTGGAAGGACCATCGATCCAAATGTGGTTGACCAAATGCTGGGACATAATTGCAGCCGAAAAAATCACTGCACTTAGGTTCGGGAACAGAGACAAATTTCTGCTCACATGGGCTCCCTTCCTGGACTATGCACAGACGTATCCGGGCCTAGCCCGGCAACCCCCATCGCTGCGCTGGCTGGACAAATATGACTGAAAAATATAGCTGGGTGCCTGTCCACCGAACCTAAACCTCCCCAGACTTACAGCTGATCCTCTGACCCACAGTTATTGTTTATGTTTTCTTGTTATTTTTTGTTTAGGAACTTACAAGCTAGACAGTGCTGACTGAAGCACCTACAATGCATATGCTTGAATGCACAACATGCCTGTTTAAAACCAATAAAAACATGTTTGGAAAAAAAAAAAAATATAATGCAGTCACGTGCAAGCCCTGAATAGAATCTTCTCAGTCTAACATGAAATAGAACACTTTTCTGCAACTGTCAGTATGTATTTCTGCTAAAAAAAATAATGCAGTCATCTGCAGGCCCTGAATAGAAACTTCTCAGTCTAGCAGGAAATAGAAGACTATTCTGCAACTGTCATCATGTATTGCTGCTAAAATATAATGCAGTCACTTGCAGGCCCTGAATAGAATCTTCTCAGTCTAGCAGGAAATAGAAGACATTTCTGCAACGGTCAATGTATTGCTGCTAAAATATAATGCAGTCACTTGCAGGCTCTGAATAGAATCTTCTCAGTCTAGCAGGAAATAGAAGACTTTTCTGCAACTGTCATTATGTATTGCTGCTAAAAAAATGTAATGCAGTCATTTGCAGCCCCTGAATAGTCTTCTCAGTCTAGCAGGAAATAGAAGACTATTATGCAACTGTCATTGTCTATTGCTGCTAAAATATAATGCAGTCACTTGCAGGCCCTGAATAGAATCTTCGCAGTCTAACAAGAAATAGAAGACTTTTCTGCAACTGTCATTATGTATTGCTGCTAAAATATAATGCAGTCACTTGCAGGCCCTGAATAGAATCTTCTCAGTCTAGCAGGAAATAGAAGACATTTCTGCAACGGTCAATGTATTGCTGCTAAAATATAATGCAGTCACTTGCAGCCCCTGAATAGTCTTCTCAGTCTAGCAGGAAATAGAAGACTATTATGCAACTGTCATTGTCTATTGCTGCTAAAATATAATGCAGTCACTTGCAGGCCCTGAATAGAATCTTCGCAGTCTAACAAGAAATAGAAGACTTTTCTGCAACTGTCATTATGTATTGCTGCTAAAATATAATGCAGTCACTTGCAGGCCCTGAATAGAATCTTCTCAGTCTAGCAGGAAATAGAAGACATTTCTGCAACGGTCATTATGTATTGCTGCTAAAATATAATGCAGTCACTTGCAGGCCCTGAATAGAATCTTCTCAGTCTAGCAGGAAATAGAAGACTTTTCTGCAACTGTCATTATGTATTGCTGCTAAAATATAATGCAGTCATGTGCAGGCCCTGAATAGAATCTTCTCAGTCTAGCAAGAAATAGAAGACTTTTCTGCAACTGTCATTATGTATTGCTGCTAAAATATAATGCAGTCACGTGCAGGCCCTGAATAGAATCTTCTCAGTCTAGCAAGAAATAGGTGACTTTTCTGCAACTGTCATTATGTATTGCTGCTAAAATATAATGCAGTCACTTGCAGCCCCTGAATAGAATCTTCTCAGTCTAGCAAGAAATGGAAGACTATTCTGCAACTGTCATTATGTATTGCTGCGAAAATATAATGCAGTCACTTGCAGGCCCTGAATAGAATCTTCTCAGTCTAGCAAGAAATAGAAGACTTTTCGGCAACTGTCATTATGTATTGCTGCTAAAATATAATGCAGTCATTTGCAGCCCCTGAATATAATCTTCTCAGTCTAACATGAAATAGAAGACTTTTCTGCAACTGTCATTATGTATTGCTTCTAAAAAAATAATGCAGTCACTTGCAGCCCCTGAATAGAATCTTCCCAGTCTAACATGAAATAGAAGACTATTCTGCAACTGTCATTATCTATTGCTGCAACAACAACAAAAATAATGCAGTCACTTGCAGCCCCTGAATAGAATCTTCTCAGTCTAGCAAGAAATAGAAGACTTTTCGGCAACTGTCATTATGTATTGCTGCTAAAATATAATGCAGTCATTTGCAGCCCCTGAATATAATCTTCTCAGTCTAGCAAGAAATAGAAGACTTTTCGGCAACTGTCATTATGTATTGCTGCTAAAATATAATGCAGTCATTTGCAGCCCCTGAATATAATCTTCTCAGTCTAGCAGGAAATAGAAGACTTTTCTACAACTGTCATTGTCTATTGCTTCTAAAATATAACGCAGTCACTTGCAGGCCTTGAATAGAATCTTCTCAGTTTAGCAAGAAATAGAAGACTTTTCTGCAACTGCCATTGTGCATTGCTGCTAAAATATAATGCAGTCACGTGCAGGCCCTGAATAGAATCTTCTCAGTCTAGCAAGAAATAGAAGACTATTCTGCAACTGTCATTATGTATTGCTGCTAAAATATAATGCAGTCACTTGCAGCCACTGAATAGAATCTTCTCCTCCCTACAGATAAATATAAGACATGTTCACAATAATTGACAACTTGTATATGTTCCGGCCGCTCAAGGATGGTGGAGTGACTTACAGGCAATGAAAACATTCTTCTCGTGTCTATCAAGTAGTATAACACTCTTACTCTGCAGCCAGGGATTGGTATGACCTCTAAACGATGTGGAAGGCACTTGCAGCCACTCACTATTATCAAATACCCTGCCTTCCTCCAAAGCATTATCAATTGTTATTCTCTTCACACTGATAACAAAATGTCACACTCATATGTGTTATGCTCAGTGGTCACTGGGATGAAGTAGATTCAGTAAAGGTGACCAAAGAAAACTGCCTATCCTATGTCAGCATCCTACCTGTCCCTAATGTAATGCTGAGTCCCTCAATTGCTCTCACAACCCC